>NC_052056.1:121564719-122164719 GCF_903992535.2 Arvicola amphibius
GTCAATCTACCTCTGCCTCCCAAGTGTTGGGATTAAAGGTGTCTGCCACCACTCCCTAGCTACTTCCTTTTTTCTTTTTTACTTTTAAGAACTTTAACCTTTAGCCTGCATAGATTTTTAACACATAGTAAACCATTTCGACGTTTTCATTAACTTTGAATCTTTCTTTCACTGTATATCTTTCTTTTTCTTTTTCTGACCACGAGCCTTTAAATTACTGAGCAATATGGGTAGGATTCAAGCCGCAGCTTTGCCAGCTAGATCCATCCCATTCCTTAGCTTTCCAGCCTCATGGTAGAGGTACCAGCTGTACCCATGTTTATCGCCACAACTCTGTGACGGTTCAAGGTCCCTGGCAACAAGCAAGCTGCAACAGTATCAAACAACAATCAAAAGCTCCATAGTCAGGACCGCCTGCTTGAAGGAGTCAGAGTTTGCCCTGGCAGGACAGCCCAGAAAGCCGGCATTTTAAAACAGCACAACTTTTTTCCTGCTACAGATGAAAACTGAAAAACATGCATTCAGCTTTTCATCAACACCGTTTAAGTGTTTCGTGGCAGGACCTCTTAAAAGAGCTACAAGATTTTGCAGCTAAAGCTGAGTCAGGAAGCCTCTCTTAGATGAGAGTGCTTTCTTACCTCTAGCAAGCAAAGCCAAACCTGAGAAATAGCTGCTACCAAGAAAACATGCTTTACTCTATTCTTTCCCAAGCTTTCTCAGGCTTTCTGTGGATTCAATTATCCACGTGGGTGCCATTCTGTAGTGAGGTGCTGTGGGCCGGATTCCTGGCCGCCCTACTCCCACATGCTTAGCTTTACACCCGAAATAACAACACACAAATTGTATTCTTTTAAATACTGCCTGGCCCATTAATTCCAGCCTCTTACTCACGTCTTGACTAACCCATATCTAATAATCTGTGTAGCACCACAAAGTGGTGCCTTACCAGGAAGTTTCTAGCGTACATCCATCTTGGGCTGGAGCTTCATTGCGTCTCTCTCTCCGAGCAGAGGCATGGCAGTCTGTCTAACTTAGGAGAGGCGTAGCATCTGACTGATCCTTCTACCTCACTTCCTCTTCCTGTTCTGTCTACTCCACCCACCTAAGGGGCGGTCTATCAAATGGGCCAGGCAGTTTCTTTATTAGCCAATGAAATCAACTCAAACAGAAGACTCTCCCACATCCTCTCTCTCTCTCTCTCTCTCTCTCTCTCTCTCTCTCTCCCTCCCTCCCTCTCCCTCTCCCTCTCATGCACGTCCGCCCTTTACAACACTGGATTTGATGAGTGCATTTGTGAGGCGTGATCCTGTGCTTCAGTCAGATCACCACAGAGATTCGCCACCCTGGATGCCCCTCCCTCTGCTTGTGCTCTGTGCCCAGACTGTGTCCCCACGGGTCGGTAGTAGCAAATTCAGCCCACTGCCTTGGTCCAGAGGACTGTCTGCCTTCACAACTTCCTCAACAGAGAAAGCGACTAAGGCCACATTCTCTGGCTTCTCAGGGGTCAGGGTCCCACTCCCTCAGGGAGGTGTCAGCTGGGAGACTAGTTTGAAGAGAAGAGTTGCTCAGACTGCCAGACGCCACCAAGAATTCTTGAGATGAAATGACGATGGCCGTTTGAGACTTTTGAAGTCATTGGGGGGAGGACTGTCCCAGTCCCCATGACCCTAGGAGTTAATTAACAGGGCTGGCATGCAGACATTATGAGGTTTCACAGACTTGGATTTCACGTGAGGACTCGTGCAGCAGTGCCCCAGATAGGAGTGGCAAGTGGAGATGGCCCAAGGGTGTAGGGATGTAGGCAGTTACAGCGTGTGGCCTGTGTGAGGAGCCAGTCCTCTGCCCACTGGCCTGCTCTCTTTCCACACTGGGCTCCTGTGGGGACTGGAGGTGGAGCTTCTCTACTTCTCCAGACACTGTACACACATCCACAATGGCAGAGGTCAGACCCGTGAGGGTCTGACGTCCGTCTGAGATTCCTTCTGTCCGTTTCCTTTCCAGGCCAACTGAGGGGGAAAGAACTGAGCGTCTCATTAAAGCCAAGCTCCGGAGCATCATGATGAGCCAGGACCTTGAAAATGTGACTTCTAAGGAAGTAAGAGACCCCTGCCCCTGCCCATAGCAGGCCCAAGCCTCTTGTGCATGTGTGTCTTGCCAGGTTCCAAGCAGAGGCCGGCCCGGTACCTTCCGGTGTTGGCACGTATCCGTTTGTCCACTCTGGAGGCGTCCCTGCATTTTTCCCTGTAGTGGCACTAGGGGCTGTGGAGGACCCAGGCTTAGAGTTAGACTTCAGTCTGACTCCAGAGATCATGGGCAGACTGTCGGCCCTCTCTGAGCCCTGGGGGAGGTTGTAGAAGGTCCTAGGTTCATCCAGGGAACCTCAGCCTTTCATGCCCTTTCCTGCTTTTGTGTGCCCCCCACCCCCCGGCCTGTGCCATCTCAGACTGCTCCCTCTACCTTTTAAGCCCTCCTGGATCAGTCTTTGTTTTGTCCCTTGCTTGGGAGAGGGAGATGCTGTGGGCATTAAAGAGACGGCTCCTTGGTGAAGAGCATTAGAGCCATCTGTAACTCCATCTCCAGGAGATCTGACGCCCTCAGCTGGCCTCTGCAGGTACTGCATGCAGGTGGTGCACAGACATACCTACAGGCAGAACCCTCAAACAAATCTAGAGGCTGGGAGGGGAGGGGCACACACCATTAATCCTAGCACTCAGACAGAAATTCTCTGTGACTTCAAGGCCAGCCTGGTCTACATAATGAGTTCCAGGCCAGCCAGGACTACATAGTGAGACCCTGTCTCATGAAATAAAAATCTTTAAAATGTTTTAAGCTATTGTATTTACTTATATATATAATTGGGGGCGGTGCTGGAGAGGGGTGGACAGCACATGTATGGGAGGGAAAACAGCTTGCAGGAGTTGGGGTTCTTCCACTATGTGGATCCTGGGGCTTGAACTCAGGCAGTTGGGTTTTGTTGCTGGCTCTTCTACTTGCTAAGCTGTCCTGATGGTCCTGTCCTTTGTTTTTATTTGAAGAATGCAACAAATTACAGGAAGTTTAAAGTGTATGTATGTATGTATGTATGTATGTATTTATTTATTTATTTATTTATTATTTTGTTATTTGTGAGTCTGGCTGGCCTGAACTCACCATGCATCCCCTAGGCTCGCCTTGACCTCAGTCTTCCTGCCTCACATAAATCTTCATCTTTAACTGATTAGCACTTTGAACAGCCGTGTGTGACGCCTTCAGCAGGAAAGCGGCTGCCTTTTCACTGTGAAAGTTTTAAACGCAGTAGAAGAGATTTTAGGAAAGAAGATTTCTTTGTTGAAAATGTCGGGCTTCCTCCTGTCGGGTTAGGTTGGAGATGAAGTGTGAGTGTCCGCCACCACACAGATGTGCTACTGTGTCTAAACACATCATCCAGATGTGCTACTGTGTCTAAACACATCATCCTGGACACAGTGCCCGCCACCACACAGATGTGCTACTGCGTCTAAACACATCATCCTGGACACAGTGCCCGCCACCACACAGATGTGCTACCTGTGTCTAAACATATCATCCTGGACACAGTGCCCGCCACCACACAGATGTGCTACTGTGTCTAAACATATCATCCTGGACACAGTGCCCACCACCACACAGATGTGCTACTGTGTCTAAACACATTATCCTGGACACAGTGCCCGCCACCACACAGATGTGATCCTGTGTCTAAACATCATCCTGGACACAGTGCCCGCCACCACACAGATGTGCTACTGTGTCTAAACACATCATCCTGGACACAGTGCCCGCCACCACACAGATGTGATCCTGCGTCTAAACACATCATCCTGGACACAGTGCCCGCCACCACACAGATGTGATCCTGCGTCTAAACACATCATCCTGGACACAGTGCCCGCCACCACACAGATGTGATCCTGTGTCTAAACATATCATCCTGGACACAGTGCCCGCCACCACACAGATGTGCTACCTGTGTCTAAACATATCATCCTGGACACAGTGCCCGCCACCACACAGATGTGCTACTGCGTCTAAACACATCATCCTGGACACAGTGCCCGCCACCACACAGATGTGCTACTGTGTCTAAACATATCATCCTAGACACAGTGCCCACCACCACACAGATGTGCTACCTGTGTCTAAACACATTATCCTGGACACAGTGCCCGCCACCACACAGATGTGATCCTATGTCTAAACACATCATCCTGGACACAGTGCCCGCCACCACACAGATGTGCTACTGTGTCTAAACATATTATCCTGGACACAGTGCCCGCCACCACACAGATGTGATCCTATGTCTAAACACATCATCCTGGACACAGTGCCCGCCACCACACAGATGTGCTACTGTGTCTAAACATATTATCCTGGACACAGTGCCCGCCACCACACAGATGTGATCCTATGTCTAAACACATCATCCTGGACACAGTGCCCGCCACCACACAGATGTGCTACTGTGTCTAAACACATCATCCTGGACACAGATGTGCTACCTGTGTCTAAACACATTATCCTAGACAAAATAAAGAAGTCACATTCACCCTTTTTGTAACCAGCACTGCACAGAGGTGCACAGTTCTTAGAGCAGATCACTCTTAATAGGTTCCGCCCCAGCATCACCTCTGTTCTGTCCCGCCCACAGATCCGCAATGAGCTGGAGAAGCAAATGAACTGCAACCTAAAAGAATTCAAGGAGTTCATCGATAACGAGATGTTGCTCATCTTGGGCCAGATGGACAAGCCCTCCCTTATCTTCGACCACCTTTATCTTGTAAGAGTCACTGCCCCTGGTCGATCTGGTTTGGAAAGCATGCTCACAGATACATGCTTACGAATCCCCAAGATAGACTTGGCATCTATCTGAAATACAAGTGGCTGAGCTGTTCCCCTCTGAGCCCTGTTCCCAGAGCCCACTGAAGGATCCACCCCGTGGTGTTGTCTGTGCACCTCCAGTTCAGTGTCTTCGTGCCATAAATCCATAGAAGGCAACTGTCTAGTTTTCAAAGGCAAACAGGTTGTTAAAACTAGCCAGGAGATCATGAAGTCCAATTGAAAGTCAGACCTAGCAAGGCCAAGGTCCCCCTCCACCTCACCTGCCCTGTGGCCCATGGTGAGTCATCTTGCCACTGCCTTTCATGGGGTGATTGTGATGGTTAAATAAGACACATTCTGGAGGTGACGAGTGCAGTTTCTGTAGGCCTGGTTTTGAATACGGATGGAAATTACGGTTAGAGGAATGTCTCTTACAGGAGCTGAAGGAAGTAGCTTTGGCCACTGAGGGAGACAGCTTCAGTCTCCATAAACACATAAACACGCACACACACACATATGTCTATGTGGGCTTTTAGTGGGAACAGAGGGCTTTTGAGACAGGAGCTAGCTCCGTATGTAGCTCAGGCTAGCCCAGACTTTGTGATCTTCTGCTTCAGCCTCCTGAGTGTTGAATGCATCTTTATGTTCTTGTTTATATTTGAGTCTTCCTGCATGAACAGATTTCATGCTTTATCCATTGAGATATCCATTGAGCTTCCCAGGAGAGAAAATCGGCAGGAGACGGAGATAGCAGGCCATGCTTGCCAGGACTGCAGACCTATGCTTGCCAGGACTGCAGACCTCTGCATTTCCAGAGTAGCAATTGCTTCTTCATGTTTCTCTTCTGTGTTCCTTGAAAGATCAGGAATAGAGGAGTTTTTAATGATACAGTTTGTAAAAGTGTAAAAGTATCCAGTCATGCATTCTGTGGACATTTGGGAAGAGTACGGTTATTCCCCATCTCCCACGCTGAGGGAGTCAGTCACTCATAGCATTTTGATGTGTTGATGTTTCCATTTTTCTGTTTCTTGTGGTATTAGGATTAGAACCCAGGCCCCGAACACTGTTTCTCTGATGCCTGTGTAGAAAGAGAGACAGTGCCGTCTCTGCTCGGGTTCATAGGTCATGTTCCTCTTGGCTTATTCCTTACACTAACATGATGATTTATTTATTTTATTTCTGGGTTGGTTTTTGGTTTTTGAATCAGGGTTTCTCTGTGTAGCCCTGGCTATACTGGAACTCACTGTATAGACCAGGCTGGCCTGGCCCTGAACCTAGAGATCCACCTGCCTCTGTCTCACAAGTGCTAGAATTAAAGGCCTTCACTACCATCCCCTGGCTTGTTTTGTTTGGTCTCACTGTATATCCCTGATTGACCTTCAGTTTCAAATTCATGGCAATCCTCCTGCCTTTGCTACTTGGAACTGGCATGGTTTCTTTTGAAATGCCCATCTTAAGGATCTGTTGCCATTTATCTTATTGGTTCCATCCTATTAGACCTTTGGGTTCCTGTTGTTTTCCTGTGAATAACCCTAAATGCCCATGTTCCTAAATCTGTGTGAGCCCCAGTCATCCCCTCAGGATCAGAGGGTGGGGACTTTTAAAATTAATACCAAAATAATTGCCAGGAAAGGGAGAGGAGTCTGTGTCTCCCTCCCCCCCCTCCCCCTCCATAGCTGATGGTGAGGTTTCAGGTCACTGCCTGTGGTGGCTGTACCCATGCTGGCTAAGAAGATTGGGGGCTGTCAAGCAGGCTTCCATGAAATGGGAAGAAGACCACCTTCCTCTTAGACTCCTGCCTCTCCTGATTCTTTCTGATCCTTCTTTCTGCTGTGAGGCTGAGGCTCCACTGTCAGGGCCCCGTGCATCCCACAAGCAGCTCTGTGACACTCACAGGGGTTTGTGTGATCTGTCCCCCAGGGTTCCGAGTGGAATGCATCCAATCTGGAAGAGCTGCAGGGCTCAGGGTGAGTCTGCTCCCCTCTTCCCCATCTCTCTAGGCAGCTTAGGCATCGCTACTCCGTGGAGACTACAGACACTGCCTGCCCACCCTGACTGCCTCAGCCTGGTCTCTGCAGTGGCTGGAGCATCTCATGTGCTTCAGAATGCTACCCAGAGGGATCCATGGGCTCTAGATTTTTCCTGGAGTCTTAGGTGACTGGGCGGGGGGTCAGGGAGATCCAGGAACAGCTTAATCACACTGTGGAATGGAGAACAGCCTGGCCCTGGGCAGGCTCTGAGCTCACTCCCACAGCCTCACTCCCCAGAAGAATTGCTTAGAACCCGAGTGTGGACACACATCTCTGTTGATCTTTTGGTCCATCAGCAATTCTGAAAACTGGAGCACTCCTGGCAATACTTGGTGCCTGGTGGAATCTTGTGACTGACACTCCCCACTGTCTCTGAGAAATGCTCAGCAGCAGGAGTGACAGCCACAAAATCACCATTCTGTGGTCGGCCTGATGTGCCTGCTGGCCTTCTGGAACTTACTGCAGTTGAAAACCGAGACTAAACAGAGCTTAAAATACATCCTTAGGACCTCCGGTCAGCAGAGCGGTCGTCAGTGAGAGGCTAGACTTTATGATTCCATCTTACTGGGAGTAAATACGTGATTCGTTGTCATTTATGGTGAAACCTATTTGAAACGTTTCCAATTACCAAAATTGTTTTGGTTTTCTAGAAATGAATGTACTGTTTAAGGGTGAGGGGCTATGGGGTTTGAGTTAGTGGATGCTCTCATTTAGAGCATGAGTAACAGAAGGGCATATTCTGCCTTTTAGCAAAAGAGAGTGGAGGCTTTTTTTTTTTTTTTTGCAAAGGGGTTTTAGTATGGCATTTAAAAAAAAATAATACATTCCTGTCATGTGGAGGAAACACATGGAAATGACTGTTAAGCAAAACCAGTTTCATTAGGAACATAACGCCCTGTAGTGTGTGTATAGAAATTGACTTTCTCTGCCAGTTTTTTGTGATTTTGTTTTCCTTGCTTCTCATTCTGATTCTGTAGGCTATTTGCTTCTTTTCTCTGCAGGGTTGACTACATTTTAAATGTCACTAGAGAAATAGACAATTTTTTCCCTGGCTTATTTGCATACCATAACATCCGAGTCTACGATGAGGAGACCACAGACCTCCTGGCCCACTGGAACGAGGCCTATCATTTTATAAACAAAGCGAAGTAAGTTTGGGATATTGGTCTTAGGAGGAACAGGTGGGCAGAGACGAGTGGCAGGCTAGATGGCGTGGAAGTAGGCAGCCCTGCTCGTGGGGTAGGTGGTCATGATATAGATGCCCAATGCCGGGAGAGGCTTTTCTATCTGGTGGGCCTTTGGTTTTAGCAACAGGACACCAGGCACCAAAGCGAACAGGCAAGGATTGGCCTTGTCCACAGTGTGCCTTCATATTCTCTCCCACCTGCCCATGATTGTGACATTGAGCCCAGTTTTCATCATTAACTCTGATTCCAATACCAAGTGCCACTAGGTAGCTCTCTGGGGCATCCTGGAAAGGGCTAGCGCATGCTGGGCCTAGAACTCTTGGACAGCTCCCCCAAATAGTACGGGGGTGGGGGGATTCCATGTTCCTGTGTGCCTAGATGGGCAGTCCCAAGATGAGGCTATCTCCACACCTCCTGAGCCCCAGCCCCCTCCTTATTCTCCTTTGGAGCAACTGTTATATTGAAGTCCAAAGCAAAGATACACACACACACACACACACACCCCCCGTGCTGTGGAGAAGAACCCCCTTCTGATGGAGTCTCCCTGTCAGAGCTACAAGGTGTCCTTACCGAATGCCACTTCGCTTGCTTTCCCGGGGCACAGACTCCAGACTCCTTGCTTGTGCATGTGGAAGGCAGGGAGGAGCAGTGTTGTGGGGATGGGATTGAACCCTAGTGTAGGAAATTGGAGCCTGCTCACCCCACCTCAGCTTCCCAGGTGCAACCTCAGCCAGCCTGGCGTGTCTTCACCCTCTCCATCAGGGAGAGGATCATTGTCCCTTGTGTACCTGGTAAATCAGCTGTGCCCAGGCCAGCACTGCCTTCTTACAAGTAGCCGGATCATTGGCCCCGTCTTCCCCTGGCTCAGTGGTTCTCTGGCCAGGTTGCTGTCATCCTTGCGCTCCCTCCAGGTGCTCACTCTTTCCCCAGGGTGCAGCATTTTTGCCTCGCTGACCCCGTTTTCTACAGTAGCTCATTCAGGGCCTCCAACTGCTGCAGCAGCTGGACTGTCCGGGTGCGGCCCTGGAAGCAACTGTAGGCGGCCTCACTTATCCCAGCAACGGGGGAGACTGTTTGGAAGCAGGCCTGTGCGGATTCATCTGTTCCCCCATTGTGTGCTAATTGATTTCACAGCAAAGTTATTTCCTTTAGAGGGTGTGTGAGATCTGTTCCATAAACATTAGGGCAGAGAAGGATTGGAACTATGCGATAACTTTAAAAATGAAATTGGCTAGTAAAACCCGAGTGGTAAGTCAGGGGCGGCTCTTAATCCTTGCTCTTAACCCCCACCCCAAATCCCTGCAGGAGAAATCATTCCAAGTGCCTGGTCCATTGCAAAATGGGCGTCAGCCGATCTGCATCCACGGTCATAGCCTATGCGATGAAGGAATTTGGCTGGCCCCTGGAGAAAGCGTATAACTATGTGAAGCAGAAGCGTAGCATCACGCGGCCCAACGCAGGCTTTATGAGGCAGCTGTCTGAGTATGAAGGCATCTTGGATGCAAGGTAAGTACGTACCTAGAGACAGACTGGCACACCAAGCCCTGGGCATTCCGCTCTTCTGTCAGCCTGGCAGGAGCTTCCACAACTGGAAACCAGCCTCTCGGGAGCTGGCTTGGAAAAAGAGCAGCTATTGTTGGGGTTGTGATTAGTGGTTTCCAGGAGGGATCCGTTTTGATTTTGTTGGCACTTGTAGAAACTCTCTTACTGGGCAAGGGAAGGTGCCTACACGCCATCCAGGGCGCGTCCTGGTGTGTCGTGTGGGTTGAGCATATTCCTTTCCTCAGCACCTGCTTTACGCCAGACCTGGGGATTGAAGAGGCCAGGTTCTCCGCAGGCGAGCCTAGCAGCCTTCCCCAAGCCCAGTCCCTTCTTCAGGGTTAAGGATTTGACACACAGGTATCAGATGCTCACGGTCCCTCAGAAACCTTTAGGAGGACCATTGCATGATCCAAAAACTCCGCTTCACCAGGAGCGTAGAAATCTGGGGACTCAGAGAGTTGTGTTGATGACAGTGTAATTCACAGTAGCCCAAAGGGGAAGGCTGCCCACGAGTTCCTTGGTGGATGGGTGGATAAATAAGCAGGGAGTGTGTATAGGAATCTCCCTCTGCCTACCGAAGGAAGGCAGTTAGAATCAGATGAAAAAGCTCCTGATCGTAGGCCACGCTGCTTGGGGAACTAAAGCTAGAAGACTGCCTGCCCCAGAACTTCAAAGCTAATAATTTCTGCCCAATACCAAGACCCCATCTCCTTCCCGCTCCATCAGAAAGGAAGGAAAGAAATTCTGACATGTGTGGTACACCCTGAAGAAATTTTGGGGCCATCAGGAAAAACTGTGGCCCCATGCTTGTATGAGGTCCCTAGAGATGGAGAATGTGGTGTTGTTAGTGACCAAAGGCTGGAGAAGGGACAGTTCAGCTGTGATGGCCGGTAATGCTTATTGTGTGCTGTGCACAGTTATGGAGACAGATCGTAGTGTGCTGTTGTGAGTGTGTAAAAGTCAGTGCAGTTTTCAAAGTGGCAGGGCTCTGAGATTGCACGAGCAGTCACTACAGGTCCTTGACAAGCTGACTTCTGGTAAGTTAATAAATGTCGCTGCTGAATCTGTCTCCCACCTCTAAGTAAGTTTTGGTTTCTCATTTCCCAAGTGAGCAGAAGGAGCCAGCGCTGAAAGGACAACTTGTCTCCTATCACAGTTGGCTCCTGGGTGCCAAGAGAGAGATTTACACCTACATGTGTTGGCTGCCGCAGGAGAGAGCAGTTGTTGCTGGGGCCCCTGTCAGGGCAGTGAGGGTTCCCCAGCACCTCAGGCTTCTGGGGCGGATGCCAGTATCTGAGGACTCACTTTCTCCCTGCTCCGTGTCCAGTCTGTTTAGAGGCAGCCACCGGATTATTTCTGACTGGGGTTGGGAATCCAGAGGCTGAGTCCTTCAGTTCCTGGGACAGGTTTAGGGAAGGACTGCTCTGGCAGGGATGAACAGGCTCGGAGAACCACCGCAGCCACCTCTGGATTGTTTGATGTCATTCAGAGACTCTGTCAGGTCCCTGGGCAACTGGAGGAGAAAGAGGGAGAGAAGCACCTGCTCTCCTTTGGCCTCTCGGGTCACCTGACGCCTTCCCAGCCACAGCCTCGCCGAGGGTCCCCTGTAGGCCCACAGCAGTACACGGCGTGGCGCCCTCGAGGAAAGGGACAGTGACTGAGGAGCAGCTTCTCCAGTGGGTGTAGCTGCTCACCCTCGTATCCCAACAGTGTGGATTTTATTTCCAAGTCCTTGGGAGGTGGAGGTGACCTTAGTTGACTGCCTCTGTCACTGTAAAGCTCTTTTCTCTCTTTTATTCTTGGCTTGTACCATCAAACGTGTTATAAAAACAGTGCCAGTCCCTGCCCCCTAACTTAGCAACTGTTGAGAGTTAATTGCTTCTAGGGCAGGCGCCTAGGTCACCCATGTTCTCGTGGATGCCCTACACCCATGAGTAATGGCAACACAAACTGGGCTTAGAAGCCTGTTTTAAATAAGAATACACACCAGGCTTGGTGGTGGTGGTGCACGCCTTTAATCCCAGCACTTGGGAGGCAGAGGCAGGTGGATCTGTGAGTTCGAGGTTTATAGCCTGGTTTACAAAGTGAGTTCTAGGACAGCCAGGGCTACACAGAGAAACTCCATCTCAAAAAATTTAAAAGAAAGATAACAATCTGGGGGCAGTGGAAGCTGGGGTGAATATGATCAAATATATGGTATGAAATTCTCAAGATTCTGTAAAAAATAACTGTCTTTTTAATGCCATAGGCTAGGTATGTAACCCAGTGATATATGCTTACATATATGCCCATCTCCATATGAAAAGTAATAATAGAAACATCAGGCGAATTCTTTCAAGCCAGGATATAGTTCCAGCAATTAGAAGGAAGAGGTAGAACTTATTACATCATAAGTTTGGAGCTAGCCTGAGCTAAATAGATCCTGATTGGAAGGAAGGAAGGAAGGAAGGAAGGAAGGAAGGAAGGAAGGAAGGAAGGAAGGAAGAAAGGAAGAAAGGAAGAAGAGGAAATTGTTAAAAATGGACCTCTAGTTTCTGCCTGAAACAAATACTTAGAAGTTTGAAATCTTCCCCAGTATGGTAGTGTTCGAGAACATAACACTCTCTCTGCTTTGACCCCTGAGTTTTCTCAAATGATGGTTACTCTCATGGGTCACAGAAGCTGAGTGAGAACCATTAGTGACTTGACCAGATTCACACGGTGAGAAAGACACAGACATGAAGACAAAAGGACCTCTAGGCAAAACTCCCACTGCATCTGCCACCATTGTCCCCACACAGTAAGGGGAAGCCGAAAGGCTTCTCATGTCAGCCATGGTGACTGAGGGTGCTTTCATCCCTGTGTGCCCTGGAGAATGGACGAAGGGGAGCTCTGCCTACCGCACCCGTCTGATGCAGGCTGCCCGCTGCTTGTTCTCCCTGCCTTCCTGCTAGGATCTGCTGCTTCCCCTCAGCTCACCGCCTGCTCTTTCTCCCCATAGTAAGCAACGGCACAACAAGCTGTGGCGCCAGCAGCCTGCAGATGACCCTGCAGCAGAGCCCAACGAGTTCTTGCCAGAGACCCTAGATGATGCCCTGGATACCCGGCTGCCATGCTTGGATGACACCACCCAGCCCGGGCTTGCAGGAAGCCAGGCCCCAGGAGGACCCTCTCTCCCTTGTTGTTTCCGAAGACTCTCAGATCCCCTCCTCCTCCCCCACCACGATGACGCAGGCAGCCTGGTCCACCTCGAGGATCTGGAGCGGGATGCTCTGCTGGAGGACGCCGCTCAGCCGGTGGAGGTGCACAGACTGGTCCAGCATTCCCAGGAAGGAGGCAGGCACTGTGAGAAGGATGTAAAGAGGAAGCTAGACTTCGGGAGCCCCAAAGCCCTCAGTGGCTCCTTGCCACAGGTGGGGGAGATGGAGAAGAAGTGTGACCAGAGAGCGGGGAGGTGGAGGCGGGCCTCCACCCAGCTCGACCAGGAAAACCTAAACAATAACAACAGCAAGAGGAGCTGCCCCGATGACTTCGAGGTAGGCGGGGACCATCGTGGTACAGCATGCCATGCCACTTCTACCCCACCCCACAGAGCTCCTCCTGGGCCGCCCTGCGGGGCTGCAGTTCTCGCTTCATCCCGCAGGGTTTATTTCAGGAGGAGACTGTTACCACCTGACTGTATAGCATGTGCCTCGCTAGTGGATAGGCCATGTGTAAGGGATACCTAAGCCTTGTGATACCCCCTCATCCACAGTGGGGCTTCCGACTTGTTTCATCACCCCAGTTCACCCCTGCATCGATAATGTGATGTTCCTGATTCATCTCTGCACCTGCCACAGCCCCCCAACTCTCTCGCCTTGGATGGCTTTGAAACAAATCCCAGAGGTAGCGTTCCCTTCCTGACGCTCTGTTATGTGACAGTAGAGGCGGTGCTGTCCATCTTCCAGCTCACGTTAGTGCTTTGCTCCTTGTGTCCCTTAAAGCTGCCAGCCTTGGGGGATGATGTCCGGGGAGCCTTCACTCCAACTTCTGGCTGCTCAGAGAGTGGCTGGTCCCGCACCCTTTATAACTTCCATGACCTGGGGCGGGGGGGGGGGGGGGTCTGTCTGCCCCTCAGTACTCACCAAAGGCTTGGGGCCGGGAACTTTCTGTCCCTTTGCCATGACTGCAATGAAGACTCTCAGGGAGACACTGAAGTAGAAAGTTAGTTTGTAATTAACATTCAGCTCCAATGCTAAGCTAAAACAGAACAAAACAAAACAAAACAAAAAAAAATACAACTAACCACCCTGGGCAGTTCATCTGTTTGCTGGCCTCTGAGTAATGAAATATGTTCCTGACCAGAAAGGAACTGCATGCCTCCTCCACTGCCCACCACTTCCCTTAGAGAGGACAGATGATATAAAATGCCTTTGTCTGAGCCAGTGGTGCTGTGGTTAGCCCCAGCGGCCTGACTCTGAGTCACTGGACGGTGACCAGGAGAGTAGGGTAAGGGCTCAGTGGACCCAGCACCAAGACCCACCAGGACTGAACCTGGAGACAAGCAGCCATTTGAATGCCTGACTCCTTTTGTCAACTGTGGTGTGCCGGGCTGGCATGGGTTCCTGTTTTGTAGGGTGAAGGGAAGGCACACTTGAGGGCACAGCAAAACAGAGCTTGACTCAGGGAGGGGTGGAAGAGCATTCATGGCCTGATGGAGGGCAGCTTGCTAGGCACAGGCTGAGAAGCAATGGTGTATTGAGAGGCAGGATCT
The DNA here is from genome assembly GCF_903992535.2 of Arvicola amphibius. NCBI lineage: Eukaryota > Metazoa > Chordata > Mammalia > Rodentia > Cricetidae > Arvicola > Arvicola amphibius. The sequence continues at coordinate 121,579,050 of NC_052056.1, forward strand.
GGGTAGAGAATTCGGTATGTGAGGGGCAGGAGCTGCATGAGGCAGCAGTGACAGATGCGGACAGGAGTTGGTGACATGGGGAAGCACCGGGGACTCCTTAAGAAGAGGCATAGGTGGCAGCAGAGCCTGTGAGCCTGAGACTGGACTTGGCTACACAGAAAGGTATTAATCTCTTGGAATCGTGGCAGAATTGAGACTCCTCCACAGCCGTCACCTGAAAGGCTCCTTTCTGCTAGCTATGGGCTCTCCCAGTCAGGCGGCTGGGAAAGCCACCCGTATGCTTCTCACCTTCGTCATCGTTGTTGGCCTTTGAGCTGGTAAGGGGTTGTCCTGGCAGGGAGGACAGAGAGAAGTCCTTGTCCCAGTGACCAAAAAGCAAGTAATGTCCTTGGGAGATGGTGTAAGGTGTAGTTACATGTGTGTGAGTTGGAGGCAGTCCAAGAGCCGTTTCTGCCTGTCCCCAGGTTATAATGACCATGGCAGGTTGATAGTCCCCAAGTTATGCTTTGGGCTGACTAGGAAGGACTCTGTATTTAGGATGCAGTTACCCCGGGTGCAGTCGCCTCTGCCGTAGAGAACCTCCTTTCTATGCTGCTTTATTGTCCTCTGTTTGCTTTTTAAATTCTAGTTGTTTGGTTTTTAAATTTTATTCTAAATTATGTGTTGGTGTGTAGGTTTATACGCATGCGTGCCAGAGTTTTGGGGAGCCAGAGGCAATGGCTACCCTGCAGCTGGAGTTCCACTGTGAGCTGTGTGACGTGGGTGCTGGGGACTGAACCCAGGTCCTCTGAAAGAGCATTAGCTGGCTCTCCAGCCCTGTCACTCCCTTCTCCAATGCCTCTTCTTTCCAGAACAGACCATGGCCAGGGAAGGGTCGCCTTGGCTGATGGCAGAGACAGACTGAGAAGGGAGGTCCTAGGCTCTGTCCCAGCCCCGTGGCTTAAGGTTCACCCAGGTCATCATTTTGACTTGTGGAAAGTCAGTATCAGCATCCCTTAGGCCTCTAGAACCTCTGTCTTTCATGATCAGTGTGTTCCAAACAGTCTTGAATCCTGAACAAATGAAAGCACTAACCCTGCCCCCCACATACACACACATATACACAGTGCCGGCCATCCCTATGCACCCCTGCCACAGCGGCCCACTTTGTCCTTTTGGTCTCTGGCTCGGGATCACGCTTGCTCATGGTGCTCTTGTCGCTTGCAGCACGATGCTGTGTTTGGAATCCTCAGTAAAGTGAAGCCTTCCTACACATCCTGTGCTGACTGCGTGTACCCTGCTGGCGGGGCTCCTGAGGCCTCCACAGAACGGCACGAAGACCCCAGTGTTCCCGCCATCTGCACCCAGCCAGCCTTCCTGCCCCATGGCGCATCTTCCCCGATGGCCCACACGAGCTGCAGGTCCCAAGCTCCAGAGAGGCTGGCCTCTGGTCCAGCCAACGCTCCTCCATTCCTGTTACCAGCAGGCTCAAGGAAGCCAGACATCAGTGGCTCCGGAACTGGGGCTTCCCCAGAACCACCAGCAAGCCTTCTAGAGCCTTCCAGAGAAACCTCAAAAGTCCTTCCAAAGTCCCTCCTGTTGAAGAATTCTCACTGTGATAAGCACACCGCCAACATGGAAGCAGTGAAGGAAGAATTGTCAACTAAGAAAGAAACGAAGCCAGCTAAGGACCTGAGGCTTCTGTTCAGTAATGAGGCAGAGAAGCCGAGCACCAATAGCTACCTGATGCAGCATCAGGAGTCCATCATCCAGCTGCAGAAGGCGGGCCTGGTTCGAAAGCACACCAAAGAACTAGAGAGGTTGAAGAGCCTGCCTTCAGACCCACCGTCTACCTGCAGGGACAGTGCCACCAGCAGGCTGGAGGCCAGCATCCCTGAGGAGGGCCAGGAGCCTGGACACCTAGCCCTGTGCAGCCAAGCAGGGGCTGATGAGAAACCTCCAGAAGGAGCCTTGGTGAAGAGCCCAACTCCTACCCTCCTCCGCCTAGATCACACCAGTAACTTCTCAAAAGACTTCCTGAAGACCATGTGCTACACCCCCACCTCCTCCTCCATGAGTTCCAACCTGACCCGGAGCTCCAGCAGCGACAGCATCCACAGTATCCGAGGAAAGCCGGGCCTAGTGAAGCAGCGGGCGCAGGAGATCGAGACGCGACTCCGGCTGGCTGGTCTCACTGTGTCGTCCCCACTGAAACGTTCCCACTCCCTCGCCAAGCTGGGAAGTCTCAACTTCTCCACAGAGGACCTGTCCAGTGAGGCTGACACGTCGACCATCGCCGACTCGCAGGATGCCAAGTACGGTCACCCTTCCTTCTTGCACGAACCGCAGGCCACTCCGAGGGACCCCTCTGCAGCCTGTAAACCATCAGGGAAGTCTGTCCCGGAAAACTTGAGAAGCCTGTCGAGGATGAATGAAAGCTGAGCGCATTCCGCCATGCGGGCTGAGGTTCTCACGGTGTCCTGGTCACACGTCACACACGTCTTGATTTGCGTTAGCTTCAGTCATCCAGGCTTCCCTCACTCTTGCCAAAGAGCAGAGGGGAAAAACAAGTAACATAGCACACAGGAAGGAGACCCAGAACGGGGCTTGGCGACCTAGAAACTCTCAGCCAGGAGACAGCACTAATCCTCAAGCCCTGTCTAAGGGAAGATACGGACACATAGGCTGGGGCTGTGTCTTGGTTGTTAGAGTCTTGCCCACCATGCACCATGCCCTAGGTTTCATCCCCAGCACCCCACAAAACCAGGCATGGTAGCACACCCCGATAATCCCATTACTGGAGTTGGAGGCGGTTGGAAGTTCGAAGTCATTCTCAGCTATGTAGTGAGTTTTAGACCAGCCTGGTGGAGAGAAGATAAGTCTGTACATACAAAATATTTTAATGCGCAGCCCGTGAGAGAAGAGCCGTGGTAATGTCTTGGCTGCAGCCCATGTCCCCAGCTCGTTCCTGCCCTCAAGGGAGAATTCTCAGATAACAACACAAGTTCTACCTCTGTTCTCACTGTGTGTTTTGTTTTTAAAATAGTAATGACCAAGGCTTGTTCTGAGGAGCAATGCTGTGTCTGAAAGGGTTTTTCCAAGAGAATCATGGCGGGGGGTTGGAGGGTGAGGTCCCCCAAAAGTGTCAAGACTTTGAACCTGACCATCCCAGGTACAGTTGTATGACATTGTCAGAGGAAAGCACCGAGTGGCAGTCATCTGTGTGACCCTCCGTCCTGGCACCTACGGTGGGGATGTGGAGCCCTCAGTCAGCTTCTAGCATCGAGCTTACATCACTCAGTCATGAGGAAGGACTCCAGGCATCGCTGAGCCATGTCTGCTGCTAACAAGACATTGTTACGTTTGGGATTGGGACAAGCTCATGTCTATGAGATTGTGGGTCTGGGGTATGGATCATTCTACTGAGACACTGTGACCATCCCCCGCCTTCTCACACCAGGCTCATTAGGTGCCATCTCTACATCCGGTGAGAGGAAGGTCATGTCAGTAATGGGATACTCTTCGTGGGCCCTCTCCAGGAGCCACTGTTGGAGTAGTGGGTCTATTGACAAAGCCTCACAGATGTTTGCACGCATCCCTTCCTGCAGGGCGAGTGCTCCCTCCTGTCCATAAAATACTGCTCCCTCTTCTCCAGCTCTCCAATACGGGCCACAACACAGGTGTTAGCACAGGTTAGCGCAATGCAGCAGGAGACCAGGGCTCTGGGTTCAAATCAGGGACCTTAACTGGTGCCCATAAAGAAGACAGTGATGGCAGAATGACAGGAGGGAGGAGGGGCCTGGTTTGGTGATTGGCAGACTAGGATGTGCCACCCTGTGAGATGACCATGACTTCCTCTGATTTATTTTGTTTCTGCTGTGGAAATGGTTTATTGGGGGTTTGGGTTTTTTGAGATGATTTTTTTCTGTGTAGCCCTCGGTGTCCTGGAACTCACTGCAGATCAGGCTCACCTATAACTTACAGAGATCCACATGCCTCTGCCTCCCGGAGTACCCCTCCTAGGATTAAAGACATGCGCCACCATCACTTGGCTTGCTTTTTTTTTTAATTTTTTAAATTTCAGATAAGGTTTTACTATGCAGCTTTGGCTGTCATGGCATTTTGGAATTTGCTATGTAGACTGTAAGCTTCAAACTCAGCAAGGCTCTCCTCCTCTGCCTCTTGAGTTTGTTTTATCTTTTGTTTTGTTTTTTTGGTAGAATCCAGTTGTGCAACCCAAACTGGCCTCAGACTCCGAAATGCCAAGATTACAGGTCTAATCCCATCATGCCCCAGATGCCCCAGGTTTGGTTTTTACATTTTGAAGCATTTGTCAAGAGATATATGAAGTTGGTGGCAGTGGCATGGGCTTGTGATCTTGCATCAGGAGACTGAGGCAAGTCCTTCATGAGTGAAAGGCCAACCTGGACCACAAAGTGGCCCTACCTTAAAAATAGTAGCCCTGACAGAGATGATGTCACCTGACTCAGGCATCTCCTCAGGCCCTCCAGCTTGCTGACTGATTATGTGATGCCTCAGGACTATGTGTGGTACTGCAGGGAGACATATTTGAAGGCTTCCTTTGCTTCTTGGATGTCACAAACCAGATACTTCCTCCTCATGCCCCAAACTATGCCAGCCTTTCCCGTTACCACTTGTGCAGACGGAGTCCCTGTGGCTGTGACTACAGCTCTGTCCTGCAGTTGGCTGGTTCAGCCAGCTAGCTAAGCAAGACCACAAAGCCTTCAAGGACTGCCGGTACCCCGAAAGTGGATGGATTGGAGTTAGTGCAGCTCCCAAAATGCCCATCCTGGAGAATAGCCAGCTCATCTTCAGGAACAAGGCTAGTCCTCTCCTCATCAGTGCAGGGTCTTCGTGAACCTCTATCTCAGAGATTATCCCTGACAGGATCTGAAAAAAAAAAACCAAATGTATGTTGTTTTATAGGTATTTGTTTTCCTACCAATGTCAATGTTACGTAATCACCTTAAAAAGTGATTATCCACTACTTACTCCTGAGACCCTGTAGGCTTCTCCACATTCCTCCAGCCAACAAAAGCAAACTTTTAAAAAGACCAACTTTAACAGATGTCGCCAAGTTTAATTTCATGTGGTGGATCAATTTTTATGTCAACATAATTCTTTAGCTTTGATAATGATAGGTTTCCACCGGGTCTCTAATCCTGTCTGTAAGGGTGGCAGGATTTTGAAAACCACAATGTGTCCTGTTCTGTTCAAAGAGTAAGAGCAGGAGGCTGATCAACTCAAGTGGGCCTTTGACATTAGGCAAACTGATGCCTCTTTTAGAAGCACTGGCATATCAGCCAGCAGGGCGCTGCCGCCCTGTGTCGTCCCCCTCCCCAAGTCACCAGAATGAGACCCTGGCTTGATGGCTTTCGTTTTGGCCCGGAGGATTCGAGCTATCTGTTGTCACTGTGGATTGGTAGGTATTTAAAGGGCTCTGTGGAATTATCCTGCCAAACCAGGCTCACCTCAGCAGTGACATCTGTACATTGTTTTATGAAAAGTTTGTTCTAGCCAGGCTTGGTGGCACACACCTTTAACCTCTGCAGAGGCAGGTGGATTACTGAGTCCAGGGCAACATAGACCCTGACCAAAAAGGTTTGCTTTGTGAGCTACTTATCCATGCCTGGCTAATGCTTTGTGTGTAATCTTAGCAAACTATGTACACACAGAAGAGGCACATGGGGCAAGCAGAGGGATTTATGCAGCGTAAGCCACTGATTTTAATGACTGCCATTTTCACTGAATTGAATTGTCTTCATTGAATGAAGAGCTTTCCCCCTAGCTTGATGCCCTAGGTTCTCAGCTACCCTCCTTGTTCCTGCTCACCTGCATAGCCTCCCAGCAGCTTGAACCTTGTGGTGGCCTCGCCTTACCTCAACCCAGAAGGCTTCTGGAAGTGTAAGGGAGATGGATACTAGATAGAGGGGGTGGGCAGTCGAGGTGCCTGATTACATGAGCTAAGAGCAAGGTGTCCTCTGCATGCCCAGCCCTGTTGTCCTCGGTATTGACACCCCTGCCAATCACGGCGCATCCCTGTGGCTCAGCCATGCAGGTTACTCACAGGTACCCGGAGAGCTGCGCTGCTCTAGCAGAATATCCAGCCCTGCTAATCTAAAGCCCTTCCCTCTGCCCCATAGAAGCCCAGAGGGTGCTGCAGGACGGAGCCACGTTTGGCACATACAACCCCATCGGGGTAAATACATGACCTGTGGCATGGCCCAGAATCACCTGACCTGGTTCCCATCCCGAGTTCCTGCTGATGATAAAGACCAGATGAAGGTCATTGATGTTTCCCTGTCCAAAGCCCCTTGTTTTGTTACTGTTGGGTGTGAGAGTCCACTCTGCATGCATGTATGTACATAAGCTTTTGTGCATATACCTTGCGTATTCGTTGTGTGTGTGCGTGTGTGTACCCGAGCAAACCCAGTGTGTGCCATTTCTCACATCACATACTGTGTCTTCTAGCTATGCAGTAAGTCACCCTAGTAGACTCATCTGCAGTGATGCCACCAGGGGCCATCTGGAGAAGGGTGACCACCTTGTCTTTCCCTTTTGCAGTAGACACCACCATCCCTCCAGTCCCTGTCTTCGGCAGGAGTCCTAACTGCGCAGCCTCTGCTGCCCTGGCTGTTGGCCTTGCTGCATGAGAAGATAGCTGCTTCCTCTACACTGTTATTATTGTTTTACAATCGAGTGCCTTAATAATCGTTTACAAATACTGTGTATTTATGCGCAACTGTTCAGCGCTCATCTGTTGCGGCTGGTACTTTGTCTTGTCCTGGTGGTTGAGATTAGGACTTGAGTTTCTCTCCCCCCATTATGTTTATTCTGCTATGCAGTTGACATTTGTGGTTTGTGACTACAGAGCCTGCCAGAGATGGCACTGTTGAGCTCCTGCAGGGCAGGTTGGCATCAGCAAACACCACAGCCCATGGTAGCCAATGAAGGTGTGATTTGGTTTGCCAGGCATCTGGGAGGTGGTGCAGGCCCTACATCCCTGACCCACAGCCTGGTACCTCCCGCTAACCCCTCGCAGTTGAGCTCTGGATTGTAGAAGTTTGTAATCCCTAGTCCCCTTCACACCCCTGTTCTCCTGTCCATATCCTCAGCTCCTTGCAGCAGATTGTGGGTGCAGCTCACCCCAGAGGAGCCACACCAGACCGCGTTCTTCACCGTCAGAGGCTGCCGCCGGTCCCATGCGTCACATCACAACTTTGATTTTTCTATTGTTTTTATATTATATATTTAAGAGGCAGTATCTTTTGTACTGTGAATTTGCAGTAGAAGCATAGTGCACTTTTTTTTTTACTTCTGTTGGTGTGTACTGTATATAGTCTGCGTGCTTCTTGTGATGAAAATAAACACTTCCTTTATAAATGTCTTGCAAGTGCCCGTGTGTGCCAGAGGCCCCGCCGCCAGCCCTTGCCGAGACCTCTGTTATGTTCTTCCCTGTCATCCTTGGCATTCTTTTATTTTTTTAGATTTATTGCACCTCCTAAGTCTCTTCTTGAAAGAGGAGCAGCGCTGGCGCCACCCCAGAGCGCTCCCTCCCCATCCTGTCACCTGTAGCTGGGGTTGGACCAGTAGAATACAAGCCAGACCCTGGTGGCACGCACCTTTAATCCTGGCACTTGGAAAGCAGAAGCAGGAGGATTTCTGAGTCTAAGGCCAGCCTGGTCTATACAGTGACTTCCATGCCAGCCTGCTGCAAAGTGACATCCTCTACCAAAAAAAAAAAAAAAAAGTTTGGTTTTTTGTTTTGTTTTGTTTTGTTTTGAGACACAATTTCTCTAGTAACCCTGGCTGTCCTAGAACTCACTTTGTAGATCAAACTTGCTTCAAACTCTGAGATCTGCCTGCCTCTGTCTCCCAAATGCTGGAAAGATGTGCACCACCCACCTTTAATCCCAGCACTCAGGAGGCAGAGACAGGTGGATCTTTGTGAGTTCAAGGCCAGCCTGGTCTACAGAGCAAGTCCAGGACAGGCTTCAAAGCTACAGAGAAACTCTGTCTCGAAAAACAAAACAAACAAAAAAAGTATGCCGCCACCATTTGGGCAAACCAAATTTTTATAAAGCATATTGAAGAGGGGGAGAAAACAAGTCCTTAGTTCATGGTTGCAAAGGTTTCTGTCCTGGGTTATGCGGGTCCCTTACTTTGGGGGTCCATGGCAAGGCAATATATCACAAAGTAAAACTGCTTACTGGAACTCGATGCAGGGAGGGACCAGAGTGGTCCCCAGTATCCACCTGAAGGTGCAACGCCAGTGATCCAGTGTTCTAGACCTCATCTCGCGTTAATTCCATCAGCTGTGACACCCTTAACTACATTGGCCTTTGGGACACGTTTAAGGTCCCAAACACAACACCTGGAGACCAAGGAAGTCAGGCTGCCATGTCTTAAAACTGCCTGTCCTAGCTCTGCAGTTGGGAAGAGCCAAGGGGACTCCTGCTCCCCATATTGACTGCAACACTACTGGTGAGGGAGACTTTTGGTCCTGCTCTCCCAACCCAATGGCTAGGTAAGCCAGTCATACAGAATTTGTTGGGTACAAGGACGGGACAGTAAGTCCACTCTGCCCAGATGCTGAAGTATGTTTCAGTTCATCTCAATCTGCTGTCCCAGCTCAAGAGACTGAAGAGTAAAACGGGGTGGAAGTGTGTTAACTCACCACAGTGGAACAGCCAGATTAACAGCCCCAGATAAACTCATGTGAGTCAAAATTGCCTGGGAATAATCTAATGTGAAATTAAAAGATTAGTCCAGCATGTTAGTACTTGCCTATAACCCCAGGACCAGAAGTTGAACGTTATCCTTGGCTACTTAGGAAGTTTGAAGCCAGCTTGGGCTTCGTGAGAAGGAGGAGCATTCTGAGATTCATGCCACCCTGAGCTACAATGTGAAACTCATCTCCAAAAGGTAAAGTTATGGCCAGGCATGGAACTCAGTGGCAGAACGCTGACTTCCACGTGTACAGGGCCCTAAGTTCCCCACCCCCTGACTGGAAGAGAAGGTAGATTGAGAGGAAGAAGAGGGAGAAGCCAGAGGACAAATCTACATCAAGTTGTAGCACACTGCCCACTGTAAAATGTGGTTGGTTGGTTGGTTTAAGATTTTTAAATTTTATGTGTGTGGGTGTTTGTGCACCACACTCATCCTGGTGTTTAAGGAGATCAGAAGAGGACATTGTATCTCCTGGTACTGAAATTAATGAGCCACCATGTGGGTGCTGGAGTCTAACTGCTGAGCCATCCTCAGTTCCTGCTCAGAGGTCTTTTAAACAGATGGATCTATGGTACAAGTGGGTCCCATACCTCTCTGGGCTCTGCCCACAAGTCAGTCTAGAGCAGTGTTCTCAGTCTAAACAATCCTTTCCCAGGGTTGCTTATCATATATCCTGCATATCAGATATTTATATTACAATTAATAACAGTAGCAAAATTACAGTTATAAATTAGCAACGAAAGTAACTCTGGGGTCACCACACCATGAGGAACTGTATTCACTGGTCTAGGGGCAGGTCCCAGCAATGTGTATGTTTACCATAATACTCCAGGAGTTATGATAGCCATACTTAGAAACCGCTGAAATAAGAATGTGATGTAGGCTTACGCTTTGCTAGTTACAACCACATTTTATACATACTTTGAGACAACACCCCACACACACACACCCAACAGCATGGGTGTTCTTCAGACCCCAGATACCTGTGAGCTGCAGGCCCTTGGAGCATGGCCCTCAGCTAGCTGCCTTTACCTTGGTTTATCTTCAGAGTAACCATGCCAGGACTGTGTACAATCCCAGATCACACCTTCAGTGAGTGGTTTTGCTAGGGAGGCACCAGTGTTTGCTTAAGCTGAGGATGCCCTTTTGTGGCGAGAGATTGGCAGACTCTCCAGAAGGCTTGGGATTTCAGAAGGGTTCACACCAGTCTAAGGATGCTGCGTTTTTCTGTCTTGAGTGTTCTGCCCATACACATGAGTGCACATGTGTGTCTGTGCTTGGTGCCCAAGGAGGCCAGAAGGGGGTGTCGGATCTCCTGGAACTAGAGTTACAGATGGCTCTGAGCCGCTGTGCACATGCTGGGACTAGAGAGAACTCAGGTCTGCTGGAAAAGCAGCCAAGTGCTCTTAGCCACTCTGCAGCCCCCTGATGTCCCTTCGGGTGTAGCAGGAAGGTAGACCTTCAGCCCTGTAGAAATCGGTACCATTTCATGCTCCATACTGCTGGGCTCCGCAAGGCGCTTTCCATATACTAGTCACCTTCAAACACGTAAGAGCCCAGCTTCAGCCTGAAATTCCTTTTTTGGTAAACTGTTTCAGCAAATAAAATGTTTCATTTATTAGCTCCCAAACACTGAAAGGCTGATTCTCAAGGTTGGGATGTGGCTCGGGGGTAGACTACTTTCCTAGAATGTGCAAGGCTGAATTTCAATACTAACACCAGAAAGAAAAAGAAGAAAAGAGAAAGGAAAGAAAAAAAAGACAATAACTTGTATGTGGTGTTTCATATTTGTAACCCTAGCACTGAGGAGGTGGAGGCAGAGGATCAGAATCCAAGGTCACCATTGGCTATAGAGTGAGCTCAAGGCCAGCCTGAGCTACAAGAGGTCATGTTTCCAGAGCATTCTTGCCTTGTCCCGAGGGCCAAGAAGCCCTTCGCTCCACTGCCCACCTTGGAGATGACGGACAGCCAGTGGCACAGTTCAAGAGTCCTGAGAGCTATTGAGCGTGATGAGGAGATTCACGGTCAAGTGACAGGGCCTGACGACTGGGGACTTCAGAGCAGGAGAGACCTGACGGCCCAGAAGTGGTGGTGCACACCTTTTACTCCAACTTGGGAGACCAGGAACCATAGCTTCAGACTAGCCTGGGCTACATGAGACTCTGTGGTGGTGAACACCAGTACTCAGGAAACAGAAGCAGGTGGATGTCTATGAGTTTGAGGCCAGCCAGAGCTATAGAGTGAGGTCCAGGCCAACTAAAGCCGTATAGACGCTGTTTCAAAAACAGAGAAGGAAAGAAGAATCAGAGCCAGGCTTCCTACGCTTCCTGATAGCGGATATCAAAGTAGGACCAGAGGTCAGCATAGGCGCATACACATGTAACCTGTCACTGGGGAGACTGACAGGAAGATCCCAAATTCAAAGCTAGCCTGGTCTACATATAAAGCTAGCCTGGTCTACATACTAAGACCCTGTTTCAAAAGCAGAACAGCTGTGTGCATAAATGCAGGGAAGACAGTGCTCCCAGTGGGGCCAACGATGTCTCCTGACACTAATTCTGATACAAGTAAAACATCTCTCCACAGGCATATGCTTCATGCTGCATGGCTGCTGTCATAGGCACTAACAGGTGGAGGAGGGGAGGGCACACAGTTGTTTCATAGGTACTCAAATCTGCAAAGGTTCAAGGGAATTTAAGGCCAGCCTGAGCTGCATAAGACCCTGTCTCAAAAACAAAAGCAACCAAATAACAAAAATAGAAATAACCTCATCGTGGAGTTCCAAAAAATTACTAGGTAAGTCAAGTACAGTGGCACATATCTGTAATCCAGCGACTGGGAGGGCTGAGGCAGGAGAATTACGAGTTTGAAACCAGCCTGGGCTACATAGGAGATTCTATTTTAAACAGAATGTATCACTAGCCTCGTGTGGTGGCACAGTCCTTTAAGCCTAGCACTAGGGAGGCAGGGAGATCTCTGTGAGTCCGATGACAGCCTGGTCTACATAGTGAGTTCCAGGACAGCCAGGGCTACACAGAGAAACCCTGTCTCCAACAAAACAAAATATATGTGTAATGAGCACACAGTAAACCCTCCGGAACTATGGTCTTGTGTATTGTATAAAGTTGGTCCAGGTTGTGACATAAGTCATCCTTCAAGGACAGAATGTCCACAAAGACAATGTGTGGCCTGTTCACTGACCAGAGCCTCTGCTTCCTGCCTCATTGGTACCTCTTTAAGGGCAAAGAGCACAAATGCAGGATCACTGGAGAAACAACCTTTAGCAGGGATGTGCACACATCCTCCCCCATGGACCCCATCCATAGTATAGGATCTCTAGAACCAACACCAGGCCTGAGCAGTTTTTCCCTTTGGGAGGGGAACAGGGCAGTCTGAGAGTGTGGGCTTGTCCCTGCTGCAATCCAGAGGCAGAGGCACATCCTGTTCTGCGGTTGCCATGGTATATCTGAAAACATCTGCCACAACACAAGGCTGGGGTGGCGCCTGGCAGCACAGCTCTGGCCCAAGTAAGGGCTTGGGTGGGCTGGGCACCAGACTGAGCAAGGCCTGCATCTGGGCAAGGATTAGGTAAACTTCCCCGATCTCCCACGCACATGTGCAGTTTAACACACACACACACACACACACACACACACACACACACACACACGCACACTCTTATCTGGGAGGCTAGACTATCTGACTATCTAGACCTTGCAAGCTTCCTAAAGAATTCTCGGTTCTCTATTTTTGGCTTTGTTTTGGGATTTTTCTGTTTGCTTGCTTGCTATTTTTCTTTAATGCTTCCTTTGAGTTTGGTTTGGTTTTGTGTTTTGAGAGGTCTCCTGTAATTAAGCTGGCCTAGATTTTGCTACGTAGTTGAGGATGACCTTGAACTGATCCTCCTGCCTCCACCTCCCCAGTGCTGAAGTTGCAGGTCCTGTACCACCGTGCCCGGCCACCTTTGTTTTTGTTTATTGCTATTACTATTATTATTATTATTATGTGTATGAGTCCTGTGTGTATGTCTATGTGTATCTAGATGCCTTAAAGGCCAGAAGCCAACATCAGATCCCCTGGAGCTGGAGTTAGACAGTCATGAGCCTGCATGTGAGTGCTGGGCATCACACTCAGGGCCCCTGGAAGAGCAGCTTGTATCTGAACAGTTGAGCCATCTCTCCAGACCCCTGGATGCCTTTTCTGATTGTTTTGCTTTTGTTGTTGTTTGGTACAAAGCCTCACCCCATTAAAACGCAGATTGGCTCCAAGCCTGTAGTAATTATCCTGCCTCAGCCTTCCTAGTGTTGGCATACAGATGCCACCACGCCCAGTCCTAATTCTCTGTTTTCTTCTTGGAAACCCTGAGAGGAGATTCTGAGTACCCAGCTTTCCTCCTGGTCCAGCTCCCAGCCAGGCCACAGACTTTCCCGAGCCCCATCCTTCTCCCCAGATGGAATTAACTGCCCTTATTGTCATAACAGCTGCTGATGTTTTTCCTGAATAGCCCTTAAAATACAGGCTTGGCGACAGTCAATCACAGGGTACAGAGGAGGAGTGAGCCTGAGCCAGAAGGACCACGAGCCTTGGATGAACTTTACACACCTGCAGAGTAAACGGGATATCTGCGGCATGGAGGGCTCTGCACAAACCTGTCAGACGAGGTGATTGACTAAGTGACTTGATCCTTTGTGATGAGCTGGGGTCACAAGCACTAGTAACATATTTTCTAAGAGAGAGAAACTGAGGTACTAGGGGTCAATATAACTGGCTATGGCTATATAAATAAGCCAGGTGGGTTTTATTTGGAGGTGGGAAGGAGACTGTGGGTTGAATCTAGGGCTTCCCACAGGCTAGACCACTTTCTAAGACATGGTCTTACTAATTTTTCCAGCTAGCCTTGAAACTGCAATCATCCAGCTTTAGCCTCCCTATTAGGTTGGGATTACAGGCCTGGGCCACTGAGCTACGTGGTCCAGAATGCCAATACTCCATCCCTTTGCTGTTTTCCCAGGTACCAGGAGTCCTTTATGGCACCCTCAAGCCACACACCATCCTGAACCTCACCTGAGAAGTCATAGGTGAGTTGGGGTGGTAGCCACCCTTTGTTTACCAAATCCATGCCATCTGTTGGGCTCTGTGTCTCTGGGCTAGAGGATCTCATGCCTATTCTGTGTATCCTCTAAGCCTGTCAAGTGTGCTCTGCCTAGTTTCACGTCAACTCGACACAGAAGGAAAAAAGAGGGAACCGCCATTGAGAAAAATACCTCCATAAGATCCAGCAATAGGGCATTTTCTTAATTAGTGATTGATGGGGGAGGGCCCAGCCCATGGTGGATGGTGCCGTCCCTGGGCTGGGAGTCCTGAGTCCCATAAGAAAGCAGGCTCAGGCTGGACAGTGGTGGCTCATGCCTTTAATCCCAGCACTCAGGAGGCAGAGGCAGGTGGATCTCTGTGTGTTCAAGGCCAGCCTGGGCTATACAAGCTAATTCTAAGACATCCAGGGTTGTTATCAAAGAAAACCCTGTCTCAAAAAAAAACCTGCAAAAAAAAAAGATAGAAAAAGAAAGAAAGAAAGGAAAGAAAGAAAAGACAGGGAGGGAGGGAGGGAGGGAGGGGGAGGAGAGAGAGAGAGAGAGAGAGAGAGAGAGAGAGAGAGAGAGAGAGAGAGAGAGGAAAGAAAAGAAAAGAAGCAGGTTGAGTAAGCCAGTAAGCAGCACCCCTATGTTGCCTCTGCATCAACTCCTGCCTCCAGGTTCCTGTCCTGTTTGAGTTCCTGCCCTGACTTCTATCAGTGAGGAACTGTAATGTGGAAGTGTAGGCTAAATTCACCCCATCTTTCCTCTGACGCCCTCTTCTGGTATGCAAGTGTACACGCAGAGCGCTCAGACAAAATACAAATAAATAAATAAATTTAAACAAAACAAAAAAAGAAGTACTTGTTGAGTGACGAAATGCAGAGCACGCTAATGAATGAACGCCGGAGCTGATCTTTCTTGGTCAGGTTTAGACTCACCTGGTCCACACAGACCTTTCTCCACCATACTAAGGCCACAGCTCCTTCTGCTGCCACAGTGTCTGGTTCTCTTTTGGTTTGTGTTTTAAGACAAGAACCCACTCTGTAGCCCAGGCTGACATGAAAATGGAAGAGATCCTCCTGCCTCTGCCTCCTGTGAAGAGGGGCGATTAAAGCATGGGCACCGTGTCTTGTTGGTCTTACGAGAGTCCTCCTGCCAGGTGCCGGTGCTACATTGTATCCACAGAGGATCTGAGTGGATGAGAACTGGGGACATGGGGCATGCCCCTAACCAGCTGCCTCTCTGTCCCTGACAGCACCTGCTGTCTCATCAAAGGCTATTCACCATTTCCCTAGCCTTCCTTGCCACGGCTGATTCCTAAAGGAAATGGGCACATGCCCCGCCTTTCCTGCTGCCACCATTCCTCTTCCTGTAAAGCCCCTTTCTGTATTACCATGAGGAATCTACAGAACATCTGTGGTGGACGGGCAGCCAATAAGGATAGATAGCCTGGCACCAGTGCAGCCCCTTCGAATGACACAAGCTTTCCACACACATCTAAGTTCCTCTCACAGAAGCCAGAGGAACCCTGGTTTGGGAATCAGACAGTGAGATATAAAAATGTGGGGGTTGTGTGGGGAAGAATGTTCTAGGTGGAGGAGGAAGCTGGTGTTCTGGTTTCTACAGACTCTAAGCAAACCAGTGGAACCAGCGGAGGGCAGGATGGGGAGATGGGAGGGGCCAAGCCTGTGCTGAGTGCTGTAGGTCATTGTCAGGTGAGCATTAGGGCTCTGGAGCATGGAGGGGCTCGAAACTGTGGGGCCAGCATGTTCCCCCAGGTCCGTGTGTCCAAACTTCACAAAATGTAAACTCCAGTTCCTCAGCCACCCAAGCTCTTTAGCTACACGCGTGTCTGCTGTAGAGGACAGCACACACGGGACACTGGTACCAACACAGAAAATGTCACACCGTGCTAGAGACGGCACTCAAGGTTTGGCCAGAAGGTATTTTGGAGAGAGAAGGAAGCCAGTGCAGACGGGCTCCAGTGACCCAGTGAGATTGCCGGTGGCCGGGGCCTGGCCCTCAGTCGGTGCCCAACAGAAGAAGACCACTGACGGGAGACAAGAGGTGGCTGCGAGCTCACTTCCAGAGGCAAACCGGAGAAGTCATGTCGACTAGGGTGTCGGTCCTGCCTGGTCCCGTAGCCTTTCAGTCCCAAAGAAACCTACTAGCTCAGGCTTCTTATTAACTCCTATAACTTACATTAGCCCATGATTCTTCTCTGTTGTTGGCTTGCTATCTTTCATCAGTGAGGCGTTCTCATCTTGCTTCTTCAGTGTCTAGGTGACGACTGCATACTCAGCCTCTCCTCTTCCCAGAATTCTCCTGTTCTGGTCGCCCTGCCTCTGCTTCCTTCCTGCCTGGCTACTGGCCAATCAGCATTTTATTAAAACAATATAAGACCATTGTCCCACGGCAGTCCCCCCCCTTTTTTTTTCAAAACCAGAACTCTGAATGTAATGTCCTTTGTTCAGTTTTTTTCCCATAACAATTTGTAACCAACACTCTAAACAAAGATAAATATCCATATTCCATTTTTTTCAGAATGTGGACTTCTGAAACTGTAAGCCATCACCTCAATTAAATATTTTCTTTGTAAGAGTTGTTGTGGTCATGGTGTCTTTTCAAGCAATAATAATAATAATAATAATAATAATAATAATAATAATAATAATAATAATGATTAATAAACAACTAAGACCTTACTTGACTTTAAACCACTGCTCTGGGGTCTTTGTGAGCATTGTATTTGTTCTCTCAACGAGCCAGTCACCTCTTACGATTCTAGCACCTCATAGCCCTCTTAAGTCAAGGGACAGAGTTCAGTGTCATTTCTGGATGAGGCAAAGCCATTTTTAAACCCATGGTAGGCTGGCTCATTCAGGTAAGTAATAGAAGAAAGGGAACAGGGACAGAGAGAAGGGACTAGAGGGAAGGGACAGGAGGACAATACTTAGGTGTCAGAGCCCAGGGCAGTGCACAGTTAGGACCCTGCATCCAGACCTGGGACTCCAAGATACTAGAAAGAGAAGATTCTGATAAAGGGAAGAAAGTCTACACTTTTTTCTTCTTTGAGATGAAAAATATTTGTTGACAGGTTAGCCGGCAGTATTGGTCTGTGTGTGTCTGTGTGTACTACAGCTGAGTAAAACAGCATTTGTTATGTGTTTAAAACATGTTCCAGTCTCATAGTTGACTCTCTTAACGTCAGCTGTGAGATGCAGAGATGAAGACACTGATATTTAGAGTGCCTCAGTTTCCCCACAGACACAGCACCTTCTCCCAGGACAAAGGGCCAGCTACCCTGAGTACTGAACCCTTCAGTGGGCTCTGACCCAGACTGTCTTCCACACTTCTCCTTTCTCTATAAACAAGGCACGACACAATTTTTAAAAAAAATTACATTTTTTATTGATATTTATTGAGCTCTGCATTTTTCTCTGCTCCTCTTCCTGCCTCTCCCCTCCCCCTTCACCCCTTCCCCAAGGTCCCCATGCTCCCAATTTACTCAGGAGATCTTGTCTTTTTCTACGTTCTACTTCCCATATAGATTAGATCTATGTAAATCTCTCTTATTGTCCTCATTGTTGTCTAAATTCTCTGGGATTGTGGTTTGTAGCCTGGCTTTCTTTGCTTTATGTTTAAAAACCACTTATGAGTGAGTACATGTGATAATTGTCTTTCTGTGTCTGGGTTACCTCACTCAAAATAATGTTTTCTAGCTCCATCCATCTTCCTGCAAAATTTAAGCTGTCATTTTTTTCTGCTGTGCAGTACTCCATTGTGTAAATGTACCACATTTTCCTTATCCATTCTTCGGTGGAAGGGGATTTAGGTTGTTTCCAGGTTCTGGCTATGACAAACAAAGCTGCTATGAACATAGTTGAGCACATGTCCTTATGGCACGATTGAGCATCCTTTGGATATATACCCAAAAGTGGTATTTCTGGGTCTTAAGGAAGGTTGTTTTCTAATTTTCTGAGAAATCACCACACTGACATCCAAAAGGGCTATACCAGCTTGCATTCCCACCAGCAATGCAGAAGTGTTCCCTTTTCCCCGCAACCTCTCCAGCATAAGTTGTCATCAGTGTTTTTGATTTTGGCCATTCTTACAGGTGTAAGATGGAATCTCAGAGTTGTTTTGATTTGCATTTCTCTGATGACTAAGGATGTTGAACATTTCCTTAAGTGTCTTTCAGCCATTTTAGATTCCTGTTGAGAGTTCTCTGTTTAGGTCGGTACTCCATTTTTTATTGGATTATATGTTCTTTTGGTGTCCAATTTCTTGAGTTCTTTGTATATTTTGGAGATCAGACCTTTGTCTGATGTGGGTTTAGTGAAAATGTTTTCCTATTCTGTAGGCTGTCGTTTTGTCTTGTTGACCATGTCCTTTGCTTTACAGAAGCTTTTCAGTTTCAGGAGGTCCCATTTATTAATTGTTTCTCTCAGTGTCTGTGCTGCTGGGGTTATATTTAGGAAGTGGTTCCCTGTGCCAATGCATTCAAGTGTACTTCCTGCTTTCTCTTCTATAAGGTTCAGTGTGGCTGGCTTTATGTTGAGGTCTTTGATCCATTTGGACTTGAGTTTTGTGCGTGGTGATAGATATGGCTCTATTTTCATTCTTCTACACGTTGATATCCAGTTATGCCAGCACCACTTGTTAAATAGGTTTTTTTTCCCGTTTGATTTTTTTTTTACTTCTTTGTCAAAACACGACACAATTTTTAAAAAGCACCCCAAATTGCCAAGTGAGGATAAGTTGTTGAGAATGAGCAAGGTCTTGGGAAACTGTGGGTATTCGTGAATTTTACAGCAGGTGTGTTTTCCTGGCCCTTTCCCCTCACAGCACACTGACATAATTTTTGCTCTTAATGTGCCCTACAGTTGGCTTAGAATTTAAATGCTGTCTCATTCAATGAGAGGCAGGCCCTGTTTTTGTCAAAGACCGGAAGTGGACCCACAGAGGTACAGTGGCTTTCCCAAGATGCATCATTGCCAGAGACATGCATTCTGGCGTCACAGCTGGTCTCGTCCACAGCTGCCTCCATGGGTGCTACAGCCGTAGCAGAAAACCATACCCTTTGTCTCTGTAGCATTTAGCTTGCTGACTGGCTGGGGGTGGGCTGGGCTAGGTCACGTCTGACTCTCTCACGTGATGACACTGGTTAGGTTGCAGCAGCTTTTCCTGGAAGAAACCTGTGTTTGTAGCCACGAAAGCTTTCTGAGGCCTGGTTGCCTGAGGGAATATAGAACCAGATGGAGCTGGAGATTTCTTCCAGAAAGGGCTCATTTTCTTTGCAATCCCTGGATAATTAATGTGTTAGGGGTCAAGAACATGGCTGGTGTCTCCCACTGGCCTGGGGGAAGGACAGGAACAGAAGATGACCATCTGCCAATAACCCAGGGTCAAGGAGGACCCCTGGCCTTTCCCAGCCTTGGGTGCTCAGGGTTCTCATGGCTGTGGGTGACAGAATTAGAGAGCTGAATTAAAGACGGTCCCTAGAACCAGATGGCCAGTCTGCTGCTCAGGGGCAAACCGGCAGGTGGCTACTGAGCCTCCATTTAGAAAAGACAGCCAGGTTTAGAAATGGGATGCCACTCAGAAGCCAACTTTGGGGGTGGGAGGTTGAGGAGAAAGCAGTGTGGGAAGACAGGCTCAGTCTCTCCTTTGGGCCCGCCCTGGGGCTCCCCTACCCTCAGTATCTACAACACACACCCATCTGAGGAAATCACCATTGCCCAAAGCATAGAGACAGCATCGTTCTTTTTCCTCTTGATATCTCCATGCTGAATAATCTTATTCTGTTATGTGGAGTGGTAGAATTATTAGCTTAGCTAGGGATGTGAGATGGATTCACGGTGGCCTCTGTTGTGCTGGCTAGTTTTAGGTCAACTGGGAACAAGCTAGGGTCATTCGAGAAGCGGGAGTGTCAGCCTCCATAAAATCAGACTTCAGGGGAGCCTGTAGGGCATTTTCTTATTTGGTAATGATGGGGAAGGGCCCAGCTCATAGTGGGTGGGGCCATCCCTGGGCTGGTGGCCCTGGGTTCTATAAGAAAGCAGGTCGAGCAAGCCATGGGGAACAAGGCAGTAGGCAGCACCTCTCCATGGCCTCTGCACCAGCTCCTGCCTCCAGGTTCCTGCCCTGCTTGAGTTCCTGTCCTGGATTCCCTCAGGGATGAACAGTGATGTGAAGTGTGAGCTGGATTAACCCCTTCCTCGCCAACTTGCTTTTCATCATGGTGTTTTCGTTGCAGCAATAGTGACCCTGCCTAAGACACCCTCCTAATTCTTCTTATTGTAAATAAAGCCACTGTGAGCATCATATTGCCTAAAACAGTACGAACTCCTGCCATCTTGTCTCTGTTCTTTTTCTGTTCTCTCCTCTCTTTGCTTTTTCTTTTTTGTGTGTTTGTTTTGTTTTTGAGACAGGGTTTCAAGTAGCCCAGGCTAGCCTTGAACTCCCTATGCAGCCAAGGCTGACGTAGAGGTTCTAATCCTCTTGCCTCTACTTCCTGAGTGCTAGGATGGCAGGTATTCACCACCATGCCTAGTTTCTGTGGTACTGGGAATCCAACCCAAGGCTTCATGTGTGCTGAATAGGTTGAGCCACATCCCACCCTGCCTGTCACCTTTTCTAGACTATAGTCTCAGAAATGGCAGCCTACTTTTCAAATCTCTGGCCTCAACGGGCCATGCCTGCTAACATTCACTTCTGTGATGTACTGAATGTTGTGTCTCCCAGAAGTCCACGAGTCCCAGCCCAGTGTGATGGACTTAGATGGGACTTCTGCAAAGTAGTTGGACGGGGTCCTGACGGTCAAGGCCCTGTGATGGGCTTACTGTCCCCGTTAGAAAATGGAGAGACCAGAGTACTCTTCGACTCTTCCGTGTGAAGATTAAGTGGGAAGGTAAAGCTGTAAGGAGGGGCATGCCCTCAGCAAGAACCAACTCTGGTGGCGTCTGGTCTCAGTGTTCAAGCCACCCTCCCGTGGTGTCCCGTTAGTAGCTCCAGCTAAGACACGGTCCCATGTGTCACCTTCCAGGTTGACTTGAGTCTGGTCTGAGTGCAAGGCAGAACTGGCAGAATGACAATGCTGACCTTAGGTCAGGTCATTATGCCCATCTCCCTCGGTCTCCTGCATCTCTCAGTCAGCCTGGGTGAGTGAGCCATGCAGGAGAAGTCATGGACTCCACCAAGCCTTCAGCTGTCCGTAGCCCCAACTCTCAGCTGATAACCTCAAGAAAGACCTTACCAGAGCCAAACCCATGCGGCAGATACTTCGGATTCCCAGCCACTGAAATGGAACATCAGCACGCTGTTTCCTGCCTAGATGGTTCCGGCAATGCCTTTTACAACAATAGATAATGGATCAAAGACTGAAGTGCCTTGAAGATTTATGGCCCAGCATTCCATAGTCTTCCCCCTTCAGTCACCAGATTGCTGCTTCCTGTTTTGTCACGGGACCATGCATAGCTTTCTGATAGGAGTTCCTGTGTCACAGGGTGTGCTTGGACACCACATCTGCAGCCAGGAAGGAGTTCCTGTGTCACAGGGTGTGTTTGGACGCCACAGCTACAGCCACTTGCCCTTTCTGCTCTGCTCCCTCTCGGAGATTGGGTTTTGATTCGTGGCTATGAGCGTGTCCACAATAAGATGTTCACAGCTTGTTACCCGTGCCCAGCTAAACCATCTAATAGACCATGCTGGGCAACAAGCAAGCCCAGCCTGTTATAAGTTAATTCTGCTGTTCTCTGTGTTCTCCAGAGCAGAGTAAGCAAAAACATCTGGCTTCCTCAGTGGCTACACCACTGGAATAAGCGTGACAGAGAGGAAGTAGCTTTCTACTTCTTCGCCTATCCTATCTGAAGACTGCCCCATGTGATGAACAGACCCAGGGCATTCGGAGAGACAACAGGGCTTCGTTGTGTTTCATCAGATGCTCTGATTTGAGATGGCCTTCTGTATACGTGTTGCTGTTATTGGTTAATGAATAAAGCTGCTTTGACATAATGGTAGGACAGAATATAGCTAGGCTGGAAGAGATAGAGAGAAAGTAGGTGGAGTCAGGAAGACACCATGTAGCTTCTGAAGGAGAAAGACCTACCAGAATCTTACTGGTAGGCCATAGCCTCGTGGTGATACACAGATTAATAGAAACGGGTTAACTCAAGATGTAAGAGCTAGCTAGAAATATGCCTTAGTCATTGGCCGAACAATGTTGTAGTTAGTATAGTTTCTGTATGATTATTTGGGTCTGGGAAGCCAGGAAAGAAGCAGTCTCCACCTCCGATGCTCCATGAATATTTATTCAGCATCTCAGACACTGGAGGAGTGGAGTCTTTTAAAGGAGTGGAAATCACGTTGGTGTCTAACTTCTTTACAGAAGCAGCAGATGGAGTAAAATACCCACAGATACTGCAGTGAGAACCGGATTCAAATTCCAGCCATACTGCCTACAAGATGTGTGTCCCTGGGTAGGTTTTTGGACATTTCTGAGTCTCTTCTTCTAAAAGGAAACAGTAATTGTTATTTTTGTCTGTTTAATATATATATATATATATATATATATATATATATATATATATATATATATATTTTCAAGACAGGGTCTCTCTGTGGAATCTTGGCTGTCCTGGAACTCACTCTGTTGACCAGGCTGGCCTTGAACTCATAGAGATCTATCTGTCTCCTGAGTCCTGGGATTAAAGGTGTGTGCCACTACTGCCTGCCTGTGTTTGTTTAAGATATCTTAGGTACCCAGTAAAGTGATGTTAATACTTGCCCAATTACCATACAATTATTTATTACTAGACAATCCAGTGGTAACTTGGTGAGGCTATGCCACAAACTAAGACAGACTCAATCTTTGATTTCAGCTGTGTTGTATGAATCAAATGCCTTCACCACTCAGCCTCGGTTTCTTGATCTGTAGAATAGGCCCACTGTAAGGTACTTTGTTGGATCATCATGCAACAAAGGAAGCAGTGGATGCAGGTAGGTGCTGAGCACGCAGGAGGCCCACAGTGCAGACAACTGTTTCTTTGTTGGGAGAGTATCCGGGGATCATTGGCACCCAGTGTGGTGCTTTAGCCTTGGCAAAGGCCTTCCACGTGGCTTTGTGAGGTCTGAGTGTTGACTTCTAACAAGCCAGGCTGCCATCCCCGTGGGTACGTGGGACCTTCATCAGCTCATCTTCATCTGACTGCAGAGCAGGAATCTCCCCAGGTGGTAGGAAGAGTACCTGGGAACTTCTAGAAGGGACGAGGCTGTGACTGTCTGTTACAGAAGTGTCTAGAACTCCACCTCAGCACTGACATGGCGCAATAAACTAATGGCTGAAGAAGTCTCCTCCTGCAGGCCCAGGTCCCTCGTGTGCACGGCAGTGTTCCTGGTGGGGACTAACAACTGGGACTTGTTTCAATTTCTTTCTCTTTTTAAAGGATTTCATTTATGTATGGTCTCACTATATATATAGCCTTGGATGGTCTGGAACTTGCTATGTAGACCAGGCTGCCCTCAGGCTCAGAGATTCTCCTGCAGGTGCTTAAAGAGGCCAGAGGCTTTAGATCTCCTGGGACTGCAGTCACAGTTGTGAGCCACTTGTCGTGGCTTGTGGTAACCGACTTCACCCCTTCTGGAAGAGCAGACCACTCTCCTAACTGCTGAACCATCTCTCCAGTCCCTTATGATTTTATATGACTTTGTTTTACTTTTAATTGTGTGTTGCGTGTGTGCATGTGTGAGCGTGCTCCTAGATGTGGGTGTCTATGGCAGAGTCTTCAGATCATCCTGCACCTGGGATCCCCTGCACCAGATCTCTATGGATACCTGAAATCTACCAGACAGCCCCGGAGATCCCCGTGCAGTAGGTGGGATTATGTCCCCATTTACAGATGAGGACGGTGCGGCACCAGTAGGTAAGATCGGTCAC
Organism: Arvicola amphibius; assembly: GCF_903992535.2. Classification (NCBI taxonomy): domain Eukaryota; kingdom Metazoa; phylum Chordata; class Mammalia; order Rodentia; family Cricetidae; genus Arvicola; species Arvicola amphibius. The sequence continues at coordinate 121,602,792 of NC_052056.1, forward strand.
TGGAGAGAGAATGGCTGTGAGGATTTATACCCATGCATGCAGTCTGAACTCTCAGCCAGAGCTGTTGACTTTTACTTCTGCAGTATTCTATGATGACAGGTGTGTAGAACACTGGCTGCAGGGTCTGCAGCATGGGGCATGCTCAGGAAGGGAGCTTGCAGGGCATTCTTGCTATTCTCATAGGCAGTACTTTGTCATTCATGAAATGAGCTCTTAGACAGGTCAACATCCAGCTGGGCGGTGTCACACACCTTTAATCCTAGCACTCAGGGCAGAGGCAGGGGGATCGCTGTGAGTTCAAGGTCAGCCTGATCTACAAGAGCTAGTTCCAGGACAGGCTCCAAAACTACAGAGAAACCTTGTCTCGAAACACCAAAACAAAAACAAAACAAAAACAAAAAAGAAAGAAAGAAAGAAAGAAAGAAAGAAAGAAAGAAAGAAAGAAAGAAAGAAAAGAGAAAGGTCAACATCCATGCCACAGTTTGCTGGCCACCAAATGGGACAGGGCAGATATTATCAGGATACACTGGATACCAGATCCATCCCTGAAGGTTCCCCCCAGTGAATGACTTGTTCTCAAAGAGACAGGGTTTTCCAAGCCTGCACCAACTGTGTAATCTCTATAGAGCTTCAAAGCAGCTGGTGGCGGTCACACAGGCTAATGAGGCCAAGGTCCTGGCCTGGGTCAGCAGGCTGGTGTGCTGCAGTGGTGGGCACAGCCCGTCGTCTCTCTCATTTGCCCTTGTCCTGCTCCAGGAGTCCGCAGACAACAGAAGGGCTGACCCTGTGTGATGCCTCCATGGCACTGGAAGCTGTCCTGAGCCTCAATTTCCTGGTCTGTAGAGCAGAAGGATAAGGTTTATGTATCAGTTATCTACTGCTGTGTGACAAGCCTCCTCCAGCTGTTAGTGGCTCTAAGCAGGATGCATCGTTGAACTACCATTCTGAGGACAGGCTCAGCAGCTGTGTATTCGCTCTGCATCTGGTCAGCTGGTGGATTAACTTGTAGCTAACGTATGGAGGGTGGCCTCCCTCATGTATCCAGCAATGGGCGTCTGTGGGCTGAGGTGGCAGAGTGCATCTGGGTCGCAGGATTCTCATCATCCCACAGCTTATCCTGGGCGTCTTCCTAGCTCAAGCCTGTGTCATAGCTGCGCATGCCCACACTGGCCACAGCATGTCACATGACAAAGGCCAGTGGCGAGGTTGGGACTAGAATGTGTGACTGATCAGGTGGTGCCAGCGCACACCTTTAATACCAGCACTCGGGAGGCAGAGGCAGGTGGATCTCTGTGAGTTCATGGTCAGCCTAGTCCACAGAGTGAGTTTCAAGACAGCTGGGGCTGTTACAAGAGAGAGAGAGAGAGAGAGAGAGAGAGAGAGAGAGAGAGACAGAGAGACAGAGACAGAGAGAGAGAGAGAGACAGAGAGAGAGAGAGAATGACTATTCTTGTAATCTACTATAATGTCCCCAGCAGAAGTATTGGGAAGAACAAATGAAAAATTACAGGATTTGAAAGAGAAATAAAAACAATAGCTAAAGCCAGATGGTGATGGCACATGCCTTTAATCCCTGCACTCAGGAGGCAGAGACAGGCCTGTGAGTTTAGGACCAGCCTGGTCTACAAAGCAAGTTTCAGTACAGCCAGGACTACACAGAGAAATTCTGTCTTGAAAAACAAAACAAAAACCAAAGAAACAAAAACAATAGCCAGAATTGGGGGTGCTGCTCAGTGGCAGAACATTTGCCTAGCTCAATAAGAGCCTGGGTTTGATTCTCTACAACACAAACTATTCATATATACTATAGTGTAAAATAGCAAATATACTGATTCATAGTAGAGTCTCAAACTTGCTACATGATGATGTGGGATGCCCCTCTGTGTGCTGTGAATATGGTGGGGTTTTTTTGTTTTGTTTTGTTTTGTTGTTGTTGTTGTTTGTTTATTGAAACAGTTTCTCTGTGTAGATTTTTTTTTATTAATTCTGTCCTGGAACTCACTCTGTAGACCAGGCTGACCTTGAAATCACAGTGCTGGGATTAAAGGCATGTGCCACTACTGCCTGGCTATGTGAATATGTTTTATTATGAAAATAAAATGAAATTTTTGTCCTGGCAATGCTGAAGCATGCATGGGCATCCCATATTAGCAGTTTTGTTGAACTTGTCTGTATTGGGTTTCATGGTCTAAGTTGATGAGGACGACTGACCAGGTCTCTTCCTCAAGAGAGCACCAGATCTCATTACAGATGGCTGTGAGTCACCATGTAGTTGCTGGGAATTTAACTCAGGACCTTTGGAAGAGTAGGCAGTGGTCTTAACTGATGAGCCATCTCTCCAGCCCATCTCATCAGGCTGAAGAATATGTTTTATTACCATTAACTAATAAGGAAGCTGCTTTGGTGTATGGCAGGGAAGAATATAAGTAGGTGGGAAAGTCAAGCTGAATACAGGAAGGTGGAGTTGGGGAAAATGCCAGCAGCTGCTGGGGAAGAAAGATGTGAGGTAACAAGCCATGAGCCTCGTGGTAAAATATAGAATAATAGAAATGGGTTAATTTAAGTTGTAAAAGCTACTTAATAATAAGCCTGACCTAATAGGCCAAACAGTTTGTATTTAATATTAAGCGGCAGAGTGGTTGTTTGGGAATTGGCAGGTGGGAGAGAAATCTCCAGTTACAAATGGCGCCCAACATGGGGTGCCAGATGATGCAAGAACCCACAAAAGTTTAATAACCAAATTGTTGTTAAGGGGTGCAGTGAAAAGACAAACTCACAGATACAGAACAAATCAGATGCTGCTACTGATCCAGCTTTCTCTGTCCAGCCATTCTGCCCAGGGGTAAAGAGTGCCAACCACAAGCTGTCTCTCTGCCATCTGCTCCACTCTGACCATCCAAGAGAGCACGAGAGCAAAAGAGCGTGCCACCCTCTCCCTCAGCTTTTAAACTGTGTTGTATGCAGACAAGACCATGCTCTAAGGCTTGCTGCCCCCAAAGTCATTGACTGAATGGATCAAAATCCCACAGTGTGCCCAGAATCACACAGATAATTTGTGGGAGAGCTGGAACTTTGAGGCCAGAGCAGCCTGCTTGACTCCACCAAGCCACACCCATGACTAGCCCTTCTGTAGCTTTCCAGCCCTTGTAGGTCATTTCTAGCATGATGGGCGTCAGTAGAACCTCTGTCTGGGTTGCAAGGCCAGGGATCTCCTAATGCACGAGAAAAGCCTGGCATTTGTGAGAGAAGCCAGCCCACTGGTTTTTGTTGATTTGTTTTGTCATGTATAATGTGGAGTTGGGCTCAGTGGAGCCTGGCATAGATGGAAACTAGAGATCATTTGCGTGAATGAAAGGTATGACTACTTCCTTTAAGGGAATTTGTGTGCACTTGTAGACAGGACGAGAAAGCAGGTCACCCCTTCCTGCTACTAACACTGTTGGTGACAAGAAAATCTATGATTCCAAGTGTGTATGCTCCCACAGCGGTTTTCTTTGGGAAAGCCATTTTCTCACCTTTTGCAAAGCGAAGTGACACTTGACTTGAATAGGAAACAGATAATCTCACATCTGAATCTTTGGTGCGTGTGGCTAGAGGCAAGCCCCGACAGAACAGGGAGCTTTTCAAACCACTTTTTCCAGAGGGCCTAGAACCATTATGATAACCTTGTTGCTCAGTGACCCGGGCTGCTGCTCCCATTGCCATCCAGCAACCGAGCAGCAGTGACCATGGCGAGCTTGGTCATTGGATTCTTTCCTTTTATTTGTGCTGAAAAGTTTTCACAAAAATAACAGTATAGTAACAACTCAGCAACTGGGCCCTGGGGAGGGGAAGAATTTGGGCTCTAATATCAGAAATACAAATTTTTTTGAGATAAGATCTCCCTTTGTAGCCCAGCCTGGTTCCTGAAATTGTCATACTCATGTTTTGTCTTTGTTTTTAAGACAAGTTTTCTCTGTGTAGAAAACAAGTTTTCTCTGGCTGTCCTGGAATTTTCTCTGTAGACCAGGCTGACCTAGAACTCAGAGATCTGCCTACCTCTGCCTCCCAAGAGCTGGAATTAAGGGCATGAGCCACTACTGTCCAGCTTAACATTTTAAAGCAGCCTTACTACATAACCCTAGTTGACTTGGTCCTCTCGATGTAGTCCAGGTTAGCCTTGAACTCATAGAGATCTACCTGTGTTGCAGGGTATTTGATCACCTGATTAACCCTGAGGTTACGCTATTTACTAGGAAAATCTGTTTCTAGTTGTTGTGTGGCTCAGCCCTAGCACACACCTTTAATACAAGAGCTTTCTGCTTGAATATTGTAAAAAGGATTAAATAAAGTCAACCATAGGTCAAGAAGTGGACCTAGCAACCAGTTGACAGGAAAAAAAACAGTAGAGAGCAAGAGGTAGTCAGGAGGTCGGAGAGAGACACACACAGGAAGTAGGAGGGAGGGACATTCAGCTTGAGAAGTTTTGTTTGAGACAGTTTGGAGAAAGCTTTCTTTCTGGGCCATCCACTGAGGAGGAAGGTCGGTGCTTTCTATGCCTCTCTGAGCTAGCTGGTTTTCATCACAGCATCTGGCTCCAAGTCTTTATTGGTAAAATCGAACAATTGAGATTTTGTTTAAAAAAAAAAAAACTCTGTGTCTTCTTCCCAAGTACTAGGGTTCAAGTCATGTACCACCATGCCTGGCAACACTTTCTTTTTTAATTAATTCTTTAATATTGCTTGTATGTAAGTATAGGCTCATCCATGCCACAGAACATTGGTGGAACTCGGTTCTCTCTTGCTAACTTGGAGATCTGGGAATAGAACTCAGGTCCTCAGGCCTGTGTGCAAACACATCTGTTTGCTGAGGCATCCTGTCAGCTTTGCTGTGTGACCCTTGATTGCACAAGATAGAGCAACTATGTGTTCTTAAGTCCTGTTCACACTGGAAGCCTCTGTTTTCTGTTCTGTAGCGTAGGCATAGCAGGCCCCCACGCTTAAGCACAGTTGGTGCTTTTTTCTTCAAAGTTCCTTATCCAGTAAGATTCAGTAAGGTTCCATACATCTGAATGGCCAGGGTTTCTCAATGTTTGGGGCTGTACACTTCTTTGTGGGACAATCCTCCACACTGTAGACTGTTTAACAGCATTCCTAGCTCTGTGCTCCAGAATCCGGGTCCACTCTTCTGCCTGCTGCAACCAAAATGTCTCTAAGTATCACAGGTTGTCTCTTGGGGGAAGGAAGGAGCAAGGCATCTGCAGTTGAGAGCCACCGCTCCAAACCTTTGCTGTCGAATGGTTACCCTGGGCTTAAGGACCGTGACTTTATGGAATTCTTTTCCCGTATGATAGCCAACCACTCACACTTGCAGGAAAATGAGAAAATACAGAACAGGACGTGGGCACAGGGAGTTTACCCATCATCATGGTTGATCTTGTGTGTCTACTTGACCACACAATTGATATCTAGGTAGCTGATTAAATATGATTTCTGGGTGTGTGAGGGGGTTTCCAGAGGCAATGGGTTTGGGCTGCCCTGAAACTTAGGAGCCACCTGCCTCTGTCTGCCTCCATAGTGTTGGGTGAAGAGTGTGTGCCACCAGCCAAAGATAAGCATTTAAATGGTGGATGGACTTGAGTGGGTGATCTGCCCACGCAGGTGCACACATCCAGCTCACAAAGAGCCTGAACCAAAACAAACAAAACCCAGGGGTTTGGAGTTCTCCATCTCCCTGGGTTTTGTTTGTTTGTGAGATAGGGTCTCACATAGCCCAGGCTGACCTCATTACGTAGCAAAGATGTTCCTTGGGTCTTTACTTCCCTTGTAGTGGGATCATAGGCCTGGGCCACCATGCTTGGTTTCCTTCTGCTTCTTTGGGCTACATCTTCAATCTTCTGTGCCCTTGACGCTTCTGGTTCTCGGGCCTTCTCACTTGAACGTGAATCTGCTCCACTGGCTGTTTGGTTCTCAGGAGTTTGAGAAGTTAGCTTCCCTGAGTCTCCAAGGAGGGTGGCAGAGTGTGGGGCTCTTCAGGTTCCAAGCTCAGGTGAGAGATACTTCATAAGAATATCTATCCTGCCAGGCAGTGGTGCAGCATTCCTTTGATCCTAGCACTCTGGAGGCAGAGGCAGGTGGATCTCTTGTGAGTTCAAGGCCAGCCTGGTCGACAGAGTGAGTTCCAGGACAGGCTCCAAAGCTACAGAGAAACCCTATCTCAGAAAAACCAAGAACAAATAAACAAACAAAAACAAAAAACAAAAAATCTATCCTATCCTGTCTGTCTGTCTTTCTGTCTGTCTGTCTGTCTGTCATTTTCCTGTCTGTCTAGTGCATTGATCCCCTCTCCCCATGGAATACTGGCTAATATGCACAAAATAAAATAATTCCAATTACTTTGTGTTTTATAAAAACTAGACTCCTTTTTTCCTGACCCCCTTTTTAATCTAAGCACATCTGGAAGATCTTTGCACATCATTAAATAACAAATACTCCTCTATGAAATTATTTTCTGTTTCCTGCTTAAGATAACTTCCATAGCTTCTGGTAGCCTGGGACTACTCTCCCTCACAGACAGCAGCCTGACACTACGATCCATGTTCCTACTGAGTCACGGTCCTTTCCAGGCGTCATGGACACTTAAAAGCCGGAGACATTGACTTCTTGTGGGGGCTGAGCAGAGGCTGGGTCCTGGGAGTTGTTTTTTTACCTCCAGGGTGAGGTGCAGGTTGCCCCCAGCACCCAGCCACACCCTGTCCCTCTGATGTGACATCTTCAGTGGAGAGCACTGGAATGTGTTTGCCTGTCTCCCCTTGATGCTCGGCCAAGGTAACTCCATGGTGAAAAGGAGTTTCCTTGTATGTCCTCACACATTCATGCTTGATCCTCACTGTCCGTGGACGCCACATTTGTGAATTCACATGCCAAGCTTCATGTGCTGGGAGCCTGGACCCCAGCACAGTTGTGCAGGGACTCAGCATGACTTTAAAAGGCAGGGGAGATCTTAAGGCAGGTAGGCCGTGGGGCCTTGCCTATGGAGGAGTTAATACTGATCTCTCCAAGTGAGTTAGTTCATGTGAGTGTGAGAGGGCCAGTCTTAGCTGTGTGGTGAGGGCCAGCCCAGGCTGTGTGGTGAGGGCCAGCCCAGGCTGTGTGGTGAGGGCCAGCCCAGGCTGTGTGGTGAGGGCCAGCCCAGGCTTTGTGAGATCTTGTCTCAAAAATAAAACAAAACAGGCTTTAGAAATATCTCAGTGGTTTCTGAACTTCCAGAAGACCTGAGTTCAGTTCCCAGGACCTACATCAGGTGGCTCAGAGGGCACCTGCACACATGTGCACATACAAACACACATACATGTAATTAAAAATATATAAATGACTTAATTCCAGCACTCAGGAGGCAGAAGCAGGCAAATTTCTGAATTCGAGGCCAGGCTGGTCTACAAGAGCAAGTTCCAGGACAGGCTCCAAAGCTACAGGGAAACCCTGTCTCAAACCCCACCCCCCAAAAAAGAATATATTTTTTAAAACAGGCTAGAGAGATAGTTTAGCGGTTAAGAGCACTGGCTCTTCTTCCAGAGAACCCAGGTTCAATTCCCAGCACCCATATGGCGGCTTAAAACCATCTGTAAATACAGTTCCAGGAGCCCCGCTACCATCTGGTCCCTACAAATACTGGGCATACAAGTGGTACACAGACACACATGTTTTCTTGAGACAGGGTTTCCTGTAGCCCGGGTTGGCTTCAAAATCAATTTGTAGTAAAGGCTGGCCTTAAAACTCCTCATCCTCCTGTTTTACCTCCTACGTACTGAGATTACAGGCTTGAGCCACCATGCTCATCTTATTTATTTCCAGAACAGGCTCTTGCTAGGATGTAGCCCTAGTGGTCTAGAATGCCTACGTAGATCAGGCTGGTCTTAAAATTGCAGTGATCCTCCGGCATCTGCCTCTCATATGTTGGCATTATGTGTGTGTCAACAGGCATAGCTCCAGTCCGAAGCCAACCTTGAATGTCTTCCTCAGTCTCCATCTTTTTCGTTGTTGTTTTTTGGTTTTGTTGTTTTGGTTTTTGTTGTATTTTTTTTTGAGACAGGGTCTTTCTGTATAGCTTTGGATTTTCTGGAACTTAGTGTGTAGACTAGGTAGACCTGAAATTCACAGAGATCCACTTGTCTCTGCCTCCCTAGTGTGCTGGGATTAAAGATGTGTGCCACCATGCCCAGTTTTTTTGCTTTTGTTTTTGTTTTTTGAGACAAGGTTTCTCGCTGAGGACTGTTTTATCCCTGATTTCATAAATGGCAAGAGCAAAGCTCAGAGAGTTTAGGCAACTGAAATTACAAATAGTTGTGAGCCACCCTGTGTGTGTTGTGAATCAAATCTGGGTTTTCTGGAAGATCAGCCAGTGTTCTTCACAGCTGAGATACCTCTCCAGCCCCAGGCTTATATATGTGTTTTGAACATGTATGAGTGTTTGGCCTGTGTGCATGTTGTGCATCATGTGTGTGCACATGTGCAGTGCATCAGATCTCCTGGAACTGGAGTTACAGGTGGTTTTGAGCTGCCATGTGAGTGCTGGGGACTGAACCATGGTCCTCTGAAAGAGCAGTTGATGCTCTTAACCCCTGAGCCACCTCTCCAGCCCTCAAAACTTGAATGTTTTTAATATTTACATACTGAGAGTACACACACACTATATATATATATACATACATACATACATATATATATCAGAATACTACTCAGCACTAAGAAGGGACACACTATTTATATGTGCAGAGACTCATATGTGCCTTTGGAGATTTGTCCTGGGTGTAAAGGAGGTACCTATGGGTTATGGATTATATGATTCCATTTCTATGATAGTGTTGGAAAGCCAAAATTTTAGAAATGTAGACCCTGTGAGTGGTGGCCAGCAGTGAAGGGGGTGGGATGTAGGATAGATGTGGTTAAATGTGACAGAGGAGACCCCCTTGGGGGTGGGAGTATTTTCTATATTAATTATGTTGATATCAATGACAGATTTCTAATAACTGTATTATAGTTTTTCCAGAAAACATCTGAAGGCTCCATGTGATTTGTACATATTGTTTCTTACACCTACAAGTAACTCTAGAATTCTCTAAAAAAATAATGCAAGAAAAGGATCCAGGGCTGAAGGTATAGCTCAGTGGTAGAATGCAAAAGAATGCATTTTTAGCATGGGGTTCAATCCCCGCCTTGGCGGGGGAGGGAGGAAAAGCTTCCTATGTTTAGTTCAGTCACTTATTCAGTGTTTTTCTTGTTTTGCAGAGCAGAATATCCAAAGCAGAAATTTGGTCACTGTAGGATGAATTTTAATAGTCTCTAAGCTCTTCTACTGGTCAGTTAGAAAACATACCCTCTGGGATTACTCAGGCTTCTTGTCTTTCTCTTCTCTGTTTATCTATAGATCATCATCATCACCACCATTTGGCAATGCTTTCCTGGGGGTTAATTCATTAGCTTCCAGTTGCCCTGGCAACTTAAGACTCATGTCCTCATTTGCCACAGAAAAATTATCTTCTAAGTCTCTGTATGCAGGCCCTGAGAGTCACCTTGGTCCGTGAGTTGGTACCTGTCTATTCGTGGTTTAGGACTCACTTCTAGTTTCCATCACTTAAATACCTCTCATTTTGAGGTACCACCAGCTTTCAAGGGCAGCAAAATAGATAGCATCCTTACCTGGACCTAAATCCCTTCCCATAGGGCCAGTATGGACAGACTGAAGGTTTCTTTCGGGTCCACGCAGGAATTGCTGTCAGCTGAACCGCAGTGAGGTGGCAGAGCTTTCTCACAGCAAAGCGTCCCACAGTTTTCTTGCTGTTCTTGGAGGAGCAGCTAGCTGGCCACATGCGGGGCAGATGTGGAGGGAGGTGTGAGGTGGCACTGCTTCTGGCTTTACACGTTTCCATACCTCAGTCTCCTCCCCACCAATTCTGGGATAAAAGCAGGGACAGAAATGGGCAGCGGGGAAGGGACGTCCTCGAGACAGGGGCTGTGGTAGTGTCGCCTTGGGAATTTGATGTCACCAGGTATCTTCCAATTTCATTGTTCGAAGAATGGTGGGACAGCAGATGGATTAATAGTTTTAAGTATGAGGACCCGAGTTTGGATCCCCAACACCCATGCAAAATGCTAAGTTTGTGGCACACACCTATAACCCCAGATGTGGGGGTATGAAGAGAGGGAGACCCCTGGAGCTGGGTGGCTAGCCAGTCTAGCTGTTGCGTGACAAAACTTTTTCTGAGGAGGCAAAACATATATGTCTGTGCACCACAGATAGGGAGGAACCATGACATACCAAAGTACAGATACTACTAAAGTTCAACTTCATAAACCAATGAGTTTTATTGGGGTCACTTACAGTGTATGGGTGAGGTATTGCCTACAGAAATGGAAATCACTTAAAGACAGAGCTGTATCACCAAAGTCCGCCCCAACATGGGTGGCAGCTCATAAAATCTGAGCACCTGTGCACACTGAACAGGCAGGTTGCTCAGCAAGTTGGAGAGTATCCTTTCCAGGTGCCCCAGTTGGTCTAAAGCTCTTCCAGCCAGCTGGCCTGGTTTCTGTTTCTCCTAGGCAGCTGGTCTGGTGTCAAAAGTCTCTCCTGAAACTGGTCAGTTTCAGGGACTTCCTGAAATTATTTTGAGTTGTTTATCTTTTCCTTCTTTGAGGAGCTTCCCTGCAGGATGGAGGGTTTCAATCTTGGAGAAAAGTGTTACACATTAGTAGCCAAATAATTGGTTAATTCCAAGTTTATGGAGAGACCTTGTCTCAAAAAATAAGATGGGGTGGGACTCCCAATGTTACCCGCTGGCTCTTACATTTGAGCCCAACCCTCCCCCAATACTGATGGGAGGGGTAATTAAATTGGGAGGGCTGGGGTGAACTCACTGGTAGAGGCCCAAGGTTAACTCCTCCATGTCACCAACAGCAGACCCCCCAGACTCTTTATTCCTCCAAATCACTTCCTGAAGTGCCTTTCCATGTATAGGATAGAAAAAGAAGGGAACTGGGACCATGCAAATGACTCACCAGGTAAGAGCGTCTGCTGTGCAAGCATCAGGACTTGAGTTCAAGTCCCTAGTACCCTGTCAGATGACGCTGGTGACAGCTGTGGTGCCTGTAACCCCGGCACTGTTGGCGCTGCAGCGAGAACTGCTGGGCTTGCTCAAGGTTGTCAGCCCAAGTTCAGGTTCAGTGAGACAATCTGTCTCAAGAGAAGGTGGGCATCGGTAGAGCAGTACAACTGATGTCCTCTTGTGACTTCCCCGTACACACACCCTGCACACATAGGTGCATATGTACCACACACACTCGCACACCAATAAGGTGAGGGGAAATGGTTTGTCTGATATCTGTCAGACAGTGACTAAGTCTGAATTAAACCTGCCTGTCAAAATCTAAAGCTCATACGGTTTATTTTTGTTGTTGTTTTGTTTTGTTTTTTCTGTTTTGTCCACTACCTCTGAGGCAGTTTAGGGTAATTACTAACCAGCTAAGAGCAAGCTGTGCGGTTAGATTTCTGTGGATTCCACCTGGTCCGTGCTGGGTAACCTTAGGCAAGTCAGTGTCTCCGATTCTCTTGTTTCTTCACCTTTATAGCTAGATTTTGAGAGGCTTTCTATGGCCACAGGGTTGTTGAAAGCATTTCTAACAATTCTGCGCTGTGGGGCACTCAGCGCCTGCTGTCTGCCAGTGATGGATGAGTGTTGGGTAGCTTCTGTTTCCGAAGGCGTGGTCAGTGTTCTCTCTCAGTCTGTTGCTTTTCATTCTCTCCGACTCACTGGGCCTCCATAATCTATGCCCACTTTTAATTAAATAAAGGATCATAACAAGAGCAACTGGTTTTTCCGCATCACCATACTTCAGCGACTACGACAGGAGCTTTACCACCTCTATCTCACTCAAGTGGAGTAGCAAAGCTTGCTGGGTGTGGAAATATCGAGTCCCTCCTCTTAGCATTGGCCCGCTTAGAGGCAAACAAAACCTATTCTCCATACTACTGAATGTCACAGAGCAAGTGCCACAAGTCAGTAACTAAGCACTGTCAGGGAGGGGCTGCTATTTCCATGTCACAGGTAAAGACGCCAAGCTTTGGGGCTGGAGAGGTGCTCTGCAGTCAAGCGCATTCGCTGCTCCCGCAGAGGACGCCAGTTCCGGCCAGTTCCAGCCAGGTGGCGCCTCCTCTGACCTGCTAGGGCACTGCATGTAGTGCATACATGCACACAGGTGCATGCATATAAAATAAATAAGCATCTTTAACAGTAGAGCATTGCAGAGTAAAAACTTGCCGGGAAAGCTGTTTGGTTCTGGTAGATCATGATTTATACAACACACACACACACACACACACACACACACTGCTTGATTTTTTTTTTAAATTTTGATTTTTGGTTTTTTGCATAATCCTGGCTGTCCTGGGGTCATGTAGACAGGCTGACTTCAAACTCAAGAGAGATCCACTTGCCTCTGCTTGGGATTAAAGGCATGCTCAACCACGCCCAGTTCCTGTTTTGAGTTGGCAGTTTAACCCAGGTTCTGCAACATGGAATTCAGGGCTGAGCACCGACCCCGGGTTCCTGGACATTTCTGGGGTTGAAACAACGTGAAAATTTGTCCCCCTGTGAATTGTAAAGATGCCTAGCTTTGGGAAATAAATAACCCAACTCCTAGGCTGACCCAGTTCCCTGCACCCAGTTAGATCTTGGTATTTCAAAGCTTGATATTTCTGAAAGGCTTTGGCTAATAATGGGATAACCTCACACTCAAGATTAGAAAACCGAGACCCAAAGAGGTGAGGAAACTGTGCCCTGGGCCACTCGATCTGATAACAGGGCTGGAACTGGAATCCGCGTACTCTCGACTTATTGCGGGACTTTAGCACGGAGTTTTCACCTGAGGAATCGAGTCATTAGCTCTCTCTGGTAGGTGTGGCGCAGCCCAAGGGCGGCCATGGTGTCCTGGGTTGTGATTCAGGACAGTAGTGGGAGGAATGGAGCGTGGGTGAGAGGCGTGAGCAGGCCCTACAGAGGCGGGGCTTCTAAGAATTTGGGGCGGGGCTTGCAGTTTAAGTACGTGCAGGGCCGTAGGCGGGGCCTGGGATGCAGCAAATAGGATGATTACGGGTTCCGGGACGAGACTCCTGGATACCCGAGCCGGGATTTGTGGCGCTGAGCTTGGGGAAAGCTAGGTCTGGGGCGACCGGGCCTGGCTCACGGGCTCAATGGGAGTTAGCGGCGTCAAAAGACCAAGTTCATAGGAGGCAGCACAGGGCCGGTGGGCGGAGCTTAAGCACGTCCACTCAGGTTCTAAAGAACTGGGTGGGGCTCGAGGAGCCCATGGGCGTGGCTGCCCGGCCATTCAAATGCCCAGGAAAGCGGGCGTGTGCTCGGAGCCTCCCTGCGTTGCTCTACACCACCAGAGGGGGCGCTCTAAGGATCGCCGGGCGCCTAACCCAGACCTTCCGGAAGTGGGCGTGGCAAGTCGCGGTTCGGCGGTGCTGATTGGACGCGGCGCGGCTCTGGGGCGGGGCCTGCGCGAGGAGGCCTGGGCAGCGGCGGCCGCGCCCCTCCCCCGCGCGGCGCTCAGTGCCAGGCGGGAGGCGGCAGCGGTTGGAGGCTTCGCGGGGCTTTGCAGCTGGGACTTCGGCGGCGCCTCGGGCACCCGGGCTCTGGTAAGCGGCGCGCGCTCAGGCGAGGCGGCTCGGGAGCGAGCCGGGGCGGGCAGACCTTCGGCGCCCGCGTGTGAAGCTCCAGGCTGACAGGAGCCGGCGGCGCTGAGTGTGCGGGACGCACGCGCGTGCCCGAGGTGCTGCGGCCGGAGAATGGCCGTCTGCGGGCAGCGGGCACTCGGCGTTGGGCCCGCGTGTGAAGCCCGGGATGACAGGAACCGGCGGCGCTGAGTGTGCGGGACGCACGCGCGTGCCCGAGGTGCTGCGGCCGGGGAATGGCCGTCTGCGGGCAGCGGGCACTCGGTCTTGGGCCCGGCTACCGTGAGGCGGTGGCTGCGGGGAGGCCGGGGCTGGGCGCTCACGTGGGGCCGGATGCGCGGGGCGAGGTCGGTCGCCCGGCCAGGGCTCCGCCTGGCTCGGGGTGCACGGCCTCCTGGACTCTGAAGATCTGGGGCGGGGGCAGGCTGCAGCGGCGTGGCCGGGAGGAGGAACCCTGTAGGGAGGCCGGGCGCGGAACCTAGTGACCCGCGGGGCAGGTGGGGCTCAGCCGCGCCGAGATGGCTAGGATGACATCAGATGTGGAGGGTGGGGACGCCCAGCCCAGCTCCGCCGCCGGTCCCCCCGCGGGTGTACGCACAGCAGCCCAGTCTCCAGTGATGTGAACGCGCCAGGGGAAGTGGCCGGCTACAGGCTTGCTGAGAAGAAAGGGGCTTCCTCCCCGAGGGAGGTGCCGGCCCCGACGTCCTTTTTTGGGAGTGTTCAAAGGGTTTTTGCAAGCTGGAAAAGGAAATGCAGGCTTCGCTCCATCGTGGTTTAGAATCACATCCTATATTTGGCCTTCATGTAGGCTGCCCTTGTTTTGTGGTGTCGGAACGGCTTGCTCTACACATTTCGGTCGTGGGATTAGGAGTGAGAAGCAAATTGCAAGTTGTTCATCTCTCTCAGAATTGCAAGACCCCAAGGTCTTCCCTTCCTGTAAGCATTTAAAAAGAATTGACCGCAAGTGTGTTTATACACAGTGCCACATATGTTTAGTTTTGGAAATGGTTGGCACAAAATATTGTATCCCTGTACCATGGCTTTCCTTGCTGGGATTATATCCTAAAACAGTACTTGGGAGGCCCTTAGTCACCCTATATAATAAAGTGTCTCATTGTCCGTGTCTGGCAGAACCCTGGCGCTAGGGCCTGCTAGCAGAGGCAGGAACACGATTAAGTACAAGCAGTTGTTTCTGCCGCCTGTTCAGTTGTGAAGACAAATCGGTGGCTCATATTCCCTTCTGCAGCCTCAGAAGCTCCAGGGCAAAGGCTGTTGAGTATTTGGCTCTGCATGTGTCAGAAGACTGACCTAGGGAGACTTGAGGTGTGTTTCACACTTTGTAATGTTCTGATAGACAACCCAGTAGTGAGCATCGACTCTAAGAGGTTGTGTGTTGTACTGGCTGGTTTTCTGTCAACTTGACACAAGCTAGAGTCATCAGAGAGGAGTCTCAATTGAGAAAATGTCTCCTAAAGATCAGGTTGTAGGCAAGCCTGTGGGGCATTTTCTTAGTGAGTCATTTGCAGAGGGCCCAGCAATTGTGGGTGTGGTCACCACTGGGCTCCTAGCCCTGAGTTCTATAAGAAAACAGGCTGAACAAGCCATGAGGAACAAGCCAGTAAGCACCACCCCTCCATGGCTTTTGCATCAGCTCCTGCCTCCAGGTTCCTGCCCTGTTTGAGTTCCTGTCCTGACTTCCTTTGGATGATAAACTGTGCTGTGGAAACAGAAGCTGAGTTAACCCTTTCCTTCCCAAGTTGCTTTGGTTATGGTGTTTGGTCACAGCTGTCGTAACCCTGACTAAGACACAAGCTTGAGTAGACTAAAGAAATGAGTGCCCAGTTTTTGGTAGTTGACAGTCACATAAGCAGACTGATAGAAAGGTCAAGTGCACACTTTTTTAAGAAATCAGAACATGCTTTCTCTCTCTGTGAGTGTGTTACTAATGTTTTAATTGTGGACAGTACACGAAAGCCTGATGACTTTAAAAGATCTTTATGATTAAGTTGTGTGTGTGCATCCTCGGAGGCCAGGGCTTGGGATCCCCTGGAGCTGGAGTTACAGATGGTAGTGAGCCACCTGTGTGGCTGCTGAGAACCCAACCTGGTTGCTCTGGAAGAGCAGCAAGTGCTCTTAGCATCTTAGCCATCTCTCCAGTCTCCCAAGTGTCGTGAGTTTTAGTATAAATATATATACTGGAGAAATGTCACTGCAGGCACATTAAAGTTTTCATGGTTATTTGTTACTTCGACCAGGTCGTGCTAATCAGTGTTTGTGTCTATGTATAATTTAGGATTAGATTCAGGATTGTTAAATAGAACTTTTAAACATTACTCCTGGGATCCATTTCTGCTGTGTGGGGAGTTGCTCTAATGTTTATGTGATAGAATATTTGAAATGGTAAGGTAGTTTCTTAGCTAAATAAGTAGGGATGTGGAAGACTCGGTTTTTTATGAGAGCACAATGTCCATTTAACATTTTGATGTCACATATTGGTGCTTTAGAAACAGTAATTGTACTGCCTAACCTCTCCCCGGTTGGTTCAGTGAGAGCTACTTTGACACTCAGCCTACTGACACATGCGGTAAAGGCTGTAGGGCTTGTGTTCCATCGGGTGACTTCCCTGTGTCAGCGTCGGAGTCACCAGAACTCTTCTGGGACTGGCCCATGCCTTTTAAACTAGAGACAGCCTTCTGTATTAAAACATGGAATTCTTCATGAATATTTCAGCATGGCCTACTACCTAGATGTTAAGTAATGGAATCTCTTGGGTTTTCATTGCCCTAGTTGAGGTTCTTTGAAGTTCACGGGCAAGATTCTCTACTATTTTAGTGCCTGCTTAGTACTCTGACAGTGCACAGTGGGTTCTTTTTGTTTCGTAGAGGCTTCATTGAACTGTAATTCACATAGCGAACAGTTTAACTCACCTAAGGTGTACAGTTCATCAGGTAGTACAGCCATCTAATCATTTCACTCAGTTAAAATATTTCATCATTCTCCCTCCCAGTCCTAGCAACTACTAAGCTACCTCTGTATGGGTTTGCGCTCCTCAGACATACTGTATCTAGAACATTCAGTGTCTGGTCTTTTGTTTCTCACTTTAATCATATTTTAAGATTTATGTCCTGGCAGTGGTAGCGCACAACTTTAGTCCCAGTACTCTGGAGGCAGACACAGGTGGATCTCTGTGAGTTCAAATCCAGCCTTGTCTACAGAGTGAGATCCAGGACAGCCAGGGCTACACAACACAGCTAAACCCTGTCTCAAACAAACAAACAAACAAAACCATTTATGTATTTTGTAGTACATATGGAATATTCTTTTTATGCTCAAATAATATTTCATTGTATGGACATACCATATTTTGTTCATTCATTTGTTCTTCATGGGTGCTTGCCTTTTGGGCTAGTTACTACAATATAAGTAAGTCTGCTGCGAGTATTCATGTATAAGTTTGCATGTGAAATGTATTTTCTTATTTCTTTCTTTTTTTTTTTTTTTTTTGGTTTTTCGAGACAGGGTTTCTCTGTGGCTTTGGAGCCTGTCCTGGAACTAGCTCTTGTAGACCAGGCTGGTCTCGAACTCACAGAGATCCGCCTGCCTCTGCCTCCCGAGTGCTGGGATTAAAGGCGTGCGCCACCACCGCCCGGCTATTTTCTTATTTCTTGAGTATTGACCTGAGAATGGAATTGCTGGTTATCTGGTAAGCCTGTATTTAACTATTTGGAGGAATTGTCATGGTGTTTTCCAAAGCAGCTGCGGTGTTTGACACTTTTAATACATAACGAGCAAAGACTACAGTTTTTCTGCTTCTTTACCAACACTTGTTATTCTCTGCCCTTTTGATTCTAGCTGTCTTCTGACTGTTAGTAGTACCATGTGGGCCTGGTTTCTGTTACCCTTTCAGTTACATGATTTGACTTGTTTTCCCTATTTGTGAGCTAGTTTTTCTTCTTCTCCCCTCCCCTCCCCTCCCCTCCCCTCCCCTCCCCTCCCCTCCCCTCCCCTCCCCTCCCCTCCCCTCCCCTCCCCTCCCCTTCCCTCTCCTTCCCCCCTTCTCTTCTCTTCTCTTCTCTTCTCTTCTCTTCTCTTCTCTTCTCTTCTCTTCTCTTCTCTTCTCTTCTCTTCTCTTCTCTTCTCTTCTCTTCTTTTCCGAGACAGGGTTACTCTGTGTACTGGAACTTACTTTGTAGATCAGGTTGACCTCGAACTCATGAGATCCACCTACCTCTGCCTTCCAAGTGCTGGGATTAAGAGTGTGTGCCACCACTGCCTGGTGAGTTAGTTTTTCTTAACAGTGCCCATTGAAGCACAAAACTAAATTTTTATAAGTAGTAAATTCTTTTTTTTTTTTTTTTTTCAGATAGGGTTTCTCTGTGGCTTTGGAGCCTGTCCTGGAACTAGCTCTTGTAGACCAGGCTGGTCTCGAACTCACAGAGATCCGCCTGCCTCTGCCTCCCGAGTGCTGGGATTAAAGGCGTGCGCCACCATCGCCCGGCTAAGTAGTAAATTCTTACAAACTAGAAATTACTTAGACCTTAAAACACATTTTTATCTATTTATCTGTCTGTCTGGTTTGTTGTTTTCTTTCCCTTTTTATTTTTGTTTTGCAGCAGGGTTTCCCTACAGCCCAGACTGGCCTGAATCTCACACCAATCTTCCTGCCTCAGCCTCCCAAGTGCTCTAGCATTTTAGTTATGTAAATTAAAAAATACATGTGAGCCGGACAGTGGTGGCTCATGCATTTAATCGCATCACTTGGGAGGCAGAGACAGGTGGATCTCTGTGAGTTCAGGCCAGCTGGTCTACAGAGCGAGTTCCAGGACAGGCTCCAAAGCTACACAGAGAAACCCCGTCTCGAAAAACCAAGAAAGATAAAAAAGGATACATGTAAGAGAGTTGAGAAAAGAATTGAATTAATTCACTTTGAAGTGACTGTAGAACAAAAGTATTGCTTTTTCGAATCTTGTAGCTGTTCACCCTCCAAAATAAGTTCAGATTTTTAAAAAATTTCATTTATTATGTGTGTACTAATAATGTTTGTGTGTATGAATGGTGTATATGTATGAATGATGTGTATGTATGAATGAAATATGTTTATGAATGATGTTTGTGTGTTTGTATAAATGAATGATGTACTCGTGTGTCTGCACATATGTATATGAGTGATTACATATGTGGGCACGTGTGCCACAGAATACCTGTGGAGGTCAGAAGACAACTTCCAGCTTCATCTAGGTTCTTAGGATCCAGCTCCGATTTGCAGCCTGTGTAGCCAGCTTCAGATTTCCTACTGTGACTGTGGAGGGAAATAGTGTCTGATAGCAGCCCGCCTTGCCTTGCACTGTTGCTCCATGTCTTCTTCACGCTACTCAATGAAGTGTCAGTTCTCAGGTCTCCTGAGGAGCTTATTACTTCACTCCCTCCTGCTTTCTGGATCCTTCCTTCCTGTCCTTTGGGAGGTTTGACTCTTTGACAACTCTTCCACACTAGCTGACATTGTTCCTGCCCTTAAATATCATATCACTGCTGTCTGCTCCTAGGATCTGGACCTGAGTCTGAGCAGGTAGTGTGAAAGCTGTCTTCCCAGTAGATGCAGAATGTGGAAGGCAAGCCGAGGGTCTGTTGGTTCATGGCTTAGCCACCGATGCCTACTGGGACAATTTATGAAAGTTAGCTGGGATTATCCTGAAGATAGTAGGTTTCCTGATTGCTGACATCTTTACTGCCTTTACAGAATAAGAATGAGAGATGGGTAATTTCCCTCTGCCTTCCTGGCATCAAGCCAGCTTCTTACTCTAGGAGTGCTCAAATGTAAAACTGAAACTGGAGACCTTCCCCTGAGGCCAGGCCATACTTGTTTGGGCTCCTTCCCTCTGAACAGTAATGCTTGGGACACAACCTCTTTCAGAAGGGCAAACAGTTGGGTATGATTGAGCCACTAGGTGCTTAGAGCTGGACTTGATGGCAATCAATGGTCAGTGGTAGCCACCACAAGTGCCAGAGTGTAGTGTACTCAGGGAAGTAGGTTGACCTCGAATCCTAAGGTGACATACTTGTTTGTTTTGAGACAGGGTCATACTATGTAGCCCTGTCATCATGTACTCACCATGTAGACAGTTTGGCCTGGAACTCCCAGAGGCTGGGATTAAAGGTGCCTTTTCACCCTCTGTTTGTGTACTAGGGTATTTCACAGTGACCTGAGTGAATATTCCCAGCAATGCTCATTCCTGATATTCTAATTCAAAACATCTTCCTTACTATCTTTCTGCAAAGAGATAAACCATTTGGGAATATGGCTTTTCTCACCGAAGTGGCAGGGTGGTAAAGAAGAGGACAGTTCCAAATCTCTGCCCTCAGGCTTGGTGAGCTCCAGGTCCTCGCTCTAAGACTGGCCTGCGTGTAGTGGCTCTGAGGCCAGGAAAGTGCAGTGTAGGCTTTGGTAGCCAGACTGGCCAGCATTCATCTCAGTGCCCTCATCTCCCCGAGGAGTTTCCTCCACTGTAGTATTTGTCACCCAGCCTTCCAGGGTTGTTACTAGCCTAAGAGGAAGACACATAAAGTGCATAGTACAGCATCGACATCAACTGCTTTCTCTTCTCTCGCTGCTAAATGTCTGTCAGAGAGTGCAGCTGTGGAGAAGAGATCTGTGAGCTTAATATACTTCTGCTAAGCTATTAGTGATGGGGCCTCAGTCCCACCTTAGCCTGTGATTGCATATGTTCGTGTGTGTGTGTGTGTGTGTGTATACACATGCACATGAGTGCAGGTGCCCACAGAAGCCCGAGGCATTCGATCCTGTCATGTTGTGAGCAGCTGGTCATGAGTTCTAGGAACTGAATTTTGGGTCCTTTGGAAGAGCCGTAAGGGTCTAGACTAGGCTCATAAACTGGCGTCGTCTCTCCAGCCCTTGACCTGAACATTTTAGACATTGAACTCAAGTTCAGTCTCTGAAGAGGAAAGAATGTTTAATTTTAGGAGGGGAGGTGATGAATCTGAGGCCGTGGTTTTGCACCTGTCTGTCTGTGCCTGTTGAAATGTGTGTCCCTTATTTAGGCCTTATGCTTGTGTTTATTTGATCTGTTTGCCTGTCTGTCCGTTTCAAGGACAAGGACTTAGTTCCAGGTACAAGACTGTTGTCTTCACAGTTTGGAAGGGAGTTGCAGTGTGCCTGGCATTGCTGTGGGGAAGTGGAGTGCTCTCTGGGAGAAGAGCCTCTGTAGTCTCAAACTCTGGGTTCTTCTGCCTCACTCTCCTGAGTGCTGGGATTATAGGTGTGCACCTACTGCCATGCCTGCCTTTGAATCTTTAAATTCACACAGCTACAGCTGAAGCTGAGTGGAGCTCCAGGGTAGTGTGTTTGAGGCCTAACGTTTAATTGTCAGTACAGGGGAAGGCAGTTCTTACTGTTTGCTGTAAAATAACACATGCAAATATCTGTTTTATAAAACCTTGAATCAGAGAAAAATGACTCAGTGGTTAAGAACACTGCTTTAGCAGAGGTCCTCCTCCTAGCTTCATTGGACAGCTCACAGGCCTGTAACTTCACCTCCAGGAGATCAGATGCCTCTGGCCTCTGGGCAATTGTACACAAACACTTCCTATTAAGATAATAAAAAGAGCTAGGCATGGTGGCTTTGCCTTTATTCCCAGCAGAGACTGACAGATAGATCTCTGTGAGTTTGAGACTTGCCTGGTCTACAGAACAGTCCCAGGACAGTCAAGGCTACACATTGGGGAAAAATATCTTGCAGTACCAGGCCACCTTTTTAAGGAGTATGTCCTCTTAGGAGTTGAGAGAGTCCTCATTCTGCCTGCCTGGGAGGCATCACTGTAGACCTCCGTGAATCCAGCTGCCTGCCTGGAGTTTCCTGGTGGCTCTTTTCATGGCCAGAGCTGGAGACACTGGGCAGCTCTGGCTTTTTAGATGCCAGGGCTGTGTTCCAGGAGCCTTTGAGATTCACTGGCCTAAGAGCCATAACTCAACTGTCCCCTGCATTTCATGCAGTTTGAAAATGGGTGTGTAGTACAGTATGGGTCCATAAGTTAAAAACAGAGTTTCCTTTTTATACTGTGACCCTGCCAGTTTTAGGGTCTGACCCGGTGTAATGCCTCTCTTCTCCTGACCTCCACTGTGGGCTTCTTCTAGACCTTTAAACTGAGACCAGGTACAGGACTCGTCACTACAGTTGACTGCCACGTGCTGTTCTCACAGTCTGGTTGGACCTGGGTTAAAACAGTGGTGAATTGGTCCAGGTTGTCAGGACTGTGGAAATGTGACAGTGTGGTAGGTCTTAGATAAGCTTCAGTAGATTTCACTTCCAAGTTTTTGTTTGTGACAGGGTCTTACTGTGTTGCCTAGACTGACCAGGAACTTGTTCTGTAATCCAGAATAGCCTTGAGCTAGAGGTCATCTCCATCAGCCTCTGGAGTGCTGGGACGACAAGCTTGTATCACCACATCTGGCGGATTTCCTGTTTTTAATTAATTCATTTATGGCAGTGGGGGTTGAAGACAGTATTATTCATTTTTATTTTTTCAATATGATAGGCAGTGGTCACTTTTTTAATGTTTTAAAGGCTTGTTAAAAATGACTTTATCATGTCTGGCTGAAAAAAAGGGCATTAGCCACCATCAGCACACAAACATGCTGAGTTTTGGACGGGAACAACACATCAGCTATTGCTGGAACCACATGGATTCTGATAGACCACGTGAAGATCACCGCTTCCCATGGGGTTGTCCTGCCTCTGGGAGCCAAAACAGTCTTTGAGTCTAGTCACGTGGTGACTTGGAGGGCAACAGTCACATGGTGGAATTGAGTCCCCAGGTGCTAACAGCCACTGAGGTCCCGTCCCAGGCGGACAGAGCTGTAGCTGTCTCTGGGCCAAGCTTGAGGAGAGTGGGGGCGGCGCCTTGGGGATGCATTTCCCCACTCTTGGCATTGGGGGTCCTTGACAGGGTTCGAAGCAGCTCTTCTGAGGATGAACATTTAATCATTATTTACTTACTTCACATGAGACACGCTGAAATTCCTTCTCATAACTGTCAGCATTCTTTCCCAGTTAAAGATTCTAATTCTTTTCATTCTTAGGGACTTAAAGAATTGAGACTGATTTATTCATATAAAAATGTGCATACTGCCCAAGTGGTGCCTGGGGACATGTGTGAACTGGAGCTGTCATCTCCATTAATCAGAGAGATTTAAAATTATTTGTATTCTTAAATTTTACATTGTTTCTATTTCAACATACATTTTATTTCATTGTAACATATTATTAATGTTTATTTTTTCATTATTAACATAATACAAAAGGGAATATTAAAAGCAGTATAGCTCAAATTTAAGAAAAAGCTCTAATTAAATACTTATAATAGTCTATCCAAATACTTATTTTGAGTCAAACTTGAGATCATTTTGTAAATATTTATGCTGCTTTTTATGTGCAGTATTTTTATATAACCTTTAGTTTTTGGATTATCAGTTCTATTTTCCTAACATAGCAGGGAAGATGTGATCAATTAAAGAAGGAATGGAATAGGGAGTGCCCCAGGCCATAGAGATAAAAATACAAGCATTTACCTTCTCCAGAACTAAACATTTCTTCCATAAAAATATTAAATAACTATGGCTGGAGAGAAGGTTTGGTGGTTAAAAGCACCAGGTTTGATTTCCAGCTCCCATATGACAGCTCACAATCATATATAACTCCAGTTCCAGGGGCCTGAAACCTTTTATAACCTCCAGCAAAGCTTGTAGGACACAGATATACATATAGACAAAATACTCATACACATAAATTAAATATAAGTAAATGTAAAAATATTTCTAGAAATTTATTAAATAGCTAAACTCTATAGAACTAGAGGCAGGGCTACTTCAAGTGAAATATCTGTATTTAAAAAATAAAGGGCACAGGCCGGGTGGTGGCGGCGCAGGCCTTTAATCCCAGCACTCGGAAGGCAGAGGCAAGCAGATCTCTGTGAGTTCAAGACCAGCCTGGTCTACAAGAGCTAGCTAGCTCCAGGACAGGCTCTAAAGCTGCAGAGAAACCCTGTCTCGAAAAAAAAAAAAAAAAAAAAAGGGCACAAAGCATTTTGTACATTTTCACATAACATTTTGTCTACATTAAGCAGAGGGATTTCAAATTTTATTTTGTATATATATTATAGAGTAAAAATTATATATATATATATATATATATATATATATATATATAGAGAGAGAGAGAGAGAGAGTCTGTGTTCTTAATTGCTGAGGCATCTCTCCAGCCCCCATTTAGTGTGTATTGAGTAGAATGTAAATATATGATTTGCAGTAGCCTGGCATAGTGCTCACATCTGGTGGGGTATACATATATGTATGTATGTCTCTCGGTGTGTGGGGGTGTGCATATGAGTGCAGGTGCCTGAGCTGAGATCCAAACTTGGAATTTATGAGAACAGTTGCTTTAAAGTGAGCCAGTGAATTCATTCTGTGGTTAGTAGTATCTTTAGCTAAACATTGTCATCTTAGTTTTTCTTGGCAAGCAAGAGAGTGACTGGAGCCAGCAAGGGCAGGCTGCTGCTCTTTGTATGATACTTGGTAAGATGTGTTATCTGTTTTATTTTTAAGTTTTAAAATTTACTCTGTGTGTGAGTGCATGTTGGGTCACGGGATGACGTGCTGTGGTGTGGGTATAGAGTCAGAGGATAGCTTGTGGAGTTGGTTCTCTCCTTCCACCTTTACTTGGTTCTAGAGATCAAATTCCAGTCAGCAGGCTTTTATGGCAAGTGCCTTTCCTCTCTGGACCATCTTGCTGGCCCATTGTCTCCTAGGAATAGAGTAGTTGCCCTAGGTTCTCTCCTGTGCTGACCACTGCTGCTTTCTTGCAAAGCTTCAGCGGTGAAGTTGGAAGGCTTGATTTTTTTTTTTCCCTCTCTGAGCCTGCCACTTTGGTCTCATGCAGTTTGAGGGTGACTTGAATGCCCTGGACTGAGCTACATCATCAGGGGACTAGCCATGACCATGGAGTTCTCTGAATGACCCCAAACTGAGATGCTGCCTCTGTCTGGAGATCATGTTTGAAGTCCCTGTCAACCCAGAACAAGTTGTTGTCCAGAGACTGACTTGAGGGTATTTGGGGCTCAGATGGTTTTTGAAGTATAAATTCAGCATCATAAGCAAATCCCCAGCCTACATGGAGAGACTGTTCAACTTGCAGCAGTATAAGCTTGTTAATGGTAGAGTGGAATTCTGGTTCTTGCTTGTCAAGACTCATTTGGTAGACAAGTAGGAGCCATGCCCTAACTTTCCTCTGCAGGACATGCATCCCAAGGTCTCCTGTCCACTCTGGCCTCCTAGGAGCATCATCTACCTTCATTTCCATCTTCCTTTGAAGCTCCTTTCCCCGGTTCAGCTGACCTCTGAATGGTGGGAACCAAGCAAATGGCTTGCGTTATTTCTCTCTTGCTCACTGATGGTTGTTGTTATCAGAGACTAACCAGTAATTCATTGCTGGACAGCTACAGGCTGTATCCTTCCACTCACAGATGCCCAGTCTTGTTGAGGATGACCCTGAATTTAGGATCCTGAGTGTTGGGATTATAAATAAGCATTATGTGTTGTTGAGGATCAGATCCTTGGCTTCCTGCTGGGCAAATGGTCTACAAGCTTATCTACATCCCTACCTTCATGGTAACAATTTTTTTTAAAGATGTATTTTATTTTTAATTTATGTGTGTTTTGGTGGGGTTGTTGCACATGAGTGCTGGAACATGGCATAGATCAAAGATATAGTGGGAGTTACAGGCAGCTGTGAGCTACCCAATGTGGGAATCAAACTGCAAGAGGGTATGTGTTCTTAACAGCTGGGCCGTCTCTCAAGACTAGTAATTTTTATTTTTATTCTATTTTACTTTTGAGACAGTGTCTGTCTATGTATCCCTGGCTGTTCTGGAACTTACTCTGTAGACCAGGCTGGCCTCCAACTCACGGAGATCTGCCTACCTCTCCCTTCCAAGTGCTGGGATTAAAAAGTATGCACCACCACCATCTGGCCAGCCTAATAGTTTTTTTTAAATATTTATTTATTTATTATGTATACAATATTCTATCTGTGTGTATGCCTGAATACCAGAAGAGGGCACCAGACCCCATTATAGATGGTTGTGAGCCACCATGTGGTTGCTGGGAATTGAACTCAGCACCTTTGGAAGAGCAGGCAATGCTCTTAACCTCTGTACCATCTCTCCAGCCCAGCCTAATAGGAGTTTCCTTGCTGATGAACAGATTTTGTATGAACTATTTGTGTTCAGGGTAACAAGGTTTCAGGAGAACAGTTGAGTGGATGAGGGGTCAGGCTGGACCCATGCAAGGGTGCCCCAACAGCTGGAAGGGAAGATGCTTTGCCTACTGTTAACTATAAAATAGAGGGTTTGCTAGTATTCTCAAAATAGTCATGACCTTCCTCTTTCTCCTTCTTTTCTTTTTTTCCATTTGAAGCTCTTAGCTGGAAATCAAAGTGACTCCTGTGACCTTTGGGAAGATGATTACGGCAGGGTGATGATGGTTACAAGCTTGCAGTGGCCAGAGGTATCCTATTCTCTGCCTGGATTTCTGCTCCTCTGTAAACATGTACCAAAAAGTTATTGCTTACGTCACACGGTGGAAAGTGACTGCTTTTGGTGCTTCCCTTATGGAGCTCATTTTTCAGACATCCCATGCTGCTAAGTGTAGGAAGAAGGGCCAGGAACTTGATTTTTCCTGGTACAGTTATGTGGTTTCTTATTTACAAAGTTTGTTACGACTTAATGTGTTGTTTTACCCTGAAAGTGTACAAAAGGGTTTTGTTGTAGTCCTTTTGTTTTGTTGAGACAGGATCTCTCTATGTCATCATGACCGTCCTGTAGCTTACTATGTAGACCAGGATGGGCCTGAATCCATAGAGATCCTTCTGTCTCTGCCTCTGGATTGCTGAGATTCAAGGTCTCGCAAAAGATTCTGTGTATCTCATGCATATTCTTTGGATGGACAGTGAACCCTGTGGGAATTCGGGAGACAGGTGTTGGAAAGTCAGTGCTGATGGAGTGTTCAGAGCAAGGATCTACCTGAGGGTGTGTGTGATGGTGTTTGCTTGACCTAGAACAGGAGTAATTGGGAAAGAACAGTTTGAGGTGGGTGGTGTTGCTCAGACTGCTGAAGGTTGTAATACTAGAATCTGCCTTCACTCAATGTAGTTTTAAAAAATTATTTATTTTTATTTCATGTGCTTTGGTATTTTGCATGTTTGTATGTCTGCGAGGGTGTCAAATCACTTAGAGCTGGATTACAAACAGTTGTGTGCTGCCATGTGGTTGCTGGGAATTGAACTCAGGACCTCTGAAAGAGTGGCCAGTGTTCTTAATTGCTGAGGCATCTCTCCAGCCCCCATTCAGTGTGTATTGAGTAGAATGTAAATATATGATTTGCAGTAGCCTGGCATAGTGCTCACACCTGTAATATTAGCGCCTAGCAGATGAAGGTGGGGGGATTGTTGTGATTTTGAGATCAGTCTAGCTATAGAGGGAGACCCTATCAAAAAAAATGTATAGTTTAGACACGGTGCTACAGAGGTAGATGCTAGTTTGTGATGCTTGTCAGTAGCTTCTCTGCTAGCACTAATTACTTTTTGGATTAAAGTAATAGGAGTTAACTATTAAGTGAAGTATGAGTTTGATTTTCGTTAGAGACTGGGAACACCGTTACCATTATATTCTGAATCTCTTGAAGGTTAAGAATGTTTAATATTTTTGTGCCTTTGTTTCTCAGCATAACTTGGCTTGCATGCAGCTGGTGTTCAATAAGTGTTACTTGAATAATTGAATAATTACATGCCACACTTGTAGGTGGAGACTTACTTGTATTTTCCTTTCTTTAAAAATTAAAAAAAAAAACATCCTGGTGGTGGTGGTGTGCACCTTTAATCCCAGCACTCGGGAGGCAGAGGCAGGTGGATCTCTGTGAGTTCCAGGACAGCCAGGGCTACACAGAGAAACCATGTCACAACCCTCCCCCACAAAAAACAACAACAACAATCTATATTTATTTATCACATGGGCCACTGAGTATATTTGAAGGTCAGAGGACAGTTTACAGGAATTGGTTCTCTCCAACCATGTGGGTCTGGGAAGTGGAATTTAGAGCTCAGGTTATCAGGCTTAACCACAAACATCTTTACTAAGCCATCACACCAGCCCACATTTTGGTTATTACAAATTTTCTTGGCTGAGTTCTTGGATAAATTCAGAATATTGTAGTATTGAGGGTTTGTCTGTTGTGGGCTGGACATGAGTGCGCACGCCTGTGTCCATGTGTGGGGCCAGAGTCAGTGCTTGTAATGTTCCTCACTGGTCTCTGCATTACTGCCTTGAGACAGTGACCTCCCTGAACCAGAAGTTGCCATTTCAGCTAGGCTTGCTGGTCAGAAGTCTCTCAGGACTTGCCTATTTGTGGAACCCCACAGTCTGGGGTTCCAGGCACATGTAGTCACCCCCGGGTGTTTTGTGTGTTTGTTTGTTTTGAGACAAGCTTTCTCCAAGGCTGTCCTGGAAACCCATTCTGTAACCAGGGTGGTCTCGAACTCACAGAGATCCAGCTGCTTCTGCTTCCTGAGTGCTGGGACTAAAGGTGTGCACCACCACAGCCCGGCCACCCCTGGCTTTTTATGTAGGTGTTGGAGATTGGAACTCATGCCTACATTCTTGCAGAATGGGTTGCTCCATATTCCCAGCTCCCTGCTTTGCTCTAAGCCCAGACTTGCCTCACACTCACTGTGTAGCCTCAGCTGGTCTTGAGGTTGAGATTCTCCTGCCTCAACCTCTGGAGTGATGAGACCAAAGGCTATTGCACCTTGCCAAGCTGGGGATGCTTACAACTTGGTTTTGTAGCTCTGACCAGTGAGTTTAGCTTTAAACAGAACTAAAAGTTTGCAATCATATGAAGTCATTGTCAAAGTGGATTCAGGAAAAGCCATGTAAGGGTTAGAATTCCTTTCAGTGTGCCTTCCTTTGACATGCTGACCGCCATGCAAATGCCCTCACTACCCTGGAGAAGTTGGTGCAGAGGAAGCCTGTGGGGGCTCCTAGTCAAGCCCCAAAGGAATTGAAGTGCAGGTGAGGCGGGCAGGGCAGAGCTTCACTGCTTCATCTGTTCCGTCCCAGTCACCAAGAGCTCATTTGTACACACTACAGTCTGAAAAACGGTGGGCTTCAGTGTTATAAATGGCAACAAAAATGAATTGGTTTGTAACTGCGTTTGTATATTTGTGGGTGTTTGTTTGCCATTCTGGCAGTTTTTAAGAGATGACTACATTTGTGTATCTGTAGGTGTTTGTTATTTCTGGTAGCTTTTAGAGATTCCTACAGACTGTAAATGCAATTGCTTATTAGAGTCTTACTATCACTGATACTATGTTTCATGTTCTTTGTGACTAGAGAATTTTTCTTTTACTCTCCTGTGTGTGTGTGGGTGGTGATTAACAGTTGAATTTGCAGCTTCCCCCATGCTGGGCAGATGTCTTACCCCTGAGCTATCCTCAGCCCTATGCACTCTAACTCTAAAGAGCAGACCCTGCTGTCAGTGTGAAAGGTCATTGTTTTTGTCCTGCTTTTGCGCACCTGGCCATGGTGAGAAGGGTCTTTGAAGCAGCTGCTGAGGTGGGGGGTCAGCCATTCTTGGCTCTTCTTTTGGGAGGGGCGCACTCCCAGCAATCTGTCTGCATTGATCAAAAGTGAGATGACTCACTGGGTAAAAGGGCTTGCCATGCAGGCCTGGCCCCTGAGTTTAATCCTGGTGGAAGGAGAAAAGGCAGCTCCCGCAAGTGCTCCTTTGTCCTCCATACATGTGCAGTAACATTCGTGCCTCTGCAGTCACACAATGAATGATTTTTTAAAAAAATGCTAAGATCAGTTTTGATGCTCTTCTTATCAATTAGTATTTGAAACACAGTAGGCTTTGTCCTGGTTCCACAGGGACTGTCACTTCTGGCCTGGACAGTGCTTCCCTGAGTGCTCTCAGCTGCTCCCACCTATATCCAGTCTCCATTTAAAAGGAGCAGCTTTTAAAATGCCAAACAGATCACCTTGTACACTAGACTTTTCAGCAGTGGTGTGTTTGTGTGTGTGGCAGTGCATGTACCTCCCAATGCTTTACAGGTAAAAGTGAAATCTGTAACATGACCTAAAGCAGTGTGATCCAAGTATGCTGCTGTCTTATCCTCTCTTTGCCTCATCCATGCTCAGAGAAAGCTCAGGCTTTCTGAAGCCAGCCGTGTTCAGACTGCTTGGCTCTTGATGCAGACGCCCATGCAGTTGTCCTCCTCTTGTCCAGTTCACGTCTGCTTATGCCTTGAGCTCAGCCCAAGGGCCACTTGTATGACAGCAGGTGCTTGTCAGTTTCCCTCAGTGTCCAGCATGGTCTAGGCACATGGCTAGGACTTAAAAGTCATTGTTGAACAAACAAGAGATGTAAGGACCTATTCGGCATTCACGTTTGAGTATGTTGTGTGGGACCCTGTGGACACCAGTGATAAATTTGTTCTCAGTGGCCCATGTTTGTTTCCTAGGGAGGTGTGCACTGAGTTCCAGTGATGGACAGTCTGTAGACTTGGGCTTTGCATGATGGTAAAGAAACAGTTCATCTCAGTTTCCTAGTTTATAATGGAAGAAACAATAACCTGGGGACCAGAATGACTTAGGCAGGTATGTGGCAGTCAGGATAAACTTGTCATTAGAACCATAGTTCTTTGTGTTCACCTGCAGCTTCCAATGACACATCATCAGGAGTGTGTATTCCAGTAACCCTGCTGGCATAGGTTATCAAAAGATGACCAGAAGTCCTCAGCTGAAGTTGTCTTTGAAAAGCTGAGATAGTGTCTGGCTGCATTGCCAGGCCAGCCACCCTTGGCTAAGGTTACGCCTGGACTGGTTTTGTTTTGTGACACTGCTAGTTTTATCTGTGGCTAGTCATTTTTTTTTTTTTGGTTTTTCAAGACGGGGTTTCTCTGTAGCTTTGGAGCCTGTCCTGGAACTAGCTCTTGTAGACCAGGCTGGTCTCGAACTCACAGAGATCCGCCTGCCTCTGCCTCCCGAGTGCTGGGATTAAAGGTGTGCGCCACCACCACCTGGCTCTGTGACTAGTCTTAAGAGGTTCATTATAAACATGCCTTCTTATTTTATCTTATTATTCAGATTGGAGAACTCAATAATTTCATTTCTTGAAACAATAAAATTTCCAAAGAATTATTAAAATTTTATTGCAAGAAAAACTCCATTGACTAAGTAGTGAGAAATAGACTTAGCAAGCTGGGACAGTCTACACAGTCCCCACCCCCTTGTTGATTTAAAAAAAAAAGTAGGTCGTCAGTATAGCCTGCAAAAGCTCTTCACTCAGCCTCAGCACTCGTGGGGCTAATTTGGCTCTTTACTGAGGTCTCTGGGAGATACCCACAGCCTTGGATGGTTTCTAGGCTGCCACTTCGTGTTCTCTGGGGCAGGGAGTGCCCAGATGTCTTCAGATGGAGGCCTCTCCTGCAGTCCTTTAGAGCCCTGGGATGGGGGAGGTGGTTGTTATCATAAAGACAGTGGTGATAAGCAGAGGATTAGGAGAGGGAGGGATTCTGAACAAGCATCTTTGCTTGCTAGCTCTGTAATAAGAATTGTTCTTCTGGTATTGGAGAACTAGGGCTGTCTCCTAGTATCTGTCATTCTTCCGTACTCCACCCTCGGTGATCTACACTGTGATTGCACTTCCCAGAGGTTCCCCGTGAGTTCTTGGCCTGTAGAGTTGCAGCATGCTCATATCACGCACAGTTCATTTCTTGTCAGATGTGATGTGGAGCAGATATCTGCATGGTGTCACCGTCTACTCTGAATTTCCAGCGAGTGCTCATGTTTCTTGTGAGGTTGTATCTAACTTGTCCCCTAAAATGAGGACAAGCTGTAAAACATGAGGGTTCTAAAAAGCGTCAAGACGTAGAGCAAAGTCAGCACACTTGCCTTTAGGGACTGCAGTTTTGATGGATGTGTGTGTCAGCACATGTGTCAGTGTGCATGTGTGTGCACAGATGCGTGCATGTTCGTCTGTTTCTAGTCCTTTATGATCATTCCGTGTTCTCAAACAGTTGAACACAGTTAGATAGTGGCTACCACTTTCTTGGCTTATCTCAGTGTAGTCCATCAATAGCCACTTCTGTATTCTGGCTTTTCCATTTCTACTTATACTTATAAAGTGTAGGCACATTGTAGGTCTATATTTAAAGTCACACAGCCAGCAAGTGGAACTGACCTTGGGCACCAAGTATGCATGTGGTACATAAACAAACATGCAGACAGGATACATATACACATAAAATAATGCATATTAAATTGGGTAAGTGTTGTTTGTTTGTTTTTAAAAAAACCAGGTCTCCTCGGGAGGCAGAGGCAGGCGGATCTCTGTGAGTTCGAGACCAGCCTGGTCTACAAGAGCTAGCTCCAGGACAGGCTCTAAAGCTGCAGAGAAACCCTGTCTCGAAAAACCAAAAAAAAAAAAAAAAAAAAAAAACAAAACAAAAC
This sequence comes from Arvicola amphibius, assembly GCF_903992535.2. Taxonomy (NCBI): domain Eukaryota; kingdom Metazoa; phylum Chordata; class Mammalia; order Rodentia; family Cricetidae; genus Arvicola; species Arvicola amphibius. Next base: position 121,635,075 of record NC_052056.1, read on the forward strand.
AAAAAAAAAACTAGGTCTCACTGTGTGGCCATAACTGTTTTGGAACTTGCTTTGTAGTCCAGGTTGGACTGTGAATTCACAGAAAGCCACCTGTCTCTGCCTCCAGAATACCAGGATTAAAAGTGTGAGCTACTATACATGGCCTGTTTTTTCCTTTAAATATGTCCTGTGAAGCTGTTAATGTTGACTGTAGTAAAAATGTGTGGTTTGTGGATTCTTAGAATGTCACTGATGGGCTTTAAGACAAACTGAAAAAGGTCAGCCACCTCCTCATGCCATGAGGGACCCTCTGCCCTGCTTTGTTCATTTGCTTTTGTGAATGTGCTCTACATAGGTGGGCAGATTACTACATTTCTTACTTCTTAAAAGCAAACTCAGGGTTTAAGAGGTTTGCCTCAGCTGCTATTCTACTAATCTTTTTAGTTTATTTTTAAAATATAAATATGTTTGGCCTGCATATATGTCTTTGCATCACTTGTGTGCGTGGCATTGGATTCCCTAGAGTGCAGTTCGTAGACAGTTGTGAGCTATCGTGTGGGTCCTGGGACTTGAACCTGGGCCCTCTGGGACAGCAATCGGTGCTATTAACTGCTGAGCCATCTCTTAGCTGCCTGCCTGCTGTTCTTTTTTAAATAACACATTCATGCTGGGGAGTGGTGGGCGCATGCCTATAATCTTAGTACTTGAGAGGCAGAGGCAGCTGGATCTCTGAGTTCGAGGCCAGCCTGGTTTATAGCGCAAGTTCCAGGACAGCCAGGGCTACACAGAGAAACCCTGTCTGGAAAAATAAAAAAGTAAAATAAACTATAAAATAATATATCTAGTCTCCATTGAAACATGCCTGGAAAGGGTCTGACCTGTCCCTCATGGACTCTTTGGAGCCTTTCTGTGGTTGCTCCTGGCTGAGGGAATCCGAGCAATCTGCTCTGGACTCTGATGTACCGGAATGGTGTCTGCAGACTTGCTGGCAGGGCTTCGCTAATAGGGGCTTTCCTGTGTGTCTTGCAGGATGTGTTTCCTTTCATACGCACCATAGAAATACACCTGCACGAGTCTTTAGACAACTTCCCAATAAACAGGAAAATGTCGAGATGGCTGTCCTTTGTTTATGGTAGAGGTAGACTGAGAAAATAGAGAAACATTTACTCGGGTGTTTTGAGTATACTTTATTTATGCCATTGCGGTATAACAGCTCTGTCTTACTTGTATTTTCTCTCAAATACACTTATTGTGCTCCCTGTGAAGTTACTGCAGGACCCTGTGATGCCTGCCATTCAGTCTTTGGGGCTTAATGCTGTCAGCAGCCTTGGGAGTGGAGATTGTAAGAGCCATTACAGCTTAGTCAGCCCTTAGCCATGAGGGGCCCTTGCTGGTCATTCTTGGTTACATGCCTACCCAAAATACAAGGAAATTGAAGTGGTTTTTTTTTTTGTTTGTTTGTTTGCTTGTTTTTGTTTTTCTTTCTTTGGGTGTTAAGAATAATGAATAGTACTTTTCAGGGTTTAGGTTTTCTTTATTTGGAGTCAAAAGTAGTAGTCTATACTGTCTGCCACCACCTTAAGAGGATGGTGGCACAGGCCTAGAATCCAAGCAGATGGTTAGTCAAAGCAGGAAAATTGCAAGTTTGAGTCTAGCCTGGGCTACATAGAGAGTTCCTGTCTAAGAAACAAAACAAAAGCCTGGATTGCTGGATAATCAGTTCTTTTCTGGCTTCACTGTTAACCAAGAAACCAGGGCAGAGAGACAGATGGTTGTTTCTGAGATTCAAGCCAGCCCTACTTAGAGAGGACATCATGTGGAGGCCTAGGTTGCAAGCTTACTCTCTACCGGGCTATTCAGGTGTCCTAGTTAGGGTTACTATTGCTTTATAGAAACACCATGATCAAAAGCAACTCAAGAAGATAGAGTTTATTTGGCTTAAACTTTCACATCACTATTCATCATTGAAGGAAGTCAGAACAGGAACTCAAACAGGGCAGGAACCTGGAGGCAGGAGCTGATGCAGAGGCTGTGGAGGGGTGGTTCTTACTGGCTTGCTCGTATGGCTTGCTCAGTCTACTTTCTTATAGAACTCAGCACCAGCACAATGGGCTGGGCCCTCCCCATCAATCATGAATTAAGAAAATGCCCTACAGCTGGATCTTATGGAGGCATTTTCTCAATTAGGGTTCTTTCCTCTTACATGTCTATATTGACATAAAGCTAGTTGGCACATTAGGTAACCCAGGTTGAGTTCAAACTTGCTATGTATATGTAGCCAAGGATAATGTAATCTTGCCTCTGCCTTCCAGGTGCTAGATTACAGGTGAGTGACATCACATCTGGCTGTGGTGGGTTTTCGTTGTCCTTCCTCCTCCTCTTCCACACATCCCCTGTCACATCTGTGCTATGTAGCCCAGACTAGCCTCAACACAAGCTTCTTCTCCTTCAGCCTGTTGAGTAGCTGATAATGGCATTCTGGTTTTTTTTTTTACTTTTTGAAACCCATTCAAGCATGCTGCCATCTTTTTGGAATAATGGTAGGGTGGTATATTGCATTTTGTAAGGGGTTTAGGTTATATTTGTAGTGCGTGCACATGCACGCATGTGCGTGTTGGTGGAGGCACATGCGGGGCGGGAGAGGGCTTTGAGACCAGGGTCTCCTTATATAGCCTTGGGTGGCCTAGAAGTCACTAAGTAGACCAGGCTATCCTTAAACTCAGATCCACACCTGCCTGTGTCTCTAAGTGCTGGGAATAAAGATGTGCACCACCACATCCAGCTACATTTTGTGGAAATTAGAAGACATTTTCATTGCCTCCTGCTAAGTGGAATTTGTTATGAAATCTGTTGACTATTTCCTTGATTTGCTCAATGACTTAAGTACGCCAATATTTTAAATTGTTTTGTTTTGTGTGTTCCTGCGCACATGTATGTGAGTGTACAGGTGCATGTGTGTTTTCAGGGAGGCCAGAGGTCAACCTTGGTGTCATTCCTTGCCCCCCCCCCCTTTTTTCTGAGACAGTCTCTCTGGACCTGGGGCTGTCCAGTTATTGATCCCTAGCACTGGGGTTGCAAGTGTGCACCACGCATGGCTCTTGTACATCGGTTTTGGGGGACAAATTCAGGTCCTATTCCTTATATGTCAAGTGCTGTGTGAGCTGAGCTGTTCTTGCCACCCTATTGTTGTGTTGACTTTTGGATCAGCTCCTGATCCCACGCTGACTGTGATCTCTGATCCTCTTGGCTCAGTTTCCATCATTCTCGGCTCACTGCCCTCTCATTGCCAAGGTGTTCTCAACATTTGCAAAGAAAAGGTCTTGTGCAGGTGGCCGAGCTCATACTTGACAGATCTCATGAGCAGATTCTTCCCTGGCAAGGCATTTAGAATTGCACCTGTATCTCCTTGTTTAGGATTGTTTCATTAATTCTTTTTTTTAAGATTTATTTATTATGTGTACAGCATTCCTTCCATGTGTGTCCGCATGCCAGAAGGGGGCGCCAGACCTCATTACAGATGGCTGTGAGCCACCATGTGATTGCTGGGAATTGAACTCAGGACCTCTGGAAGAGCAGTCAGCCACTGAGCCATCTCTCCAGCCCCTAATTCTTTTTTTATACATTTGAGAGTTGGGTTCCCTTAGAAAGCATTTTAGTTTTCTAATTTGTTGCTTGATCACTTTGAGACAAGATAATTTTTAAAATATCCTAATTTGCTAAAACATTTTATTTGTTTCTGTGTCTTTGACATCTTAGTTTCCCAGTTAAATTTTTGAATGCCATTTGCCAATACTGGCAGCCCTTAGGAGTTCTAGACTTTGGAATAGTTTCCAAATTTTTCTCTGTTTGAAAAAGAAGTGAATGCTGCTGAGGTAGGGGAGCACAGAATTTTGTAGAGTCTTGGTTACCAATGTTCTTTTGAATGAAAATTATACTCTGTGCCCAAATTATTAGGGAATTGATTGGGATTTTCTCTTTGGGTAGGGAAACTTGTTATTGGCCTCTGGAGTAACCATTGCTGACATTTGCAAAACAGTGTAGAATAAAGGGTCTGTGCTGGGTGTGGCACAGATTACAAACAAGCACACTATAGACACACTCACACTCCTTGCACTTCATCTGCTTAAATCATAAGGTACGAAAAGCCACAATAATACCAAAGCCACATGCAACTATTACCACAGTATCTAGGGAACATTTTTATGACCCCTTAAAGGAGCCCATGGTGCTGGAGAGATGGCTCAGCAGTTAAGTACAATCGGTGCTCTTGCAGAGGCAGACATCCACATGGAGGTTCACAATCACCAGTAATGCCACTTCCAGGAGATCTGATGCCCTCTCTTGGCCTCTTCAGGCATTGCACACATGTGTACATAAACATAGATAAGTTGTGGTCTGTCCAGTTCTCCTTCTCCTCCCCGCTTTTTTTTTTTTTTTTGTTTGAGACAGGGTTTCTCTTTGTGGTCCTGGCAGTCCTGGAGCTCACTGTGTAGACCAGGCTGGCCTCAAACTCAGAGATGCATCTGCCTCTACCTCCCATGTGTTGGGATTAAAGGCATAGACCACAACGCTAGGCCAAATATATCTTAAGAAACAACCTCCTGTCCCTTTGTCTTCAGCTCTTACCTCACAAAGCTCCCACACTGTTGTCTACATTTGCCTAGTTCAGGTTTCATACAGATGTTAGGCTCTGTAGGTCTCTGTGCTGCCTTTTGTTACTATGATGTTGCCAAGATTTCTCCATGCGCGAGTGTGCTCACTGCTAAGCAGCACTCTGGGGTGGGTAATCGCACTTTATACATTTGTCCAGTGAATAGCAGGCACTTGGGATGTGTATATTCTTTGAATGCTGGGATTTTGACTATTTTCAGTTCTCTGAAGTGCTGGTTCAGGTGCTAATTCTGTTAAAGTAAGGAACTAGAAGGCTCTTCCAGATCCCAAACCACCTGACACATTTGAGGTTAGATTTTCACCATTCTGGTGTGGAGAAGGGGCCTTTTGTTGAGGGTTTGGTACTCATTTACCAAGTGACTTTTAATGCCTAGCACCTTTTCCTGTGCATACTGGACAGTGGTGTGTTCTCTTTGGACTTTGAATCCATTGGGGAATGGTTATATGCCCAGGGTCTTTCATATGCTAGGCAGAAGCAGGATCTTCTGTAGCTGAGGCTGGCTTTGAATTCCTCATTTTCCTGCCTCCACCTTCTGATTTCTGGGTGTGCACCATCATGCCTAGTAAGTCCATTTTTAAGTAGGATTAGTTGCTGTCATTGGTTGTGTGTCATACAACCCTCTCCCCTTTTAATAAATCCTTTATATATTTTAGGTATGAGTAAGTGCCTTATCAGTTTTAAGGTTTGTAACAATTGTCTGTGTGGTTTTTTTTTTTTTACTTACTATAGTTAGTGTGTTTGATATGATGTATATGCTTTGGTACATGTGTGGAGGTCAGAGGCTAACAGGGAGAAGTCAGTTCTTCTTCATCTCCCTGAGCCATTGTGCAGGCTGCAAAGGGCTCTGTTTGTTCTCTTTTGTTTCTTGTAGTGTTGCACTTAAGGTCTTTTGCCATCCAGAGCCAGGAAGGTTTGCTTCTGGGAGTTGTTTAGTTTCCGCTCTTTTGTCTATGCCCTTGACACTTTTGATCATCATCATCTTTTTGTTTGTTTGTCTTTTTGTTTGGTTTTTTGATACTGGGTTTCTCTGTGTAGCCATGGCTGTTCTGAAACTCACTCTGTAGGCCAGGGTGGCCTCGAACTCTGAGATTCACCTGCCTTTGTCCCCTGAGTGCTGGGATTAAAGATGTGCGCCACTCCCCCTGGCCCTGTAGTGAGTTTTGACATTAGGAAAGGAGTTTTCCTAATGTGTCCTTTTTAACGGTTATAAGGTTATTTGACTGTTTTGGCTCCTCTGTGATTCCATGTGAGTTTTAGAGTCAGTTCATCCACTTCTGTGAAGTGTTTACCTGAGCTTCTAGAAGACTTTCCTGGAATCTATGCCTCACTTCAGGAATCTTGCTGTTTTTTGGGTTTTCAAGACAGGGTTTCTCTGTGTCACCTTGGCTGTCCTAGTAGGCCAAGCTGACCTCAAACTCACGCTCTGCCTGCCTCTGCCTCCCAAGTGCTGGGATTAAAGACCTGTGCCACCACCACCCAGCCGATCCTGCTGTCGTAATAGTGGTCAAGCATGGGATGCTTTTCCATTCTTTAATTTCTTTCTGCAGTGGTGTGTGGTTTGAGTGTGCAGGTCTTTCACTCCTCTTAGGCTTATTTTTATGTATAGTTCTTTTTTTTTTTGCTTGTTTAGTTTTGTTTGTTTGTGTAACAGCCTTGGCTGTACTGGAACTAACTCTGTAGATCCACCTGCCTCTGCCTCCCAAGTACTGGGATTAAAGGCGTGCATCACCACTGCCCCCCCCCCTTAATGCTGTTGTGATTGGAATTGTTTCTTAATTTTATTTTTGCATTGCCTGTTGTGAATGTATAGAAACTTAGCTGATTGTTGGACATTGCTCCTGGTTCTTCCACCTGGCTGTGTTTGTTCATTTTTCCTGTAGTGCAGTCCTGAGCAGAAGTGGCCAGAGTGCAGTTTGTTTGGCTTATGTTTCAGAGAGTAACCTTTCAACACTGGACATTGTGTTAGGTGTGGTCGTTCCTTCTTTTTATTGTGAGGAAGTCCCTTTTTATTCCTCTGCTGAGTGCTCTATCATGGTTTGTCAAATGCTTTGTGTCTGTGGTGGTCATGTGAGTTTTCTCTTTCTTCTATTGGTGTGGTAGGTCCCACCAGTCACTTTTTTGTAGGTTGAACCAACTTTCGTTGATGTGTGTTTCCTTCTCATGTGTTGCAGGATATGCTTTGCTAGCATTTTGCTGAGGGTTTGTCCCCATGTTTATGAGAAGTGTTGGCTTGTAGTGTGAGAGACATCTTGTTTTGCATCAGAGTGCAGGTCGCTTATAGTGCTCCTGCTCTGTAGTCTTGGGAGGCGCTTGTGAGGTGGCATCAACTCTGCTTTGTAGCTTGGTGATGGAGCTACTGGACCTGTGCTTTGCAGCTTGCTTTCTCAACACGCGCTATTCATTCTGTACATGAGAGTATTGGGTTCAGAGGGTAAAGTAACTTGCTGACAAGTGGCAGAACTGGAGTTTGAGTCCAGATTATTTTAGGGCAGTTACTAGGATGGTGACATTTGTTGAGTGATGGTGTGTGTGTGTGTGTGTGTGTGTGTATACTAGGTGCTGTAGCAGAGAAATCTCTCATCTCTCATCACTCATCGTGGAGTGCTCATGTAACCATCATGTCAGCTCTATGGATGTGTCTGTCCCTACTTTCAGGCAGGACGCTGACACAGGGTCTGTGGCTTATCCTAGTGAACTGTGGCCAGACTCTGTGCCACTCACACACGTGCTCTCAGGTTCTGGAGCTTGCGCTTGGTACTGCTGTTCTCTGTTGTGTTTGAAGGGCTGGAGACTTTCTCTGCAACCGAAGCAGCAGTGTCACAGGTGGACAGCTGGGCTCATGTTAGATTTGGTCTTGAACATGAATGGGCTCAAACTGACTGTCAAGCCCCAATTCTGCTTGGTTGAGTCAGCTCAGACCAGGAAAGCTGGCTGCATCTTCACACTGTGCTCTCGGCTAAAATTGTATTCTTCTATTGAACTGTAAGAACCTGTGATGTAGGATGCCCTTTTGTGTGTGTGTTGCTTTTACTGGCTAATGAATAAAGCAGTTTCGGCCAAAATGGCTTAGCAGAGTAAAACCAGGCGGAAAACCCTAACAGAGATGGAGAGAGAGTAGGCGGGGTCAGAAGGATGGAGGAGAAGGGCCTGGAACCTTTCGGTAAGCCGCAGCCTCGTGGCAATGCACAGATTAATGGAAATGGGTCAGTTTTAGGTGTAAGAGCTAGCTAGAGGGGGCTGGAGAGATGGCTCAGTGGTTAAGAGCATTGCCTGCCCTTCCAAAGGTCCTGAGTTCAATTCCCAGCAACCACATGGTGGCTCACAACCATCTGTAATGAGGTCTGGTGCCCTCTTCTGGCCTGCAGACATACACACAGACAGAATATTGTATACATAATGAATAAATAAATTAATTAATTTAAAAAAGAGCTAGCTAGAAATATGCCTGAGTTATTGGCCAAACAGTGTTGTAATTAATATGGCTTCTATGTGATTATTTGGGTCTGGGCGTCCAGGAAAGAAATCAACAGTCTCCACCTACAAACGTGTTTCCTTTTACCCAGATGTAATTAGAATGAAAGTGAGCTTGACTTCATGTAAGGTGAAGAGGAGCTCAGTGGCCCGTGCCGGCCCTTTACCTTGGTAAACTGAGGATGACCTTGAGATCCTGGCCTTCCCTGCTGTACTACGCCCAGCTCTCCTTTCTGTTTATGCTAGGGATTTACAATATGCACCAGTCCTTGTGAGAGTCTTCTAAGAGGCTCAGCTGACTATAGGAGGTGCCCATGGCAATCATTCAGTGATTTAGCTTTTCTAAGTTTGTTGTCAGGTCTGCTCTTTGGGGGGCTCCATTCCTGTCTTAATCCTGTGTGTTTATGCTCACTTATTCCTTTGCTGTCATAGGTTTAGGACTTGGGGAGGGAATGGTGGTGAGTTCTCTCTCTCTCTCTCTCTCTGTCTGTGTGTGTGTGTGTGTGTATGTGTGTGCGCGTGTGTGTGCGTGCATGTGTGTGCGTGCGTGTGTGTGTGTCTTTCTCTTTCTGTCTCTCTGTTTGTATGTCATTCTCTCCCTCTCTGTCTGTGTGTGTGTTACCTGTTTGTGGTTTTTTTTTGCCTACTTTTCTATTGTTTTTTGTTTTGTGGCCTTTTTTTATTTGTTTTTAGACAGAGGTTTTTTTTTCTCTGTGTAGCCCTGGCTGTCTTGGTACTCACTCTGTAGACCAGGTTGACCTCGAACTCAGAGATCCACTTGACTCAGCCTCCCAAGTGCTGGGATTAAAGGTGTAAGTCACAGACTTTTTCTATTGGTTTTAATTTTATCAATTTGTAAAATATTTTAATGTACAAAAACATTGATTAATCTAGTGTGGTCTTCTTTTCTGTTTTAACTTTTTTTTAAAGATTTATTTTTATTTATGGTATGTGAATATGAGTTCGGGTATCCACGGAGGCTGGAGGAGGTGTTGGGAGTCACTGGAGCGAGAGCTACAGGCAGCTGGACATGTATGGGAACTAAATATGGGCCTCAGAGAGAACAGTAGAGACACTAACTGCTGAGCCATCTCTCAACTCCTTAAACTGACTTTTAAGACACTTTCTGGGGGATGCTGGTGGGGACTCCAACCTTAGTGGCTTGTAATACTGATGGCTGTGAGGGCGGTGGCTTCTGAGAGCAACCAGTATAGAGGTGTGTGCCTCTAGTTTTTGCCACAGTGGAAGCAATGTCTGACTCATGCCTAAGGAACTCACACAATTTCACATTGAAGGTGTTGGCTGAGTGTTAGTCCTTAGCATCTCTACCAAGTATTCAAAGTGTGTACATCCCAGTAGTCAGCAGGGAAGGTCAGACAGCTGCTGGGCTGCAGAACACAGGGCTCAGCAATCTGCCACTGGATTTTTGCCTCTGCCTAGCCACACGCCCCAGCTTTGCAAAGAGGACAGTCTACACAAGCCTTGTGAAGACAGGAGGTTCTGGCATAAACAAACTCTTCTGCATCTGAGCGTGGTTTCAGGGCTACACAGAGGCTGTTAGAGGACAAGAAATAGAATTGCACATCACATGTCCCACTTGGCACAAATGGACAGGTGCTGGCCTCTTCTGTTCACAGTGATCTGGTTTTCAACAGATTGTCAGGGTTTGGCCACATGCCAGTTCCACTTAGCTTTATCCACGTTCCATTTGTCTGTTGAGCAGAATGCCATACAGAAGCAGACGGGAAAATTACATCAAGTGCCAGCTAGAAAACCTGAGTGGATGGGGCCTTGGCCTGAAGCACAAAGCTTTCTGTGTTCAGGTCCATCTGGCAACCCAGAGGGATTTGTCTAAAATGACCCATGAGGAGCCCAGGACCCCAGCTAACTGTCACCCACATTCCCCATGCCTAGCTTACTCTGCCAGATGTTGAGTGATCTGACATGAGACCCTCTCCATGGTCTCCTTTCCCTTCCACTCAGGCCTGTTCCGTGTCTTCTGTCCAGTTGCCACCACCATCATGCCATCAGGCTGTTTCTGACTGCCCTGACTTCTAGGCCAGTACCTGGCTCCTAACTTTCCCATGCAGGGTGGGATTGCCCGAGTCACTCTCATGGTAAGGTAGCCCCATCAACCACTTCCCATTTAATTGCTTCTCCTTTTTCTAAGACTTGGCTCTTGACTCAGGTCGGATTTCCCATTCTTCACTGGGATGCTTAGCAGCCAGCAGTTGGTTTGGGTTGCTCTGAAGGGCAAGCCTGTTTTGGGAGGATAGTAGCAGGCACTTGGAGGCAGGGCAACTGCTTCTGTCTCTTGAGTCTGCATAGTTGGCAATGTGGAGTCGCTCTGGGGAGCCAGCACAGTGCTCAGCCAGAGGAATGCTGATGTCAGGGAGAGGAGGGATGTGTAAAAACTGGAAAATGACCCTGCAGGCTGAGGAGAAAGCCACCAGATCATAACTTCTTTGGGACTTTGGCTTCACATCTACAAGATAGATTCCCTTTGGTATTTTCCCATCTCCAAAATAGGAAGGGTGGAATGAGCTTTCCCACCCACCCCTGAAAGATGGATTTTCCTTCATGATCGTAAGTTAAAGCTACGGACTGGTCTTACCACCACGGTCTGTATCACTCTCTGTGGCTCTCTGTCCTGACACGGTCTGCAGTGCTCTCGGATTGCTCTCTGTGTGTGCTGCAGAGGGAACTGGGGTTTGCAGTCTGACTACTTTTTAGCACATTAGACTGAATGCCGAGGTGTTCTATTTTGCCAACTTGCCTGTTGCCAATTGCGGCCCATGATACTCATGTATCCCTCTCTTCTTTTTGCAGACACGATGCGGCGAGTTGTGCGGCAGAGCAAGTTCCGGCATGTCTTTGGACAGGCAGTGAAAAACGACCAGTGCTATGATGACATCCGCGTCTCCCGAGTGACCTGGGACAGTTCCTTTTGTGCCGTCAACCCCAGATTTGTTGCCATCATCATAGAAGCGAGTGGGGGAGGAGCCTTCCTGGTGCTTCCTCTGCACAAGGTGAGTGATGCCCCATTCTGGAGCTGGAGGTACTGGCAGTTGGTTTCTAAGTCGCCTCATGTGGGTGCTGGGAACTGAACTCAGGTCCTCTGCAAGGGCTAGCAAGTACTCTGACCCACTGAGCCAACTCTTCGGCCCCTGGCCTTTTGGATTTTGAGTTGTTAAATGGAATGTGAACTCAAGAAAATGTTCCGAGAAATGGGTTATAGCTCAATGGTAGATTGTTGTATCTCATTGTTTAGTGTACACATGACCCTGGTTTCATCCCTGTTGCCAGGGCAGGGGTGTTGGAGGGGTCCCCACAGACACACAGGATTCAAGATTATCCCAGCTCTGGTAATAAGTCACAGCATAGGCTCTAAGCTGTTTAACACGGTGTAGACTGAAAGGCCCTGACTGAGTGGCTCTGTCCGTTGAGCCCTGTCCCAGATGGGCATGAGGTAGAGCTTTTGTGCACCTCTTCTCCTAAGCAGTAGGAGGAAAGGGGATTTGGTGAGTCCCAAACTCTGGGTGGAGGTAAGGGTCTAGTGCCCTTAACGCCATGTGAAGATGCAGGCATAGTTCCCTGCTGTGCATATCCACAGGGGATCTTGCCCACCCTCACATCTGCCTCTGAGTCATGTGGACTAGGGCACAGCTCACTATGGATCATGGGCTCTGAAAGCAGACACAGTGAAGTCAGTTTTTTTTTGTCAGTAGAGTACTGTTCCACATCAGGTGGATGTTTCCCCTTGGGGAAACTTCTGGCTCTCCTGGAGTTCCTCTTGGGTGTTCATGACTAGCTTGTTTTGTTTTACATTTGTGTTTGACTTCTGTGGCTGGATTTATTACACAACTGAACCAGCTCTCCAAAGACTTAGGGAGATGGGTGCTCAGGGAACAAAGCAAACACTCATTTCCAATGCAACTTCTAATTGGCAAATGTGAACCTTGCCATGAATTGGAGATATTTCTACTTTGATACCTTTGTTTCTATTGACTGATGCCATACCATGGTAACTTAACCTGATTTCGGAGTGCAGTTTGCACTGAATGTCTGTTGTGCTTTGCCCATACATCTGTTTGGTATGTTCCTTTATTTTTCAAGGGTTTGTTTTTAATTACGTATAGAAGTAGGCAGATTTTTCTGTCCTGCCTGCTAAGACTTCTTATTAATTATGAAAGCTCGACTGATAGCTTAGGCTTGTTCTTAACTAGCTCTTATAACTTAAATTAACCTATATTTTTATTAATCTACATTGTACCATGTGGCTTTTACCTCTATCCCATTTTGTGTGTCCAACTCATTCTGTGTCTGTCTGACTTCTCCCCTTTCTTCTTCCCAGTATTCTCTCTGTCCTGAAAATCCTTTGGCCATTTAACGTTCTGCTAAACTAATCATAGTAACATATCTTCATACAGTGTAAAGGAATATTCCACATCCACAAAAGGCTCAGTGGGTCCATCTTTGCTTTTGCACATGAAACTGTGAACCTCACAGCACTTCCAGGAGATCTGTTTGGTATGGTTTCTTGCCTATGTTAAGTGTCTGTGCATGTAAGCATATGCATGCACCTGATGGCACATGTGCACATGTAAGCCAGAGGCATTGGATCCCCTGGAGCTGAGGCTAGAGACAGTTGTGAGCCACCTGGTATTGGTAAGAGAGTTGAATTCAGGTCCTCTGGAAGAGCAGCAAGTGCTCTTAACCTCTGAGCCATCTCTTTAGCTGTGTATTCTTTTTTAGTAGTGAGAAGCATTCTGGAAGTTGGCTTTTTATTACTATGGCTCAGGGAGGCCATCTGAGAGGACAACCACAGCTTGTCAGCCAGGTCAGGGACTCATGGTCTGTTTGGAGTTAAAGCATTTTTCTTTTTATAAACTGAGGGACAAATTCAAGACATTCTTTTCTTCAAAGAACTGGAACAAGCCAATTAAGGAGCCCAAAATAAACTGTGAATGCCTAATCTTCCACTGAGCTCAGACAGTTCCTTCAGATTCCACATCCACAAAAGGCTCAGTGAGTCCATCTTTGCTTTTGCAAACCACGGGAGACTTTGAAATTCACAGCACTTCCAGAAGATCTGTTTTAGTATGGTTCTTACCTACACTAAGTGGCCTGTGTTGTTCTGTAACTGTCCTCACGGGAATGAGAATATTGTTATGCTTTGTCTGGGAGATGGCTTAGTGGATAGTGTTAGCATGAGAACCTGAGTTTGGATCTTCAGCATCATGTGATAAAATAGGCCCAACAGTGCATGTCTATAACACTGTCACTAGGGGGGCTCACTGGCTGCCTGTCTATCGAGAATGGTGAGGTCTCACTGAGAGACGTTGTCTCTAAAAATAAGGTAGAATACAATAGAAGACACCTCCGCTTGTGCACACACACAGGTGAGTGCAACCATACATGTGTGCATACACAGATACACATATATTCTCCTTTGGAGGAGTCATCTAGGTTCCTTCCATAGCTGTAAGGCTTTGTTCTGAACTGTTGTTCCAGGGGTTAACAGTGATATGAACTTAGTGACAGCATTGGAAGGAAGACCAGTGCTCGATGTTCTTGACTTCTCTCCTCAACAAGCTCACAGGCTTTTCAGACATTAATGTGCACGGTTAACTCTTTGTGTCAGAGGGGCTTTGAGGGAAAAATGAGGTCTGGGAACTGAAAAGCTGTGAAATCGAGTCCTGGGCTGGGTCACCTTGTAGTGGGACATGGATCTGTCATTGTGTCCCTCTATTTCTCTTTCTCTAACTTAAAGAGTGTGTGTGTGTGTGTGTGTGTGTGTGTGTGTGTGTGTGTGTGTTTATCTCCCCCTGGTAATTCTGTATGCTCTCAGTGTGTTTCCTTTCCTGTGGCCATCAGCTCTGAGGCAATTTCTGTGTGGGCTCAGTATTCAGAATCCAGAAAGCAAATGTTGGTGTTCCATTGTTTGCACTTCTTGCAAAGAACAGTTGTCAGGGCCCTGCCCAACTAGAAAGGGTAGTGGTTAGTCCTGGGGGCCCTCAAGAGGTGCCCCTGCACAGTTCTGTGCTGTGATAGCAAGGCCTGGCCATGAGGCTGGGTGTCAGCTGGCACTAGTATTTCTGTTCTTCCTAAGGTGTTGCCTAGCTACTGGGCATCAATAGCTGTAGAAAATAGGACCATCCATGTCCTCTATGTTGGCAGGAAATACCTACCCCTAGGTATTTGTGTATGGATTGTGGACTTTACATTGTTGCTGATATTTCATTGTTTTTGACCATCACATGTGATGTGTTGGTTTGCTGTTTATAAATTCAGCACCTGTACTGCCAGCATTTTTGACCTTTAGAAAGATTTGAATCTAGTTTTTGTTGTGGTCATCCCCCTCATTAAACCTCAGGCCTGACTCCTGCTAGTTGAGATCTCTGTCACCAAGCTGCACCCTACCACCCTGCACCCTAAGCACTGTGGTCAGTTTTCTGATCTGCACCAGAAAGTATCAGATTGCTACTACTGGCCCTGTGTGATGATATACACCTTTAATTCCAACACTGGGGAGGCAACCTACATAGGTCCAGGCCAGCCAGTGCTACATAGTAAGATCCTGTCTCAGCACCCTGCCCTACCCAAAGAGAGAGAAGACAAAGAAAAGATAGCAAGGACTTGAGCACCGGCTTGTTCTGCCTGCTGCAGCCTAAAGTTACTCTGAAAGAAATGAGAGCACGATGTGACTTTGATTTTATTTTTAAAAAATTATTTATTTTTATGTGTATGAGTGTTTTGCCTGTCTGTATGTTTGTGCAATGCCTGCAGAGGCCAGAAGAGGTCGTTGGATCCCCTGGAACTGGAGTGAGCCTCTCTGTGCATGCTGGGAATTGAACATGGGTCCTCTGGAAAGAGCAGCCATTACCATTGAGCTCTTATCCATTGAGCCATCTCTCCAATCCCTAGTTATGCTCTTAGTCCCTCTTAGAGGCTTCTGATGATTCTTTGGGACTCTATTCACACAGCAATATTGTGTGTGCACATACTGATCAAAGGGATCATGACCTTTCAGAGGGTCTCACATTTAAAAGCTACTATCTGCCCACAGTAAATCACATTATTGTAATCTGAGATTCTTGTGATTAGATCCTCAGAGAATATAAATGAGTTAGACAGTCTGTCTTCTAGGACTTAAGATTCAAAATGTTAATAATAACAGAGACAAATATACTGAAGTGTGTGTGTGTGTGTGTGTGTTATGCTCATACACAAGAACTGTCATACACATGAGCAGTCAGCATGTTGGATCATGTTTTAAGCATGTGATTTATGAGTTTTTTTTATGTGGATGATTTTATTAGAGAAAGTGATTGTTAGAAGCTCCTGATGAGGAATAAGGTGCGTTCTCAGCTAAAGTGTGGTGGGTTGGCTTAGCCCACGTGAGCACTGGCTTGTCTGTAATGTTGCTCACGCCATGGCATGCCACTCTACCTTGACCTGTATAGGTATGGTTTGGTGTGTTTCTTGTTCTTCAGTCCTTCCGAGAATGAATAAGTCTTGCCAAATACATAAAGGCTTTGTGGTTTTGGTTAGCATGAGGAATAGTTTTTCCCTTGTCACAGTATCCAAGCTGCCCCGTCTCCAGCTTGCAGGTTTTCGCTCTCCTGACAGTCTGCCAGGCCAGCATGAACAATCTTTCTTCTGTAGAGTAGCCATACTCGTGATGCATAGCTGAAGCAAACATCCCCTCCCTGCTATGAATCATGGAGACTCAAGCAAGCACAACAAGCAGCAGTTCCTGTTAGGCATACACATGAACTTTGGACCTCAGAGAACCTGCCAGTCCTGCCTTAACAAGTGAGGGTGGAGGGTGCTCTTAGAGCTGTATGCACTTGCTCTCCAGCTAGGATGGAGGATACACACTGCAGGCTCCTGTCCCCCTGCCGCCTCTCCCTCCCACTTGACTATTCTGTTGTAAAGGATCTTTGTGTCTTGGAGTGACTGCTGATTTCCTTGGTGCAGTGACTGTCTGGAGAGGTATAGGCCTTGATAGGCTGGGTGTGACTGGGACTCTTTAACCTTTTGCCACTGTCGTCTCTTTGTCCCTTCAGTGTTGCTGGGCAGTACCTTTATTTATTTTAATAGATAGATAGATAGATAGATAGATAGATAGATAGATAGATAGATAGATAGATAGATAGATAGATAGATAGGTGTGCGTGCGTGCGTGCGTGCGTGCGTGTGTGATGTTTACAGTGATTGCTCTTATGATGGTCAGAGGACAACTTGTGGAAGTTGTCCTTCCACCATGTAGGTCCTGGGCATTGGTCTCCAGTTGTCAGGCCTGGCTGTAAGAGCCTGTATCTACTGAGCAACCTCACTGGCTCCTGTACAGTTAGTTTCTCCCGCTACCTTGGGAAGGAACATGTAAGACTGTAAGGATTTTGCTTTGTGGCTGTGAACTCCAGTCTTAACTCGTTTTGTAGTCTGTCTCAACTATTGTTAGTGAAAAAAAAAATCAGCAAATGCTCTCAGAACGCACAGAGAACGACCAGTGGTCGTTGTCTCAGCTCTTGCAGGAATGGTGCATAGCACTTGCTAGACGCACTAGAGAACCCAACTCACTTTTTGCAACGACTGCCTTATGATGTTAAGACCTGAGTCTCAGATAGGACTAGGTTTGACGAGGACTACTCTAGAGTTTCTGTCATGTTTGGGAGAAGAAAATTTGATTGATTCCAGTCAGTATTCCAAGTGTCTGATAATTGTTCTCTTCTTACTGTTCAGTACTCAGGTCAAAAATCACTCATGACTTGCTGAGCAGAGAAAAGCACACTTTGGGTTCTTTTAGTTGCTTGCAGTGCTCTGCTGTACCACAGGCTGCACCGTCACATTGTATTATGATTACTTTCTTACCCACTGTAGACGGGGCCATCATTTGATCATATTCTCTTGATTCACTTGGGTGGAGAGTGTAAACCAAGTGACTCTACAGCCTCTCAAGGTCTGTCCAAACAGCGTTGTGGGATCAATCTTCAAGATGGCGTCTGGTGACTCTGACCCCTGGTATTTGTGCCATTGTGTGGGTCTCTGGATGTGGCGGAAGTTTGGAGCGTGGCTTCTGAGAGTAGGTCATAAATCCTAATAGCCTCTTTGGAGCTGCCATGTTGTGAGGACATTCAAACAACCCTGCAGAGAGGCCCATGGACCCTCCAACAGTGCTGTAGCTCATTAGCTTATTCAGGACAGACCTTGTCCTTTGTTGTCCTATGAGACTTTGACACAAAACACTACATAACTATTTTTGAATTCCTGATAGCAGAAGCTGTGAGGTGATAAATAGATGTTCATTTTTAGGCAATCGTGTTTGGGGTAACTTGATAGGCAGGCAGCAACCGTAATACAGGTATTATCAGACTATAGTCTTTGACATATAGTGGTTGTTTACAGTCCATATGTGAGCAGTAAGAGTTGTACTAGCCAGTTAATGTCAATGTGACATAAGCTAGAGGTATTTGAAAGGAGGGAACCTTAGCTGAGATGATGCCTTCATAAGATCCAGCTGTAAAGCATTTTCTTAATTAGTGATTTGATAGGGGAGGGCCCAGTCCATGGTGGGTGGTGCCATCTCTGGGCTGGTGGTCCTGGGTTCTATAAGAAAGCAAATTGAACAATGGGGAACAAGCCAGTAAGTAGCTTCCCTCCATGGCCTCTGCATTGGCTCCTGCCCTGACTTCCTCTGATGATGCACAGTGCTGTGGAGTGTGAGCCGAATAAACCCTTTCCTCCCTGACTTGCTCTTGGTCATGGTGTTTAATCATAGCAATAGTAACCCTGACTAAGACAAGTGGCTTTCTGATTGTCCCACCCCTCCCTGGTCCCAGGCTAGGCCTTCTACACATTAGGTGAGTGCTCTTCCTGATCTAGCATGATGAGCTGTCCACCACCACCATGCCTGTTCTGGTAGTTTGAACATTCTTACCTTAAAAGAACTGTAGATAGAGAATATAATTGCATATACGTGTGTGTGTGTGTGTGTGTGTGTGTGTGTGTGTGTGTGTGTGTGTGTGTGTGTGTGTGTGACTATAAACATTCATTTTTGTTTGCGATAGGATCTTACAGTGTAGTTCAGGCCCTTGAAACTTGTGCTGGGTTATTAAATTTATTTATTTATTTACTTATATTTAAACATCAAAACTAATTTTATTGTTTGTTCTATAGATTTTTCTTAAGATGTAGGAAGCATATCTGCTTCCCCTGTAGCAGTGTACTTAATCTGCACAAAAAGAACAGAGAAAGAACAAGATGTTAGGTGTCAGAGGTTGTGTCCCTGCAGAGAATCATGACAGTGACAAGTCGGAACCCATCTTGACTGAAGTAGACACAGACAAATAGCAAAATGGAAAAGAAGATAAAGACGAGCCAGGCAGTGGTAGCACACGCCTTTAATCCCAGCACCCAGGAGGCAGAGGCAGGCGGATCTCTGAGTTTGAGGACAGCCTGGTCTACAGAGCAAGTTCCAGAACAGACACCAAAACTACACAAAGAAACCCGGTCTTGAAAAACAGAAAGAGAGAGAGAGAGGGAGGGAGGGAGGGAGGGAGAGAGAGAGAGAGAGAGAGAGAGAGAGAGAGAGAGAGACCCCCTGTCTTGAAAAACCAACAAATAAATGGGAAAATACTCCTGTCCTAGCCCAGCTGTGTGCTGCTGCAGTGTGACTTTGGGTTGCAGGCTGCTGGCCTCTGCCATGTCAGATCCCAGCACCACAGAGTTTAGTGTTCCCAAGGTTGAGACCCTCCTGCACAGGAGTAAGTTGTAAAATTCATTCGGAGCTGGATATGGTGGCACCACACTCCTTTAATCCCAGCACTTGGGAGGTTGAGGCAAGTGGGTCTCTGTGAGTTAGAGGCCAGTCTGGTCTAGAGTGAGTTCTAGGACAGATGGGGCCGTGTAGAGAGACTCTGTCTCAAAAAGAAAGGAAAAATCCTTATTCATATCCTGGACTCTATGCATTCAAAATATAGCCACCTCATTCTCAAGTAAACCAGTCTGTGCCCAAAATTCTTCTCCTGTTTCTTCATTCTGCTTCTCTAGAGGAGAAGCTGCGAGACCCCAACCCTGTGCAGTGCCAGCGTCTCCTGCCAGCATTGGATGCCAGCTGCCAGGCACCAGGGATGAGCAAACAGCAGCATTCTTGCCGCTCTCGAGAAGACCAGACTGCTGAGCCCCCTGTGTGTAGAGTGCAGTACAGAAGGAGGTGGTCGGAGGGCTGCACACCTCAGAGGACCCTGAGGTCCCGTGGTGACACAGGACACTGCAGTGGCTGCTGCACAGCTCATTTACACACTACACTTTGCAGTTAGATGAACACCTCCTTCATGATCTTGCCATAATCCAGATTTAATACTCACCAAACCTGCCCTACCACCTTGTCATTTGGGACTCCAAACTGAGGCAGGAGGATCTGAGGACAGCCTGAATTCCATGGTGAGATCCTATCTGAAAAACCAAAACACAACCCAAAGAATATATGCCAGGTCAGAGCAAAGACTCATAGTGAGTCCTGTAATAGGAACCATGGCTACTCTCTCCATAGGCACATAGCCGCCATCTGCAACGAAAATGCCCTTAAACAGGATGGTGACTCCTAACTCCAGCCACTCCTGTGGCCCTCAGACAGGGCAGTAGATATGTTGACAGAAGCTGTAGATACAGACATTAAAAAGGATTCTTCTTCCTCCAGAGGGGAAGGGAAGAAGATCTGCCCTTTACCTGTTTCTCAGTGAGTCCCTCTCAAGTCTTGGCTGCCTTTCCCACTCACGGGCTGAGCCCTGAGGTTCCACTTCTGTTCTTGCCTTACTCTATAATGTCCCATCTCCATAGAACAGAGAACCCGCCTGTTACATTGTCGGGGCACAGCAAGCGTATACTGAGGGACCAGGAAAGTGCTTCCAGGAGGCTGCATTCTTTTGAAGCAGTGAACACAGATGACATCAAGTAAACTCGTCAGTCCCAGAGGGTTGCATTCCGGAGAGTTTCAACATGAAACCTGCCCTTGGGCCCTGTGTGCAGGAAGGCCACATCTTAGGTGGCCAGCACCTGTCTCAACCTGGGTATCTTTACAAGGTAGAAAACAAATACCAAAAGGCATATTGATTTATGCTTTTTAGAAATTGATAGTCTCATTGAAAGCCGACCCTGTCAGGTTGTTGACCTGCAATGGCTTCTTCATAACCACATTGAGCAGGTCCCACTGGTCTCTGGTGATATGCCTCACTCTTGCCATTCAGTGTACTGGCCCTAGGTCTCTCTGCAGCAGGGGTTCTCTGAAGGTAGAGGGACTGTGACCATTCAGCATGACCGTGCTGCAGAGGAATCCTCCTGGGGTAGAACATATATGGTGGATGTCACAGTTTAGGAGATAGCTCAGAAACACTATGTAATAGATCTATGAGTTGTGACCTCCCCCTTGGGAAAGGTTGAGGTCTGGTCTGTGCAAAACTGAACTCAGCATTGAAGAAAACAAGTTTGGTCTTTTCTTTTATCCTCTTCCTCTCTCTTTTTCATGCCTATGAAACCAACTGCAACTCATTGCTTCTGTGACCCTACATTTGTTCCAACAGCCCAATCCGTGATCAGGTGTGCAGCTGCACCATATCTGAATGAACTCCTTCATATTCATGGCTCTGATCTTGGACCACACTCAGGATGTGTGCACCAGTCAGTCAGCTGCACGTTAGCATCATGTCTGCCAGTTTATTGTATATGTTGTCATCAAAATACAGCATTTGAGCTCTTTTCAATCCAGTGAGCTTCAAAAATTCCTGCTGATTGTTCTGTTGTACATCTGGCCTCTCTGTAATCTAGGGTTCATTCCAGTCAGACCCATTCTCACTCATCTTTCAGAAGGGCCCACATACCATAAGGAACTCAACTTCTTGCCTGAACTGTGGCCTCTGAACCAGGTTGCACAGATCTCTCCAGTGATGTGCCTTATACTTTGTCCACGAAGCTGCTGGGGCTGGTGACAAGGAGCATCTTGAGCCTGCTTAGCAGAGTGAATGGACGTTTCATTATCTGCATCAATACCTCTGTATGTTATTCCTTTGATGTGGACTCCTAATTGGATCATTAGGTGCACATCATTAGTGTGCGCTTCAGGACTTGCCCATTCAGGACAAAGGACAGCAGGGTCATCTCAGGCAGAAAGATATCCCTGAACTGCTTTGTGGTGCCCCCGAGAACTCTTCTCATAGAAGTCATTCATTTGCTTCAAGGGGATGTGGTGTCTCTTAGGGTGCCAGTCACTTCTTCATCGGGCACAATACTAAGGCCTCTGTAGGTAGTCCCCAGCTAGCTGCATTGTACAGTGTCAGTCTTGAGTGGCACTCTCCAGGAATCATAAAACTTGGGTCCGACTCATACTTCCGGTTTCCACAAGACAGTGGTGATTGATGTGAGCAATGTTGAAGATGAATGTGTGTGCGGGTGTAATTTTATCCAAAGTCATGGTTCTTGTCCAACAGGCTCATCTCATTGTCTGAGAAATGACTTCTGAGTTGAACAAGTTTCTCATGGTAGGAGGAACCAATTGGTTGGTACTTTTCTTTGTCTGCTGGTAGTATGCCCATAGTAGGCTTCACATCCCACACAAGCTCAGCAAAGAAGATGGGAGTGCTGTCACTTCCACACTGCACAGCTGCTGCTGCACTGTGCCCGCTGCCATTCGAGGACGACAACTCCACCTGTGGGCAGGAGGTTTTTGTCTAAGTAATTGGTTTTTGTTTGTTTTTCAAGACAGGGTTTCTTTGTGTAACAGCCCTAGCTGTCCTGGAACTAGCTCTTGTAGACCAGGCTGGCCTCGAACTCACAGAGATCCGCCTGCCCCTGCTTCCACCTCCTGAGTGCTGGGATTAAAGGCGTGTGCCACCACCGCCCGGCTCTAGGTAACTGTTTTTAAAGTTCATATAATAACCCAGTGCTGAGCCTTGTGACTGCATCAAGTGCTCCAGCCCTGGGTGATGAATCCTACCTAAGGCTAGAAGGTGAGGAAGACAAGGAAGATTGCTTGCAAAGCCCCATCAGTGTACAATCAGAGAAGTATGGGGATGTGTTCTGCCCCAGGAAGGCAGTGGTGGCCACATCTTTTCCACACTGGAACTTCAAAGTGTAGATTGACTTTCTTGGCATGGGAGAATGGCATGCTAGAGGAAATGGATCTGATCATTTGTGTATCACATGAACCAACATTGTAAGTCAGAAGTTGTTGAAAGTAGCTTTAGGGTAGAAAAATCACACATTTGTTGGCCTTTTTTTCTTTATTTCTAATATGAATTGTGCAGAATTGTCATTTTCCTTGAGAGCATGTGAAGAACCCAACAAACGCTCAGGTCCTGTAACGTTGCACCAACCAGATGTCTTCCCTTAACCTCAGGAGGAGGCAGGGGTTTGAGTGGGATGCCATATTTCCATCCAGCTGTGTTTGAAGGATGTTCTTCATGAGCTGTGAGCTTTGCCCTTTGTTTGGCTGCTCTTTCCTGCAGAATTTGAGCCTGGTACAGAGTGACTGCCTCAGACCGCAGGCCTTTTCTTATTTTGAACTTCATGTCTAAGTCTTCCTTTTTATTGTTTTTTTCTCCTTCCTATTATATGTGAAGGACCAGGGGTCTTAGGGACTTGTAGACTAGCTGAACCTTTTTGCATTCTCTCCCTTATGGAAAGCTTAACCAGACAACAGCTTGGTCCTCCTGCTATTGGCCCAGATAGTGCCAGGTGTTCAGTCCGTGTGTGCCATACCTTGTGGTAGTAACGAGAACCCAGCAGCTCTGTCCTGAGGATTTCCTTTAAGTTCCTCCTTTCACAGGCGATTCAAAGGAGCCCAGGCTCCCATGCTGCGCTTCTGTGTGACCCACTGTGCCAGCACCTGCCAGATTTGCATTGGCTGCATTGCTGTGTCAGCTGAACATGCTGACAGGCGATTTTCCTTTCCACGAAGAGTGATGCTGATTGTCCACTGTATAGAGGTGGCTGTTTGGCACTTCATAGCTTTTGGTGTTAATGGTGCCATTTCTTGGTGTGTTGTGAGCTGCCTGTCCACTGTCTACTTGAATAGTCTGTCTGATGCCCCCAGCGCCTACACTCTGAAGTGTGTGGGCCCTGAAAGGCTGGGGGATGGGCTAGGGATGCAGGGGGAGGGCACCAGGTGCAGAACAATGACTTCTAAATTATGTCCTGAGCTGCCAGCCACATAAGTGCTGCATGGCCTCATTACCACATGAAGTGCCACAGAAGGGCTCTTTCATTTCCTCCCAGTGCCTGTGTTTTCCAGACTTACTGGAGGGAGCAAGGAGGAGGGGAAGCTCTGCTCCCTTCCCCCGCCCCCCCCCAACAACGAGGCACAAAGTGCTGGCAGAAGGAACCTCACAGTGTGCCCTGGGGCTATTTTTGATGACTGCAAATGGCTGTGACTCACTGAGAGTATGCCCAGCAGATGATGGTTTCCACCCCACCCCCACCCTCAAGATGAGCAGGCAGCCTGTCCTTTGTGCATCTCCTCACCTCATCCAGCTTCTGCCGCGGCAGTTCACTGATGTGTCCCCAGCAGCCTGCCTGCAGGCCTGACTGGCTCTGACAGTGGGTTGTTTTTTTTTTTTACCATATATGGCCATCAGTGCTCTGGGGCTGACAGCTGGCCAGGATAATTTCCTCCCTTTGCTTTGATTGGCTGCACAGCTGCTTGGAGAATGATGGGATCTGAAAGTGTGTGGTGAGAAGCCACCTAGTCCAGTGCAGGGAATGTTTAACTCTTTCCTGACTGAGTTCCTGGTATCGTAAAGTCCTCACTGAGCACACCAGTCGCTGCTCCCAGACTAAGTCCTCAGTGTGGAATGAACACATATTTGCAATGTCATCTACACATGCAGCAAACTGTTCTTGGCAAGTTGAAGATCCTTGCCGCTTGAGTATAGAGCCCCGTAGAGTTCAGTGAAGACTGAGCTGGGAGGCAAAAGACGGGGTGCGTGTTTGCTGGTGGTAAGTGGGTTTCATCTGGCTGAGCTGAGTCCTGCACGAGTGACACATGTCACTGAGTTGAGTCTGCACTCCACTCCTCTACCTTGTTCACGAGACACAAACTGTCCTGCAGCTCCATTCGCTCACGAGGACAGATTAATGGTGGGACACCCTGTTTAGTGCACTTAGATCTGTACTCCTGTTCTTTTAAGCTGAAAAGCTGGTTTGACTATATTCTACCCGATCATGGTTCTTGATTTTTGTCTGATGTCAGCTCAGAGGTGTCACATGAAAGTATGATGATCAGAAGTATTGAGTTTTTACTTTGTAATTTTTCTCAAGTCATTTAAGAAATACTGGGTTGGCCATTGCGGTTAGGATTGGCACACACCTTTAATCCCAGCACTGAGACAGAGGCAGGCAGATCTCTGAGTTTGAGGCCAGCCTAGTCTAAATACTGAGTTCCAGCCAGCGAAGGTTACATAGTGATAACCTGTCTCAATAAACTAAATCCCTATCCTCCACAAAGGAAATCCATTTTTTAGGTTGTTGTTTTGTGTTTTTTGAAAGCAGAGAGGATACTGATTGTTATAAAGCATAGGAAAGAACTCCTGGGGGCTGGTGGGAGCCAGCAGCAGAGGCTGCCCGGGAGGTGTGGCCCTGAGGGAAAACAGACTGTGCCTATGGCACACAGGGAACCTTTGCATCACAGGCTGCCTCAAGAGCTGGGCTCAACAACTTTCTTTTTTTGTGAGGCGGGGCCTCTTATATAGTGTCCAGGCTGGCTTGGAATTCAGAGATCTGCCTTACTCTACTTCCCAAGTGCTAAGATTAAAGATGTGTGCCACCACACCCATGTTTCAAAATAATTTTTAAATTTATTACTGTGTGTGTGTATGGTGGAGGTACTACATCAGTTCAGTTTGGGGCTTTTTTTTTTCTGTTGCTACAGGGATTGCATTTAGGACTATGTGTCTGTCTGTGTAGTTCTACCACTGAACTACATCCCAGTGTGGCCTATTTGAATAAGAACATGTTAACTTTTTCACTCTTTTTTGCCTTCTGATGAAATATTCTTAGTTTTATAGTAATATTTCCCAAGTTCTCAATGGGCTTTACTTTAGGTCTGATCTATATTAAATCCAGTACTTGGGCAGCAAGATGCCTCAGCAGACAAAGGTAATTGCTGTCTAAGTTTAATCCTGGAATATCTCTAAAGTGAAAAGAGAGAAGCTTCTCCACAGACTGGCCCTCTGACTACCACATGAGTGATGTAGTACCAGCTCTTGAGGCAACTGTGATGCAAAGGTTCCCTGTGTGCCGTAGGCACAGTCTGTTTTCCCTCAGGGCCACACCTCCCCTGGCAGCCTCTGCTGCTGGCTTATTTTACCTCACAGAGTAACTCAGTCTGTTTGATTCCAGAACACGCCCACATACCTGAAGGCTGGTGTTTCTTTCTGTTCCCTTAAAGCAAAACTTCTCCGTGTGTTTCATCAGCAAGTCGCCCATGGTGTGCAGTCACCATGGCTCCTCCCTGTGGAGCAGCTGAGCACACAGATCCTAGCAGAATATGTACTCCGTAAATAATTCTCTCATAGAAAATGAAGCCGGAGAAAGCAGCAGCTTCAGCAGATGCCCTTTCCTGACTCCTATGAACCCTGCTCCTGTGAATGGAGCCCTTATGCTTTACTGAAACTTTCCTTTGCTTCCAAGCACAGGTTTGATTCCATTCTTCCTGCTGGAGTTCACCAGTTCTCAGGCTATTGACCCAAAGCCAGAAAGGAATTGTTACTGAAATATGGGCACATCAAATGGGTTTGTCCTCATTTTTTCTTTAAATAAAAAGCAAACACTGGAAAGACTGAGCTGCTCTTCTCTCTTCCTAGAGTCGGCTTCCCTTCTCTAGTCTGGAGTGGGGCTCACTGAACCCTCACATTTGCCTGGCCAGACCCAGTTTGGGACAGAGGCCTAGCTAGGAAGTTGGAAAGGACAGGAAAGTGAGGCAGCTGCCCGATTTGATAGGAGACAGACAGGAAGCAGAGGTTGGGGTTATGTGGTAAGTTTCAGGATAGACACTAGGAGGAAGTATGCAGCTGCCTTGAGCATCTCAAGGGAATATTTGAGACTGATGGCCCATGTGCCACTGCTACTTTGCCATTGGAGTAGTTACTACGTTTGCAAAGATATGTGTTATTTAGGAACAGGTTAACAAATGTTACATGCTTCTATGCTGGAAGGGGCCAGCGATGACTGCTCATTGGTTCTTCCTAGCAGCAGTTTCATTGTGTCTAATTGACTGTTGAGCACACAGTGTGAGGAATTGCTCTTTTGTGCATGATTTTGTATAAACCACACAGGACACATTACAAGCTTTAGATTTTGAGGGTCCTTGAGGGTGAAAATGCTGCAGGTCCATCTCTCCGCAGAATGGCATTCCTGTATAATAATGTCCGTGGGAAATTTGCTGTATGTTGTAACATTTAGTGTTTGACCTCACAGTGTGAACTGAGCACATGTAGCACATACTGCCTGAGACAGAAGAGTGAGACAGATGCAGCACATGCTTGGGTTTCCTCTCGGAATCAATGGTCATACATTGTAACCAGAGGTTTGCACTTAAAGAGGAATGCTTTTGCAAATTCAGTTCAGTTCATACTTTTTTTTTCCTCCAGTTTTTCGAGACAGGGTTTCTCTATGTAACTTTGGATCCTTTCCTAGAACTCACTCTGTAGACCAGGCTGGCCTTGAACTCAGAGATCCACCTGCTTCTGCCTCCCAAGTGATGGGATTAAAGGCTTCCTCTACCATGCCAGGCAAAACATTCTTTTTTTAAAGGCCTATTATATAGAGTTTTATGTTTCCCACATTCTCTTCCACCCTCCCTATGCCTGTGGCAGGACTTGCTGCCTAATTGAATGGATTTTGTTAAGAAGTATGAGCTCTCTCCAGAGGCTGAATCTTACTTACACTTACTTGAAATTTGAAAGTCTTGCCCCAAACCCAAAGCTGGGTTTTTTTTTTTGCCAGGCTGGGGGTTGCTGGCTGGGATGTGCTCAAAGTTGTCACCCTTGGCTCAGGCCAGCCACGTGGAAACTGTGCCCTTACACCTCTGCCTTGTGCCAGCTGTCTGCACACCTCAAAGGCTGAATTTTCCCTTGGGCTCATGTTGCTTGGCTCGGAACAGGCCACTGGATCTGTCAGGTACTGAGGAAAGGATGCCAGGGTCCTGACCCATTTCACCACTGTCTCATGAGCTTATGAGGCAGGACCTGGAGCCGAGTCTTTAGAAATCTGTGTGTTGGTTTTGACAGTTATTGAGTTGACTATGGGTAATCTCAACCACTTGGGGTTGTGGCTGGGGAGGCACAATGAAGCCACTCTGACATGTGACCAGACAACTAAGTAGGAAGTGAGTGAATTAAAAGCTTATTGAAGGCTCAGAACACAAGACTGCAGTTTCTGTACTAGAAAAGGAGCGATGCTGGGTGGTGTGGTGTGCATGCCTGGGATTCATCAAGCCCCAGGACAGCCAGCTGCACAGTGAGACACTATCTCAAAGAAACAAGCAAATAAAGGAAAATTAGCGATATTTGATATCTGGGTCAATGAAATGGCAGGTGAAAGTACTTACTATGCAAGACTGGCACCCTTAGTTAAGTCCCCAGAGTCCACAGTGCTGTTCTGTGACCTCCACGGCATGTGTCCTCACTCGTGCACACACACTAAAGAGAAATAAATTTTTAAAAAGAAAATTAGTGAAACCTAGGATGAAGCAAAATTAGTAAAATGAAATCATTTAATATAGAACATTGGAAAATTGCAGAGGCCCTTAAAATGTCTTTTTTTAGTCAACAAAAGATACTGGAAAACTGGCATTAAATTTATAAGCTTTCCAGCTGTGCTATTATTGACATGTGCTGCTGAGGGGCAGGTACGCTGTGGCATTCTGGAGTGTCTAGCAGACCCACAGAGCAGTCACACTTCCTCAGCTGTTCACTGGATGACAAATGAATATGTGTCTTGGGTGAATGAGAACTCTGTGCCTCTCAGTCTTTCTCAGTGATGTCTTCTCATCCTTACAAGTTTAGTTCATTGTCACAGTTACCAAAGTACTCCATCTGCAGTATTGTGTTTGTTTGTTTGTTTGTTCACTTGTTTTTTTAGGGGACAACAAATGTACCAAGTGCACATGTAGAGGTCAGAAGATAGTTTGCTGGAATCAGTTCCATTTGGGTTCTGGAAATTGAACTCAGGCCGTCAGGCTCGGCATCTTGCTGGGCCCCATCATCACAGTCTTAATAGTGGTTTAAAAGTGTGATTGTGCTTCAGTTTTAATTTTATTTGGAGGTTATAAATCCTGAGGACAAGGTAGCTGCCATCTGTACGCAGTGTGTCAGATGGTCAGTGTGTACCTAGAATGCTTGTGCTTGTCTCGCTGTGTGTAATCAGTCGCTCTGTGCAGTACTGCAGTGTGATGCTGCTTCATTTGTTAGCAGGATTTACGGTGACATCACTGCAGGCAGAGGAAGCAGCTGCTTACAGAGTATCCGTTTTTATTAACTCCGTGTTTCTGATGGCCAGCTGCCAGTGCTTGCAAGGCTACTGTTGCACCCTTTGCATAGCCCATGTCCTGGTGGGAATTTTCTTTCCCTATTCAAGCCTAGTATGGATGGCCAGTGACATTTAAGATAACTGCCTCTTGGGTACTGTGCCTCCATTTATTTAGAGAGAGAGAATAATTTAGTTCTCATACACACTCCGAAACATTATCTATCACCATTACCTGTTGTTGTTGTTGTTTGTTTGTTTTAGTTGATGTTTCTGTTGGCTGGCCTATAACTTGCTTTATAGATCAGGCTGGCCCTTGAACTCAGAGATTCACTCACCTCTACCTCCAGAGTGCTGGTATTAAAGGTGTGCACCACCGTGCTCTGTTTATTGTTATTTGTTTCCAATAGGAAGGAAGTATGTGGAAGTTGCCCTTTTAGCAGTAGGCATGTTTCTGGGAAAATAGAGCATGATGTTCTGATGCTGTGGGCTTGCTGTGACTCAGATGGGAATGACAGAAATACTGCTTATTCTTGGAGCTCTTACTTGGCTAACGGATACAGGTGGATACCCACCTGCTAACTTGTAGCTGCTACTGTTCAAGCTGGGGTAGTTAAAGAGGCTTCTTGTGTGTAGTTGTATAGTTAAGCTAATTAACTCTCATCAGAGAGTGGCCCCACTTATCCCAGATCCAAACACCGCCTGTTACTCCGGGGAGTTCAAGTTCATCTCTGTGCTTGTTTTCACAGTGCCGAGTGGGGCTTGGGGTAAGAAGTGCTAGGGAAGACATAGTAATGGCGAGCAGTGAAGTGGGTTGTTGGATGGAGGCTTCTGCCGCTGAGTGCCAAGCCTGGGTCTGTCCTGGGGACCCACATGCTGGAAGGAGACACCTGACTCCCAGAAGTTGTCCTCTGACCACCACATGTGTGCGGCTGCCGTGACTCACTTTGTGTGCTCATACACAAATAAATAATGTGATTTAAAATCTTAACGTAAAATTCATAACGGTATATTGATATGCTTGAATTTTCTTATTTTTATAGGAAACATCAAATAAAGTGAAATACTCATGTGCCCATGAGGATGAGTAGATGTCAGAATTTTGCCATATTGGTCTCATCTCTGTTTTTTTGATTTTGAAGACAGGGTTTCTCTATTTTTGGAGCCTGTCCTGAAACTAGCTCTTTAGACCAGGCTGGCCTTGAACTCAAAGAGATCCACCTGTTTCTGCCTCCTGAATGCTGGTATTAAAGGCGTGCACTACCACGGCCTGGCCTCATCTCTCTCTTGGAAGAAAAGTACAACAGCTGTAGGTGGAAAACCACCCCCTGTCCTTTTCCTCATCAGAGAGGATCTTCTCACATCTGCTCATTTGTTTCTGTTTTAAATTGTTTTCTTTTGTCAGGCAGTGTTCATACACATTTCCATTTTTCTATGTGTGTTTGTGGGCATGAAACTTTCATGTAAATGTTTGTTCCCATGATTGAGGACAGTGAGGTGACTCTTAACTTCTGCCACTATTAACAGTGCTGCCGTAGGGAATCTTCCTCATATAAACAGTATAGGAACATTTCCCCACCGAGATTATTTAGAAAGTGACACTTTTGGGGAAATGTTATCACTTTACCTGTCGCTATTACAGAAGTGTAACAAGACATTCCTTCTACACTTCTGGTTAGACTTTTTCAGTTATGTTATTTGTAATAGATGTCAAGTAGTGCCTCATTATTTTTAATTTATTGTGTGTGTGTTGGTATACCTGTGCATTTGAAGGTGCCCATGGTGGACAGAGTCTGTGTGGGATTCTCTGTAGCTGGAGTAATGGTTGGTTGTGAGCTGCCCAACATTGATACTGGGGACTGAACGCAAGTCTTAATGGGAGAGCAGCAAGGGTCCTTAGCCACTGTGCAGTCAGTCTCTCAGCCCTTATCGTTTTAACTGGCAGTTCTCTTATTACCAGAGAGAGAAACAGGTTATCTTCTTGGTTCCTGGGTTTCCCCCATGTGAACCCTCTGCTCATATCGTCTTCTGTTCTGTCTGCCTGTGATGACTCAGTGGCTGTGCTGCTGTGTCTCCTCTGCTTTCAAACTTGTCTTTTTCCTTGGCCTATGGATGTGTGTTCTCTTGTTTTGAGACAGGGTCTTTGTAGCCCAGGCTGGTCTCAAACTCACATACCTCTTGCTCATTTTCCCCAGTGCTGGGATTACAGGCACGAACCACCATATTTTAGAATATCCCACAGTTCCGTTCCTTTCCTTTCCTTTCCTTTCCTTTCCTTTCCTTTCCTTTCCTTTCCTTTCCTTTCCTTTCCTTTCCTTTCTTCCTTCAAATGTTATGTATTTGTTTTTATATGTGTGAGGATTTTGCCTGCATATGTGCCTGCCTTGTGCCCTCAGAGGCCAGAGATGGCACTAGCTCCTCTGGATTTGAAGTTACAGGTGACTGTGAGCTGCTGTGTCAGTGGTGGAAAACAAATTCTGGTCCTGTGGAGGAGTTAGCTGGTGCTCCCCACTGTTGAGCCATCTCTCCAGCCCCATTTTCTTTTTTAAAGACAGTCTGTATGGTGTGCGTGGATGTTTGAATGCTCGTGTTTCTGGCTGTACTCTGTCTGTGCTTCCCTTTCCGCATGTCGTTCCGAGGCAGTATCAGTGACATTCCCCTCTCTGTTCTTTGGAAAGCTGTTTTGGACAATATTTTTCACAGGCTCTTACTGTGTAGTCCCTGTTGGCCTGGAACTTCCTTTCCAGTGGTATTTCAAGTTTGTTGCTGTGTTTTTTGTCTGTTTTTGTTTTGTTTTAATCGAGTAAGTTTTGACGAGTTACATTTGTGTGTGTATAAGATTGTTTCCTCTGGAGTTGTTGCTCCGGGGTCCCACCCTGTCGGTTGTGCTCCTCCTCCTGTTCTGGTGTTTATTGTGCCTTCTTTGATCTCCTGACTGCTCTGATATTTTACCCAGATCACCATAATGTAGTTGTCTCGATTGGCCCCAAATTGTTAGGTTGTCTGTTAGATTCTAACATATAACACATGTGCTTTGTGGTAACTTTGGACAACATCCTTTTCTTAGTGGAATATGGAACTAGGTGGGAAGGTCCCGCCTGGTGTGAACTAGACTAGCTGGCATTTCTATTGATGGAGGTGTTACAGCCTAACCATTTAGCCCCTGTACAGTAGCTCCAGCTTTCCTTTAGACTGAACAGTGTCTGTCATTTCCGAAGCAGTCACCATATATACTTTAGTAGCTTGTTCTCTTACACTTGGGGACTGGAGAAGTGGGTTAGCAATTGAGAGCTTGCACTGCTCTCTTAGAGGACCCAAGTTCAGTTTCCAGCACATAGCTACCTATAACTCCAGCTCCATAGAGATTCAGCACCCCTGACCTCTGTAGGCATGGCACCCCTGTATACACAAACCCCATAGTTTAGAATAAAGTAAACTTTTAAAAAGGGAATTATGCTTTACATTTTAAGTAATACCAAAGGGCCCCCTTAACCCAGTAAAACTCGTCTACAGCAATGTGGCTGCTATAGAATTGTATTTTGAGAAAAAGATGAATTCTCCTTGCTGTTTTTCTTTTTTTGTTTTTGTTTTTTCTTTTTCCAAAACAGGGTCTTTTCCTTGTGGCCTTGGCTGTCCTGGAACACACTTTGTAGGCTAGACTGGCCTTGAATTCAGAAATCCACCTGCCTCTGCCTCCCAAGTGTTGAGATTAAAGGCATGCACCAGTTGTCTTTGCTTTTTTTAATGCAGACAAAATATTTTGGTTCCAGAACTTTGAGTCCTTGTAATGTGATGGAGTGCTGTTCTAGAGTGAAAGTGGGTGGTTCTCACTGGTTGGCACTGAGCAAGATGAACATGATCATATACAGACAGCAGCGATTGGGCAGTGATAGCTGAGCATGTGCTGATGGTGTCCCTATCACCGTGTCACATAATTGGTTTATCTCTTCTTTCAGACGGGGCGAATTGACAAATCCTATCCTACGGTATGTGGCCACACTGGGCCAGTGCTGGACATAGACTGGTGTCCACATAACGACCAGGTTATTGCCAGTGGTTCAGAGGACTGCACTGTTATGGTAAGTTCCAAGATCCATGGCACTGGGACTCACTTCTTGCTTTCAGTGCTGTATACACACATATATACACATGTACAGAGCTTAAAAAGTAGGCATCCTAGCCGAGTGACTGACTACATTGGATTATACATTAAGGCTAGCCTTTACAAGCTCTATATCAACAAGTTGTACTGTTCTTTGTTCTTTTCTGTCTGAAGGGATGACGACCTGCCCATTGACAATTGATATCTATAGGAAAGATTTCGGTGCAAGTAAGATGATTTTCTAATCATTTTGTTAATGACATTTAACTGAACACCCCTACCAAAAAATAAATAAATAAAGAATGAAAAAAGTACTCTCTTAAACTTTGTGCTCCAGGGCAGCAAGATGACAAAAGTTGTGCAGATAAAGTATAACAGCAATTATTGGGGACAATGGGAACATAGCAAGGGCTGGTTTCCAAGTTGATGTTGGAAGTATTTTTCACGTGCTGCTGTTTTAACCTTAATTTTATGTGTATAGGTGTTTTGCCTGTGTGCACTGGAATTTGTACACCCTGTAAATACAGCACTCACATTGGCAAAAGAGGGCATTGGAACTGGAGTTAACAAGTCTTTGTGAGCTGCCATGTGGGAGCTTGAACCCAGGTCCTTTCTAAGTGCAGCCAGTGCTCTTAACCACCAAGCCATCTCTCCGGCCCCATAAAGTTTATTTTGAAGAAGATCTTTCTTGCTAGGTAGCCCATTCTGATGTTGAAACTCCCTAGGCTCCGGTGATCCTCCTGCTTCAGCTTCCCAATCACGTCCACAAGATGCCTTTCAGGATACAGCTCCCTGCTCCTCAGTGTGCATTATCTGTCCCTCTAATAGGATTATTAACTTGGATTACTTCTCAGTGTGTGCCGGCTAGTTTTCTGTCAACTAAATACAAACTAGAGTCATTTAGGAAGAGAGACCCTCAATTGAGAAAATGTTCCCACTAGATTAGCCTGTGGGCAAACCTTTGGGGCATTTTCTTAACTAATGATTGGTGCAAGAGGGCCCAGCTCACTGTGGGCACCTTGGGTGGTGGTCCTGGGTGCAATAAGAAAGCAAGCTGAGCAAGCCAAGCAGAAAAGCCAGTTAAGCAGTACCCCCACCCCCACACCCATGGCCTCCACATCAGCTCCTGCTTCCAGGTGCTTGCCCTGCCCTCCCTCAGTGATGGGTGGTGATGCGGAACTGTGAAGCTGAATTCATTCCTTTCTTCTCTAGCTTGCTTTTGGTCATGGTATTTATCACAGCAATAAAAACCCTAAGACAACATTTTCTTAAGATATGTCAACAAGGTTAGATATGACTACCTCAGAATGATCTATAGTCTACTTTAGGCAAAGCATGGAGAACCATACTCCTTCCATTTTCTTTCTGTTGTCTATTGCTTAGGATGCTTTATTAACTAAAATAATGTACACAAACAAATCAGTTCCTGAACTACATTGTTTAAACATTTCCCCACCTTTCTCGTGGGCTTTTGGCAGCTAAAAGCAAATTGGGCATGCTGCCAGTAAAGGAGTCAGTCCTTCTGTGTGTGCTTGCTAGACTGATGGCCAGTGACTGTGGCTATGTTAGCTACTGGAAGGGAACACAGGTTAGACCTACTGCCAGAGCCTGTAGCTGAGAGTCCTGACTGCTGTGAGGGAGCTGGTTTTATCTGTTTCCTCATTGCCTGCCTTGCTGATCCTGTTATCCTTTAACACGACAGCTTCCATAAAACACCGGTATTGAAAGAGGTGGTGCCGAAGTGAATGGGGTGGGCCAGGTGATTTCTTACTCTGCCACCCTACATGCCCTCCCCACACACCCGCTGCTCTGTGAGTGATGGCCGTCAGATCACTCGTGTCTCTTTCTTTAGGATGCTGCTCGCTCACACGTGCTTCTCTAGAGGCCAGATCAGCGTGGCATAGAATGCTCATGTTTGGGCCTGGAGAGATGGCTCAGTGGTTAAGGCACTGCCTGCTCTTCCAAAGGTCCTGAGTTCAATTCTCAGCAACCATGTGGTGGCTCACAACCATTTGTAATGAGATCTGGTGCCCTCTTCTGGCCTGCAGGCATACGCGCAGGCAGAACATTGTATACATATTGAATAAATAAATCTTCCAAAAAAAAAAAAAAAAAAAAAGAATGCTAATGTTTGGTCTGTACTTTTCAACTGTCTGATTTTTGCTGACTGTGTCCTTTGGGAGCAGGTCAGGGGCTCCAGCCTGAGTTTCCTGCAAATGTGAAGTTAGATCCCAGAGTCAACACAGGTCCAGTCCCTTGTAGTTCTGTCCTCTTGGGTTTGCACAACTATTAGAGCTTCATTCCTACAGATAGTGACTCATTAAAGGAGCACAGAGTGGCTCTCATAGCTGCTTCTGTTCTGTTTTTGAGTTTGAGCCAAATTTTGCCCAGTGCAGCTCTCCTGCTTTCTGTTCAGTTACCTGGTATTCTGAATTGCATAGGAAAGGGAGTGTGGGCAACTACCTGATTCTTCAGTTTACTCTGTTTCCAAGGTGACAAGTTAACACTCTGTCATCCTCAGAAAATGAAGTTTTTTCTTCACTTAATTTGAACTAATGAACTTGAACGTATTCGATCAGTTTCAAAAGCTGCCGTGTCTCCATGCTCAGCCTGCCCTGTATTCTCTGAGATCTGAAACGGCTGTGTTGTCTTTGATCACTCCTTGCTGTGATTCGTTCAAGGGTCTCAGGCTCACCTTGGGCATCTCTGCCAGACATTGACTGGCCATTTCTATTACACCCTGGTTTCTTTGAATGAAAAGTAATGTTTCTACATCATGGTCTGGGTGCTAGAGGTAATTGTGATCACTCTGTTGTTGCTCGTTCTTAGTGATTTAGGGCAGCGGTTCTCAACCTAACTAACACTGCTACCCTTTAATACAGTTCTTCATATTGTGATAACCCCCCATAAAATTATTTTTGTGGCTTCTTCATAACTAATTTGGCTACTGTTAAGAATTATAATGTAGGGGCTGGAGAGATGGCTCAGAGGTTAAGAGCATTGCCTGCTCTTCCAAAGGTCCTGAGTTCAATTCCCAGCAACCACATGGTGGCTCACAACCATCTGTAATGAGGTCTGGTGCCCTCTTCTGGCCTGTAGGCATACACACAGACAGAATATTGTATACATAATAAATAAATAAAATATTTAAAAAAAAAAGAATTATAATGTAGTTGGGCGGTGGTGGTGCACACCTTTAATCCCAGCCCTCAGAAGGCAGAGACAGGTGAATCTCTGTGATTTCAAGACCAGCCTGATCTACAGAGTGAGTTCCAGGACTGGCTCTAGCTACTAAGAAACCCTGTCTCAAAACCCCCTCCCAAAAGAATTATAATGTAAATAGTGTGGTTTTTAAGGTAAAAATAAAAAATTTATGTGTGTGAGTGTTTTATCTACATTTATGTATGTGCACCGTGTGTATGTGTTGCCTACAGAGCCCAGAAGTGGGTGTAGGGTCTTTTGAAACTGGATTTATAAGTAGTTTGGGGCTACCTTGTGGATACAGGATTTGAACACAGGTCCTCTGAAAAAGGAGCCAGTGCTCTTAACTGAGGAGCCATCTCTCCAGCCCCAGACAATAGTTTATAAGGAGGCCAGTAACTTTTAAAGCCATGCTATTATGTTGCTATTTTCTACCCGTTTACTAAAGATGTTCAGGCCTGGTGTGAAATCAGATTGACACCTGTTACCACAACACTCTGGAGGCGGAGACAGGAAGTTCATAAGTTTGAGAGCATCCTGGGCTGTCCCGTCAATAAAAAAAAAAAAAAGTAGTCATCCCTCAGGATTGGTTCAAGAGTTACCATTGGCCCAGAATCTAGAATGCACAGATGTTCGGTCATCTGTATTAAATATCTGGTGTTGAATACATCCATTGCATACAGATCTTCTGTGCAGAAGAAATCTTTATCTCCCCCAGTCTCTCTCTCTCTCTCTCTCTCTCTCTCTCTCTCTCTCTCTCTCTCACACACACACACACACACACACACACACACACACACACACACACACACACACACACACACGACCCACAGGTGAAGATCTAGCTAGGTATTTTTTTTTTTTGATGAATGGTGTTGCTGTGGAAATCAGATATTAACTTTCTTTTCCTTATCAGTTCTTCCTTTTGCTTAGTTATAAGTTTTTTGTTGATTTGTTTGGCTTTGGTTTTGGTTTTTCAAGACCGGATTTCTCAGTAACTATGGAGCAAGTCCTAGAACTCACTCTGTAGACCAGGCTGGCCTCAAACTCACAGAGATCCGCCTGTCTCTGTCTCCCGAGTGCTGAGATTAAAGGTATGCACCCCCACTGCCCGGCTAGTTATAAGGGTTTTTTTCTTCATTGTTGGTAATTCAGAATCAGTGCTCCTAAATATATGGTGTGATATATTAATATATAGTCCAAGTCTTTAAATTCTTTTTAGATTTATTTATTTTATTTGTATGAAGGTTTGGCCTGCATGCACATATGTTTACTACTTGTATTCCTGGTTCCCAAAGAGGCTAGAAAAGGGCATTGGATCCCCTGGAACTGGAGCTACAGATTTTTTTTAGTTTGTTTTTGGGTTTTTTTTTTTTTTTTTTTTTTTTTTTTGGTCGGGGGGGGGTGAGTTGTTGTTAGTGGTGGTGTTTGTTTGTTTGTTTGTTTTTATCCCCCTAGTTTTTCGAGACAGGGTTTCTTTGTTATAACAATCCTAGCTATCCTGGACCCTTCTCTGTAGACCAGAGTAGCCTCAAACTCATGAAGATCTGCCTGCCTCTGCCTCTCAAATGCTGAGATTAAAGGCATGCACCACCATCACCTACAGATATTTATGTTATGATCTGCCACATGGGTGCTGGGAACAGAACACAGTCTGCAAGAACAGCCAGTGTTCTTAACTGCTGAGCCATCTCTTCAGCCCCATAGTTTCAAGTCATCTTCCCAACCCTAGAAAATTAGCCCAAATTATCAGGATGTGTGTGTGTGTGTGTGTGAGAGAGAGAGAGAGAGAGAGAGAGAGAGAGAGAGAGAGAGAGAGAGAGAGAGAGAGAGAGAGAGGGAGAGGGAGAGGGAGAGAGAGAGAGAGAGAGAGAAATAGGGTCTTTTTAAAAAATATTTATTTATTTATTTATTTATTATGTATACAATATTTTGTCTGTGTGTATGACCACAGGCCAGAAGAGGGCACCAGACCCCATTACAGATGGTTGTGAGCCACCATGTGGTTGACTGGGAATTGAACTCAGGACCTTTGGAAGAGCAGGCAATGCTCTTAACCTCTGAGCCATCTCTCCAGCCCCTAGGATCTTGCATTATAGCCCAGACTAACCTCAAGCCAGCAATGTTCTTCCCTCAGTGTGCAAAGTGCCGAAACTGTTATGTGTGCCCACCACGCACCATTTGGAGGCTCCTATGACCTGTTCCTGTCTTCAGTATTTGTCAGTTTGTCCAGACTTTTTTGCTGTATTTTAAGACACTCATTGTGTAGCCTTCTGCCCTGGAACTTCTGTGTAGATCAAGATGGCCTGGAATTCACAGATCCATTTCCTTCTGTTTCCTGGGTAGTATTTGTATACCTGGGTTTTGCTCTGGGCTTTTCCTTCCTTCTTTAGACTGTATGTCTTATTGATGCTTCTTCCATGCTATTTACCTTGGAGAACTTTTCCTTTTGTGTATAGTACTTGTTTGATTTGGCTTAGTGCCAAATCCTACAGTCTTTGCCTTTTTCAGCTTGGCAGTTGAGCTACAGACTTTGGACGAGGAACATGACCCTTCAATGCTGGTGACCTCATGGAGACTTGTCTGCCCAGTTGACCTGAGGGTAGGCAATGGTGGTCCAAGTCTTCGGGTAGACCAGATGTCCGTCTGGTCTTCCCCTTGATACTGCACTTAGAAAGCACCCATCTTATGGCACATTTAACAGGAAGACAGCACATGAGCTGTCAGCACCAAGCCCTGTTACTCAGCATGAGCCACTAAGGTAGACAGGTGGTTTCCTATGGAGACATCCAGGACCAGCTTCAGCACTTGCCAAGAACTGGCGATTGGCAGGAGTCTGTTTCCAGCTCATTCCAAAGAGTGGCTTCTTGGGATGCTATAGCCACACAGCAGGTGGTGGGGAAGGTGATCTCCAGTGCCAGTGCTCTTAGACTTTCCTCAGACAGCCTCCCACCTCTTTACAGTTGCTGGAGCTAGGCTACCATCTTCCCCTGGGCCTCTTGGGTGGCTGCTTTTTATTTGGAGTACATTATTGGTTTGTTTATGTTTATTTTTCTATGTGTCTGTATGCTCATGAGTTTATGTACAGCATGTGCCTGCGAGAACCACAGATACCAGAGATAGCATTGGATCCTTTGGGACTGGAGTTAAAAACAGTTGTGAGCCACTTTGTGGGTACTAAGAAGTGAACCTAGGTTTTCTGCAGGAATAGCCAATGCTCTTAATTTTTGAGCCATCTCTCCACTATGTTCCCTCCTTTATTTTTAAAGTGATATCTTTTTAATTTCTAAATTTTTTTGGATTTGCCTTTTAAATTTTCAGTTTTGATTTATCTTTTTTCTTAATGTCTTTTTAATTTTATTTTGAAATAGCATGCCAGTTTTTACTAACTTTTAAAGCATGTCTTTTTAGCAGGCTCTTAAAATTATTTTTTCTTAGATTTCTATATTTTACATGTGTGGATATTTTATTGTGTGTCGTCTGTGTATCAAGTATGTGCCTGGTGCCCATGGAGGTTGGAAGAGGGCATCAGATCCCCTAGAACTGGAGTTAGATAAGTTTGTGAGCTACCATGTGGGTGCTGGGAGTAGAACCTGGGTCCTCCAACAACAAGAGCTCTTAACTACTGAGCCGTCTCTCTCACGCCACTCTCATCACGGGAGTGGGAGTGCACGTGTGTGCGTGGAAGAGTGCTCACACTGAAGTTTTATGTGAGTTTAGTTTGAAGTTTCCAGAAGGAGGTTTGCTTTGGCCTGTGCTCTCACAAAACATGTTTATGGAGGTTTGCTTTCTTGGCCTGCCTTTTGTTTGGCCTCTCTCATTCCTTTGCTATTCCCACCCTACCCCCCTGTTTCCTGCCTGCTCCAATGGGGTCAACCATTCCCTCTGGGTTCTCTCTCTTCCATTGGCCTTTCTTGTCAAGGAAAAGAAGTCCTTGCTGGTGGGGTTTGAAAGCACTAGGTCCAGGGTGTATCTGTCTCTCCAGGCCTTGGGGTGGGGGTAGGGGTCTCCCATGATCAGCTGTTGCTAAGACAGGCAAACCCCTCTTGGTTGCCAGAGTGTGTTCATAGCCTGCTGTATCAGGTCAGGGAAGAAGTATGATCTGTCACTGGGATTTTTTTTTTTTTTTGGTTTTTCGAGACAGGGTTTCTCTGTAGCTTTGGAGCCTGTCCTGGAACTAGCTCTTGTAGACAAGGCTGGTCTCGAACTCACAGAGATCCGCCTGCCTCTGCCTCCCGAGTGCTGGGATTAAAGGCGTGCGCCACCGCCGCCCGGCTGTCACTGGGATTTTGAGTCCTCATCTGTCCCTGAGTGCTTTGGTCTGTTACCTGCTCTGTGTATTTGAGGTTTGGGGAAATCCCAATACCAGCTGTTATTCAGACCACTCTCTTCCCAGAATCCTCTGATGATGCCCCTGTCTTGGCAGAGCAAACACTTTGTTAATGAAATAGTGTTCTAGGCTAAATCTCCCTAATTTTCCTAAACTCTTAAGTACGGGCCTGGCACTTAGATCATGCTTGAATCACTCAGTGACTCTAAATTGTGTGTTCTGACAGACTTGTTGAAGCTTTCAGAGCTGCGCAGCTGAAGTGACCTTTACAGGCACATCTGCTCACTCCTGTCTGTCGTGACTCTTCCCTCCACTTCTGTGCTAAGGGCTGTAGCTGTAGACTTTCTCTCTCACACACACACACACACACACACACCTTTTTATTTTAAACAGAAGAGCCCTGCATGGGTTATTGACAGAGGCAGTGGCCCCAGAGCCTCAGGTAATAGCAGTGTGCCCAGCCGAGAAGTCCCCAGACTCTCAGCCTCCACCTCACATAGACAGTGGGGCACTGGCAGAAGGCCAGGCCTGTGAGGGGGTCAGGCGGAACTGGAAATGTGTGAGGCCTGCTGTGGTCACTTTGGGTATGTGCTGTGGACCCATGGCCACAAGGACACCTTCAGCTGATGTTCTGTAGGGGGACAGCAGAGCCGGTTCACCCATGGCTGTGAGAGGATAAGCATAAATTTAAAAACTGCTTTTGAATTATTTCCACCCATTGAGTTGTGATCATGGGTTTGCTCATTTTGTCAGCTGCCTCGCCTGAAGTGGCATCTCTCCAGTGTTAGGACAGGAAAGGCCAATCTCCGTTATCTATTTATAGCTTTGAATTTAGGATTCTCCTGCTTCCATCTCCCAAATGCTAGATTATAGATGTGGCCACCATGCCTAGCTTTTCCATCTTTTATTTGTTTGTTTGATTATGTTTTACTTGTTGTGGTGGGGGAGTGGCATGTGGCAGTCAGAGGACATCTTTTTGGAACTGGTTCTCTTTCTACCTTGTTGAGGCTGGGTTCCCTGTGCCGTGTGCTGTGTAGTCAGGGTTAGGTGAGCCCCAGGCAGCCCTCCTGTCCACCTCCTTCTCCTGGCCGGAGTACTGACGCTGCAGCCGTGCACCACAAGTCCATCTTTCTCATGTGGCTTCCAGGGATTGAACCCTGCCATCAGCCTGTACAGAAATCACTTTCACCCACTGCGCCGTCTCGCCAACACCACTTCCAATTTTTTAAGGGTGTGGTGTGTGTGTGGTGTGTGTGTGTGGTGTGTGTGTGGTGCGTGTGTGGTGTGTGTGTGTGTGTGTGTGTGTGTGTTGGTTTTTCGAGACAGGGTTTCTCAGTATAGCCCTAGCTGTCCTTGAACTCACAAAGATCACCTGCCTCTGCCTCCCAAGTGCTGGATTTAAAGGTGTGCACCACCACACCCAGCAAAATTGTGTCTTGGTGTTTTGTTTGCATGTGTATGGGTGTCAGATCCCCTACAACTGGAATTACAGACAGTTGTGAGCTACCATGTAGGTGCTGGGAATTGAACCTAAGTCTTCTGGAAGAGCAGCCAGTGCTTTTAATTGCTGAGCCTTCTCTCCAGACCCTAAAGGCAACTTAAAAGTGGAGTCCAGTGGACAGCTTGCATTTTAGGTCCTGCTTTATGGAACACTAACAAATAGCAGGTGAATTCTCCTTCCAGAAGCTGCCTTTGCCCTTTGCCTGTCCAGGGTTTTGTATTGTGCTTGCTGTTCCTTGGCAATAACGTCATACAGAGAGTTTTTGAGATTGTGGTTTCTAAATATTTTACTTGGAGGAATTTTAGCCCCAGTAAATGGCAGTGATTGAAATAATTCCAAGAACAGTCAAGCTAGGTCCATGCCTGCTGTTGGCTACCCATGTCTGTAGAGCAGTGCTCAGATAGAACTGTAAAAGCTATAGTTCCGGTAGGGGAGGAGGTGCAAAGCAGTGTCCCCCAGAGTCTGGGAGATGAAAAGGTAACTCCTAGCTGTCTCCAACTATCATGTCCTAAACAGTGGCAGATTATTTATTTTTGGCGAAATGTTTTCGCCCCTCTTCCCAGATCAGTCTTTAGCCTATGGAAATGAACAGAAGGGCGGGGCGCCATGTTTGCGCTTTTATCACGGATTTTCCAGCAGACTTTATTTCTTGGAGTAGAAGTGGAAGCCGTGATGTGGCATGTCCTGTGGTGTGTCTGGTGCACAGATTGCTCTGGGCTGTTGATCCTTTGCCTTTGGCGGCTCCAGACTTAATTCCAGGCTCAGCTTGCTCTCTAGAAAATGCTGAGGCTCCACACTCTGCCTCACACAGGGCCCTCCAAGCTGCTGCAGCAAATCCCTCACCTGGTCTTGAGAGACCATCTCAACTTCATGTTCCCTTGAAATCAGTGTCTCTGGTTTTTTAAAAACATGGCCTTTCGCAAGGAAAGCACTCCATGGTGTAGCTCCAATGCCTGACCAGCAGCAGGCGCGCCCAGAGGGCGATCAAGATAGGAGAGTGGGGTCTACAAACAGTCTGTGTGCTTTAAATTTGTGCCATGTTTGGAAATAAAACTGTTAAACCAATTGCATTTATACTTCGGAGGAGCCCGGCTCCTCTCTGCCCGGCTCCGTTGAACTGCCTCCCTGTCCTCTTGCATGTGCAGGCTTTCAAATGCACAAAGG
Organism: Arvicola amphibius; assembly: GCF_903992535.2. Classification (NCBI taxonomy): domain Eukaryota; kingdom Metazoa; phylum Chordata; class Mammalia; order Rodentia; family Cricetidae; genus Arvicola; species Arvicola amphibius. The sequence continues at coordinate 121,678,015 of NC_052056.1, forward strand.
ACACAGTTGTCACAAACACATGCTTAAGTAGTTTTTTCAGAACCTTGGTGGTTTTCAATGATTGATGCCCGCTTTCATCTGGAAGCCCTTTGGAGCTCATTGTCTTGCTTTCCTTTCTTTTGGAACAAAACATTGGTGTAGTAATGTGTTGTCCAGTAGAACATTTTTGGGACTCGAAAGCTTTTTTTTTTCTTTTAGTAGGCTAGGTAGTGACTTGTCCCTGCTGTGCTGAGAGGCCCTCTGTGGAGGATATTTCTGCTGTTTGTCTCCCTGCTCACTCAGTGTTGGTAAGAAAGCAAGTTGGTGCTGGAATGCCACAGAACAGAGCAAAGCTCACCAGCCTGCACAGACAGCATCAGCATGAATTGTCTCAGGCACAAACACAGGCTTTCACATGTTGGACACGTTGGGTGTAAGTGGGTACTAATTTATTTCAGTATAAGACAAGATTCCTTTCAGAAATCATGGTGTTCAGACCTAAAAATGTATGTGGTCACAGGAGGGAAAAGGTGTGGTCTGGAATGAATGCAGCAAGCTCATTGACTCCCCAAGCCTCAGTGTGCATGTGTGTACGTGATCACTGCAGTAGCACAGGGGAGGCAGGGACAGCACCCGTCATATGACTAGGAAACTCAGGCTCACATGAGCAGGGTTTTGTCAGAGGTGTCATGCAGCTGAGGAGGGCAGTGCCCAGGACCCAGGCTTTTAAGCTCCAGAGCCATTGTCCCTCCCCATTAGCAGTTTCCTATTAGGGTAATGCTGTGCAGAGCCTTAGCTCAGTTGACCTTTCCAGAACCCTCTGTGAGCACAGCCCATGCTCCCTCAGGATAAACAAGGAGTTTGGCTCCCAGCAGTGAAGAGTTTAGTGCTAACATGGCTAATTAGCATCGTAGCCCCAAAGGCCCACACTGGAGTGCCAGCTTGTGCATAAGACTTAGGCATAGAGTGGCACTTATGCTCTTTGTCCCCAGTAAGCAAGACCTTCAGTCCACATTGACAGGCCATTACCAGAAGGAGCAGGCACCCTCTGGGCAGAGAGCCAGATGATGACAGCCCACGAGCAGGGTCTGCAGCGCCAGCCAGAGGGTGTGCTGAGTGTGGGAAGACACACAGCCCTTTCCCACAGTTCCCGGCGGGGAGAGCACTGTTTATTCTCATCCACGCACTGGTTCTGGTGTCTTTTCATTGTTTCCCAGACTTTCCCAGACACTTCTTCAGCTGTCAGAGCCTGTGGCATTATCATCTTGACTGGTTCCTTTCTCTGCTGGCCCCACAGCCAGCCTCTCTGAAGCATTGTTTAAATGCTTTTTAGAAAATTGCTTTGTGCATTTGTGGTGTTTCTTTTGAAACTGGCTACTTGATTTTCTTTATTCCTCCCTTTCGCCTACTTTTTTTCATTCTTAGAGGTCGTCTCTTCAGGGACTCCTGGATGGGCCAGCTTGTGTAGTATGGTACTGGGGACTCCTGTGTTTTCCAGCAGTGCCTACTTACGGCAGCACGGCACTGGTCACACTAGACTCTGAATAATATGAGGGACAAACCTAACTGAAGTTACAGCGTTTTTGCCTATGCGGGCATCATCTGAAATGCATTGGTTCATGTCACCATATCCACCCTCCACCATCACCACCTCAGGTCACTGCAGACCCCTAGGTCACAACTGCTGTGGGCAGTCTACATTTGTAGCACATTTATGTGATTTGAGCTCATCCAGCTCCAGCACCTTCCACGTCCTACCGCTTACATTTGCTGTTCCTGGCTGTCAAGTCTATTGAAAAGCTCAGTTTCTTGTTCAGCCGTTGAGTCCTAGAGTGGGGCCCATTAGATCATTAGTACCAGACCTGCTTTGTGGTGTAAATGCTGTGTGTGTTGGACCTAGGGAGTAAAAGGAGCTTGGGTGCCTAGTCTAGGGCATCTGTCCGGGTTTAAGACTCCCATCCTATAATCAACGTTGCTTTCCGTGTTGACGTTTCCTCTCCATTCAAACAGAAGATGGGTGAAGGAAGTGCTAGAGGAAGCAAAGCTGGTGCTGGCCTCTGCGGCTCCTGTATTCCAAGGGGGAAATGCTGATGACACCCAGAGCCTCTCTCAGTCATGCTCAGGGTTTACAAAGCTCACTGCTGTGGATCTTAGGAACCCCAGCAGGCTGGTACGAGGGCGCCATCTGGAGCTAGTATGTGGCACTGCCACACGAGTACCTTTTGAGGCACCAGTTTTCATGATTGTCTCTGCCAACTTCATGCTTTCATCAAAGTAATAATTATTGTTTCCTGTGTGTTCTGTTGACAGTTCCAACTCTGATTATACTCAGATGGCCAGGTTCAACCCAGAGCTGTTTGGCTAATTATAAACCTTTTAGTTTTATAAAGGTAAAGAAATTGTGTATCAGGATGAAAGCACACTGTCCTACTTAAAAGGAAACAGTTGCTCCACACCACAAGGGAGCAGACCTGTCTGTCGGGGAGGGGTGAGGCAGTATGCTGGTCTGGAGAGAGGGCTGCCCCTGAGGCTGCTGGATGTTCTCAAAGAGCACCTGGGTTTTAAGAAATAATTGTTTTAAACTTCTTTTATGAAGTAGATGCCATGTACTACTTAGTACTCTTAGTGCTCTTCTAGGGCGGTGGTGCCACTCCGCTTACCTGTAACAGGTTTGAGAGAGAGAGTAATCCTGTGCTTGACTTTTAAAACCTCCCTCTTCACCTGCTGTGTCGTGTGGCTCAGGCTTGTGATCTTGGCATTCTCAGACTGAGGTGGGGAGGGTGGTTTTGAATTTGATGCCAGACTGGGCTGCATAGCAAGACCCTAAAATAAGACCAAAGAAGCCCATTCCTCTCCCTGTGACCCAGAGAAACCCTGTCTGTCTCACATGGGGGAAAAAAAGTGCAATTCAGTGATTTTTATTTTTTGGTTTTGATTTGTTTTTTTTGTTTTTGTTTTTGTTTTGGTTCTTTTGTTATTGTTTTGTTTTGTTTTTGCTTTGTTTTTATTTTTTGGAGACAAGATTTTTCTGTATAGCCCTGGTTGTCCTAGAACTCACTCTGTAGACCAGGCTGGCCTCGAACTCACAGAGATCCACTTTCCTCTGGGATTAAAGACGTGTGCCATCTTGTTTGGCTTAAAGATTTCTAATATGTTCATGGATACATACAACCACCAACAGAGATTTTAGAAATTTTCACCATCTCAAAAAGGAATGTGAGACTGGGTGTGGTGACTCCCATGACCTTTAGTGTGCGGTAGCTCAGAATCGCACAGTGGGGAGAGATGGAACACTGGACGAAAAGGACAAAATGACTGAATCCCTCAAAGAAGCACTGAGGTGTGCCCTCTGCGGGACGAGCGCTTGTAAGCACAGGCTCTGTGCTTTACATCGGGATGTTAGCAATATTTTTATTACACTGTAGAAAGGAAATCTTACTGAAGAAAAAAGAAAACAGGATTCAGTCAAAATGAACAGCCTGTGCTTCTAAGGACCCTATTGGCCTGGCAGGCCCCCCAAATGAGGAAACACAAAGTTATCAAGTACTTAGTATATTTACATTTTTTAAAAATTTTTTCTAATTTTACGTAGTGCTCACTCTATCTGCATGTAAGCCTCCACGTCAGAAGGGCATCGGACCCCACCATATATGACTGAGCCACCATGTGAGTGCTAGGAACTGCGCCCAGATCTTCAGGAAGAGCAGCTGGTGCTCTTAGCCACTGAACCATCTCTCCAACCCCATGTGTTTACATTTTTAAGACAGTCACTTCATTGTACCTTTCACCCAGGTGCCACTGGGTGGCCACAGTGACCCGGAAGTGAAATGTGACAGGGCTTTCAGACTAACACTCTCCTTCCTTTTCCAACAGGTTTGGCAGATCCCAGAAAATGGACTGACCCTTTCCCTGACTGAACCTGTGGTGATTTTAGAAGGTCATTCAAAACGAGTTGGCATTGTTGCCTGGCATCCGACGGCCCGCAATGTGCTTCTTAGTGCAGGTAGGAGCCCCACAGGCTGCCTGGCCTCGTGTGGGGGGAGTGACAGGTGTGACTCCACTGAAGCGGAATGCCAAGGACCATGGCAGACTCTTTAAGTGTAGATAGGGTCGCACACTTGGTGTGGTGCTCTGTGCTTTTTGCACACACTCCCGCTGTCGTCTGCCGGCAAAGCCCCGTTTATCCGCTCAGCCCTGTCTCTGAGCACCGATGCTACCTCTGGATTTTTAGTTAGATAGACTGTACCACAGTGAACCTTGGCACCTATCTCAGTGTGGAGTATGGAAGTGTCTGTCTTCCAGCTCACACTGGCTCTTGCCTCATTTCCAGATTCATCTTACAGAAATTTTTGCTTTTGCCCAAATTTTAGATTTTTTTTCCCTTCCCTCCCTTCTTTTTTTCTAAAAGCAATACATCAACTGGATGTGGTAGTTCAGTAAGTTCAAGGCTAGCCTGTTGGGGAGATATCTCATTGAATAAAGTGCTTCAGATCCCTTAAGTCAGGTCCCCAGAGCCTTTGTTAGGGAAACCAGGTGTGATGCAAGTGTTTTCAGTCCCAGTGCGGAGAGAAAGAAATGCAGTTTCCTGGGATCAAATGGCAGGCCAGACTAGCTGATGGCAAGCTCCAGGCTTGGCCTCTGGCCTCTACAGTGCACACACACGGGAATACAGATGGCTCTAGTTAAGCTTTTGGGGTGATGGATGTAAGCTCTTTCTTGGTTATAGGTATTTGTCAGAGCTTACCTTAAGTGCAATGGGTATGTGTGAATTATACCTTATCAATACTGGTTTATTTTAAAAACATGTCTTTTTTCAAGTTGAGCAGGTCAATTTTTAATCAAGAATAGGAGATGTTTATTTATGGTGAGTGAAGTTAAAAATTTAATTTCAGGTACCTGCCAAAGGCCTCTTCACAGAAGACACTGTAGGGCATCAACTTTCTTAGCCATGGTTGACCATACCTGAGTCCTTCTGATGATCTAGGGACCAAAGCCTGAGCGCACGGTGGGGGGGATGGGGGGGAGGCTGCATGGTGGAAAGGACCTGCTGTCCTCCCTGGTCACTTGGGACCATACAGGTTCACCCTGTTTTCCTGTTTGCCTTGTGCAAGCAGAGGAGACTGGTTGGTTGACTGCTGGGCCTGTACCTCCGGACTGTCCTACCACTCTGTGCCTGGCACTCCCTTGAGAGCAGGCTGCCTGGAGGAGCCAGTACAGGAAGGCTTAGCTCTCCACCCCAGAAATCGGCTACAGCATTTTATATTGTTGTACATGTTTTTCAACACGAGTTTCCTGCTTCTAGCTCTTGATTCTCAGGTATGTTCTTAGAACAGTGGTTGTCAACTTTCCTAACACTTTGACTCCTTAATACAGTTCCACATGTTGTGGTGACGCCAAACCATAAAACTATTTTTCTTGCTACTTCACAATGTAATTTTGCTACTGTTATGAATCATAATGTAAATAATGTAAGTATTTTTGGAGATAGGTTTGTCAAAGGGATCAAGACCCACAAGTTGATAACCACTGGCTTAGAAGATACTTTTGAGGCAGGGATGGGGCTGAGTCACTAAGGATCGTGGGCCTCTCTGGGAAACAGCTTCTGAATCCACATGTCTGCGTGATTTCACTTTAGAGTTCTTGTCATGGACAGATCACTCTGGCCCCAACTTCCCTTTTTAAGATAAGATCTCTGACAGCAGCAAGCCCGTCCTGTTTCCCTTCTGTTGCTATAGCTTACCCTGATTTCATATACAGGAAGGACCCTGGCTCACAGTGTCAGACTTGAGTCATGTGCTACTCCAGGTTCCTCAGGAGCAGAAATGATGTCCATTCTGATGTTAGCTTTCTGGAAAAGGGTACCTTCCTGAAACTGCCTAGTTCCATTAGTCCAGCTGACTCTAAAAAACGGGGCCCTGGCTTTGGTGTGGTTCTTGTTTGGGTTGGCTGATGGCTTCACCGTGTTGCTTTACAGAAATCTTGTCACTCTGGCCTCCCAGTAGGTAGGGCCTCTTGTCATCAGCATCTTCCTTCCCATGCCTTTGTGTCCCTGTGGGCTTGCAGCTTTCTCTCATATGTTGTTTGGGCATTTCTCATCTTGTGGTTGATCTGCTTGGAGCAGGCTGTGATAACGCCATTATCATCTGGAACGTGGGGACAGGGGAAGCCCTCATCAATTTGGACGACATGCATTCAGACATGATTTACAATGTGAGCTGGAACCGCAATGGCAGCCTCATCTGCACAGCGTCCAAAGACAAGAAAGTGAGAGTCATTGATCCCAGGAAACAGGAGATCGTGGCGGTAAGTGTTCTTAGCACAGCCTCGGTAGCCAATCAGTGACCTAGACTCTACTTGGAGGACCTGCATGCTTAAGCTATGGTGTCCTTATGTGCAGACACCATCTGAGCAGGGAGGTGACTGCCTCGGTCTCTCTTCTCTCCAGTCATTTCCAGCCTAGTCATTTCAGCTCTGTCCCTTCATGGTGGCTTTAGACTGAATCTCACTAGCCTAGAACTCACAGATATGTTAGGCCCTGCCTTCAGAGTATTGGTACAGCAAGGGCACTTAACAGCTCATGATACCCTTAGAAGTTTTCAGGTCTTGATGAGCCCAAACAAACTGTGACCTGTCTAGGAATCTCACTGGTGCTCCCTAGTTGATATCCATCCCAAGCCCAGAACAGTATCCGGGTGCCCTGCAGACCTGCAGCAGGTCCTGCCGTCATCTTAGTGCCCAGGATCTGCCACCCAGTAGGGCTTCAACAAAGTCGCACATCCTGCCTGTAATGTATGTCAGGCCTGCAGCACAGGTGGGAAGTCCAAGAACAGCTCACCTTAGCTGTGCTCTGAGGCCAGCTGAGATGTAGTGACATTTATCAGCCCTGTCTATCGCTGGACAGCAGTCGTGGTGAGTGCTTATCCACCACAGGGTCTTTCCAGGCCCTGTGCTTGTCCACCCAGCATCTTCAAGGGTAGCTGCTGAGCTGCTCTCATTAACCAGACAGGGCTAGGAGCAGCCTTCCTTATGTTCTTTGATGTTGGAGAAACTAGTGGCTGCCCCAGCCTGTAGGTTACCCGTCTTGAGAAACGTGTATGGCAGAGCTCTTGGATGTGCTCTTTATGGCTGTAGTGTGTGGGCTGGGACAGCAACAGAATGTGGTAGGAATGGAGCTCCTCCCTCAGTCTGTTCTAGGGCTCTGCTTGCTGACTTTGACCAGATTACTAGGTGTCACTTTTCCTCATGACGGGGAGGCAGTAGTTAGCCGTGACCTTAAGGTCTTGCCCAAGGAACATGGAATGGCCCACTGCGTGTGTGAAGGGAGGCTAGCTCCCAATATGGGCTTCACACTCAACCTACCCATGCTGTCTAAATGTCTAAATCTGCATCTGCTCCCTTCCTTCCCAGGAGAAGGAAAAAGCACACGAAGGAGCCAGGCCCATGCGTGCCATCTTCCTGGCTGACGGCAACGTCTTCACTACTGGCTTTAGCCGCATGAGTGAGCGGCAGTTGGCGCTCTGGAACCCGGTAGGCCCCTTCCCAGTTTTCCCTTGTTCTAAGCAGGGCTTTGGGCTGACAGGGTCTTAGGTTCTCAGTGTGGGGTTTTTTTGGGGGGGAGGGGGATTGTTTTTTGTTTGTTTTGTTTTGTTTTTATTGAGACAGGGTTTCACTGTGTGTGGCCCTGACTGATCTGGAACTAGTTGTGTAGACCAGGCTTGTCTTGAACTCAGAGTTCTCTGCCTCCCAAGTGCTAGGATTAAAGGGGTGCACTACCATTGCTTGGCCTCAGTGTGATTTTTAAGATCCTGCTGCTTTAATTTAGCAGAAGGTTCTCATGCTCAATGGAGCACTTTAGAAATGCACTCATGAAGCTCCCAATGAGTCCACCACCTGCTAGATCTGGGAAATGAGTTCTGTGTTATTGACTTGAAGATTGCACACAGTCCTGCTTAGGGAAGTGTAGAACTGCCCTAAGTGTGTACATGCCCTGAGCTGCATGCAGAGTGGCTGTGGCTGTGTGAAGGGAGTGTCCACAGTGGCAGTGCTCCTGGGCTGCTGGGCTGGGCTGTTTCTCTTTAACTTTTTTCAGTATGTGCATTCTATACAGCAAGTGCTGGCTGGAGAGATGGCTCAGGGGTAAGAGCATTTGCAGATTGCTGATGTCCTCTTCTGGCCTCAGCAGGCAACTGCACTCATGCATAGCCATTGGAGGCAGGGGTTGTCACGTGGACCCTGGGTGGCCTGGAACTTGCTGGGTAGGCCAGGTTGGCCTTTTAAAACAAAAATCTTTTTTTTTGGGGGGGGGTTTGAGACAGAGTTTCTCCTGGTTGTCCTAGAACTCACTCTGTAGACCAGGTTGGCCTTGAATTCACAAAGATCCACCTGCCTCTGCCTCCCAAGTGCTGGGATTAAAGGCATGCACCCCTTCCATGTGTCCAAAAAAGGAAAACAGCTGCAAAGCAGAAAGGCTTTTTTGTCTGTGTTGTGGAGCCATGCTGATATTTGCCTTGATTGTACATGGTGCCCATGTGCAATCATCCATACAGTCAACGTAGTTGTCAGTGAGTTTGGTCCCTGGTGTTTGCATGTATAAGGATATGCCCATGTTGTTCAGAATCTAGATTCTGCTGGGAAAATGGATTATATTAAAGAATGTATAATAAGATTATGAGAATTTGTCTTTTAAACACGTGCCTACATGTGTGTATTAAATATGTCCCTATGCATGTGTATATTAAACATGTGTCTATACATGTCTATATGTTGTTTATGGACTCATTTTCAGAAAAACATGCAGGAACCAATCGCTCTTCATGAGATGGACACTAGCAATGGGGTGCTGCTGCCTTTCTACGACCCAGACACCAGCATCATTTACTTGTGTGGAAAGGTAAACAGAAACCCTATGTCTGACATGACATCAACCCTAGAAGAGGCAGGGTTAAATGTTTTTAAACTGACGTGTGTGTGTGTGTGTGTGTGTGTGTGTGTGTGTGTGTGTGTGTGTAGTTGGGAGCTACTTGTTCATTCCTGGCTGCTGACACGAAATAATCACACAGAAAGTATATTTTTTGTAATACTGTTTGGCCAGTAGCTTAAGCATATTGCTACCTAGCGCATATATCTTGAATTAACCCATTTCTATTAATCTGTGTATCGCCCCGTGGCTGTGGCTTACTGGCAAAGTTCCAGCACATCTGTCCCTGGCGGCAGCTACATGGCTTCTCCCTGAATCTGCCTACTCTCTCTATATATCTTTTTCAGCCTGGCTATCTTCTGTTAAGCCATTGGCCCAAAGCAGCTTCTTTATTCATTAACCAATGGTATACAGAGAGGAATCTCACATCACCTCCCCTTTTCTGTCTAAATAAAAAGGAAGGTTTTAACTTTAACATAGTAAAAGTAAATATAACAAAACAGGTATCAAGCAAGAATTACAGTCACAATATTTATATCTATTTTTACCCTGTTAAACAAAACGTTTCTTGTCTCTGCTTTTTGTAGGGTGACAGTAGTATCCGCTATTTTGAAATCACGGACGAATCCCCATATGTCCACTACCTCAACACATTCAGCAGCAAGGAACCTCAACGAGGGATGGGCTACATGTCTAAGCGGGGACTTGATGTCAACAAATGTGAGATTGCTAGGTAAAGAATTGAACCCAAAGTGTCCAGTGTTCGTGACAGAACAGACCAGCTCCAAGGCTACCTTGGGTGTATTTGGAGCTGATTGTAGCATGTGACCTTTGACTTGCAATGGAGCAAAGCAGTTATACCACTCCGTTCCGTGTTTCACATGCTCACGTCCTTCGGTCTGAGTTGTGGGTGGTGTTTCCTGATGGGCAAGTGGGTAAGAGCCTTGTGCCTTCATCTCACAAGTGCTAGGGTTCCAGACCTACACCGTCATGTTTGGCTTCTTTGTCTTTTTTTAAAAGTTACAGTACGCTGGGTGGTGGTGGTTCACACTTTTAATCCCAGCGCTTAGGAGGCAGAATCAAGTGGATCTCTGAATTTGAGGCCAGCCTGGTCTACAGAGCAAGTTCCAGGGCGGCCAGGGCTACACAGAGAACCCCTGCCTTTAAAAAAAAAAAAAATAGATGATGCAACTGGTAAAACTCTGACCTTTTGAGTGTAAATTAAATGTAGGTCTCCAGGTGCACACCTGTAATCCCAGTGATAATGAGATGGAAGGTGGAGGAGACATCCCCGGAAGCTCTAGAGTCAGTGTTCCAGGCCTCAGACGAAAGGTGGAAGGCAGGGCCAGCAGAATTTCTTAGTGGGTAAAGACACTGGCCACATGGACCTGACAGCCAGAGTGTGATCCTTAGAACCCTGTAAAGTGGAAGAAGGGAACTGACTCCATAGTTGTCCTCTGACCTGCACATGTGTGCTGTGGCATGTACACCTGTGTACTAACACAAAGAGAAATAATAATGAATTATAAAAATTATAAGAAGGTGGAAAAGAACCTGCGGACCAGCACCAGCCGCTGTCCCCTGAGCTCCACACATGTGCCATGTGTGCAGAAACACAAGACACACACGAAAACCCAAAGAAAAAAAGTGCTGTTCATGTGTCACATGTTCAGTGCCTCGTGTCTGGGGACACAGTGTGTCTTTCACAGACCTCTCCCCCTCGCGGTCTCCAGCTGCAGGGATGACCGCAGTCTGCTTCCCCTCTGTAACGGGAGCACAAAGCCATGCAGAGGTCTGGGAGTCAGTGACGTGTGTTCGGAGCCCATGGACACTGTGGAAAGTAGTCCTGAGCTGTCCACCCTCTGCCACTTTGTCTTTATTTCTCTTCTGAAGGTTCTTCAAGCTTCATGAGAGAAAGTGTGAACCTATCATCATGACTGTCCCCAGGAAGGTGAGTGTCCAGGTGTTTGCGTGTGTGTGCGTGTGCGTGTCTGTGTGCCATCTGCACTCCTGCCTGCTGCTCAAGGAGTTAGGAAGGTAGTGTCAGCTCCCCTGGAACGTTGAGTGCCACATGGGTGCTGGCAGTCAGACCTAGGTCCTCTGCAAGAACAGCAAATGCTATAAGCCCTGAGCCACCCTTCATAGTTAGGGTTTCTGTTGCCTTGATAAAACATCATGACCATAAACAGCTTGGGGAAGAAAGCGTTTCTTTACAACTCTCGGGTCACACTCTAGCCTGGAAGCAGGAGTTGATACAGTAGCCATGGAGGAGCACTGCTTGCTGGTTTGCTCTCATGACTTGCTCAGTCTGCTTCATTACAGCACTCAGGACCACCTGCCCAGAGGTGGCTCCATTCACAGTGAATTGTGCCCCCCCCCCCATTAATCTTCAATCAAGGAAATGCACTATAGGCTTGTCCACCAGGTAGTCTATGGCGATTTCTCAGTTGAGGGTCCCTCTTTCAAAATGACGTAAAACTAGCCAGTCCCATCTCTCCAGCTCCACGTACCCAGTTTTTAAGTAACTTATGTTAAAAAAAAAACAAAACAACTCAGATCAGAGTGATGGCACATGCTTGTAATCCTGCTATCCAAATTATAGGAGAATAAGTAAAGAGTGGGGACATACAGCTTGAAGGAGAACACTTGCCCTGCACGCACACGCACAGGACTTAGTCCGCAGCACTACAGAAAGATGAACAGCTCAGGAGAGCCCCAACCTTTCTCGCTTACCAAATGTTGCCCAAATACCTGTTGCAGTCTGACCTCTTCCAAGATGACCTGTACCCTGACACGGCCGGGCCGGAAGCTGCGCTGGAAGCAGAGGAGTGGTTTGAGGGGAAGAATGCAGACCCGATCCTCATCTCCTTGAAGCATGGGTACATTCCAGGCAAGAACAGGGATCTCAAGGTGGTCAAGAAGAACATTCTGGACAGCAAGCCAGCTGCAAATAAGAAGTGTGATCTCATCAGTGCTCCCAAGAAGACCACAGACACGACCAGTGTGGTAAGGAGTGTGTACTTGGGGCTGGACTTGGTGTGTCCTCTGGAAAGCTCCCTGGTGCAGAGCAGTGTCCAGGGACTAGGTGACTGTGGTTTCTTGGCTAGCCAGCACTGGCTTTGTATTGCCTACTGTGCTGTCTGAGAGTGGACAGGATCCCTGCAGGGTTTTCTTCATCCCTTTCTCCAGTAAAGCATCATGGGGTTCAGGGTTGCACGAGCCAAGAAGTGAGTGTTTCATGAGAAGGACATGGTACCCGTGGGTACTGCATAGTGCTGTAGTGACTCTGGGGTAGCAATAAGGACGACCTTGGCTAGAGCCATACAGTTTGGGGGCAGCCCAACCTACCACCAGAGGGCACTGCCACCACAGGAAAGGATAGAGAGTGAAGGAAACCGCGTGGACCAGAGTGCCTAAAGAAGCTAGTGCTTTGGGCCTTGACCAAGAAGTCGGCATCTGGACTTGGTGCCTTAAGGTTTCCACTGAATAAGCTCAAGTGAGAGAAAATAGGGCTTCCTCAGAAGACCTAGCGGAGGGGGGAGCCCTTTGTGGCTGAAGGAGTCTCCCAGAACAAATGGGGGCTTCTCCTAACAACCAGAGATGTGAGTGGGCTGTAGGGCTTTGCCCAGCTAGGTGTGCAGGTGAGGACTGGGAGCCTCACTGAGCACTGCTTTTTCCTTGTGAACTCCTCTGTCTCAGGAGTGTCCATGTGTCTCGGAAAGACCTGGTGTCCTAGCTGTTCCTGGAGTAGGAATGTCGAGCTAGGTTTCCCGTTCTGCCCTGTTAGACTTCATTAATGCTGTTGGTCACCTTTTTCTGTTTGTTTTCTTAGCAAAACGAAGCCAAATTGGATGAGATTTTAAAAGAGATCAAATCCATAAAAGACACAATCTGCAATCAAGACGAGCGCATTTCGAAGTTAGAGCAGCAGCTGGCAAAGATGGCGGTCTGAGGCCCGCCCACCTCCACAGTTGGCAGCTGCTCATTGGTGTGCTCCGAGGGAGGGCAGAAAGGGAGGCACTGCCATTTGGAGACATTCCATTTCAAATCTGTCAGCCAGCAATAGGCCACATTCCAGTAAGAACTCAATTCCTCTCCCAAATTTGCAAAAAAAAAAAAATGAAAGCTGAGCTTTTTATCAGGAAGCTTTTTGGTGTTTGACAGGCCCAGTGACATTGAACTTTACTACATTTAAATGCCAGATATTCTGAATTTTAGAAAACCCACCCGACCCAGTGTCTTGCCCACATACCTTTTGAGTGGGGCCAATACCACCTTTGCTCTGTGTATTTCTCCCTTTTTAATGTTGCCAAAACCAAAAGTAGCTTTTTTCTTTGTACTTTGCTACTTTGCAGTATTTGTGTGGTTGGTTCTTTTGGTTTTTTCCCTTCTTTATTTGAAAGGGACAGCACTGTGTATGTTTATAAACTAAATGAAGATGAGAAGATTATTTTGTATAAAGTGTCACTGGAACAATCAGCGTAGCCACACAGTGCTGGCTCACTTGCAGCACAAACCCAGTCATCTAATGACTGTCCAGCAGGGAGACTTGAGAAATCACGTGGACCCACACACCACCCTCCACTCCGTTGAGTCTTCGATCAAACAGCTCTTGTCGTCTCTCTCCTAGGAGTGGGTGGTTGTACAGATGGAATTTAGCTTCTTGATGTTTCACATGATTATGATCTAACCCAAACTAGCATGTGTTTCTGCAGCTTTGTTCTACGTAGGCTCTGCTGCTTCCGTCCCCTCCAGCATTGTGGTTCCATTTCGGTCCATATTGGACAAGGGCGCCCAAGACAAGAGGATGCACATGTGTTGAGGTGTTCTTGTCCAGTGAAGCCACTTGCCTTGGCCCTTGGGCGTGGTGTGGGGCTTGCACCCAGGAGCTGTGAGTGGAGCCTCTGCCTGGCGGTTGTGTTTCCGACATCTTCTGTCCCCCACCCCCACTCTGCTGCCTCCTGTCCCTGGAGCCCAACCACTTCTGTCTGCCCACTGCTGGTCAGGCCTAATCAGTATGCAGGATGTGACCTGAGGGCTCTTAAACATTGTGACTGAGGGAAAAGTCCAGAAGAAAGTAGAAAGGGGGTTGTAGAGATAGGCTGTAGCTCACCATGGGCAGGCACTGTCCTCATCGCCACACAAATCAGGCTGCTGTTCCCCAGCACTGACCACGACTGTGGAGCACTGTGTTCCCTGGACCTGCAGAGGACAGGCTGAGCCTTACCTGCCTCCTGGGGCAGCTGGAACTGAACTCCTGGTGTTGCATGTTTGTGAAAGCAGTTGAGCAGATAGTGTCAGGGGATCACAGAAGGCAGGCCTTGGCTGTGTCCATGCTGGTGTGGGCATAGTGCTGGCTGCAAGCAAATCCACAGGGTATCAGGACAGAGGCAGAGTGTGGTGGCAGATGCTTACAGTGTGTGGGCTGGCTGGGTAGTGTTGTGAGAAGGGCTTGCCAGCTCCGTAGCTCCAGGGCGTCTGCACCTTTGTGGGTTGTGTGTCTGTCTTGTGTTTTAATGTTGACGTGGATACCGAGATGTGAAGAAACAACTAGAGTGACTCCCAGGCACACGGCATGGACAGCAGTGTGCACTGTTGGGCGAGCATCCTTGTTCCAGGATTCGGAAACGTGCTGGAGTCTGGTCGGATTAATTAAGTAGCGGTTGTTGGGGCTGGTGATGGAGCACCAGAGGGAATGTGGTTCAGAGAGAGGAAGGAGCGAGGAGAAGCCAGTGGCCACAGTGTGTGCCAGGCTCAGAGTAGGCACCTGCTACGTGCTGGATCTTTCCCTGTCTTGTCGCTGTCTTCCCAGAGCTGTGACACCAGAGGACAGTGAACCGCTCCCAGATCCGCTCTTATAGAGTGGCCACAGTGTTCTGTCGAACCACTTGCTTCCATTTTCAAAGATAAAAGACGTTGATTACAATTGTGTGCTGTGTTTCTTTCACACCTCACTCCTCTGCTGGACACAGGCATGCTGCCACAGCTGGGCGACAGTGCTCTCTGAGAGTAAGTACTAGGAGTTGGGGTGGACCCTGTGCTCCAAGGAAGGGTGATCAGGAGGGCCTCAGCAGCTGGTGCTGTGGTCCAGATTCTCACAGACCTTCTGGTAGATCCTGCCTCCAGCCTTGGCGGCCAGTGTGACCCGAAGCCAAGCTCATCTTCTGTTTCTTCCCTGGATTAGGGAAAGGATGGTAATACCATGTGCTTTGGAGGAGAGAAACACCCAAGCTGACCAGTGGGCCTCTTGCAGGGACAACATGGCCAGAATGGGGGTTGGGGGAGCTGCTCCCTGGAATTCTGAGACAAGGCATCATGTAGCCTAGGGTGACCTTAAATTTGCTGACCTCAAATCTTCCTACCTCCACCTTCCAAGTGCCTGGGATCACAGACTTGCTCCACCATGCCTGTTTCGTGTGGGCTTTGTGCATGTTCAACAAGCACTTTACCTGCTGAGCCACACCCTCAGCCCTGACTTTTGTTCTAGTGTTTTTGTTGTTTTATTGTCGTTGTTTAAGACAAGTTCTCAGAGTCAGAAGTAGGGGCACATACCTGTAATCCCAGCACTCAGAGCAGAAGCAAGGCCAGCCTGGTCTACATAGTGAGTTCCAGGACAGCTAGGGGTACATAGTAAGACCTTATCTTAAAAAGAAGAAAGACATGGTCTTTGAACTTCTTGTATGCTAGATAGCCTTGGGCCTCTTGCCTCTGTAACCTGAGTAACTGGGGTGCATGCGGGGGATGGGGGTTAAAGCCGGGTTTTCAGTAGAAGAGAAACCTTGCCTGTGCTTTGTGTTCCAGCAGGTTCGCTGTGTTCATTGTACCCTTCGACTTCTTCTTTTCTATTACTCCATCTCGGATGACATTTCAGTATTTGTAGGGAAGAAGCCTCCTTGTTTACCTTTTCTTGGTGCTTATGATGTGATGAGCAAGTAACAGGAAACTGACCCCCCACCCCCACCCCAGGTCCTTCCTCCTCAGCAGAGGGAGCAGCAACTGATTTTCCAGGCGCCTGGGAGGGGAAGTTGGCAGGTCTCTCTCTGGGGACCCCAGCTGTGGGGAGTGGCCTGGTGATCTGTTTACGACTGGCCTGTTGTCTGGTTTTGGCCACCTTGATCCTCTGCCAGGAGACCTGACAGTTCTGTGTCACTAACTCTCAGACAGACAGACGGACGTCTGGAGAGAACTTACTTTTTAGGGTTACTTCCCCCCTCTGCTTAGTGCTCTGTGTTCAGGAAAGCTTGCTGTTTTGTCTCAAGGAAGCTGTTAACTGTAAGTAGCCCCGTCTCCTGCCAGCGCAGTTAGGAATCCTGAAATTGTCACTGACTCATGGACATGATTTTGTGGTCAGTGGCACAGTTTACATTTGTTGCCCGGGGTAGACAGTAACCTACAAAGAACACTGGAGAGGTGGGTCCTTTACTCCATCACTAGAGGTCACATGTGCACAATGACAGCACCGTTCTGGAAGGCAGGCAGGCCCACAGGCGAGTCCAGACTTAACATGCACCGCTTTTACCCTGACTTCTCACCGGAGAGCTGCGCCCCGGACACCAGTGGGGTGAGAACTGGCCCCACAGTCGCTGGTCACATTCCTGTAATGCCCGTGACTATTTAGTCATTTAAGAAGGATATTGAGTAAGAAACATTTTTTAAAAACAAGTTGTAGTTGGGGCTGGAGAAAGGGCACAGCAGTTAGGAGTGTGTGTCTAGATACAAAAACGTGGCTGCATTCCTTGTCTGGCCTTCGAGAGCACCTGCACACGTGTACTCCCCAGTGCACAGACACACAAATACACATAAAAATAAATCTTAGGAAAAAAAGTAGGATATAGTTTATTCTGGTTTTTGCTTTTAATGTACAATATTTATTGTATATGCACATAACTGACTAGATATGGCTGCACACCTAAATCCATCACTCGGAAGATTGAGAGCTCAACGCTAGCATGGTCCATCAACCAAGTTCCAGGACAGCCAGGGCTACACAGGTTTTTCAGACCCTGTCTTGAAAAAACAAAATGGAAGCAGGGAGAAAAGAATTAATAATGATAAAAGCTGGGGTGGTTCTTTTGTTGTTGTTTTGACTTGTTTGTTTGAGAAAAGAGCTCACTCTGTAGCCTTGGCTGGCACAGAACTCTTGTAGAGCAGGCTGACCTCGAACTCAGAGATTCACCTGCCTCTGCTTTCACAGGGCTAGGACTGAAGGTGTGTGCATTCTAGGTGGTATTTGCATTTTTAAGTAATTAACAAAAACCCATAGGAAGACTATTTAATGAGAAGAATCATGAAATTCAAAGCCTAATGTCTGTAAACAATTGGAACATGCTGGGGCTGACAGCTGGCTCAGCAGCTGAGCATGTACTCAGCACCTACATCAGGTAGCTCACAACCAGGGATCCCACAGCCACTTCTGGTCTCTCTGAGCACCTGTAATTTGCTGCACACACATACAGAAAGATATACATAATCAAAAATAGAATGTAGGTTATTTTAACTTGAGCATGCCTTACATTGTGGCTGTTTTTCCTGAGTACTTGGGAGATCTGAGTGGCACTGACTGCTATGAAACCTAAAATTCTGCTGCTGCCTTAGTGTTTATAAAACACTACAACCAAAACCTGCTTGGAGAGGAAAGAGTCTATTTCATCTTACACTTGTATTCGGTCATCCAGGAGTCAGGGTAGGAGCCTTCTGTAGTCAGTGTTCCCTAGAACAGTGGTTTGCAGGCTGTGCTCCAGCCAGGCCAGCAATGGCTGCGTCCTGGGGCAAAGTCCAAGGACCCAGCAGTTGTTTGTTCGATGAGGCTGGATGTCTCAGCTGGTCTGCAGTTTACATCAGAGTCCTGAAGAGGCAGGCTCTAATGCTAGTGAAGAAATGCCTCCGTTGCAAGATAGGTGAACGTGCCAGTGAGAATGAGGGCCAGCAGGCAAAATGTGAAAGCTTCCTCCTGAGTCCTTTAGGCTACCATGAGAAGGTGTAGCCCAGATGTAGAATGGGTCATTACACCTCAGATGATGCGATCAAGAAAAATCCTGTCTGGAAGCAGTCACACCTTTAATCCCAGCACTCAGGAGGTGTAGGTAGGTGGATTGCTGAGTTTGAGGCCAGCCTGGTCTACAGAGAAAGTTCCAGGACAGTTAGGTCCACACAAAGAAATCCTGTCTTGAAAAGGAAAATCCTCACAGGTGTGCAGCTACTAGGATTTTTTACTTAATTCCAGATGGCTGTTGTCAAGTTGAGAATCAGTTGCCAATCACAAACCCAGAGTCAGGAACTGATGTAGGCCATTGAAGAGTGCTGGTTACTGCCTTCTGCTCAGTCGGCTTTCTTATACACCCTAGGACCAACTGCCCAGGCATGGTGCCACCCACAGGGGCTGGGCCCAGAAAATGCCCCCCATACCTGCTTACAGGTCAGTCTTACATTTTCTCAACTGAGTCTCCCTCCCAAAAAAACTCCACCTTGTTTCGAGTTGACAAAACTAGCTAGCATAATTGGCTCCTTGTCAGCCTGGCACACAGACACCTCACTGTTCAACTAGAATCTTAATCATTTGTCCCCAAGATGACACGTTAATATTAATGCTGTGATAGAAAACATTCCAACTTTTAAAAAGTGCCACATCCTTTGAAGACTCAAAATGTTGCCAGGCAGTGGTGGTGTTTGCCTTTAATCCCAGCAGTCGGGAGGCAGGTGGATCTCTTGAGTTCGAGGCCAGCTTGGTCTACAAAGCAAGTTCCAGAACAGCTAGGACTGTTACACAGAGAGACCCTGTCTTGAAAAATCAAAAATAAATAATAAATATTAAAATGTTAAGTTTAGTCTCTAAAATTTAATGAAGTTTAGCTAGAGATTTAGCTGAGGAGTTAAAGGGCTCTTGTTTTAGCAGAGGAGCTGGAGTCAGTTCCCAGCATCCATGTATTGGCTTGCAACCTCTTAACTTCAGTTCCCGGAGATCAAATGTCCTCTACTGATGTCAGTGGACACCACATTACATGTGGTACACAACCATACATGCAGCCAAAACACTCACACACAAAACAATAAAAGTCTTTAAAAATTAGGGGAAAAACATTCAAGGTCTCTCTAGAATATCCAAAATCTCTAAAATTTCCAAAGTGTCTGTAAAATTCCAAAGTCTCTAAAACACTGTGGTCCTCTATAAGATCGAAACAAAATACTTTTTCACTCCCAGGAGGGTAGAACCAGAGCACAGTTGTGGTGAAATCAAAGTGTAACAATGTAAGGAGTTCAATGCTTGACTTCTGGGACCCACTCATGATCCTCTGGGCTCCCGAGGACCCAGGCCCCTTGTCAGCTTCGTCCTCTGCAACAGGCAAGAGCTTGTCTCAGGCTGTGGCCAGCTCCAACCCTCCGCTGCTGCTTCCCACGGTGGTTGTTCCACAGTACTGTGATCTCCAAGATGTCCGGGTCTTTACTGCAGCTGGGCTGCACCTCCAATAGTCTCTCCTAGGCTCTGCAGGGAGCCTGACCCTGTCACTTGGTGCCAAGCCTCCCCTGCTCTCCATGGCACTTTTCATGCTTTAAAACCAGTAACACCTTGGAAACTTTACACGTTGCCGAACTTGGCCAGCATGAGATGCAGCCTTAGCTACCTCTAGACCATGGACCATAGCGTCTGTGTGCTTACTTGAGGAAATAATCCAGATTTACAATCCTCAGTAGTGCTGGTCTCTTTCTGATTACTGCTAATTTCTCAATTCCAGATCACCAGCATCGATTGTGCCAGCAAAGCAGAGGTTTCACTTCAGTGGTGCTGGTCTCTCCTTACTCATGTACTTAGGATTAGTCTACCCCAGCTAACTAGAACCACACATTCTTAAAGCTCAAGCTAGGAAGTAGCCCTAAGAAGATTGTTTAAGGGGCTCTCAGACTTCCCTCTGAAACTTCACAAGCCAGGGAAGCAAGTTTTCAAGGCACAATCCTGGAGGGGACCTTACCTACTACACCCATGATAATTGGGTATGCAGCCAAGACCCTGGTGGATCTTCAGAGAAAGACTGTCCCCCCAGCGACCTGGAAAGGGCCCTTTTTGAGATCTGCAGTCTGTAGTGGGCTCAGCTGGTGCCTCAGGAAGGTTATAGGAGGTGTGTATTGCTCAGGCTATTTTTTTTTTTTAATTTTTTGGCCACTTTTGCAGTTCACAATGTCTTCAGCCTCATTGCTGGGATTATAGTGCATATCCGCATGCTTGGCTTTGCCCTGCACAGCACAGCTTCAGGTGGGGGGGGGGGGAGAAACTATCGCCCACTTTCTGCTGCCTCTGAGGGAACACCCTACACTCCAGTCTCCAGTGTGGAAACAGCTTTCAGGTGCTGCTCATGCGGGCATTCAGAATCTGGGCTTGAAAGGGAACACACCGCCAGTAGGGGTGACACACATCTCTAGTCCCAGGAGTCAGAGGCAGGTGGATCTCTGAGTTTAAGGCCAGCCCAGTCTACAGAACGAGTTCCAGGACAGCCAGAGCTATACAGAGAAACCCTGTCTTGAAACCCTAGTCCTCCCCCCCCAAAAAAGAAAAGAAAGTAAACACTCCATACCCTGTTCCTGTTTGAGGAGGGAATCGAATCTGGTGGGGAGGAGGAGGCTGTAGCCATTTCCCCTTCAGATGACTCAGACAAGCAAACCTGCAGGCCACCTGGAGTAGATGATGCTGGGAGAGGGAATGAATCCCTCCGCCAGCCAGGACTTTCAGAGCAAAACAGACCTTTTCTTTATGGCACCTTCACCTCCAGGAGATGGAGAATCTTGGAAATGCATAGATGGCGAAGACTATCCAACAGGCCTGGTTTTAATTTTTTAAAGATTATTTTTATTTTTAATTATTATTGTGTATGGATGCTTTGCTTGCATGTATGTCTATGTACAATGGATTTGCTGGCCAGAAGAGTTCACTGGATCACCTGAAACAAGTTACAGACCATTGTGAGCTGCCATATGGGAACTGGGACCTGAACTCGGGTCACTGTAACCTGTGTTCAGCAAAGCCAATGGGTGCTGGAGCTCAGCAATGGTCTAACCTGGGAACCAAAGAATGTTTGGTTCCTGCTGAAAGCAACACTGTTTATCCCTCTCAAGTTTGTCTTATGTGCTCCTAAACATGATAAACATGGGGGAGACATCCTGCTAGGAATCCTGTTTGCCCTCCTAAGCAGTCACAGTTTTCTTTCTGAAAGGTGACATTCTGGGGACAGTATGAGAGCATTTGAGCCTCAGGCTATCTCCCAGGCTAAGCAGAGTCCAGTCTTGTTGGCCATACTTGGGGAACTGGTTTGGATCCCCTGATTCCACAGAAAGGTTGGATCTAGCAGTGTATGCCTGGGGCTAGGGATGGGGAGACAGGAGGGTCCCTGGCACTTGCTGGTCAGTTAGTCTAGAGGAATCCTTGAGATCCAGGTTCCGAGACTCAAACCAAATAAGTAAGATGGTGAAGTAATTGAGGAAGAAACAAGGAGCACCTACGATGAGGAGGACGGACAGCAGGAGCACCTGTGATGAGGACGAAAGGACGGCAGGAGCACCTGTGATGAGGACGAAAGGATGGCAGGAGCACCTGTGATGAGGACAGACAGCAGGAGCACCTGTGATGAGGAGGACAGACAGCAGGAGCACCTGCGATGAGGACAGACAGCAGGAACACCTGTGATGAGGAAGACATGGCAGGAGCACCTGTGATGAGGAGGACAGACAGCAGGAGCACCTGCGATGAGGAAGACAGATGGCAGGAGCACGGATGGCAGGAGCACCTGTGATGAGGAGGACGTACGAAGGAGCACCTGAGATGAGGATGAAAGGACGGCAGGAGCACCTGTGATGAGGAAGACAGCAGGAGCACCTGCGATGAGGAAGACAGATGGCAGGAGCACCTGTGATGAGGAGGACAGACAGCAGGAGCACCTGTGATGAGGAAGACATGGCAGGAGCACCTGTGATGAGGAGGACAGACAGCAGGAGCACTTGCGATGAGGAAGACAGATGGCAGGAGCACGGATGGCAGGAGCACCTGCGATGAGGAGGACGAAAGGACGGCAGGAGCACCTGCAATGAGGACGAAAGGATGGCAGGAGCACCTGCAATGAAGACGAAAGGATGGCAGGAGCACCTGCAATGAGGATGAAAGGACGGCAGGAGCACTGTGATAAGGAGGACAGACAGCAGGAGCACCTGTGATGAGGAGGACAGACAGCAGGAGCACCTGTGATGAGGAGGACAGACAGCAGGAGCACCTGTGATGAGGAGGACAGACAGCAGGAGCACCTGTGATGAGGAGGACAGACAGCAGGAGCACCTGTGATGAGGAGGACAGACAGCAGGAGCACCTATGATGAGGAAGACAGATGGCAGGAGCATGGATGACAGGAGCACCTGTGATGAAGAGGACGGATGGCGGGAGCACCCATAATGTGGAAGACACAGCAGGGGCACCTGTAATGAGGAGGACAGATGGCAGGAGCACCTGTGATGAGGAAGACGGACGACGGGAGCACCTGTGATGCACAGGCAAACATACAGGTGAAACACTTATAAGTTTTGTTTATTTGTTTACTTTTGTTTTTTGAGACAGGGTTTCTCTGTGTAACTGCTCTGGCTGTCCTGGGACTCTTTGTAGACCAGGATGGCCTCGAACTCACAGAGATCTACCTACTTCTGCCTCCTGAATGCTAGGATTAAAGACGTGTTCCACCACCACCCAGCTATAAAATTTTAAAAAAAATCTTTTATAGTTCAGGTTGTACTGGGATGGATAGATTCAGTCATGGCCCATCTACTTAATTCCAAGATTCCCTTAATAACTGGGCATGTACCTGCCCGTTATGATCCTGGCCAGTTGAGTCTCGAGCCATTTTTGATCCCCCAATGCTTCCTCCCTGTTTAATGAAGTCACTGGGTTTCGGTTTCCCCTCTCAACCCTCACTCAGAAATAACTGGCACAAAGTGCAATAAAAGGTGCCTGGCAGACCCATGTGGCCATAGTGATGTCTGTCCCTAGAACTGTGTGTCCAGGAGTCCCCCCAAAATCAGCTGAAACAAGGAAGACCGGGTTCAAGGCAGGGACGACTGTCCAGGAGACTGGGATCAGGAGGCTGAGGATGCTTTCTTTGGTCGTCACATCCTTACTTGTCCACCAAGCAGAAGCCACAGTTTCACTTTTGAGATGGGACTGTGTCAGCAATGACCAGTAATTAAGAGCACATTCTCCCCAGCAGGCCCAGAGACAGACCTCAGTCCCCAGGCTTAGCTGAGCCCTGGACTCCAGCACCCACCAGCATTGTTAGTTGTGATTCCTGCTCCACACCCCAGGAGCTCACAACTTGTGAGGGGCTAGAAACATTGCATCCTCCCAGATCACAGCAGGTTGGGGTACGGGGAGGAGCTGAGATACAGGCTCTGATAGGCACTTTTTGTATCTACTCCAGTTTTGCCACCCACCAGCAGATCACCCTGGGCAGGATACTTGGATCCTCTGGACCTGGCATTTCTCACCTGTACAATGGGAGCAGCAATAGTACCCACCTGTGGGGCAACTTTAATGAAGAGCCCAGCACAGGGCCTGGGAACCTGAGCAGCAGCTACCTTAGTGCTAGGTACGGTGAGAGGACAAGGAGAAGCCACGATGAGCAAAACTGACGTGGCTTTTCCACTGTGGCTTCTAGGGAGACAGACAAACATCAAGCAGGGGTGGGGCTGGGTGCTCTGAAATGGTGGGGGAGGGGTACAGTGAACTGGGAGGGCTTGAAGAAGCACATGAGATATAGTATGATGAGTCAGAAGAAGTTGCTGATTAAAAGAAAATAAAAAAGTACCCAAGGCAGAAGGAACACAAGCTGCAGACCACAGAAATAAATCTGGCCCTCCACCTATTCTTGTCAATAAAGTTTTATTGAAACACAGTCCATACATTTGTTTACATACCATAGCTGTTCTTATGACTTAACAGATCCACAAAACAGGGAAGATTTACTATCTGGTCCTTTCCAGAAGAAAGCTCTCTTTTGGGTAATGAGTTACCCTCTGGAAGTTCATTCTGTAGTACCAGAAGAGGCTGCTGCACCCTTCAGAGACTCCTCCACAGAAATCTGGAAACCAACAGGATTAATGCCATTTGTGGCCATGGGAAGGAGCCATGGTTGGTAGCTCTAACAAGTGGTCAGACATGTAGGAAACTGACCCCATGGACCCCAGAAAAAAAAGGTTAAGAATTATGTCAGCATACCAAATGTCCATAAAGTCCTTGCTGCCTTCAAGAGCTCTGTTTCCTAATTATAAAGTATAAAGGGCTGAGGCTATAGCTCTGGGGCAGAGGTCTAGCGCACGCTAGGGCTGTGGGCTGATTCAATAGTACCTAAACGTAAAGGATGACAAATGAACACAGCGTCATTATGAGCATTTAAAACTTTCTATAAAAAAGTAGAGAGTGGCAAAGGAGATGGCGCCCATCCTGCTTCTGAGGGACAGCCATGTGAGCTCAGAGCACCACACATTTAAGCTTTGCCGACCACACGTGTCAGTGCCATGCTTTCCCTCGAGGAGCAGGACATGCTTTGTGGACACACTATAAGGGCATGGTGCCAGTGCCTGCATCTTACAAGTAGGTGATGGAGGAGTGTCTATGTGTTACTTTCATTATTAATAAAGATACTGCCTTGGCCCTTTAAGAGAACAGAAAATTAGGTAGGCAGAGTAGACAGAACAGAATTCTGGAAAAGAGGGGGAGACGCTTCAGGTAGTCGCCATGTTTCTCCTCTCCGAGATGGACGCAGGTTAAGATCTCTCCTGGTAAGCGATCCACCTCGTGGTGCTACACGGATTACTAAATATGGGTTAAAGGAAGATGTGAGAATTAGCCAATAAGAGGCTGAAACTATGGGCCAGGCAGTGATTTAAAAGAATACAGTTTCCGTGTAATTATTTTGGGCAAAGCTAGCCGGGTGGCAGGACACAGCCCGCCGCTTCGTTCTACAAATAGGGGCTCACTCTGTGGACCAGGCTGTTCTCAAACTCATAGGCATCCTCCTGTCTCTCTCCCTTTACAGTGTGCTGGGATTAAAGGCATGCGTCACCAGGCCTGGCCCTGTTTGTTTATTTTTTTGACATAGAGCCTTGATCCCTAGCCCTGGCTGGCCTGGATCTCCATTCATAGTTCAAACTGAACTTGAACTTACTGTAATCCTCCTGTCTCGGCCTGCAGAGTGTGTGCCACCACATCCAGCTCTTCAAATCTCTTTTATACAAATGATCATTGCTGTGGTCTGTGAGAGGTTTTTAATCTTTCCAGGCTCCATTTCTAAAAAGCAGGACGGGGCTGGAGGCACGAGCCTGCCGTCCCAGCTATGTGGGAAGTAGGGTCATGAGTTCAAGGATTGCCTAGACCACAGAGTGAGTTCAAAGCCAGTCTTGGGAATTTAGCAAGCCCCTGCCTCAACAGTCTGGGAGGGAGAGTGCTTACCTGCTTGATAACAGGTACCTGTGTGCTTTGCCCTCAGATGTGCTGAAAGGTAAGCTGAGACATAAGAAAAAACATTTTGGAAAGTTTACTCCAACAATGATGCATAAATTATGATGCTCTGGGCTTGACAAGATGGCTAAAGGCACTTGCCAACAAGCCTCACGACCTGAGTTCAATCCCCAAGACCCACGTAGTAGGGGAAAAGGAGAAAACTGACTCTTAAAAGTTGCCCTTTGGCCAAGTGGTGGTGGCACACGCCTTTAATCCTAGCACTCAAGAGGCAGAGGCAGGCAGATCTCTGTGAGTTCAAGGCCAGTCTGGTCTACAGAGCTAATTCCTGGACAGCCAAAGCTACAGAGAAACCCTGTCTCGAAAAGGTTACCCTTTGACCTGTTTCTCTCTCTCTCTCTCTCTCTCTCTCTCTCTCTCTCTCTCTCTCTCTCTCTCTCTCTCTTTCTCTGTCTGTCTCTGTCTCTCTCTCTCTCTCTCTCTCTCTCTCTCTCTCTCTCTCTCTCTCTCTCTCTCTCTCTCTCTCTTTCTCTCTTTCAATAAATCAAGAATCTTCAAGCCAGCGAGGTTCAGGAGTCAAAAGACTCAAAAGAAAAACAGAGATCTGATTGGTTTGGAAGATTCTTAGTTTTTGATTATAACTGCATTGGCTACTTCTGATTGGTTGAGTGCAAGTTCAACCTGTCTTTAGGTAGTTCCAAGAAGTGACCGAAACTTTGCTTATGTCTGTTTGCAAATCAAGCAGGCCTGTCTGTCTGTAACCACCTGGCTGTACGCTCATGGCCCTTCAGCCTGTCTCCTTTTAAATCTGCTTTAACAAGCAGGGATGTGATTTTTAGCACCTGCTTTGTACTCCACCA
The DNA here is from genome assembly GCF_903992535.2 of Arvicola amphibius. NCBI lineage: Eukaryota > Metazoa > Chordata > Mammalia > Rodentia > Cricetidae > Arvicola > Arvicola amphibius. Next base: position 121,704,251 of record NC_052056.1, read on the forward strand.
AAGGACAGATCTTTCTGGTGTGGGACTTCTGTTTCACCAAATGTTCTCTCTTGTTGAGTACCGTTGCTTTGGTCCTTGAGGGTCCATTCCTAGAGTCACAAAACTGCTTACTGTGGATGCCGGCCTTGCAGGTGTCAGGTGCAGGAGGATGTGGTTTCACGGTCTCCACACAGAAAGCATGAACTGGAGTCCACTTGGCAGTGTGCGCACCTCTAGAACAAGTCTTCTGCTCAGTGGACTTTGATAGGGCTGAAAGGCCTCTGTCTCCCACCACGTAAACTGGCTGGGGCGGAGCTGGGTGGCAGGGCACTTTCCAGAACAAAGAACAGTCACAATCTTTCCATGTAGCTACATCACAGCTAGATGTGAGTCCTGTTTCTGCAGCTTATCCGTCTACTCTGGTGGGCTCAGCTGTGGGCCTTAGCGTTGGCTTCCTCAGGCTGTTGAAAGATCCTGTCTGACTCACCATGGAATCTCAGGTCTGTCCGTCTGTCTGTCTGCCTTGTTTTGTATGTTTGCTTTACTTTAAACATTATTTTGTTTTATATATTTATTTTGTGTGTGTATATGTACATACACATGTAGTAGGAGGCCACCCAGACTCCCAAAAGAACCACACAGAAACTGTATTAATTAAGTCACTGCTTGGTCTATCAGCTCTAGCTTATTGGCTAACTCTTACATCTTAATTTAAACCATTTCTATTCATCTGTGTATCGCCATGAGGCTTACCAGGTAAAGTTCTGGCAGGGCTACATGGCTTCTCTCTGACTCTGCCTCCTTTCTCCCAGCATTCAGTTTAGTTTTCCCTGCCTAGCTCTACTCTACTCTATCAAGCCAAGCCAGTTTCTTTATTTGCCAATGGTATTCACAGCACACAGAGGGGAATCCCACATTGTACACATTCATGCCATGGTGTGTGTGTATGAAAGAGACAGACAGACAGACAGACAGACAGACAGACAGACAGACAGAAAGACAGAAATCACCTTTCAGGAGTCTGTTCTACAAGGCAGATTCCAGTTCTTGAACTCAGGTTATCGGGGTTTGGTGGCAGGCCACTTTATAAATTTGTTTTTTGAGATAAGCTATGGGACCCTGGTTGGCCTGCCACTCATTATATTATCCAGGCTGGGCTCAGCCTCTCAAGTGCTGGAATGACAGGCATGAACTACCATGCCTCTTACTTTATTGGGCTGGGTCTTCTCATTTTGTAGCTCAGGCTGACCGCAAACCCTTGTTCTTATTGTCAGCTTTTGAGTGCTGGGGTTACAGGCTATACCACCTTGTCCTTCTGGCTTTCATTTTTAAACAGTCTATGTGCAAGGCATTGTATGCTTTTCTCTATATGGGTCCCCATCCTGGCCTTGTCAAACTGCAGGACAGACCCTGGAGCTTAATCCTCTCCTCCCCTTCCTGATCTGTCAGCCTGTCTACCTGTCACTCCTGATGTCACTGTCACTTCTCCTGCCTGACTCTACAACCCACCTTGGAGTGACACATTTACTTCAGGCATGAAGTCATGGTAATTATTTACTGGCTGGCCTCACCATCCTATGAAGAACCACAAGAAGAACAGCAGGAGGTCATGGCTGGTGTCCAACCTGACAAGCAGGGTTGGCCTAAGGAACAAATTAGGGAGGAGAAATGCACTGGGACATTGGGGACGTCGCTGCCCAGGGAGTTCTTGAGTGCTGCTCAAGGTACCTGCTGAATTATCTGTGGAGTGGTTAAGACAGGGTTTTACTCTTTAGCCCAGGTTGGCCTCAGACCCGTGGCACTCTTTCTCCTTGGCCTCCCCAATGCCTGGATTATAAGTAAGAACCACTGCACCTGATTATGTGCATGCGTGGTTATGTACACACCTGGTTATGTATGCACCTGGGTATGCACACACCTGGTTATGCACACACCTGGTTATGCACATACCTGGTTATGCACACACCTGGTTATGCACACACCTGGTTATGCACACACCTGGGTATGCACACACCTGGGTATGTACACATCTGGGTATGCATACACCTGGGTATGCACACACCTGGTTATGTACATACCTGGTTATGTAGAGCTGTGTGAGAAGAAAAACATCCTATTGCCCAGGAGAAGGAGGATCCTGAGGCCAAGCAGAGCTATAGAGGTGGGGGTACACACATACACACACACACACACACGTGCACACACATATACACATACAAAAAATACACACACATGCACACACACACTCATATGCACATACACACATGCACACATACAAACACACATACACGCATGCATACATAAACACATGGTCACACACATGCATGCTCACAAACATGCACACACAGGCAGGCACACACACACTCACACAACATGAAAGCTATTCTCTGCACCAGCCCCAGAGAGATTGGTACTCCGTGGTTCCTGCCCCTCTGCCTCCCATTTTCCGCCTTGAATGGAACTGAGACCTGTCCTTCTTTTTGGCCTCCCATGGCAGGGTTCTTTCTGACCAGCACTCTCTCTCCAAAGTCTCACCCAGAGGTCCCCTCACCTGTAAGGTCCCATACCTTCCTTGTGTTTCCAAGAGTGCTATCAGGCCAAGCATGTCACTGTCACACTGCCCACCCAATTTGAATCAGACTTGTCACCAAAACTGTCACAAACAAGGGGTGTGGGGTGTCACGTGACCAGCCTGAGTAACCACATTCACACTTCCTTCTTCCACACCCTGCCGTTAGGGTTGTCGATTGGGACTGCAAGTGTCTGGCAGTGTGGGCTGGGGCCTCTTCATTGAGGCAGACTTGCTTCTGGCCCCGGAGGGCAGCTACCCCATGCTTTGCTGAGCAGGTAAGTACTGATTTGCAAAACTGGGGAGTGGCTGGTGGCCCAAGGGATAAGAAGCTTGCCTTTCCATCGCTAGCACACAGGGCAGGACCAGGAGCCCTTCCGAGTGGCACTGAGACTCTGGACCACGGTCTTCATGGAGACTGGGTCTCCTCCAGCCTTAGCTGTGGGTCTCCCCTGATGCTATCTAACTGCTGTCTGGGTATCAGGCTATGGCTGCTGCCTTGTAGTCTCTGAATGGAGATTCAAAGAAGTCTGGGCCCTCTCCCTAGAAACGATCCTACCCCTCTTTCCGTGAGTGGGAAACTGAAGGCCAGTGCTGAGACTGAGCCTAGAGGAGTCCAGAGGGACAGAGTGTGGTTTGTCTTGAGGTTGTTAAAGCATGAGAATATTCTTTGGAATTCTCTCTCCTCTCTCTTTCAAATTAGATGTGGTTTCCGTTTGTTCATTAGGCTGACCTGGAACTCTGTGTAGCCCAGACTATCCTCTGGCCTTGGCCTAGTGCTGGGGTTGCGGGCATGCACCACCATACCAGCCTTCTTTGATTATTTTAAATTTTTATTTGTATATTACTTTGTGTGGGGGTGTGTGCCTATGAACTTGTGTGCACGAACGGCCCAGGAGTGTCATTGGCGTGTGTGGAGGTCAGAGGATAGCTTGAGGGAGTCGGTTCTCTCTTTGCACTGTGAGTTCTGGGAACTGGACCCAGGTCAGTGGATGTCCCTAGCAGGCCCCTTTGCCCTCGGCGTCATCTAACCCACCCAGATCTGTTTCGCTTTTTTAAAAAAAAAAATTAAATTAGATTGAGAAAACAGAATTTGTTCATGGGAAGTTGTTTTTAAATTAGTCTAAGTTTTAAAAAATGTTATGTGTATGGGTGTTTTGATTGCATGTATGTCTGCACATCATATGTGTACAGTGCCTTCATAGGCCAGAAGGCAATGTTGGATCCTTTGGAAGCTGAGTTAAAGATGGCTGTGAGCCTCTGTGTGGGTGATGGAGATCAAACCGGGTCCTCTGGAAAAGCAGCCAGTGCTCTAATCCTGCTGAGCCATCTCTCCAGTCTAGTCAAGGCTGGCCTCAAATCTCCTACATAGCCACAGAGTATCTGAAATTCTGTGGCTCCATGTTTCAAGTGCTGTAATAACAGGCATGTACCTCTACCACACCCGGTTCCTTGATGCTGGAATCAAAACCAGAGCTTCAGGCAAGCTAGGCAAGTGTATTGCCCACTGGAGACTGGCCAGGGCTGAAGACCCAAGCAGAGCCCAGCCCCCACACCTACAGATCTGTGTTGTGCTTTGCTGAATGATGTTGGGTTTGAGACCAGGCCCTTTGTCAAGCTTGGCCAGTGTTTTACCACTGAGCGTCCTCAGCCCTTCACCTCTGGATAGAAATTGGTTCCTTTGTCTGACAACGTGGTTTTTTTGCTGGCCTCATTTTTACCTTCTTTTCCTGGAACTAGCTTCTATGTACAAGGGTCTGACCTCTCGGTGGCCAAGGGTGAGGGAGGTAGCTCTTCTGGGTGCCTCTGGTGGTACCACACCCTGTGAGGATGTTCCTTCCTCACCAGATTGGCCAGCAGCCAGAGAGCTGAAACTGGGGAACAAAAGGGACTGGGCCACCCTGCCAGCTCTCCAGAAAATCTGGATTGGATCCCTGTTGGGTCACCAGAGGGGCTTTGGTGCTTTGGGGTCACCTGAGTGTTCCGATGGATGGCGATGCTGTTTATAGGTGGGGAAACCAGGCTCTGAGGGAGAGATGACAGCTACATGTGATGTCATAGTCAAGAAGGCACCAAGTTAGGATGTCATAGGCCTATGGGCAGGACCCTGGACCTGTGGTGACCAGATCTGTCAGTCCCCTTTGCTGCAGGAAGTGATGCACTGGACAGACAGACTGGCCGGCTAGGATATGTGCTGTTTATGCCACTTGAGAAAGCCAGGTGAAGCTCTCTTTGAATTTGCGCTAAATTTCACGGCTAATCTGTAGCTGCCCAGTGCCCTGGGGTTCCAACAAGCCATGCTTAGTTCCTGGGGTTATCTAATGTTATGCTTGTGGCCTTGCAAGGGCCCACAGGATATTAATTAGACACACAGGATGTTTACTAGTGAAGAGTCACAGGAGCCAGGAGTGAAGGCGCACGCCCTTAATTTCAGCATTTTCTGGAAGCAGAGGCAGGCAGACCTCTATGAGTTTGAAGCCAGCCTGGGCCACATAGTCTCAAAAATGAATGAATGAATGAATGAATGAATGAATGAATGAATGAATGATAGGGGCTGAGTGTCAAGGCACACAGCTATAATCTCAGGAGGCAGAGGCAGGAGACTTAGTAATTCAAGGTCATTTTTGGCTACAGAGCCAGTTGTAGGCCAGCCTGGGCTACATGAGACTGCTTCAGAACAAACAAAAAGTTTATAGGGTGGGAATGGGAATTAGAAAAAAGAAGGGTCCAGGCTAGGCAGTGGTGGCACATGCCTTTAGTCCCAGTTCTCAGGAGGCAAAGGCAGACAGATCTCTCTGAGTTCGAGGCCAGCCTGGTCTACAGAGCAAGTTTCAGAACAGGCTCCAAAGCTACAGAGAAACCCTGTCTTGAAGAAAAAAAAAAAGAAAGAAAAGAAAAAGGGTCCTTGATAGGTGGGATGCGCCAGTTTACAAATACACTGCAAAGAAACTGGAGACCACATGTCTGTGCAGTTCTGGGGGTTTGAATGGCCCTGTTTGGGGATGTCGGGCCTGTTGGTTCTGAGAGTCTCTGCCCTCTTTAAGCTTGTGGGCTGGTGAGGTGGCACAGGGCAGATTATCACAGTGTCCATGAGCCAAGAGAGACCCCAGCTGTGCCCACCTGTTGCTGGACCCTGGGCATGTGTCACTGTCTCCACGTGGCTGCAGGGTTGAGCTTCTGGAGTTCATGGGTTAACTTGAGTGGAGTTTTAGGAGACAAACTTCAGGAAGGTTTACAGAGTGGAAGATGCTGGACCAAACCTGAGATGATCTGGGGAGCTCCAGGCCCAGATGGTTTGGGACTCAGAGAGGCTCTGCAGAGGGCCCAGATGGTTTGGGACTCAGAGAGGCTCTGCAGAGGGACCGCCTAGCCTCCCGGCCCGGCTCCTGGCCAGGGTGACTCTAGATGCGGTGGTGGGGGGGGCTCCAGGCCCCGCTCCTGGCCAGGGTGACTCTAGATGCCGGCGGGGGCTCAGAACAATGGTTCCCATCCTCTAATGGGGCGCAGGCGAGTCCTAGAGCAGGGCCCAGCACACATGCAGGCCGCACTCAGTGTGCATGACTCACGAGCCTGAGAACAATGAGACAGAGGCCACATCTAGGTCCTGCTATAGTGACCGACTGCAGGGCTTTTCGGTTCTCTAAGGGAGCAAAGGCCAGTTTCAGCCTGCTCCCGAGCTGGGGATTTCCCAAGACTCAGCAGTGGTCAATGGGGAGCCCCTTGCCCTAAATGCAAAATGCAAGATTATGACACTGCATGGTTTCAGTCCCACTCTTAGGAGGCAGAGGTGGTTGGATCTCTGTGAGCTTAAGACCAGCCTGGTCTACATAGTGAGCTTCCAGACTAGCCAGGGCCACATGGTGAGACCCTGTTTGAAAGTAATGATAATGATGATGCTAATTAAGCTGGCTTTTATTGAGCATGTACTGGGTGCTAAACATCCCACGGGGACCTTCCCATCCTCAGCAGCCCCGTGAGCGATGGAATCTCTTGCTTCTTCACACAACTGTCCTCATCATTGACCTGATTTGTGACGCTTTGCCCTCATGGTGGTGTGAAAGGTCACCATTCTGGGCCACGCCTTTAATCATGGCACTAGGGAGGCAGGCAGATCTCTGTGAGTTTGAGGTCGGCCTGGTCTACAAGAGCTAGTTCCAAGACAGGCTCCAAAGCTACCAAGAAACCCTGTCTCAAAAAACAAAGGAAGAAAACAACAAAAACAAAAAAGGAAGTTCTCCATTGTGGAGGACAGGACCCACACTTTAAGTTTTGAATCTTATCTACCCTGGGCTATTGATTCTTAAATACTGCAGGCTGGAGTTAGCAGCAGTGTTGCCAGCTACAGGCTAAGGTCAGCCTTTCCAACACATTTTACGTGGGCCTGGCTTCTCCGCAATGTTTTTCAGGTCAAGTGTGCTCACATGTTCATGCTACTGTGGATTTATAGGGACTAAACCCCATGGTAAACTGAGGCGCACCTATGTTGCAGATTGGAGACCCATGGCTCAGAGAGGTGAACTGAGTTGCCCAAGGTCACACATCTTTGCCTGGGACAGACCTATGATGGACTGTTGTCTGACTCTCCTATAAACTCCTCATGGGACCTGGGGTACCTGTGCCTCAGTCTCCCCGATTGTTGGTGTAGGCTGTGCCTTTCTTGGAGCCTGAAACTCTAAGATGATGTTCAGGGACTCGAAAGGGGAGGGTCCAAGCTTCTCAGAGGACTGAGGCCCCTCAAAGCCCGTCCTTCATAAACCCCAGGGCCCAGGGAGGTAGCTACTGGTTTGGGGGTGAAGGACAGGAAATAGGCAGACGAGTATAGAGACAAATTGTATGTGGCTTCGCCTTCTTGAAGTTCAGCCTAGCCCCACTCTTGCTATCCCTCATCTGTGTCATGGGGGTCCTGGGAGCTGGGCTTCCTTGGAAGAAGATGGGGGAGTTCATCCAGAGAAGACCCCACCGCAGCGGCAGCGTGATGGGGTTGATGAACGTCGCTTTCCCTGTAGAACACGCCTAGACTTCAGGAGACATCACCAGTGATGCAGCTGGTGCAGGACTCCAGTCCACCTGTTTCAGACATGGCTTCCATCGGAGCCGTGGGATTCCATCCTTGCAGAGGGCAGATGTCCCAGGTCATGGTGTCCCAGGACCAGGCCTGTAAAGACACACAGATGGCGGGGACTGGCCTGGAGTGGAGCTCGGGGCTCTCCCAGGAGCCTCGTCTTTTTCTGTGCTAAGCAAATGTCCTGCCACTGAGGCACACCCTCAAGCAGGAGGTGCGGCCCCAGCTCTTGTCTATTTACCTTTACATCTGAGCTTGTGTTTTTCTGCCTCTACCAACCAAATGCTGGGGTTACAGCTACACATCAGCAGGCCTGGCCCTGGCCATATTTTAAAAAGAAATTATATTAATTTATGTATTTACTTCTTTATATGAGACAGTCTTGCTGTGTTGCCCAGGCTGGTGTTAGACTCCTGGGCTCCAGAGATACTTCTGCATAGCTGGGATGCCCAGAGCCTCCTCCTGTCCAGCCCCTGCCCACAGCAGGGAAGGGCTCTCCGTTCCCTGACTGCCCACAGCGGCAGCCTTCTCATCTCCGTGGCCCTCTTGAGCCTGAGCCTCTGTGTCCCCACAGAAGGTTTCCCCTATTTCTTCCTTTCAGAAGCCAGCATCTGGGGCCTTCCATTGGACAACTTTGAAGCAATGTTACCTGTTTTACATACAGTGGCAGCTGAGTGTCAGAGGCGGTGTCAGAGGCATATGGCTGCTGTAGGGGGAATGTGGGCCAGCCCTGCCTTTACCCCAGGTCACCTCTGTGTGCCCGGAATTGTCTGACGTGTGCCCTGGTTTGTGGGTAGAAAGTAGCCTGGCTCCTTTCTGATTGGCCCTTACCTGCAGATAGGACCCCTGACTTTCAGTCCCTCTGGTCCCCCACAAGCTGCCTTGCCCCCAGGAACTGAAGGGCTAACCTCCCACCCCCACCATTTCAGGAAGTGGTTGAGTCTCTGCCTTCCAGGAACCAAGGGGAGGTAGTGGGTGTTGGGCATTGTTGGTGCCTGTGTCATGGTGATGACACGCACCTCGTACCTCGGCACCGGGGCTTCTTCCTGCATTGCTCTCCCCACAGGAAAGTGGCACCGAGGCGAGGCGGGCCGTGTCTTTTTCCTCTAAGAAGGAACCCTGCTCAGAGAGGCAAGCATCTGTCTCAAAGTCACAGATTCTAAGAGGCAGTGTTTGAACCTCCTCCCATCCGACGCCACTGTCTGCTGTCCCTTTCTAAAGGACCTTCACAGCGCCTTTGAGGCGGGTCTTGTCATCCCTGTTGTCTAAGCAAGGACACAAAGGGAGATGCTGAGAGAGACCAGCCAAGGGGAGAGACGGCTCAGTGGTTAAGAGCACTTGCTGCTTTTCCAGGGACCTAAGTTCGGTTCCCAGCACCCATGTCTGGCTTCTCACAACCACTTGTAACTTCAGCCCCAGAGGATCGTATGCCTCTAGTCTCTGCAGGCACCTGCACTCAGGTGCACAGATCCCCACACAAATACATCATATGAATAATTTAAAATGCCACGTTTTTTTTTTTTTTTTTTTGGTTTTTCGAGACAGGGTTTCTCTGCAGCTTTTTTAGAGCCTGTCCTGGAACTAGCTCTTGTAGACCAGGCTGGCCTCGAACTCACAGAGATCCGCCTGCCTCTGCCTCCCGAGTGCTGGGATTAAAGGCGTGCGCCACCACCGCCCGGCTAAAATGCCAAGGTTTTTTAAAACCCTTTTTTAAAGGTTTTGTTTTGTTTTTAATTTTCTTTTTTGTCTTCTTTTGGTTTTTAGGACAGGGTTTCTTTGTGTAACAGCCCCGGTTATCCTGAAACTCACCCTGTAGACCAGGCTGGACTCAAACTCACGGAGATCCACCTGCCTTTGCCTCCCAAGCACTGGGATTAAAAGTATGTGCCACCACCGCCCAGCTTACCCAGCAGGTTTTTTTTTTTTTTTTTTTGAGACTGTAATTACATCATTTCCTCTATTGCTTTTCTCAAGCCAAATCCCCCCATATGCCTCTCCTTGTTCTATTTCAAACTCATGGCCTCTTTTTTCATTAATTGTGGTTTCTGGATAAGTTTGCTTTATGTGTCTTTTCAGAGGTGACGGCTGGGTGGTAGATAACCAGTCAGGGTGCTCTTTCCCGGGGAGCACTACTTCTCTCCATTCTCGTCCCTTAGTTGACTGTAGTTCTTGTCTGGGGGGCTGAGGTCCTCCCCCTCCACTTTGGTATGTCTATTGATGTTGTCCTTTTTCAGTTCAAATATATCACTTTTTTAGTAAAAGGGACAAAGACCTGAGGACAGGCAAAAAATTGTGTGGGGCAGGGAGGAGACAGATAGATGGGGAGGGGGCGGAGGCGCTAAGGAGAAGCATTAGGGACCAGCAAGCTGCTGTCCTCAGACCAGGGTAGGCTCTCCCACTCAGACACTGTTTTGTGAGGGCCACGCCCACTGGTCCGTCTAGTATCTAAAATAGAAACAGTGTGCAGGTGAGGGGTCAGCTAGTCAAGGCATCTGCTGACAAGGCTGGCGTTTGCATCCCTGGACCCATGAGGAGAGAACAGACTCCTTAGGGTTGTCTTCTGACCCCCACCTGCACACATGGCTTGTGCGTACACACAAATACACACACACACACACACACACACACACACACACACACGCACGCACGCGCGCACACACACACACACACACACTCTCACGCTCTGAGGCAGAGGCAGGCAGATCTATGAGTTCAAGGCCAGTCTGGTCTACGGAGTGAGAGAGTGAGTTCCAGGACAGTCAGGGATACACAGAGAAACACCATCTTGAAAAAAAAAAAAAAACAGAACAAAACAAAAACAAAACAACAAAGAAAGAGAATCCCAAACAAAACTACAAAAAAAGGAGATGAAAATCCATTCGCTTGCTCTACCTCGATGGATTGTTTTGCCCGCAGATCACTTGTTTTCGTTCTTTTTGTTTATTTACTTTTGTTTTTGGAGGCTAGGCCTTGCTACCGACACTGGCTGGCTTGGAATTTGCTATATCGGTCATGCTCGTCTTGAACTCACAGTGATCCACCTACCTCTGTCTCCAGAGCGCTGGGACAAAAGGTGCACCACCGTGCCCTGCTCATTTTTTTATTTCCTATTTTCAGGTTTCGGGACTGAATCTAGAGATTCAGCTCAGTAGGTTCCCAGTGCTGACTTGGCTTTCACAGCCCCTCACCTTCCTCTTTTTTTTTTTTTCTTGTTTAAAACAGGATCTGCCTCCTGGGTGTTGTGGTTATAGGCACGTGCCACCATGTCCAGACCCTTCGGGCTTCTTCTTAATTTTGTTTTTTGTTTTTGTTTGTTTTGAAACAGAATCTCATTAAGCCCTGCAGGCTGGCCTTGATATCACTACGTAGATAGACCTACTTCAAATTTGCAGTCTCCCTGCCTCAGTCTCTCAATACTGGGATTATAGTCTTTAGCCTAGTAGAAATAAAACATTTTAGGACTGGAGAGACAGCTCAGTGGCTAAGAGCACTGGCTTCTCACCAAGAGGACCAGGGTTTGATTCCCAGCTCCCACATGGCAGCCTATAGCTATATCTCCAGTTCCAGAGGATCCTGTGGCCTCCTCAGACACTGCATACATGTGGTGGTACAAAGAAGGCAAAACATTCATACAAACAAAATGAAAATACATAGATTATATATATAATGTGTTATATATAAACTAATTAGTATAATTTATATATTAACCACTGAGCATTATATAGCTCATAGCTATAATCTCAGCACTCAGGAGGTTGAAGCAGGAGGAGACTCTTGTCTCAAAAATAAAATAGAATAAATAAATAAAGGTAATAAAGCAAATGGGGGTGAGGTAGAAAGAAAATAAAATTTAACCAAAAATGCCAGAGAGGTTAGTGAACCATCTCTGATGGTTGAATGGCATTGTTTGTGTGAATGAGCACAATGCTTCTCAATGCAGCCAAGAGTCCCACCTCAAGAGATGCCTGATGCCGCAGTGCCCTCCCCAGACCAGACCAGCATTGCCTCTGAGGTCTTCAGCAGGCACAGGGTGATACCATCCCCACCTCTCTGCCCCTGTCTCCCCAGGTACCATGCTTCCACGCTTCCTGCTGTTGCTGAGCCTCTTGGGCCCTAGCGACAGCCTCCAGTCATGGGACATCCAAGAGCACCGAACCAAGGCAGCCTCGGGCCCTGGGCCTCTTCGGGAACGGAGACAAGCAGCTGGAGATGATTATTTGGAGTATGATTATTTGCCGGAAGGCACAGACCCCCCAGAAATGTTGATCAATGTCACCAGTGCGGTGGCTGCAAACCCTGAGTCTCTGACCATGATGGCCACGCTGGAGCAGAGAGTTTCTGTGGGGGCTGGAACCTCTGAGTCAACCACTGCCGAGGTTACCGCCACCCGTCCTGCTGGTCCAGACGCAAGAGGACTGGCTGTTGAAATAAGCACAGAATCAGCCACACAGTGGAGGCCAAGCATAGTGGAGATGACTATCCAACCAGCAGCCACGGAGGCAGGGACCTCAGAGCCAGCACCCACAGAGGCAGAGACCTCACAGCCAGCACCCACAGAGACAGAGACCTCACAGCCAGCACCCACAGAGACAGAAACCTCGCAGCCAGCACCCACAGAGACAGAAACCTCACAGCCAGCACCCACGGAGGCAGAGACCTCGCAGCTTCCTAGGAGTCAGGTTGTAAAAAGTCTGTTCACAGAGGCCACAGCCACAGAAGCACCTTCTACAGAACCCACTGCCACGGAGACCATGCCCACGGAGTCCACTGCCACGGAGACCATGCCCACGGAGTCCACTGCCACGGAGACCATGCCCACGGAGTCCACTGCCACGGAGACCATGCCCACGGAGTCCACTGCCATGGAAACCATGCCCACAGAGTCCACTGCCACAGAAACCATGTCCTCTGACTCAGCCATCTTTCTTGGGTCATCTGTGACTCATAAGGACAATGATATGGCTACTGGCCACTTGAATGACAATGGCTTGAAGAATGGGCTGTTTGTGACTCCTAGGAGCTCTCTGGCCACAACGACCCCAGGGATCTCGGACCTCATCCCCGTGAAGCAATGCCTGCTGGTCATCCTCATCTTAGCCTCTCTGGCCACCATCTTCCTGGTGTGCACAGTGGTGCTGGCAGTCCGCCTTTCCCGTAAGAACCACATGTACCCGGTGCGGAACTACTCCCCCACTGAGATGATCTGCATCTCATCCTTGCTGCCTGAGGGGGGTGAAGGGGCCCCTGTCACAGCCAATGGGGACTTGCCCAAGGTCCAGGACCCAAAGACAGAGCCCAATGAGGACCGAGATGGGGATGACCTCACCCTGCGCAGCTTCCTCCCTTAGCCTCCCTGGCTACCTGAGCAAGGCCCTTGCTGCACCTCCACCCACTGTCCGCCAAGGCCACAGAGCTGGGCTTCCTGGGTGGACTTTATAGGGATCTTCAGGGAAGGGGCCTGGACCCACCCCAGTCAGGGCCCAGAGCCTCCAAAATCCTGCATCTTCTGCTTCATTCATGGAGTCCAAAGGCCTCCAGGCCAAGGACCATGGTAGCAGCTGCTGCTCCTGGACACCTCTCTCCGACCTGTCTGCTGTTTTTTCTGTCGCCCCAGCCACAATGCCTCCCAGTGCTATGCAGCTTCCTGCAGGTCACTGAAGTCCTGGCTGCACATCCCCAAGAAAGAACGAGTTCCCTTACCCCACTCCCAAACCTTCCTCTCAGTTGCCATGGTTGCCTGATAAGAAAGGATCTCTGGGAAGGCTGCCCTCTGGCCACGTCTGTTTCTCTATGCAGTGAGGGGCAGCTCTCAGCTTTCCCAGGCACCTGTCTGAGGATCCCAGGACCAGGCTTGGGTCTTGTGAAGCCCCGAGCTTCTGTCTGGTGGCACAGCACAGGCACTCAATAAAAGTGTATGACAAATGGTGGCTGAGTCCTTTGTGTGCCCAGGCTGCCACCTCTAGGCAGGGTTCCTGAAGGGCTCGTAGGCCAGTCTCCATCTTCCTCTCAGACAATAGAGATTTTCAGTGCCTCCTTGGGTGACTGCAGGGGAAAGCACAATGTAATTGCACACGCCTATGCTCCCAGCATTAGAGAGCTGAGGGGCCGGAGGTCAAGGGCATCCTTGATGATGCAGCAAGCTTGAGAGCAGCGTGGGGTCCGCGAGACCCTGTCTCTGGCTGGATGGCTCAGCGGGTAGGGGTGTTTGCAGCCATGCATGGTGTCGTAAGCTTGACTGGGGCCTACATGGTAGAAGGAGAAAACTGGTCCCCAGAAATTGTCCTCGGACCTCCACACACAATAAACAAACAAAATTGAACAAATAAACCAACCAGAGAGCTTCATTGAATACCCTTACCTAGTTTGACCAAGGAAGGTGGATCCCTCTTGTCCACATGATCCTGCCCAGAAACCTCTCCCTCCACAGGGTGCCCATCCCCACTAAGGTCTTCTAGCGGATCCTCACGCACTGGCATAGCCCCTGCCATCCAAGACACTTTCCAGACTGTCCCTTACCCCCCACGTGTCTCCACGGGCTGTTGCCAAGAGTATGGGAAAGGCTAAGATGGTGAGTATTTCGGCTGTGGGTACCACACCATCTCTACTGCAGCTCCCTACATCGGTTCTCTAAACCACAGACCGCATGTGGTGATGATGATGTCATGTGTGTGGTGATGATGATGTCATGTGTGTGGTGATGATGATGTGTCACTGTGCTCTGTTATAGGGAGTTGGCTCGGTAGGGAAACAACGTGTCTTACCAACATGAGGACCTGAATTTAATCCCCAGAACCCCCGCCACACACACACAAAAACCAGGCTTGGTGATTCACACTCTGAACCCCAGCCTTGGGGCAGCAGAAACGGGTTGTTCTCTGACAAGCTAGTTTGTCCCCCTTGAAAACTCCAGGCCAATAAGAGACAATCTCAGAAGAAAGATAGATCGCTCCAGAAGAACAACGGCTGAGACTGTCCTCTGGCCTCTGTGTGCATGTGCATATGTGTACACACACATACACACACACCTACACATATATACACCCACATATACATACATCTACACACACCTGCACACACCTACACACATATACACCCACATACACATACATCTACACACACCTACACACTCACACCTGCACACACCTACACACATCCCTACACACTTACACATATACACCCACATACATATACACCTACACACATACACACATACACATACCTACACACTCACACACACATCTACACATATACCTACATACATGTATACCTACACACATACCTACACACATATACATACCTACACACACATATATACCTATACACATATACCTACACACACATACATGCATATACATCTACACACAAATACACCTACATGCATATCTATACACACACATACACATCTACACACACATACACCTACACACATACAGCTCTACACACATACCTACACTTATATACCTACACACACATACACGTGCCTACACACACATACATCTACACACACACACACACATATGCACCTACACACACACACACACCTTTACAAAGAAGCAGCAAGCCAACTTGGGTTCTGTAAATTTGAGCCCTAATTGCAGGGCAGGGTTACACAGGGTCACAAATTTGCTGACTTTCTGATCTTGACACTAGAGCCTATGTTCTGAAACTCCCCAACTCTAGCAAGTCAGGAGGGCTGCCCATAGTGAGTCACATGAACGGTGGACATGCTCTGCCTCACCCCAACCCCACATGAACTCCCGAGCTCCCACTCGACCCACCCCCACGGCCTTTCTTCCCATCGGTTCCACAGACAAGAGACAGCTGTTGGGAACACAGCACCAGGGAGGGGAGCATCATTAGCATCACTGGAGGGAAAACACTGGGACGAAGAGACCTTGACCCACCTGCTCAGGGCATGACCTGCAATGCAAGAGGAGGCTGCATCTTGGGAGAGAGGAATAGGAAAGCCACTAGGAGAGCCATAGGGAAACCAGGAAGGAACATGGCAGGGGATGGGCCCCTCGGGGACAGTGTAGGGACTGTGGAGACATGGCCCAGTATCTGGAGGTGGCCCCATCTGCTGCTTCCCTCTGGGCCATTAGAGGAGGTCAGCTGGTGGGCTGGGCCGGTTGGGGTTCATCTCCCCTGGGTCAAAAAAGAGTAGGAAGGAGGATTCGCAGACCCAGTGACGACAGGACTTGAGCTACAGTTCCCTGGGGCCTTCCTGGGGATGCTGTGTGAGAATGCAGCTGTGGTTTTCTTGCTTGGAACAGGGTTCACCCTGGATGGGAGGAGCAGCCACCAGGGGGCGCTGGCCACCTGCTTCTGGAGGGTGATGGTGTGATGAGGGGGCTGGGCAGCCTGGGGTTTTGAGCATGGATGCTCTGGTATAGTTGCTGAACAGCGGATCCTCAAAACTCGATACCCAGCCCTCAGGCAAATTCCAGGTGTCCCTTGCACACACTGCCCTTGCACACACTGCCCCGCCCTGTCTCCGTATGCCCCTGACCATACAGAACCTGACTCAGCCAAGGCATCCACTTGCAAACCCACACACGTCTGCAGGATCTCCCTGAACCCTTCAAACAGCCTTGCCATTTCATAGAGGAAGAAATGGAGGCTCAGAGACGTGAACTTCCAGCTCCCATCACACAGAGGATGTGGGACTGGAACCCAGGCCCGGCAGCCATGCTTTTAGCATGACATCACTCTATTCTCCAGACCACAGAGGAGTTCTGGGGGAATCCTGTGATTCCCCAAGGTCTCACTCTGCTGACCTTCCTGTCATCTGGAAGTCCCCCTTGTCACCCCCTTGCTCCTTGGAACAGAGGAAAGGTGACAGAGCAGAACTAGCCCCTCTCTGTAGATACCAGGATGATGCAGAGGGAGGCCCAGCACCAAGAGGGCTGGCACGTGCTGAACACTTCCTGCCCGCCTAACCTTTGTCTCTATTGCCTCATTTAGGTACTAAGGGGACTGCATAATAGGGGTGCAGAAATCACGGTGCTGCTGCGGGGAAGGGAGGAGGGGGGCGGGACTGGAGCTTAGAAACTGAGAGCAGCCGGGCGGTGGTGGCGCACGCCTTTAATCCCAGCACTTGGGAGGCAGAGGCAGGCGGATCTCTGTGAGTTCGAGGCCAGCCTGGTCTACAAGAGCTAGTTCCAGGACAGGCTCTAAAAAAGCTGCAGAGAAACCCTGTCTCGAAAAACCAAAAAAAGAAAAAAAAAGAAAAAAAAAAAAAAGAAACTGAGAGCAAACAGGCTGCATTTTGCCAAAGAGGCAGGAGAGGCAGGGAGGGGGGTCAGGCAGGGAGGAGAAGCGGGTCAGGCAGGTAGTTGGTAGGCTAAGTTTATGCCCAGGCCCCGCCTCCTCCCTGTGTCGGGCACTGCCCTCTCCCACCCGTCACATGGGTGTGTTTCTCTTGACGGCAGATCTGGGCGAGCTGCAAGAGCTCAGGCTTTTCCTGTCTGCCACGCGCACAAGTCACAGGGTGCCAGCGTGTGGGCACGGGTGTGTGTATGAGGGAAGACAACAAGACAGAGGGGGCATCTAGAAGAGGAAGAGTTGTTGCAGGGGTAGGGCGATTGAGGACGTGGGTGAAGGAGTGGTAGAGACACACCCAGGGATGCTGGAGTTAGTGGCAACGGAAGGAAAAGCGAGCTAAGACCTCAGGGTTCCGACGTGGGCAGCCATCCTGAAGAGGGGCTGTGGGTAGAAGGCTGGAATGAGGAAGGGAGGGGTCCCTAGTGGGGTTTTAGCCTTGTGGGGTGTGAAGGCCCTTCAGGTGCTTCCCAAGGCAAACGCTGTTTGACATCATCAGCCATCAGGGGAAAGCTTAGGGAGAACCCATGAGGGTCACAGCACAGCAAGGCTGAAAGTGCAAAGGACAGCAACATGCAGTTGGTTGGGGAGAGGCCGAGCTGCAGCGTGGCTGGTGGGGTTATTCGTGGCAGCACTCAACTGCTGATGAGGATGGGGAGGGGTTGGGGCACTTGCCATGGTCGATGGGATCCCAGATGCTGCATCTGCTTTGGAGACCAGTTGAACAGAGTCCCATACATTTCAACACAGTCACTGTGCACAAGAATGCAAACACAGGCTGGTCTGAAGCCATTCACAGGTTGGTAGCTGCCTTGGTCCAACAGCCAGGTTCAGCCGGTGAAGGGTATGTCCATGCGGTGGAATAGCACTCAGCATAAACAGGAGCAGATGCCAGCATGCCTACTCACGGAATGGCAGAAGGCAGGCACAGAACTGTGTGTAGAGTCTGGATTTGAAGGATATAATGTCCAGGAAGGAGCCTTAGACACGGCTTGGTGGTTAAGAGCACCAGCTGCTCTTCCGGAGGGCCTGCGTTCCGTCCCGATACGTGGGAACTCACAACCACTTGCAATTCCAGCTCCATGGGATCCAGCACCCTCTTCTGGTCTCCCTGAGCACTGCACACATACACATATGCCTATACAGAAACATATCCATCCGCATGTGTAATCTAAAAAATCTAAAACGATTTTTAAAGTTCAGAAGGGCTAGGGAAAGGACTCTGTAAGTAAGAGTATTTATCAACCCTGCTCAAGGATCTGAGTTTAGATCCCTGAAACCCACATGCTCTATGGTGAGGCGGGCTGTAGAGACAAAAATTCATGGGATAATCTTTTTGTACACTGTTAGGATATGTCATTGCCTTCTGATTGGCTTAATAAAGAACTGAATGGCCAATAGCTAACAGGAAGAGGTTAGGTGGGACTTCCTGGAGAAGGAGGAACTCAGGGGAATAAATCTATGCCTGCAAGAGATACCAGGAAGACAGGGAGGGACCCAGGCATACAGAATGAACAGAAGGTAAAAAACCATGTGGCAGAACATAGATTAGTATAAACAGGTTAATTTAAGTTATAAGAGTTAGTTGGGAACAAGCCTAAGCTAAAGGCCAAGCTTCCATAATTGATGATCAGTCCCAACAAGTACTACAACAGAAGAATCTCCCACACTCATGGGCTCAGCTCTCCGATCGTAGCTTTTTCTGAGCTCTGGATGGATCTGGCCACTGTGCCAACCTCCTGTGCTTGTCCCCACTCTTCTGGGGAATGCCATCTTCCCCATCCTCAGTCTGGTGCTGGACGTGAAAATGAGCCAGGTTGCTCATCAGTACCCTCCACCTGCAGGTGCCTCTGTGTCTGCTCATGTCAACCAAAGACCACTGTTTTCCTGTTTACTCTCAGGTGGATCACCCCAAGATTCACAGGTTCTCCTTTCTCCAGTTTAAGAAGGAGGCAGACATCAGCCTGAGACCCGTCTGGGTGTTTGCAGCCTGGGTGGTACCAAGGCTCAGGAGACGTTGGGCATAGGATGCCCTCCCCCCCCTCAGACAAACAACCTCCGCAGATTCCCCACCCAGGGTGCATCCTTCTGGGGAGATTATTCTATCTCACGCATCTGTCACCGTGGGGGAGTCAAGTGGCAGGGACACGGAACTGCTGGTCACATCACGTCCAGTCAAGAGCCGAGAGAGAGAGCAAGCAATCATGTGATCTGGCTCTGCTCACTTCTCCACTCCTGTGCAGTTCAAAATCCCCTGCCCAAGGAATGATGATGCCCACAGAGGAGGCTTCTCCCTGTTCGAGTCAATCCCCTGTCAAAGTGCCCACCGGCCAACCAACCAAACCTAAACACTGCCTCACTGAGACTTCCTTCCAGGCTGGAAATCAGAGACCTGGACTTAATCTCTCTCTGTCTCTGTCTCTCTCTCTTTCTCCCCCCCTCCACCGCTTTCAAAGCATAATATTTGTGTTGTTTTGTTTTTTGTTTTTGACCAGATATGGGCAGGACAGACCTTCAGTTCCAACATCAGGAAGCAGAGATGTGTGAAACTCTGAGTTCAAGGCCAGCCTGATCTACATAGCAAATTCCAAGACAACCAGAGCTACATAATGGAGATCCTGTCTCAAAAAAATAAAAATACAGATTAAATTTATATCAATAAAGCAAAATCCTAACTAAAAAAAATAAATAAAAATACACAAAATAAACAAATAAAAATAAATAAAATAAAAGTACAAAAAGTTTTTTAAAAAAAACACATAATATTTTATAAAGTATAAAAAAACCTTTCCTGGGAGCTGGAGAGATGGCTTGGAGGTTAAGAGCACTGGCTGCTCTTCCAGAGGTCCTGAGTTCAATTCCTAGCAACCACATGGTGGCTCACAACCATCTGTAATGAGATCTGGTGCCCTCTTCTGCCCTGCAGGCATACATACAGACAGAACACTGTATACATAATAAATAAATAAATAAACTTAAAAAAAACTTTTCTGAGTTTAATTAGCTCAGGATTTTTTATTTTGAAAGAATTTAAGATCTTATGTAGATGTGGGTTTATGTGTGTACAGGTGTCTCAGAGGCCAGAGCATGTCAGATCCCCTGGGCTGGAGTGGTAGGGAATTGTGAGCTGCTTGACGTAGGTGCCCGGATCAAACTCCGTCCAGCTCCTAAAGATCTGAGATCAACCATGACCACAGACTAGCTCCCTGAGCAATGACCGGGAACCCCCTAAATTTCTAAATCGCTAAGTCAGGTTCTGGTCTGACTTCTCTTCAGCAGCAAGATTACTCTCCCAGAGAACTTTGAATTGGCAGCAGAGGTGGAAAAAAGTCAAGACTGTGGTGCCCATCTGGCCAGAGGGGAAGTGGCCTGGGTGGGGGGAGAAGTGGTGTTGGGGAAGCAGAGAAGCCACCTTAGCCCACCTCTCTGGGCTAAACTGAAGAAGCCCTGGAGCAGGCCACCAGGCTCTCAGACCCGCATTTCCTCATCTGGGAGTTGGGAGTGTTTGTGTTAGGGGCAGCTCCTTGGGGCCGGAAGCAGGTCTGAGGGCCTGATGCTTGCAGGACAGGCAGTGACTCAGAGAGTTCCCACCTGGCAGCAGGAGACCACAGCTGTGTAGAGGGAAGGCCAGGAGGGGCAGTAAGGTGTGAGCCTCTGCCTGGAGGGGTGGTAAGGTGTGAGCCTCTGCCAGGAGGGGTGGTAAGGTGTGAGCCTCTGCCTGGAGGGAGAGTAAGGTGTGAACCTCTGCCAGGAGGGGTGGTAAGGTGTGAGCCTCTGCCAGGAGGGGTGGTAAGGTGTGAGCCTCTGCCTGGAGTGAAGCAGGAGCTGTTGAAAAGGACCCCGAAATCCATGTGTTAATAGAATTAAGAAGTGGGGCTTTTGGCTTTTGAGAGGTAATTGGAGTCAATGAGGTCATGAGAGTACGGTGCCATGGCAACCTCAGTGGTGTGGCGTTGTAAGAGGAAGATAAACTCTTCTAGAGAGCTCTGGCTGTCCTGAATCTCACTATATAGAACAGGCTAGCCTCAAAATCAGTCTTCATGCCTCTGCCTGCCCAGGGCTGGGATTAAAGGCGTGTGCCAATGTGCCTGGCTTTTCCTTTGAGCTTTTCTTTTCTTTTTTTAAAATTTATTTTATATGCATTAGTGAGAAGGTGTCAGATCCCCTGGAGTTATAGACAGTTGCTAACTGCCATGTGGGTGCTGGGAATTGAACCCTGGTCCTCTGGAAGCGCAGCCAGTGCTCTTAACCACAATCATCTCTCCAGCCCCCACTCTTTTGAGCTTTTAAGACCACCATCTCCTCACGTCCCACGCATTCCTCTGGTGTAGAATATTAAAGATGTTTTACATTTGTTTATGTTGTCAAATATTTATACAAAGATGTGTTGCATTCTTTTATGTTGCATTTGTTTAACTCTGAAGCTGTGTTACTTTGCCTGTCCAAGACGCCTGATTGGTCTAATAAAGAGAGCTGAATGGCCAATAGCGAGGCAGGAGAGAGAGTAGGCTGGCTGGCAGGAGGAGAAATCTGGGAAGAGAAGGAGCTAAAGACAAAGAAGGAGAAGGAGGAGGGCTCCAGGGGCCAGCCACCAAGCTACACAGCAAGTCATGGAGTAAGAAGTAAAGAAAGGCCTGGTGGTGGTGGTGCATACCTTTAATGCCAGCACTCAGAAGGCAGAGGCAGGTGGATCTCTGAGTTCAATCAAGGCCAGCCTGGTCTACAAAACAGTGAGTTTCAGTACAGTTAGGACTGTTTCACAGAGAAACCCTGTCTCGAAAAACAAAAACAAAACAAAACAAACAAAAACAAAAAACAAAAAAACCCAAAAATATAAAAGAAAGAAAGATATATAGACTAGAGACAAAAGGTGTATGCCTAAAATTCTAGCACTCAGGAGGCAGAGGCAGGCAGATCTCTGTGAGTTTGAGGCCAGCCTTGTTTACAAGAGCTAGTTCCAGGACAGTCTCCAAAGCTACAGAGAAACCCTGTTTTGTTTTTTGAAAAACAAAAACAAACAAACAAACAAACAAACAAAAAGTAGATGGTATAATTTAAATTAAGAAAAGCTGGCTAGAAATAAGCCGAGCTAAGGCCAGGCATTCATAAGAAAGTATAAGACTCTGTGTGTGTGATAGTGTGTGTGTGTGTGTGTGTGTGTGTGTGTGTGTGTGCGTGTGTGTGTGTGTGTGTATTTGAGAGTTGGGTGGTGGGCCCCCAAAAAGTAAAGAGCAAAAGCAACCAACTAAAAAATGACCAACTACAGTCCCCAGGCATAGATGGGGCTTGAGGCATGTTTGTGGGCAGGAAGAGAGACTCAACTTTTCTGCCAAAGACCCTGGCACAGAGCAGGTGCCCGGGAAACATTGGAGAACGCCCTAGCCACTTGCAGTGAGGCGAGGAGGCTCAGGCTCTCCCAGTAGAATATTCCTCAAGCCTCTGCAAGTGTTGTTCTGAAGAACAACACAGAACCCAGTTGTGGTTCGTGTCTGTCATTCCAGCACTCAGGAAGCTGAGGCTGGAGGATTGCTTTGAGTTGAAGGGTAACCTGGGCTGTATAGCAAACACTATGCCAGCCTGAGCCACAGAATAAGAGCTGAACAACTGATAAGGGCCAGCGAGGGGATTCCTGGGCAAAGGCACTTGACGCACAAGCCTGACAATGAGTTTGATCCCCCAGAAGCTCACATGAGGGCGCAAGGCAAGAGTGACTCCACAGAGCTGTCCTCTAACTTCACATATATGTCATAGTGTGTGTGTGCCCATACACACACGTACACACGCATGCACACAATTTAAAAAGATGAAGGGGGAAATGCCCATGATATTCATGTTAAATGAAATCTGAATCCATTTTCTTAAGATTTCTATGGTCAGAAAAAACTGCTAGTGTGAAGACATTGGGGACCAGCCGCCCATGCAGTGAAAGCACCGTCCCTGGTACCCCTGCCCACACAGGAAGGCTGCGGCAGAAGCAGCTCCCAGGGGATGTTTGGCCATCCTGTAGGCATTTCTGGTTGTCACACTAGGGGGGTATAACAGCCTTATTAGGGTGGAGCTCAACAGGACACAGTGTCCCCCTACAAGACGATCCCCAGTGTCCATGGTGCCTAAGGGAGGACTTGGCGCTGAGTCTTCTCACGTAGCAGGAGACACCCACACCCCAGAGTTTCCTTCCCAGGGATGTTCCGATTGACTTCTGGGTCCCCATGACTTGTTTGCAAAGCAGCCTCTTGGTGTCACCACCTCTGCTTGTAGCTGTGGGCTGTAGAACCCCACACGTGACCGAGGTTAGTGGGAGGTGAGAGCTACTGTGGGCTCAGAAGCCCACGCACCAGTTGCTGGCTTGGTCATGCTTTCACTCCCCTAGGGTGGCTCGTTCTGGACACATGGTTGTCTGGCCTTGGCTCCAGCCTCTGTGTCCCGCAGAGATACAACTTGGGGTGATATCCCCCAAGAGTTCAGCAGTCCCTGTGGGGACACTGAAGACAAGGCTCATGAGTATGACTTGCTTACTTACCAATGGGAGTTTCGGGGCCCCACTCTACCCTTGTTAATTTTTTGATACACATACGGATCTCTGTATGGCTGACGTCTTTGAATTCCTTAGGTCTCAGTTTGAAGTCCGTCTGTCCAGGTAAGGCCACTCTAGCCGTCAGAGTTCACCACAGCAGTCCCCTTCCCTCATCCAGGCACTCCGGATGGATGCTATGTGAGGCTTAGCTCATCCTCTCTGTCGCTGTATGTGGCACACAGTGGGGATTCAGAAAACACCGACGGATCGAGGAAATAGAGAAGCAAAGGCTAAAGACACAGCTGAAAATGGAAGCCTCCAAAGGTCTAAAGTCAGTAGCTTGTTTGAATCGCGGCTCTGACGCTTGCTTACGGGGTGTGTGTTATAGCACAACTCCCTCGCCTCTGAGCCTCACTTGCTCTCCTTGAGGGGAGAGAAGAGCCCTTGGTGCCAATCTGCGCCCATCGGGTGAGTAAGTCTCCAGCTGTGAGGCAGCAGGACCATCCTGGGGCACCATGGGGGCCTTACAACCCTCTCAGCCTGTCTGCCTCTGTGGTTTGAGGGACCCAGACCCCGCCCTGCTGAGTGCTGTCTTTTGGCCTAAAATTAACTCACAAATTCCTTGGCTGCCTGGCCTGAACTTCTAAGTGACAATTCAAACCAGATGTTTTCAGCTGTTGGGCCCATCCCCCCCAACCCCGGCTGACCCACACTGCTAGCCTCTACCCAGGCTCGAGAGGTTAAGCCCAGGCTTGAGGGTCTGTCTGTCTGCTGCTTCAGCTGCCTAGACCCTGGGGCTTAGTGGCCGGTGGTGGGGGGAGTGGCTGTGTGTGCAGCTGCCCAAGAATAGGACATTTCTGTAAAGATATGACGGGGTGGGGGAGCCCACTGTGTGATTAAAGAGGGGTGGGGGGGCTGAGGGTTCCTTGCTTTGTGAAACCCAGCTGGGTGGCACTACCCAGATTCTGTGACCATCACCCTTAGTTCCCTCTGCGGCCCCTGTTGCCGTGAGGGTGCTCATCTGGGTGCCAAGGGCTCAAGGACTTCCCACAAGAACCCTTGTTTGACAACAGAGGGAAGAGGCCCTGACTGGTTGACCACTCAATGCATGGTGTCCCCGCCAAGCCCCAGACCCTCAGGGCAGGTAGTGTGCTATAGGTGCTATTGGTGACATTGGTTGCTTCCTTGATCCCACCCTAAGGGCCTGGTTCTACCTGGTAGGTGGTCTGATGTCCTGGAAGACACCCCCCCCCCCATGCGGCAGTCCCTGGGTAACCTGTGGTCCAGGGCAGAGGCTGACTGGAGTAGCTACCTGCAGGAAGATGAGGCAGGGCTTGTGGAGCCAGCTGAGAAGGAACTATGTGGTCAGATGGAAGGAACGGAGGCAGGGACCGGAGGCCTGCATAGCCAGCCATCAGGCGGTTAGCACAGAGCCTGCCTAGAGATGGGACCCTGAAAACTTCCTTCTCTGAGTTCTTGAGAAAAGAGGATTGTGGGTGCACAGAGGCTTGATGGATGAAGGATGTGGCCAGGTTTTACATACATGCACAACACGGCATTGTCAACATGGAGACCAAACCCCTTCAGATGTCCCCAGTGCTCCAGGCCTGGCCCACTGCCTTCTGACTGCTGCCCTCCCTCAGGTGTTCCCAGTGCTCCAGGCCTGGCCCACTGCCTTCTGACTGCTGCCCCCCCTCAGATGTTCCCTTCTTCATCCATTCTGTTCCCGTGACATCTCCCGCCTTCTTACTCCTGGATGATGCCGGATGACCAAACCCCAGAATCTTTGTATCACTCTTCCTCCGCCTGGACCTTTCCAGAACATGTTCTGGACCTGCTGTCACCTCCCTTCAGATCTTTGCTGGAATGTCACCTTCCGCCGGCTCTGGAACCAGCCCTGTACCACCAAGGCACCCTCTCGGCATCTTCAAAATGGTCCATGACCTCTGACCGGAAAGTAGGTTCCACAGAGACAGGGCTGAGTGGCACCTGGAAAATGTCCAGAACTTTCCATGCGAGGGTGGAGAAGGGAAGGGAAGGGAAGGGAAGGGAAGGGAAAGGAAGGGAAGGGCCGAGGGGAGGGGGAAGGGGAGGAGGAAGGGGAAGGGAAAAGGAAGGGGGGAGGAGAAGGGAAGGGGAAGGGAGGGGAAGAGAGGGAAAGGGAAGGGAAGAGAAGGGGGAGAGGTGGGGGAAGGGGAGGAAGAGGGAAGGGGAAGGGAAAAGGAAGGGGAGGAGAGGAGAAGGGAAGGGAAAGGAAGGGAAGGGGAGGGAAGAGAAGAGGGGAGAGGAGGGGGAAGGGGAGGGAAAGGTTAAGGAAGGGAAGGGAAGGGAAGGGAAGGGTGGAGAGGAAGGGGAAGGGGAGGAGGAAGGGGAAGGGAAAAGGAAGGGGGGAGGAGAAGGGAAGGGGAAGGGAGGGGAAGAGAGGGAAAGGGAAGGGAAGAGAAGGGGGAGAGGTGGGGGAAGGGGAGGAAGAGGGACGGGGAAGGGAAAAGGAAGGGGGAGGAGAAGGGAAGGGAGGTGAAGAGAGGGAAAGGGAAGGGAAGAGAAGGGGGAGAGGTGGGGGAAGGGGAGGAAGAAGGAAGGGGGAGGGAAAAGGAAGGGGAGGAGAGGAGAAGGGAAGGGAAAGGAAGGGAAGGGAAGGGGAGGGGAGGGAAGAGAAGAGGGGAGAGGAGGGGGAAGGGGAGGGAAAGGTTAAGGAAGGGAAGGGAAGGGAAGGGAAGGGAAGGGAAGGCAAGGGAAGGCAAGGCAAGGCAAGGGAAGGCAAGGGAAGGGCAATCTGGAGGAACTAGAGGGCTATAGTGAGTAGGAGAAATGGAGGAGACATCCTGCAACTGGGAACTTCAGGGGCCTCCCTGCTCTTAGATGTACAGGTTCTCCCCCCGCCCCCCCCCCTCCCCCCAGTGCAGAGCAGGGAGGTTGGTGACAGCCTGGAAGCCCCCATCATGGAGCTGGTCAAGCTGAAGCCTGAGGCAAAGCCAGAAGTCCCAGCTGCACTGCCCACACCAGCAGGGTTCCGGTGAGTCTCATGAGAAGATTCCTTCCACTCAGAGAATGTAAATGTTTGCGAGGCAGACACAGCTGGCTGGCCACCCGGCCACAGGAAGCTCTGAGACCCTGTCCCTGGCCTGTAGTGCGTACCCCCCGTGGAGGGATGTGGGTTTTTAAGCACACTTTGAACTGACTCATAACCTGGACAGGACAGGCAGATCTCCAGTGTCCAGCTGTGCCTTCCCACACTGGGGTGTCCCTTGAATGGGACCCAGACCTGAAGGCCACAGAGTCCAGGACTACCCTGTTCCTTGAGTCCCTTGCCAGCCAGAACCCCCCGAGAGTTACTCTTCTGAGTCTGACTTTGTTGTTTTGAGGGTTTGGGGTGTGTATTTAATTTGTTTGATTGAGACAGGTCTCATGTAGCCCAGGTTGGTCTTGAACTCAGTATGTGCCCAAGAATGTCTTTGAACTCCTAGAGTCACCTGACGGGGTGGGGGATTGTCTTGTTGACAGATGGAGAAGAGCCCAGGCCACGGTGGGCAGCACCACCCTGGGCAGGTAGCCCTGGACCGTATGAGAAAGCTGGTCAAGCACAGCCCTGAAAACAAGCCAGACAGCTGCGTTCCGCTTCACTTCCTGCCCTGACTTCCCTTCATGATGGCCTGTGACCATAGAGGGTGATCAGCCTCTTCTCCCCTAAGTTGCTCTTGGTGTTTGTCACAGCAACAAGAAGAAGCTAGTCTAGCTACCTGCGTCTCCAGCTTGTGGTCACCAAGCTTGATGGTCACCTTGGTTAGACTGACAAATGTCTTATGAAACTCCACAGGTGCTCCTCCGGGGCACTCCTCCAGGGTGCTCCTCCAGGGTGCTCCTCCAGGGTGCTCCTCTAGGGTGCTCCTCCACAGGTACTCCTCCACAGGTAATCCTCCAGGATACTCCTCCAGGGTTCTCCTCCAGGGTTCTCCTCCATGGGTAATCCTCCAGGGTACTCCTCCAGGGTACTCCGCCACAGGCCTGGGCTGTGATGGAGCTGCAGCCCAGGCCTCTCTAGCCACATGAAAGACCTAGCTATTTTTGCTTGGAAGGCAGGCCTCAGTGCTCAGCATTGTGTAATTAGATGTGGTCCTGGACCCATGATGGGCTGGAGCTAGGGACTGCGGTGGGCTGGCATTGCCCAGAGCCCAGCGGGAAGACTCAGCAGAGACACAAGCTAGGGGCGTTCCCAGCCCTCCCAAGCTCCACTGGCCAGGGCTGCTGAGTGGGGCAGTGTGGCAGCTAATTGTAAGGGGTTCAGGGCAGGGTCTCTGAAGTGTTTCCAGGCAGAGCGAAAACCTTGGCCCTGCTCTGGGACTCTGAAATTATGGGTTGCAAGTGAACAGCCCACCCTGTGCTCCACACCACAGGCCTGCCCACGCCCATAGATGCCATTGCAGGGCCCCACACGTGCCCCAGAAACTGCGGACGTGCTGTGAGACACTGTGGAAGGATGGAACTTCTCTTATATCGTTGGCTGACCGATGCCTGAAGGTGCAGGATCAGACGGAACAGGCGTCCTTCAGGCAGTTGGGTTGTGTTTCCGGTATTGTCCTAGATCAGAACCCACAGGTTCTCAATCTGTCGCTCACACCCCCCTCAGGGGCCCCCCATCAGATATCCTGCATATCAGATCTTTACATTACGATTCATAACAGTAGCAAAATTACAGTTATGAAGTAGCAACAAAATAATTTTATGGTTGGAGGTCACCACTGCATGCAGAACTGTATCAAAAGGTCACAGCTTTAGGAAGGTTGACAACCATGACTCTAGATGCTAGAGTCAGGATAGGGCCCCAAACAAGCAAAGTCCTCGGTCCCCAGAGATGTGGCCTGACAGTATTTAGGGGCTGCCTCAGTGCTACTGTGCTCCTGGGCCTTCGCACATGTGGTCCAGCTGCCGGGAACTCTCCCGTCTTCATGCCTTCCTAAGTACCTTCTCTCCATCCTCCAGGGCAGAACTGTAGTCACTACCTACAGTGGAAGCCTGGGACGCAGTTGACTGCCTAGTGCGTGGAGCCCTGAGTGACTCCTCCCAGCTCAGCCCAGGTGCAGGCATGGCTCCCTCTGTGGTTTATTGCAATTCTCCTACCTCTTTTGTGAACTCGGGCCTGTTTGCCTATTACTGGCTCCCAACACCTGACTGTGAGCTGGATGCCAGAGTCTTGGGACTCTGTACCTGCACAGTGAGTGAAATCTGTCTAGGTGGGAGCCTGAGGGCTGGCAGTCTGTGACTAGCATTGAACCCAAACCCAGGGAAAGTGCTGGGGTTTGTGGTGGTTGGGTGCTGGGCTCTTTTGTCTCTGCTCATGAGTGACATTTGGTGAGCATCTGCAGGTTACAGGTGGAGGTGCACAGTGAGGAATGGTATACCTGTGTGTACCTTTGTATGAACACATGCATGTGCTAATAGGGGTGTGTGTGTGTGTGTGTGTGTGTGTGTGTGTGTGTGGTCCCACATACCCTAGGAGAGGGCTGTGCTGTGGGTATGGTCCAGTTCGAGGTGGAAACTAACCTGGTGCTGACAGTTCGGAAGATCTGGAAATAGAAACTGGTGCCTCAGGAGGGGCCTTGCGCCCAGCCTTCCACTACCCCGGCCATGCCCCTCCACTGTGAGCCTCTGGTTCCTGTTCTGGAGCGTCCCTCTCTCACACCTCCAGAACCTGTGGGCCCCAGACTCTGCAAGGCAGGCCTCTCTCAAGTGACAAGATGTGGCTGTCCAGCATCTTTGGGCTCTGTTTCCTTGGGTCAGCAGAGATGACTACATTCACACTGATTGGGCCCTGTGTCCTTGGGTCAGCAGAGATGACTACATTCGCACTGAGCAGGTGCAGACTTTCCCTTAACATCGTGCCCCTGACAGCCGAGTAGAGCAAGGGCCTGTTCCTTACCACAGAAAACTCAGTCACCTGGAGGCAGCTCAGGCCTAGCAAGCATGCAAACCTGAGTCCCATGCTGTCTGTGCTGGGGGGTGAAAGCCTGGTACTCTGAAGGTAGAGGCAGGAGAATCAGAAGCTCAAGAATGTACTCGGTCACATGTCAAATCTGAGCCAGTCTGGAGTCAAGGAGACTCTTGTCTCGGAAGAAAAGAGGGGAAATGAAAAGGAAGAGAAGTCACCAAGGCACACTGAGATGAGCTAAGGGACACCGGGGTGGGGGTGGGGTAGCAACTCTGGTTCTGCACAGGCACTATGCAGAGTTGCATGAGGAACTTGAGCACGCGTGGACTCTGGCATCTGAGTCTGGAGCCAGCTCTAGTCAGCACCAGGGCCAACCCTGTATCCCTGGAGCAGAAGACAGGCGTGCGTAGACCCTGATCTGGGACCTACGTTGTCTATACCCTGTGATTGTGTCATGACAGCCTCCGTGGTAAAGAGTATTACTTACGTGAGCTAGGGACCTTAGCTGGGGACATAATAGCCTTTGGTCACCCCAAGGTGACTTTCATTTGGGGAAAGAAAGAGGGTCAAGACACTGGGCTCACTGCTTGAGGATTCTGTGTGGCTGCTGGACACGGAGGAGGAGGAGGATGCTTGAAGCCAAGTCATGCCGGAAGCTCCCAGATCCCTGATGAGGCTGGGGATCTGGCCCTCCAGTAAAAACCAGAGTCCTGAAAGGGGTCCTCACTCTGTTGGGAACAGGGCTTGCTCCCTGGGAAGTGGCCCTGGGGAGGTCTGGCTGCCCCTGAAACTGCTGTCTAGTCTAAGTAAGGCAGGTTAGTCACGGCCAGGGCCGCCCTCACCCCTTCACTGCCGCGAGTGCCTTGCCAAGCCCCCTTTTGCTCAGGTGGGGTTCCAGCCTCCCTGCATGGCTTCCCTGTAGGCCCTCTCCTGCCGTGGAACCCCCTCTGGTTTACAGAAGGCAAGGCACACTCCATGATGAATCTCGGTGCAGGTAGTTCTGGAAGCCTGCAAGTTCCTGGGGGAGTTGCTGAGTCTGCATCCCATCTGGGATCTGCTCAGCACTGACAGAAGTAAGTGCGTGAGTGTGTGAGTGAGTGAGTGGGTGTGTGAATGAGTGTGTGAGGGAGTGGGTGTGTGAGTATGTGTGCAAGTGAATGTGTGAGTGTGTGAGTGGATGTGTAAATGTGTGGGTGTATGAGTGTGTGAGTGAGTGTGTGAGGAGTAGGTGTGTGAGTGTGTGAGTGAGTGGATGTGTAAATGTGTGGGTGTGTGAATGAGTGGGTGTATGAGTGTGTGAGTACATGAGTGAGTGGGTGTGTGAATGAGTGTGTGAGGGAGTGGGTGAGTGTGTGAGTGAGTGTGAGAGGGAGTGGGTGAGTGTGTGAGTGAGTGGGTGTGTGAGTGTGTGAGTACATGAGTGAGTGGGTGTGTGAATGAGTGTGTGAGGGAGTGGGTGTGTGAGTATGTGTGCAAGTGAATGTGTGAGTGTGTGAGTGGATGTGTAAATGTGTGGGTGTATGAGTGTGTGAGTGAGTGTGTGAGGAGTAGGTGTGTGAGTGTGTGAGTGAGTGGATGTGTAAATGTGTGGGTGTGTGAATGAGTGGGTGTATGAGTGTGTGAGTACATGAGTGAGTGGGTGTGTGAATGAGTGTGTGAGGGAGTGGGTGAGTGTGTGAGTGAGTGTGAGAGGGAGTGGGTGAGTGTGTGAGTGAGTGGGTGTGTGAGTGTGTGAGTACATGAGTGAGTGGGTGTGTGAATGAGTGTGTGAGGGAGTGGGTGAGTGTGTGAGTGAGTGTGAGAGGGAGTGGGTGGGTGTGTGAGTGAGTGGGTGTGTGAATGAGTGTGTGAGGGAGTGGGTGTGTGAGTGTGAGAGGGAGTGGGTGAGTGTGTGAGTGTGAGTGGGTGAGTGTGTGAGTGGGTGTGTGAGTGTGTGAGTACGTGAGTGAGTGGGTGTGTGAGTGGGTGTGTGTGAGAGTGAGTGTGTGAGTGTGAGAGTGGGTGAGTGAGCGAGTGTGCCTGAGTGTGTGCGTGCGTCAGTGAGTGAATTCAGTGCTCCAGGGACCACAGGGTTCCCCTGGGAAGATGCCCATAGTGTTTTAGGCCCAGTTAGCTGTAGTCCTCGGGACCTCACTGCACCATTTGAGTCGTCCCCCCCCCCCCCCCCCGTCTTCTTTCCACTTCTGTGGAATGGGCTCTTAACTTCTGCCCAAGCTGCCCTGCTGGGGCTTTGTGGGGTAGATTGCCAGTACCTCAAGGAGATCCCTCTCATTCCCAAGAATGGGGAAACCAAGACTTGGGGAGGAAGGGCCTGGACAGTGCCTGAACTCAAAGCCAACAGGCTTCCCTGAAATACCCCCATTCCCACTCTGCACCCTAAGTCTGGAAATCCTGAGTCACAGCTGGAATGGGCCATGGAGAGTTTTCTTTCCCACTTCCAAGGGCCTCAGAGCCTCCTGACTTCCCTCAGGGAATGTGGAGGGGGATGGGAAAGACCTCAGCTGGACATTCTAAGGAAGAGCTCCTGGAAGCCCCTCGGTCTGTCAGTCTGTCTGAGTCTGCCCAGGGGACCTGAGGTCAGGAGGAAGCAAGCTGGGAGTGTGAGGAGGGTGGGACTGCGTGTGGCCCGGCATAGACCCGCCCTACACTGTCCCCACCCCAAGCTCTCTTAATGAAATCAAGCTGGCCCTCTAGCCCAGCGGGGAGGAGGAAAGAGGAGGGCCTGGAGGCCGAGGCGGGCAGGCACCAGCCAGAGCAGCTGGCGGCAGACAGCAGACTGTCGGGCTCTAGTGGGCCAGGCTCGTCTACCTGGCAGGCCTTCCTTCGCCGGAAGCCGGTAAGTCCCAGCCTGCAGCTCTGGAAGTCTGAGATGGGCTGGAGTTTGGAGCTGCAGACTCTTGGAGAAGTTTGCCGGAATCCCTGAATGTGGGTAGTGCAATCTGAGTATGTGTCTGAGGCTGTGAGTATCCTGTGGTAAAGCGTGCGTGCATGGGTGCTGGGGTCATCAGAACTGTGCATGTATGTGGTGGGAATGTCAGGGTGTCATTTCCAAGGCCACGGCGCTGCTGGCTGGTGGGAACTTGTCTCATGTGCGGCTGGAGGCTGAGCCTGTGATGTCCGATACCACCCATTAGTGTGTGTGTACGAGAGCTGGAGGCTGTGGGAGCTTACTGGAGTGTCTCAGAGCTGTGTTGTGGGCTCTGACTGCGGCTGTCCATGCTGCTGCTGGTAGTGCACGTGTGTAAGCTTGTGTGTGGGCTTCCTCCAGGCTGCTTTTCAAGGGGTCCCTCTCCGTACTTGGCAGCCCCAGGGAAATGGGCTTGGATATAATGCTTCTTCCAGACCCCCTCCCCCAAGTCTAATTGAAGCCAGGTTTCCATGGCCTGCCTCTCCATCCCTGGCCCCCAGTTTCTGGGTGGGGGTGGAACAGAGGCTCTGGCTAGGCAGTCTCAGGCCCTGGGGTACCCAGTCCTTAGGGGTAAACTTTCTCATCTGCATATTCTAACCATCTCGATTTCAAGCAGCAGCTCTTAGGGGAGAGGGTCCTGGAGTGTCCGCTGCGTCCCCTTGCTGACACGTGTGTGCCAGGCACTTTTGTGACCTGTCCCCATTGCAAAGACGTGGAAGCTGGAGATCTGGGAGTGGACACGTCCAGCCCCAGATGCAGCTGCTCTGAGCCACCTCTCCAAAGGGCTCTGCTGGACAATGAGTTTCCTCTGGGCTGGAAACAGGTTTACCCACCTGAGATCCTGAGTCCTGTTTAGGATGGATCCAGGAGGCCGAGAAGGCCCTGCCCTCCCAGAAGGCAGCCAAGGGTGCCTGACGGGTAGCAGTCATTTCAGGGCTCTTCAGGTCAGTTCTTCCACTCTACAGAGAGGAAACTGAGGCCCAGAGAGTTTAGAGGAATCGCTCAGGGTCACATGGCCATCTCCTGCAAGATTTGGCTAGCTCCGTGCAGCGCTGAGTCCCCACACTTGGCTGCCTATCTTAGGAGGACCCTGAGGGACTGAGGAAGGTGGGGGGCTCTGGGAGTTAGGGTCTTGCTCTTTTGAGGCGGGAGCAGTTTCTGCTGCTCTCTCTATATCCCTTTGGCTGATCTGGGGTGCCAGCAGGAGGCCAGTGTTCTCTTGTCTGGGGCATTGCTGTCTACATGTGTGTGTCCATGCACACGTGTATACATGTGTGTCCTGCTCTCCTGTTGGGGCTGTTGGGGACCAGAGCAAATGAGGACAGCCATGAATCTGCTGAGGGGAAAATGCTGGCTTATCCTGCCTGGCGCATTCCGTTCCTGAATTCCAGCTTTTCTGTGGGATCAAGCCTGTCCCGTCACCTCTAGAATGTTCTCTCACACAGTCCCAGCAGCTCTCTGAGTCTCAGCCTGGAGTCACCCCACTGCTGCCCATCTGAAGATGGGGAAAGTGAGGCAGATTTAGATTTAGACACAGTGGCGGCCAGGCTGAAGAAGCCGGCCCAGTGACTTTCCAGCTGACGTATCAGGTCAGTCAGTGTGCCTGGGAACTTCTGTGGTCTCAGGCACTGTAGTCACGGTGGCCTGTCCGTCTGGAGCAACAGTCCCCACTTGCCACAACCGTATTATTAGACAGCGTCTTAATATGTAGCCCAGGATGTTTTTAAATTTGCCATCCTGTGTCCCAAGTGCCGACCCAGTGTTGGGGTATAGATCAGCGACAGAGCCCTTGCCCAACTGCAAAGGGCCCTGGGGTCAGTCCCCAGCACCACTCCAGAAGGGGGGTGGTGTGGAAAGGGGAGCAGGTCAGTAAAATGCTTGTCAAGAAAAAAAATGAGTTGAAGCCCAACGCCCAGATAAAAAGGTAGGCATAGTGATGTGCACCCCAAATCTCAGCCTTGGAAAGGCGGGGACAGGGGCCCAGCCTAGCCAACTTGGTGACCCTAGTTCTCAGAGAGAGCTCCTGGGCATAATGCTGCAGATTGTCGTCCGGCCTCCACATGCATGCACACGTAATCACATACATGCACACCCAAGAGAATAACACGTTCCCGGCAGAGGACTCAAAACCTAGCCCGGTCACGTACCATCTGTATGTCCTTGGCTATGTCACCATCTACCCTGAACCTGAATGTATCCATTGTAGGCCTGGACCGCGGAAGAGGGCTGATAGAAATCATCCTCCATGGAGGAGGCCTCATCATCACTGTCTGTGAGCCCTGGGGCTCAGCAACAGAACGCTTGCTTAGCATACCATGAAGCCCTGGTGCAGCAGAAAATGAAAAAAAAAATAATATAACAAATCCCTTGGTAATTTAATCATTTAAAAATTTATTACATTTCTATATGTTTTAGGGGCCTGATCAGGCCATGGTGTACAGGTGGAGGTCAGAGAATAAGGTGTGGGAGACGTTCTCTCTGTCTATCCTGTGGGCTCTGGTGATCAAACACAGGGCGTCAGGCTTGGCAGCAAGCTCCCTTCCTGCTGAGCCATCTTGCTGGCCCATTAAGCCTCTTTTTACGATCTGAAATGAACTTCGGTCTTTTGCTGTTTGAGCCATTTTGACTAGATTGGCATCAGTGCAGTCGCCCCTGCTGCAGACCCAACCAAGACAGAAAGTATTTTGAAAATTAAACTACAAGAGTTTAACAATAAAAGCAATCAGCGTAACTATCCCCCACAGCCTTGTGACGTTGTCAGCCACCCAGAGCTGACTGGAAAGACGGGAGGCTGAAGATTGCTCCATGCAATAACTTGATTTGGGCTCCTTTGGGTGGGGGTAGGGACACCCTGATGCCAGTTTCCTGTGATACCGAGGGCTCAGTGCACATAACTGGAAGACTTCAGGCCACTGGGACAGTTACTAAATGACCAACCTCCCTGTCAGACAAGAGGCAGGTAATGCCACCTGTCTCACCAAGCAGCAGCTCAGGAACTTGCTGTGTGGTCTGTTGCCTGCTCTGGGCCTCTGCCTCTGTCTCCCCATCTCAGTCCTCCAAGGGAGACCCCCTGAGACAGGGCCCCGAAGCTTTCTCTGTCTTAGACTCCTAGCCTGAGCCAGCCAGGGGACCAGAGCGCTCTGCCGGACTAGCAACAGTCTGAACCCCAGCTCTCATTCTCCTGGCTGAGAGAGTTAGTGTAAACTTGGGCAATGAGGAATTTATTAATTAGCCTGGCTGTCTGGGCCAGATGGGGCCTGGGGGGTTCATGCCAGGAGCAGCCTTCCAGGGGGGGAGGGGAGCATCTGGTTCCCATTTAGTGGCCGCGGTGGGGAGGGGCTGCAGCACTAGAGAGGAGCTGCAGTGCTAGCTAGCTTTGTCTCCCCAGGAACAGTGGTTCCCCTGGAACCTCTTGCGTTTTTTGGAGGCTCACAGAGGAGTCCAGGCCTCTGAGAATTGGGGGGCTGGGAACACAAAATGCCCTGATCCTCTTCCTGGCAGTCAGGCTTCCTACATGTGTGAGGGTACACATGTATGTGATGTGTGTGTGCGGACCTGGTAGCTTCAAAGCCTAGAATCTTCTGGAAAAGGAAGTGAGTTGATTGAAAAAGCCTATGCCAGAGCTACCAAGGTCCCGGGTAATGGTGTCCTGGGGACACTTCCTGTGCAGAGGTGTCCCTCAGACATCTGATCTCCCACCCCCATCTGCCAGAGTCCTCAGAGCATTGCTTCCTTTATGCCTGCCAGCTCTTCCTGGATAAGTCACGTGATCCCCTGAGCCTCAGTTTCCCCTGAGCCTTGTCTTTTGCCAATTGGGAATGGGCACAATCATAGCCCCTTCTCCCACTGGGTAGCTCTCAGGCTTCCATGAAAAATTTCTTTTCTTTCTTGCTTGCTTTTTTTCTTTTTTTCCCAAGACAGGGGTTCTCTATATAACATTCATGGCTGTTCTGGAATTCACCCTGTAGACCAGGCTGGCCTTGAACTCACAGAGATCCTCCTGCCTCTGCCTCCCAAGTCCTAGAACTAAAGGCATGCATCACCACCGCCCTGCCCATGACAAATTTCTACTTGGGCTAGGAGATGGCCCAGGTGGTGACTCTGGAAGACCTGAGTCGCATCTCTAGTACCCGTGTCAAAAGCCAGCATGGTGGCACATGCCTGTAATACCTGCAATAGGGATGGGGACACAGGAGGATTCTTGGAGCCTGCCAATCCTAACACATGAGCACTAGGTCCCAGTAAGAGACATTGAAGTGAGGGTGCTGAGGGGAATGACGTCGAGGTCATCCTCTGGCTTTGTGCCCATCTTCAACGGGTGTCCCATGTCCAGTAAACCATGAGAGCATAAGCTGGTATGTGAATCCAGCCACATGGGTGCAGAAGCATCTATTGGGCACTTAGTGTATATACGGGTGCAAGACACTGAGGACATCAAGGTGAGCAAGACGCAGTTTCTGTCCTCAGGAGCATCAGAAGGAAGTGGAACAGGTGGCATTCTGTGTACAACAGCCTGGGAGTGTGTTCACATTGCTACATGGTGAGGGGTTCAGCTAAGTGACTGCTGGACCGTGTTCTGGGCTCTGTTGTCCTTGGGAGTCGGCGAGCTACTCCTGAGACCTGAGACCCTGGAGGCACAGGAGACTCAGCCTGATTTCTCTTTTACCGCTTCCCCGCAGGTTCTGACGTCAACATGGACTCCAGCCTCCTCTTGTTTCTGCTGCTACTTCTGAGGCCCCTGCCTGTAGTGGCCTACTCTGTGTCCCTCCCAGCCACCTTCCTGGAGGATGTGGGGGGCAGTGGGGAAGCTGAGGGTTCCTCAGCCTCTTCCCCCAGCCTGCCGCCACCCCGGACTCCAACCTTCAGCCCCACATCAGGGAGACCCCAGCCCACAGCTCTGGAGGGTCCTGTGCCCCCCACTAACCTCCTGGATGGGATCATGGACTTCTTCCGCCAGTATGTGATGCTCATTGCGGTGGTGGGCTCTCTGGCCTTCCTTCTCATGTTCATTGTCTGTGCCGCACTCATCACCCGCCAGAAGCACAAGGCCACAGCCTACTACCCATCCTCCTTCCCCGAGAAGAAGTATGTGAACCAGAGTGACCGGGCTGGGGGCCCCCCTGCCTTCAGCGAGGTCCCTGACAGGGCACCTGACAGCCGGCAGGAAGAGGCCCTGGGCTCCTCCCAGCAACTCCAGGCTGACATTCTGGCCGCTACCCAGAACCTCCGGTCCCCAGCCAGAGTGCTGCCAGGCAGTGGGGAGGGAACAAAGCCGGTGAAGGCTGAGGTGCCAAACAGCCAGGAGGAGGTCCAGGAAGCCCCGGTATGCCGGGCCACCACAGAGAAGCTGGGGGTCTCAGAAGAGTCAGGCTCGGCAGAGGCTATAGGGGCTCCTAAAGCCAGTGAGGGCCAAGGGGGACAGGAAGGTTCTTTCTCTGCAGCAGAGGAATCCCAGGGACCAGCCGGGCCCCCTGAAAGTTCCTGTGCTTGCGGCAGCGTCTCCCCCAGTGTCTAACTGGCCCCAGAACTGCTGAGTCTGGCTGTCGGGTCCTCGAGGATCACCTCCTTGGTCAAGAAAGGCCTTCTGCTTTGACTGCTTCTTGACAAGCCTCCTTGGCCAGTGCTGATCAATCCTGACCCTGAATGGGCAGAGCTGATGACCTCTGGTGCACCCGAGGACGCACCTGGCCAAGTTCCAGCGCCTTTAATGCCTCTTGCCCTCCTGGGGGCTTCACCCTAAAGCACCACTTCTCTGCAAGAGGAATGACAGACACACCCCAGATGGAGCTGCACTGAGGCAGTCCCCATAAGCAGCCGCACAGCAGGAGAGGAAGAGACCAGAGGCCCCTGGTCAGGCAGCAAACACTGCCGGTTCCATCTTGGCTGTGGAGACAAGCAGGGCTGCTGGATTTGAACGATGTCAAGTGGATGGGCTTGCCACGGTCCTCAGCTGCCTTCGCACCCCACGGGAGAAACAAAGTACAGCCTGTGTCCTGTTGCTCCAGGAACTGCTGAGGGTCGCCTTCTCCTCTCCCCATCCCTAGAATGTCGGTATCACTCTGCCCCTGCTCAGTGGACTTGATTAGTTAGGAAGCTCCTTGCAGGGGCCCCCACCTCATCACAGAGTCCCTCTAGGCACTCCGTGGATACGCAAACTCAAAGTCACGTGAGCTGAGGATCCGCTGTGCCCTCTCCGAGCTGATGCACCTACTCTAAGGGTTCCTATTGGTCTGGCTTCGCTTCTCTTTCCCCCATGCTTTAGTATTAGGGCAGTGACGATGGCTGCAAAGTCCAGCCTCACAGCACCCACTCTGGGAAATACCATTCTCGGTTTCCTCTAGGGCACTCCATTGGACGATCTGGTTCAGAGTTGGAATGTGAGATGCAGGGAGTCCGGTTCTCTCAAGTGTCAAGCAACCCTGATTTGAGAGTGGGCAACTCATCTTGCTATTGATGCCGGGATGCGGGGGGCCGGTGGGGGGGTGAGCAGAGCTCTCCTCTGCCGGGGCCCTGAAGCAACCCGGAAGCCAAGGGATGTTTGGGACAACTGTTGTTCTGGATTCTGACACCCAACCTGGAGTAGGAGCTTGGCCCATTCTTTGCTCACACAGTGGTCTGGCAGCCTGAGCCCACACCATTCCTCAGTCTTTGACAGTGTGGAGGCTTTGTCCTGTTGGGGGCCTTGGGGGGTTCCCCACACCTCCAATCAGGGACTCCTCAGCTCTTCAGGTGTGGAGATATAACACATAATAAACCCTGATCTGGCTCAAGTCTCTGGACTGTCCATGGCTGCAGTCAGGGGTGTTCATGGGCTGTGGGAAGCATTAGGGGAGGGCATCAGCCAGGTCCAAGAGCTGAGGATGGGGGCTGCAAAGAGAAATATGGGTGGCAGCAGGTGTCAGGGCCCACAGACCTGAGGATTCCTGGAGGTAGTGTGTCAAACACACGACACACTGCTGCCTGGGCCTGCAGCTGGTGGGGCGCACCACAGCCACTTCCTCTTTGCACTGTGGCACAGGGCAGTGGTGAGGGCACAGCTGCCCATTCTCCGTAGGTGGGGTGAGTGTTAACGGGGCCTCAGGGACAATGACACCCACCCAGCCTTCAACTCCCCCCACTTCTAGCTTCTTTCTTCCCTTTGATGGTGAGTTCCTGTGTTGGTAAGCTCCTACTTGGGCCCAGGAACTGCTTTCTGGAATCCAGATGTGGCAGGATTTGGGAACATGTGCCAGGTTCCCAGGATGGTGGTGGCAGGGAGGCTGTCTCCTACAGCCCTGAACCTTCAAGGATCCCACATCCAGTCTGAAAGGCCCAGGCTTAGGCTTCTGGAAAGACAATGGCCTCTGTGTTGTGCGGTTGGGAAGGACCCTCCTCTCAGCCCAGCCCAGCTTCCTCCATGAACACCAGCAGAGCTGAGTCTTTTCACTTATAAACACCCCTCCCATTCTAGTGTGCTGTGTGGCTCTGGCCAAGTGCCTCAGTTTCTCTGGGTGCTGGGCTCTCTCCTTGCTGCTGAGTTCTGACTGTGGCCGGAAGTACTGAAGCTGCCTGGGGTCATGCCAAGACAACACTGGAAATCAATTCTCATTGCAGCAGCCTCCCACTAATTCCAGAACTCTCCAAAGAATACAGGGCACATGGCCTTAATGGTGGTATTCTCTGATCCTGGGGGGAGGGTGAAGGAGGCAGCGCGAGAGCCTCCAGCGCTGTTCCTCATGTCATGACTCTCTCCCACCCTCCCGTACTGCACGCCATGCTAACTCCACCTCAGCCTTCAGCTCCTGGCCTAGACCCTATCCTGCCCCTTCCACACCTCTGGGGCTCAGCGGTGGCAGTAGCCCCTGATGAACACAGGTACCGGCCCACTCTGAGGACCTTGAAGTGAGCATTGGTATAACGTCCACAACCCAAAGAAGGAAACGGGGCCACAGTGGTGCAGCTGGTTAGTTGCCCAGGTTACACAGCCAGGGGACAGGATCCTGAGTGTTCTGTGAGGCATGGTGGAGGGAGGGAGGAGTGACGAATGGATGGGTAGGTGAGTGAATTTCTCCAACTCTGCAGGGATCTACCCAGAAGGGCTCTTTTGTGAACACACCCAGGAGTCCGTAGAGGGAGATCTTGAGTTGTAGGCTGGAACCACAAGGGGTAGAACCGGACTTGAAGGTCAAGGGAGACAGCCACAGCATCCCCCAGAGGAACCAAGGTCTGAACAGTCCATCCTTTTATAACTTGTCCATCTGTCTGCAGCCAGGCCTGCTCCACTGTGTGTGCATGTGTGTGCATGCAGTCATGTGTGTGAGTGTGTGCTTGTGAGTGTGTGTGCAGGTGAGTGTGTATGTGTGTGCGCATGTGTGTGTATGTGCATGTATGCGTATGCATGTGTGTTCGTGCATGTGCATATGCTTGTGCGTGTGCAGGTGAGTGGGTATGTGTGTGAGCATGTGTGTGCATTTGTGTGTGTGTGATGTATGCGTGTGCATGTGTGTGTATGCATGTGCAAGTGTGCATGTGTATGTGTGCA
This sequence comes from Arvicola amphibius, assembly GCF_903992535.2. Taxonomy (NCBI): domain Eukaryota; kingdom Metazoa; phylum Chordata; class Mammalia; order Rodentia; family Cricetidae; genus Arvicola; species Arvicola amphibius. Next base: position 121,745,051 of record NC_052056.1, read on the forward strand.
TGTGTGTGTGTGTGGGGGTGCTGGTGCCCCATGCTGGGGGAGGGGCTGATGAGCCACAGAAAAAAGCATGCACCTCTCTTTCCTCACCTTGCTCAAGTAAACCCCAGGGACAGGGCTGGGTCACACTCAGGTGAGAACAGAGGTAAGCAGATATGTGGTCCTCTGCAAAACTTTTTTATCCCTGTCACAGTGGTTTAATGCCAGCTCCATTGCCAGTCATGTGACCTCAGACATACCCTGCCTCCCTGGGTATCTGTTGCTGTGTGAAGAGGGGTGTTTCTATCCCAGGGTCGGGGCTGAGGTGTAGGTCAGTGTAGAGTACTTGCTTGGCATGAGCGAGTCCCCTAGCTCCTCTTACAGAGAGCTGCACCAGCCCAACTCCCAGGCTCTTCCAGATGAGAGGTACAAAGTCCAAGAGAAGAGGGTGTGGGGCTCCATCTCCACCTCAGGGCTGCTCCGGCACTCTGCCTGGTGCTGCAGGCACAGTTGGTGCTGGCTCCTGTGTGAGGAGGAGGAGGAAGACAAACACCAGGACCCACTTAATCACATCTTACCCTCACCAGAGACCAGCCGCTCAGAGAGGGTAGCATTTGCTGTCAGTCACACAGCCCTGCAGAACTGCATTCGAACCCACAGCTGGCTAGAACATGTCAGTGGTAAGGTCAAAGCCAGCTGGTGGTGGGGGGGAATACACAGGAGTGCCATTTCTTCCGTCTCCTCTTCTGCCTTCCTCCCCTAGGTGCTGGCTGCCAAGGTTGGGGGAAGGGGGCAGCCTCTGGCCTCATCATGGCTCCTCTCTCTGTCCTTTGTGTTTCTGGGTCGCTGAGAGAACACAGGCAACCTCCCGTCCCCTTCCCCATGACTATTTAGCAAGCACCTACCACTAGGGACACGTGTTTGCAGAGTGGGGCTGGGTGTCAGCAGAGGACATGGCAGCAATGGGCACTGTCTGCTGCTGATTGTCAAAGGCTCTGCACAGCGCCTGACCTTCACGGTCATGATCACAGCTTTGCTGAGGTGTAACTAACCCGTGGGTTAGTTAGTGTGCCTGGAAGCACAACCTGGTGACGACACACACGTCCTCACAAAACTGTCACCACAGACCAGATCGTGAACACACCTGTCACCCACAAACATTTTTCTCCCCTCAACCCTTCCCTTCCCGACAGCCCAGGTTAGCCTCAAGCTCACGACATAGCTGAGGATGGCCTTGAACCCCTGATCCTCCTGCCTTAGCCTCCTGAGTACCTTGACGACAGGACCCACACCTGACTTTCCATTACTCTGGACTCCTCCAAGATCCCTCCTACTCCACTTCCTGTGCCTCCTTCTCATCCAGCCCCCAAACTCCCCTCCAGCACCCCAAGCCTCAGAACTAACTCGATTCCTTTTGGTGTCTGGATGTTTATATAGCTGGAATTGTATGGTGTCCGTTGTTTTGGCCGGCATCTCCTCCTCATAGAGATATGTTGGATGTTTCCGTCAGTGTGCTGCAGTGGCATTCACCGTCTCCCTCCATCGCGCTGATGTGCCAGGCTGTGCCCATCCAACCACGTGCTGCTGGGCAGCTCGCTTGTTCCCAGTGTGAATCTACCAGAAGGAAAGCTTGTGTTACCTCCTCCCAGCTTTCCCAATGCACTGGCGGGAAGACCGGAGACTCCTAACTGATCATCACTTCTAGATGGGATGGGAAGGGTATCTCACCAGTGTTACTGGAAAGACAGGCTAGGGCCTGTGAGAGAGCTCAGTGGGCAAGAGAGCTTGCTGCTGAGCCTGGAGATCTGGGTTCATCCTGAGACCCTCATGGTGGAAGGAGAGGACGGACCTACTACATAAGGCTGTCCTCTGACCTCCACACATGCGCACCGCGGTCTATTCAAACATACATGCACAGAGAGACACAAACAGACACAAAAGTGGAGGGGGGTTGGGATGAAAGGGTTCAGTAGGAGCAGAGGGGATGAGAGGAGGTGGTGGGGTGAGGAGGGGTGAGAGGGTGAGGATGGTAGAAGCATACTATGTACAAGTATGAAATTGTCTAAAGTGATAAATTACTAAAAGCTCACATTTCCATATCTGCCTAGTCCAAATGTCCGTGTGGCTCTAGTGATGCTGATGTGAAGGCGGCGTGCTTCCTGAACTTTCTTACTGCGCCTTCTTCCAGCGCAAAAAGTAATGTGCTGAATTACTCTACGGCACTGTGAAACCCATTCCTAGGGTCTGAACAAAAAAGGAAAATGGAGACTTAGAGAGATCAAGTCCAAGATCATGTGGCCACATGGAGCTTTGAACACGGTACAGCGGTGAGGATGTGGGGCAGACGTCACTTCAGGGAGCCTCTAGTTTAGTGGGGGTCAGAATTGTGACTGGTCCTCACTGTTGCCCACAGGACTTGGAGTCACCCGGGAGACACACCTGTGGGCCCCTCTGTGAGGGTTTCCAGAGAAGTTTAACCGAGTAAGACCCACCCCAAAGACAGCACATCCTGTGGACCGCGGTCTTGGGTGGAGTGAGAAGGGCAGCTGAGAACCAGCGTGCATCTCTCCACTTCCTGACAGAGTGGCGTACGTAAGCTGCCTCAGTACCACCACAGAGCCATCCGGGCGATGAGTGACTGCATCCTTCAAACCATGAGCCAGGTGAAAGCCTTCCTTACGCTGTGTTTGCTGGGCATTCTGTCACAGTGAACTGACCACAGGAGCCAGGAGACTGGAGCACCGGCACAGTGGTTAAGGGTGCTCTCGGGACTGGGTTTGTCTCCCAGCACCCACCTGGGGGCTCATGTCCGTCTGTAGCTCCAGTTCCAGGAGATTCAGTGTTCTCTTCTGGTCTTACAAGGGCTCCTGCGTGCATGCGTGCACATAATCTCAGCCACACACACTCACAAAATGTGTAAATAAATACGTATTTTCTTTCTTTTTTTGTAATTTTTTTTTAAAAGCAGGATTGAATTATGTAGTGTTGGCTGCCCTAGAATTCAATATGTAGACCAGGATAGCCTCAGACTCGTAGAAATTCACAAACCTTGCCTCCCCAATGCTGGGGTTAAAAGTGTGTGCCATCATATCTGACTAATAAATACATTTTAAAAAGGATCACCTGAACTGGGTGGTGGTGACGCACACCTTTAATCCCAGCACTCAGGAGGCAGAGGCAGGTGGATCTCTGAGAGTGTGAGCCAGCCTGGTCTACAAGAGCAAGGTCCAGCACAGGCTCGATAGCTACAGTGAAACCCTGTGGTGGTGGTGGGGACAAAAAACAAAACAAACAAAAACAAACAAAAATCACCTGGGGCTGGAGAGATGGCTCAGAGGTTAAAAGCACAGGTTGCTCTTCCAGAGGTCCTGAGTTCACTTTCTAGCATCCACATGGTGGCTCACAACCATCTGTAATAAGATCTGGTGCCTCGTTTGTCATGCAGGCAGAATACTGTATACATAATAAACAAATCATTTTTTTAAAGACTCACCTGGGGTCCCTCTGTGGCTGTTTTGGGGTCGATCAGGTTGGAAACTCTGACCTGAAGCAGCACTGTGTTTCCCCTCATGTATGTGGATATTTTGTCTGCATGCATGTGTGTACACCGTGTGTATGACTGGTGTGGTTGGAGGCTGGAAGAGGGTGTTGGAGCCTTTAGAACTGGAGTTATAGTTTATGTATATAAAATATATGTAATATGAATATATATTTATATTTTATGCTATGTGGAATTGAACCAAGGTCCTTTGGAAAAACAACCAGTATTGCCAGGTAGGGATGGCGCATGCATCTAATCCTAGCACTTGGGAGGCAGAGGCAGGCAGATCTCTGTGAGTTCGAGGCCAGCTGCTCCAGGACAGGCTCCAAAGCTATAGAGAAACCCTGTCTCAAAAAAAATCAAACCAAACCACACCAAAACAAAACGAAAAGCAAAAACAAAAACAAAAAACCCCACCAGTGCTCTCAGCTGCTGAGCCACCTCCAGCCCCTGTTCTTTCTATTTGGCCACGTGAGGCCCAGCCGGGAGCCAGGCAGACCTTGCTCTTCTGCCCTGGAGAAAGGATGATCCTTGGGTGACGTGAAACAGGGATTCGCCTCTTTTTCAGGAGGTTTAATTTCAGGATTTCTCTGACTGCTCAGAAATAGCAAGGGGTGGGGGAGCTTGGCGCCGCTCTGGGCCCTGGAGACCCTTTCCAGCTGTTCCTCCTCCCTGAGTGGGGGTTTGTGGGAGCACTTTATGGCAGCAGCTGCGGAGTGAAAAATAGCCAAGCTTATAAACCAGCCTTTCCAGGAACACTGGTGCCACAGGCATCTGTGACGTCTGTCCCTCCCTGAACGGACCCCGGGCGTCTCCCTCAGGTTTGAGGAGCTGTGTTCAATCAGGGAACTGGAAGGGGCAAGAGTTGACCTAGGTGGCAGAAGGCAGGAGAAGAGGTAGTAGGACCCTGGGCCTCTGCTCAGTGATGTGGGCTCATAAGTATGAAGGACAGGGCGCTTGGCATGGTGACAGGAGCACAGGGCTGGGATCTCAAGTCTGTCTTCCAGTTGTGTGTCTGAGCAAGCCACAAGCCTCTGGGCTTAAGTGGGCTTGTCTGAAATAGGAGCCATGGTGATGGTATAGGCGGGAACTGAGTTCTTCCTGGGACCAGGCCCCCTGTGGATGCTAGACTGTGAAGGGAGGGGGAGGAGGAGAAAGGGGAGAAGAGGGAGGAGGTGGGGGGAAGAGGGAGAGAGGTAGGAGGGGGAGGAGAGGAAGGAGGGGAAGGGCCTCTCTTCTTTGAGGTGAGTTTCAAGGCTCTACAGCCTGATCTGGGAGACCCCTAGAGTCAACTAGACTCCTACAACTGCGCTTTCTTGAGCAGCCAAAGGGTCCCGAGGGTTGGGAGACCAGAGCTGAGACTGTCCTCAGAGGACACCCCAAAACCCTGTACAAGAGGGATGAGAGACTGGATCTCTGACCCCCCTCATATCCCTGAGTGCATGTGAGGTGTCTAGTGAGGTCAAAGGTCACATCTCAGCTGTTTCTAGTCTCCCCTTGGGGATGAAGTGACCGTGGCCAGGGCTTGAATGTTGTCTGGGTCAGCAGCTGGTGACGTAGCTGGCAGCACAGATGGGGGAGGCTCTGTCTTCCCTCCATGTTTAAATCCCACTTTAGAATTTCCACCCCTTTTTAGGCATCACTGTGCCCTGGGGATGGCCACCAACGCTTGTTTTTGTTTGTTTTGAGACTGGGTGCCGCTCAGGGTAGCCTCAAACTCTAGGTCCTCCTGCCTCTGCCCCCTAAGTGCTGGGATAATGGGTGTGAGCACGGAACAGAGCACTTTCTGGTGCACTGGGACCTCACAGAGCTGAGGGGGCACCTAGATCATTCACCTTCTGCTGAGGAAAGACCCTGAGGTTCTAAGAGGTTAAGTGACTGCCCAAAGTCACACAACCAGAGTGTGTCTGAGCCAAGCTTTGAACTCCTGGATGGTTGAACTCTATAGTCAGTTTCCTGTACGTATTACAGTGCAGTGAGTGGGTGGATGGATGGGTGGGTGGATGGGTGGATGGATGGGTGGGTGGATGGGTCGGTGGATGGTGGGTGGATGGATGGGTGGGTGGATGGATGGGTGGGTGGGTGGATGGTCGGGTGGGCAGACAAATGGGTGGACGGATAGGTGGATGGGTAGGTGACTGGGTGCTTTGGGGGAAGGAACCCAAGGTCAATGAGCTCAGACTTCCTCAGGATCTTGGACAGCCTGTGGCAACTTCTCCCACGCTGGGTGTTGCATCCCTTGTGGCTTGCAAGAACGTCTGCAAGGGCTCTGGACTGTAGCTAGTCTCTTGTCAGGCCCTTCCTGTCTGCTGCTGAGGGCCCCTAATCTCTGGAGACACCCATGAGGCAGAGTCCTGGCAGCTGAACACCTCGCATCAGCACCCAGGACCTGTTGGCCTTCCTCTTAAGGAAGGGAACTTGCTGAGTTGCAGACTCCAGGCGGCCAGCGAGTGACCAAGCCCTACCTGCCTCTTGAACCTGCGTGCAGCACGAGGGTGGACACTGAGAGTCCAGGGATCTGGGGCCCAGATGGTCACCCTGAGATAGGCTTGTGATGGAAGTGAGGTCCAACCCTGGGAGGAAAGGCTGGCCTCTGTGCCTTGCTGGGCTGTGCCACCTGGATCAAGTCACTTGCCCTCTCTGGGCCTTAGCTGCATCTGACATAGTGGAGAACGAGGCTTGGGCTGGACTGCTAAGCCCCAAGTGTTCCCCCAAAACCTATTTATTTCCACATGAGACCCTGTTGTGAGGTTGGAGGTGAGGGCCGCCAGAACCTTTCTCCCATAAGCAACATCAAACACCACTTAGCCTCACCACAAGATCTCAGAATAAATTGACTCCTTCTCCTTCTGGAATCCACCTGCAGAGGGTTACAGCCCCTCCCCTGCCATCGTCAACCCCCCCCCTTCCTAAGCTCCTTTTGCTCTCTCCACTGTCCATCAACCCTGCACTCTGAGGAAGTTCTTCTTGCTATCTAACACAAGTTGGGCTCCTTAAGCCAAAAGTCTAATTTCCTCAGCGCCCCGCCTATGCAGAGCTGTGCTGGAGACCCGGGCTTGGGGGTAGCCAGCCTGGGCTTTTGCCTTCTCCTGTGACTCTCAGCACATCTGGCTTTGAGCAGACTGCTGGGGGATCGTCACCCCTCCTGGAAGGTCCTGTGGTGAGCTGTGAGTGTGGATCACAAAGGCCTTTCTAGAATTTGCCTCCGGAAGTATCCCCGAAACCACAGCAGGGTGGGACAGGGGAACAGCTGCGCTAGTGTTTAGAATAAGTGAGAAGGGGGACCTGGGAGCAGCAGAGAAAGGCTAGCTCTTCTCCTGCACCTAGCCTAGGATGACATTGTACATCCTTCTTCCTTCACCCAGTGAGTACCACACACACCTGGTTTTATGCAATGCTGGGGATGGAACCCAGGACTTCGCACATGCTAGGCGAGAACCTTCCAACTGAGCTACAGCCCCAGCCCTGGAAATTGATTCCTTTTTTTTTCTTCTTTTTTGAAACAGGGTTTCACTGTTGCAGCTCTTATTATCTTAGAACTCGCTCTGTAGCCCAGGCTGGCCTTGAACTCATAGAGATCTGCCTGCCTCTGCCTCTCAAGGGCTGGGGTTAAGGTGCGTGCTACCACTGGCCGGCGTGGTTGAGTTCATTTTATGACAAGGGAATCAGAGGAATTTTCCTGAGGCAGCACCTCAGATGTGGAGCAGGGCATCCCGCACCCCTCCAGAGCGCATGGACGATGCTGTGGTACTGGGGCTATAGTGACTACCTGTCTGATGGGCAGACCTCAGACCTCCCTTGCCCTGGGCTCCTGGTGACCATGGGTGGGCATGCTTCTTGGGGGGTGTGTGGAGGTCTGTGACAGCCGAGCTATAGGCCCTTGTGGTGACTATGACAATGGAGAAGGTGGATGTGATGGTGGGGGAAAGGTGATGAAGGGGAGGTGATGATAGGGGAGGTGATGATGGTGGAGGTGAGGATGGGGGAGGTGAGGATGGAGGAGGTGAGGATGGGGAGGTGATGATGGGGGAGGTGATGATGGGGAGGTGATGATGGGGAGGTGATAATGGGGAGGTGGTGATGGGGGAGGTGATGAGGGGGGAGGTGAGGATGGTGGAGGTGAGGATGGGGGAGGTGATGATGGGGAGGTGATGATTGGGAGGTGATAATGGGGAGGTGGTGAGGGGGGAGGTGATGATGGGAGGTGGTGATAATGGGGAGATGGTGGGAGGGGGATGTGGGGAGGTGATGCAGGGGGGAGGTGCCGGCTGGTGGAGGTGACTGCTGGGGCGGTGCTGATGTTTGGAGGTAAGGACTGGGGAGGTGATGAGTTGTATGTAGGATGGGGAGGTGATGATGGGGGAGGTAAGGATGGTGGAGTTGATGATGGGGGAGGTGAGGATGGGGAGGTGAGGATGGGGGAGGTGATGGTGAAGGAGATGACAGCAGAGGGGGATGATGCTGTGGTGGTGGAGGAAGAGATAGTAGGGGTACAGGTGATGGTGTGGTAGAATGGATGATGGTAGAGGTGATACTGGCGATCCCATTGTTTGTGCAGTTGGTGAGTGACAGGCAGAGGCAAAGGCCATGATGGCCTTCACAGAGGCGATGCTGAGTGTAGTCTTTGAGTCTGCTGTTCCTGAGAACCTGTTACTATTTTGGTAATGGTAAGACATATGCTGTCTCTCCTAGCAAATGGCTTTTTCAAAGGTAAGGAAACCCCTTTCTAGTTTTACATTGCTAAGATTTTTTTAAAAAAAATTTATTTTATGTACATTGTTGTTTTGCCATGGGTGTCAGGTCCTCTGGAACTGGAGTTGCAGACAACTATGAACTGCCGTGTGGGTGCTGGGAACTGAATCTGGGTCCTCTGGAAGAGCAGTCAGTGCTCTTAACCCCTCAGCCATCTCTCCAGCCCCTGATTACTAAATTTTTGTGTCACCGATGATCACTGTCTAGTTAGGGTCCTATTCCTGTGGTGAGACACCACGACCAAAGCTACTTGGGGAGGAAAGGGTTTATTTCACTCACAGTTCTCTTCATCATCAGAAGCAGTGAGGACAGGAGCTCAAGCAGGGCAGGAGCCTGGAGGCGGGAACTGGTGCAGAGGCCATGGAGCGTACTACTTACTGCCTTGCTCCCCATGGATTGCTCAGCCTGCCTTTTTTTTTTTAAATATATATATATATATATATATATATATATATAGAACCCAGGACCACCAGCTCCGGGATGGCACCGCCCACCATGGGCTGGGCTCTCCCTGTCAATCACTAACTAGGAAAATGCCCTACAGCTGGATCTTATGAGGGAGACGTCTTCCCAGTTGAGGCTCCCTCCTTTCCTGTGACTCCAGCTTGTGCCAAGTTGACATGAAAGGAGCCAGGATAGCCACTGAAGTCTAGCAAATGCTTTCCAGCCTCGATTGGAACAGGAAGTTTTCCTTCACGGTAGGAGGCTGGGTGGACCTGTCCCTGGCAAGCTGAATGAGCTGGCTCTGTGAGCACCTACCCTCCTCCTCCTGCTGTCTAGCCTGGTGTCTCTCCAAAGTGCTGACCCAGCAGGGCTGGGAGCTGTGCCTGCAGGCAGGCAGAGCCATCCCTGGGACAGCATCCCCTGCACTCCTGCTGGCTCAGCGCTTTCTCCGGCACACTTCTGCTCCTGTTTCCTGCTGGTGGGATCCCAGGGGGACCCGACTTCCCCTGAGTTGTTCCAGACAGAGACATCCTGAGGCTGGGTAAAAATGCCAGTGGCAGACAGGCAGGAGGGGGTCTTGATGCCCTGCCTTCTGCTTACCCACCCCTGTGGCTGGAGGGCTTGGGGAGTGCTTCAGAGGTTGGGGTGAGGGGAGGAGGGCTGTCTAGGCAGAGTGGGGGATGAATCATGATCTGGCCTGTACTGGTTATTGGCTAAAATGAGGACTTTTCCAAGTCTGTGGAGTCTTTTTGCTTGAGCTGGAAGGAAATATGGTTCATGGGATCCAGTTACCTCATCCACTGCAAGTAAGCAGAGAAAGTTGCCCTGGAGGAGCAGACAAGCTCTGCCTCCTGACTTTCCAGGGCCCTTGCTGGAGGAAGGTGAGCCAAGGGTGATTGATGCCTCAGAGGTGATCTCTCGAGAGTGACCCGGCCTGTGTCACTTTAACTAACTGTGGCTACTGGAGCCGGTCTGGAAGGTGGCATTTAGATGAGACCCATTTGAAGGGGCAGCAACCTTGGGGAGCTCTTGGAAAGATGGTTCCTGAACTGGGGACGGCAGGTACAAAGATCCTGAGGTACGAATGAACTGGTGAGGCAAGCCCAAGGTCCCAAGCAAGCTGTGAGAGAGAGGGCGGGGGAGATGTTTCATGAAAGAATGAAGTGCATCGCTCCTGAGTCCTTCCTTGCAGTGTGGTAAGGAACCACCCTTGGAGGAATGAGCATTTAATAAGTGCCTGTGGCATACTTTGTGCAGGGCACTTTCCATGTGACCTCGCAGTATTGCAAACTATTCTAGCAGCATCCAAAGGCGCTGAGCAAATGAAGCTTTGGTGGGTCACACACAGCACAGGCTCAGCTCTGTCCCAGGGGACCCTTAGCTTAGTTAACCTAGGTCTCTCTCTCTCTCTCTCTCTCTCTCTCTCTCACACACACACACACACACACACACACACACACAGAGAGAGAGAGAGAGAGAGAGAGAGAGAGAGAGCCACACCAGCGCTCTGTCCTCCACTTGGCTTCCTTGGAGACTGGGGATGCCTGGAAAGGGACCCAGAGCCCAGAGCTGTCCAAGTCAAACCTGCCAGGAAGCTGTGCTGTGCTGTCTGGAGCCTTTGGAGGTTGAAGTCCCCGGATGGGGAACACTCTCCAGGGACCCTTCTGTTGTGGGAAAGAGAGCAGAATCCTGGAACTGGAGGGCCAGTGGGGCAGGGTGAGCCGCTCTCACCAAGCCCTTTGCCCATAGACAGCAGCTTCGAGGATGCCTGGGATTCCAGCGGCTTAGTCATCAGCATCTTATCGCCTTTGAGTGCAAACTAGAACTCTCTCTGGGAAAAGGAGTCCTGAGCCCGAGTGTGAAGGAGCATAGGTCCTGATGCAAGACAACATGGAGGAACATCAGGCCTAAAGTGCCCCATCGTGGGGACTGAGGCCTTGGCTTGGCAACACCTGCTTGTCTCTCCTCTCTTCCCCCACTTCTACAGGTATGGGCAGAGCCCGGGAATACTCTCAAGTGAATAACCCTGCTCATGGAATCCATTGGAAAATCAGCTCTCTGTAATAACGGTGGCATTGATGATAGAGCTGTAATGGTGATGATTAAGGTGAGATTGTGTTGATAGCGGTAGAAGGCTAAGGTGGTGATGGTGAAGGTGATGACGGTGGTGATAGTGGCAATGATGGTAATGGTGATCGTCATGGTTAGCTTTTGTTTGTCTTGCCAATTTTACACAAGCTGAGTTATCCAAGAAGAGGGAACCAAAGTAGAGAAAATGTCTCCATAAGATTGGCCTGTGGGGTATGATGGCCCACACCTTAATCCCAGCACTCAGGAGGCAAAGGCAGAGAGGCAGAGGGATCTCTGTGAATTTAAGGCCAGCCTGATCTACACACCAAGTTTCAGGATAGCCAGGGCTACATGTGCTACCCTTTCTCAAAAATCCAAAACCAAACCAAACCAAACCAAGCCAAAACAACAAAAGCCTGGTCTGTGGGCAAGCCTGTGGGGCATTTTCTTAATTGGTGATTAATATGGGACGGTCCAGCCCACGGTGAGTGGTGCCACCTCGGGGCTGGTGGTCCTGGCTGAAAGCAGATTGATAGCCAGGTGTGGTAGCATACACCTATAATCCTTTAATAATAAAGCACCGGGGAGGCAGAGTCAGGTGGATCTCTGTGAGTTTGAGTCCAGCTTGGTCTACAGAGTCGTCGTGGGAAAATGTATTGTTGTAATAAAAAGCTGGCCAGGCAGTAGTGGCACGTGCCTTTAATCCCAGCACTGGGGAGGCAGAGTCAGGCAGATCTCTGTGAGTTCAAGGCCAGCCTGATCTACAGAGTGAATTCCAAAGCTACAGAGAAACCCTGTCTTGAAAAACAAAAACAAAACCAACAAAAACAAACAAACAAACAAACAAAAAACTCATTAGGAACAAGCCTAAGCTAAGGCCAAGCTTTTATAATGACTGATAAGTCTCTGTGTTGTTAGTTTCAGACTGGTGGGCTCGATGACTATGAGATATGCATGACTATGCATACCGAGTTCCAGGAGAAAGAGAGAGAAATCAGGCTGAGCAAGTCATAGTGTGCAAGCCAGTACACAACACTCATCCATGGTCTCTGCTTCAGTTCCTGCCTCAGGTTCCTGCCTTGAGTTCCTGCCCTGACTCCCCTCAGTGATGGATGTGACTTGGAAGTGTAAGCTGAAATAAACTCTTTCCTTCTCAAGTTGCTTTTGGTCGTGGTGTTTATCACAGCAGTAGAAACTCCAGCTAAGACAGTTGATGGTGCTGGTGGTGATGATGATGGTAGTGGTAGTATTTGGTCTGCTATAACTAAGTACCACAAACGATGTGGCTTTCACAACTGAACCTTATTTTCTCATAGCCCTAGAGGTAGGAAAGCCCACAAGCTAGGTTCCCGCGGGTTCAGTTTCTGATGTGGCTCTTTCCTGGAATGTAGACAGCCACACTGTCCTCACCTGGCCTATCCTTTGAGCACGGGAGAGACCCCTTTTTAAAGACTGTTGTTCCTCTTGGCCTAGGCTCACATTTGCACAACTATCTAACCTTGATCGCCACGCCACACTCTCTCCAGAGACAGTTGCTTTGGAGGTTTTGAGGGAACACAATCCACTCTCCAGCATGAGGATACCAGGTATTGGGGTGCTGATGGCTGTGCTGGTGGCGGTGGTGCCTGATACTGGCGCTTGCTAGATGCAAGGTGTTGTGGAATTTTCTATTTAAGTGGGAATTAACCCTCACAACAGTCTTGTAACTTGGAAGCCAGAATTGTCCCAGTCTCCCAGTGAGGGACAAGAGGCTCAGCAAGGTTAAGCATATGGCTACATTTTTGTTATAGACAGATCATGGCATAGTTAGGATCAGAACCCAGGCCTTTGATTTCCTTCCAAAGTTGTTCCTAAAGTCCCATGGTTCTGCCTTCAGGCTGTAGGGGCGGACTGGAGAGCAGGATGCACTGGGCAGAGTGTGGTCCAGCCCCTTTACCCACTTGGGCTTCCTGTGACCCATTAGCCTGGGGCCCTGGGGCAGCATGGGAGGGTCCAAAACTCGCTCTGTACCATCAGTTACAGAGTATTGAGGGTTCTCCTCCCCTCAGGGACTCTTGGGAGTTAGGTGTCTGTGAAGTGGGGCTAGGGGTAGAGGTGACAAAGATGACCTTCCAAAGACATCTGGGAGGTGGTGAGGGGCGGTGTTCAGCCCCATGGCAGGAAAATTGTGGTGAAGCAAATTTGGCTGTCAAATCACGTGACAGAAGTTACTGGTTTACTGCTGCACGGATATTACCAGGAGGATCTGTGAAGTATTGTGCAGTAAGAAGTACAATATTGCGTGGTAAGGAGTACCTGCAGTATTGTGTAGTACCCCGGAGCACTGTGGAGTACTGTGTATTTCCCTGGAGCACTGTGGAGTACTGTGTAGTGCCCCGGAGCACTGTGGAGTACTGTGTATTTCCCTGGAGCACTGTGGAGTACTGTGTAGTGCCCTGGAGCACTGTGGAGTGCTGTGTAGTGCCCTGGAGCACTGTGGAGTACCGTGTAGTGCCCTGGAGCACTGTGGAGTGCCGTGGAGTGCCCTGGAGCACTGTGGAGTACCGTGTAGTGCCCTGGAGCACTGTGGAGTGCCGTGTAGTTATCTGGAGCACTGTGGAGTGCTGTGTAGTGCCCTGGAGCACTGTGGAGTGCTGTGTAGTGCCCTGGAGCACTGTGTAGTTTCAGGTAACAACACTCAAGCTGGAAACCTTGATATTATCTTATTATAGAAGAGCAGTCCGTGTAATGGTTCTCATGGCAATAACATTCCTGTGAATAGCAGCAAGAATGATGATGCCAGTGTTCATGGAAACTACAATAACAAATAAGGTCTTTCTGTAAGGGTCTTCCCTGCTGTCCCTTTAAGAGACAAGCAACAAACACACACACCGAAACACACCCACACCCACACCCACCTGTCTGCAGAGGCAAGCTGATCTTCAGCTTCTGAGTCCCTTCCTTTCCATCTCTCCCTTCTCCCCTCTGTCTCTGCCTCTCTCTCTGCTCTTCTTCCTTCTCCCCTTGCCTTCCATAACCCACTAAATAAATATCCAACTTCACTCTTCATGGCATGTCTATCTGTCTCGGTCTCTCACGTGCCACGTGGCTTCCTGCCTGGGCCCCCGCTGCCTTCATGGCCTGCGTGATCTTGGGACCTGCTGCCCGTTGCCTGCTGCTGCTCAGGGACCTGTAGTGTGGGTTCATGGCCAGCTGTCCACTGCCGTCACTCGGGGACCTGCAACATTTTACTTAAACCATTACACTTTCTCTGCTGACTCTTGACTGGAGGGGTCTTGACCTCAGACCCCTAACTTCACTTTTTTCTTTGTCTTTTCAGTTCCTAGCACTTCAGATTTTTCTATACTGAGCTCCTAGCTCCAGTGCCTGGCGTACAAAGGGGCTGGTGTCATCAGCCATACAATGGTAATCCCCTGGATGACAGAGTCACAGTCAGTGAAGGCTAGTGCTTCGTGTGGGTGTTCCAGGTGAAGCCTCTGATATCCCCAGAGCCACACCTACCTGCCAGGACAGACAGGGCAAGAACTCAGCCAGGGCCAGCTAAGGATGGCGGGTTTCATAGTGCAGCTCCCTGCAGGTTGCCAGGAAGAGGGGAAAAATGAAGAGGTCTCACCTTGACTTTCAAAACCAATTATGTGATCCACCCATGTGGTTCATGCCTGTAAATAATCACACACTTAGGAGGCTCTGGCAGGAGGATTTTGAGACAAACAAAACCCAAACCCTCCAAATAGCAGACATTGCATGGGAGAGTTACTCCAAGGTTCAGAGATTCACATGGAGACTGTGACAAACCCCTCCCTCACTTAGGCTTAGTGAGGGGTACATGGGGCCCAAAGTCCATCTGCCTGTAGAGGGGTAGACTTACAGCAAGTTCTAGAAATTGGACATGTTAGGGTTGCACCCGTTCATATTTTCAGGGTTATGCTGTGCCGGCAGCAACTTTTGATGTGTGGATTCAGATGTCAGCTGGGACAGAAGTGCCTCATTTTAAAGTCACAAACAGAGGTGGGGCACTGTGCCACCGCCACAAGCAGGGGACTGAATGGCACAGCTTTGACACACCCTGCAGGACAATTTGACACGGCCCCACCCAGGGTCTAATTTGAGATTTTGATTGACTCTGGCCTGTGGTCTCCTCCAGACTGTGGAGCGAGTGGCCTTTGAAGTTCTGGGCCCTTCACCAGAACCCAGAGTATTTTAAAATAAAGATGATTTAAGAGTCAGCCTGCATACGCCTGCACAGCAAAGCCACCATCAGAAAGAGTGTTCCAGTGTCTTCACTAGAATCAGGGCCTCGCAACGCGCTGTGCACTGAGCTCAGGGCAGGAGTGGCTGCTATCCCTGCCAGAGCAGACTGTGTGTTTGGAGACATGGTCTATGTAGCCCAGGCTGCCCTCAAACTTTTAATCTCCCTTAACCCATGTTAAGTGCTGGGTTTACAGGCAGGGGCCACGCCTATCTTGAGCAAACTGAGTGCCAGTGCAGCACATGTATTCTTCTGGGAAACATGAGACGGGCATGCTCACTGGCAGAACTCACGAGTTTCTTCACTCTGGTTTGGCTCACTGGTCACCACAAAAAGCCCGTGAGGCCGCTAGCAGAACCATCTGCCAGAACGAAGCCGGAGCCTGGGCAATAGTTTAAGCTCACCCTGAGGCTGTTCTGCTTGGCCCACAGGGTTAGGCAACACCTCAGCCAGCTCCTTGGGTTAACTTCTGACTTTCACAGACCAGGGGAATTCCTGCAGGGACCCTCGAAGCCGTCGTGAGTCGACCACACTTCCTAAAGCGCAGTGAAAAGCGCAGACATCCTCTATGCCCTTTCAAAAGCACCAGTGGCCACTGCTGTCTGGGGTGCTGTCCTCTATCTCAGCCTGGTCTTGAAGAACCTCAAGGGGTTTCGGACAGCACTGGGGGGCGAGTGACAAGAGACAGGCTCACTGGAGAAAACCATCATCTTACATTCTTTTATTATAATATATATGCAGATCTGTTAAACATACAGTAATAAACTCTATCAAATAACTAGGACAAGGCATTCTGCTGGCATCTCCCCACACCGGGTTAGGGAAAATTTGCTGTCACTCTCCGGAGGCTGCCAAAGCTTACGACTTCAGTGCCGATTTCAGTTCCCCGGCCACAACATAAATCAAAACAGACGTTAACTGCACTAAGGACGCAAGCGAGCTGAAAGGAGCGCAGGATTAGGCGTAATCAACAGTGTATTTGCCTGCATTAGAACCACAATGCAGATGGTGCAGAGTGCCTGTTTCTCGTAGCTTCTCTGGCGTGGTGCAAGGGTGGTGGGAAGCAGCTGCTGTGACCAGCTGGGGCTTCTCCAGGGCTCACTGCTTCCCCGGCTCTTCCTTCTTAGATTCTTGTTTTAGTTTGTAATCAGCTAGGGCGGCCTTGATGGCATCTTGCGCCAGCACTGTAAGGCATGGAAGGGTAGATAGCTTCAATTTCTAGACACTGGAGAGGTGGTCTTTATTATTTTATACACTTATATACATACATCTTTATATATTTACATATTTTTATAAATATGCATTTAGATTATCTATGCATGTGTTTGTACACGGAAGTGAGCAGGTGCATGTGTCATGCACACATGGAGGTCAGAGAACAACTCAGGGAAGGGGGTTTTTTCCTCCACTATGTGGGTTTAGGGCTCTAACTCAGGCTTGGTGACAAGTCTTTAGCCTAGGCCGTCTCCCTGGCCCGGGAGGTGGTCTTAAGAAAATACTCTTTTTAAACTGAAGGGTGCTAGAGCTGGGAAGGTATAGTAGGAGCAGCGGGCTGTGTCCCACCACCAGGCTAGCTTTACACCCGAAATAATTACACGAAAACTGTATTTATTTAAACACTGCCTGGCCCATTAGTTCAGCCTCTTATTGGCTAATTCTCACATCTTGCTTTAACCCATATTTAGTAATCTGTGTAGCACCATGAGGGGTGGCTTACCAGGAGAGATCTTAACCCGCATCCATCTTGGAGAGAAGCATGGCGACTGCCTGAAGCGTCTGCCCGACTCTGCTTCCTTTTTCCCACAATTCTGTTCTGCCTACTCCACCTACCTAATTTTCTGTCCTATTGAAGGGCCAAGGCAGTTTCTTTATTAACCAATGAAAACAACCTCCTCCATCAGGAAGGCCCAAAAGTGTCCTAGCTGGGCACACACAGACTAGGATGTTCACGCCTTCCTGGCTGGTATAGTGAGGGGATCTCCAGAAAGCGCCCTGTCACCTAGCAAGGACACAACAAAGATCAGGTCCCAGAGTGTGGACTGGAGGTCACAGGAGCTGGCAGAGCTGTCTTAAGCCAAGGACTCTGAAGGCGTGGCCTGCACAACTTCTCCCGCTGTGGGGAAGTAGAAGCTGGGAGTTGGAAGGGGCAGAAAGCTAACAACCCACAGACACGAGCACTTGGAAGGCTGGGGCTTTCCCAGAACTGCCAAACTGTGTATAAGCTCAAGTGGAAAGCGTGTGATTTCAGGCAGTGTCCCACTCAAAGGGCACCCTAAGATGGTGTTGGAATGCTCAGCCTAGCCTCTGATGCACGTAAATCCTGACAGCATGGTGAGGTGAAATCCTCATTCCTGCTTTCTGGGACACCAAAGAGGATGGAGGGCATCAGACCTGACCGCAGGTTCTGAGGCGCATGGCCTCTCATAGGGCAGTCAGTGCAGTAGGTGATGTCCAATGCCTCACCTGAGGAAATGCAGGGAACAGGGTGGTGGAGAAAGCTATCTCTTGCTCAGCCTATCCGCTATGGCGTGCTAGGAACAGCAGATTCCGAACAAAGGTCCAGGCTCACCTCTGGCTCTCCTACTGCCTCTCCCCAAGCCTCACTTCCTCATCTCTGAGGGGGGCAATGCTGTCCGGTTGGGTGTTTCTCGGTGGTCAGTGTGGCTCCAGGTCACAGCATCTCTTAGCCTGACTTCCTAGAGGTCTGGGCTGTGAGAGCAAACTTCAACCTCCTAAAGGTTACCAAGGCAGCCACTCTCTGGGGCCACAGGTTGGGGTCCTAATAGGGAGTTTATGACTGCCAAGAGTCTTAGATGCCTGGCAATTGAGGCAGACTCACTGGAGCAGTGCAGCTTTACGGGTGGAAGGCAGAGCTCCTTGGCGATGTCTGTGTTTTTGATGGTCGCGGCTTCCTCCACCTGAGGATAGGGAAAGCACATGATGTTAGTGAATCCTGCCGACGTTGGCAGCGAAAAGGGAAGGCTGTCAGGGGCGACGCCTGCTTAGGATTTCAAAACAAGTACAGGACTGCCACTGTGTACCAAGGGGTCTCCAGCAGGTTCCACCCTCCACCAGCTGCCTGGTTGGGTAAGCAAGAACGAGATGCCTGCTACTGAAGGCAGGCATTGCCTAGGCTGCTTGTGTGGCCTTTGTCCGAGGATGCCTGCGGCCTGAGAGCTCTGAGGGATGACGGGAGGCCGTGAGGCAGGGCCTGTACATTAAGGAAAGCCAGTCTCTCCCAGGCAGACCTCAAGATTAGAGAAAGAGACCACCTACTTCCTGTCACAGCTCAGAGCCCTCTAAAGTCCAGGCCCTGGGGGTGCACAGTCTCACATCTGCCCCCGCCCCAGGCTAGTTCTTAACCAACTTCCTTGGTACCATTTTCTTCCAGAATAAGCCGGCTGGAAAGCTGGCTGACAAGTGGGTGGGGCCTGGGAGGGTGCAGAGGATGAGCATGTGACTTTAAAATGGGATCTCAGGCAGGGCAGGGTGATCTTTAAATTACTGTATAGTTGAGGAAAATCTTCCCACCCCAGTCCTGCCTCTTCCTCCCATGAGCTAGGATTCCAGGCTGGTGTGCCATGTGCCACTACACTCAGCTAGTGCAGTGGTTTTGATGCAGCTGGCTCTCAGCAGCCTCAGCTTAGCTGCTACGGAGAGCGCTGGGAGAGAAAAAGATGCAAAGACTTCATAGCCCTTTCCAGATCCCCTCAGAGGCTCCTGGCCAACCGCATGGACCATTGCTCGCCTTAGTCTGCTTCCTTGGCTCTCGCCCTTGTGACTTTGATTCCTAAACCCCCTTCAACACAAGTGACTTCTACCAATTTGAATGTGCCTTTCTGGAATACTACTTGAAGCAGGAGCCTTGACGAAATAAACAGGAACTATCACATAGCAAGGTTTCTCGGGAAACCTTAAGGACATTAGGGAAAACCCTTGATGGTTTCTTTTCAGCTCTGCTCGGATGGAAAGACTGGTGTGGTAATGACCCTCTTTTATTTAGCTGATAATCAAATAGCAGTAATTAACACAAAGCCTCAAGCAACAAAATGGTCCACAACTCCCAATGTGAGGAACATAACCAGTATTAAACTTTAGAAAAATGGCTTCAAGAAATCAAGCACACTTTTGAACTCGCCATCTTCATCTTCCTGCTTTTTGCTCTGTGATTTATGACTGGATCCTTCCAGAGCCAAGGTCACAGGGAATTCTGATTTAATTCTATAGTTATTTTGAGACAGGCCTCATTATGTAGACTAGGCTGACCTAAAACACTTAGAGATCCTTCTGAGTGCTGAGGTTCAACAATTCCATACAATCTGTGAGCACACTTACCGTTTTCCCCTTTACCCACTCCGTTGCAAGGGAGCTAGAGGCGATGGCGGAGCCGCAACCAAATGTTTTAAATCTGGCGTCCACAATCTTCCCCTTTTCATCCACCTGAATCTAGAAAAAAACAAAACAAAACAGGAGCTAAGAGGTGAACCTGGAACCTCTGGCCCACAGTGGGTGTTCTGCACAAGCCCTGGGTTGCTGTGCACGCCAGATGCTAGGGCATCAATTACTATGTTTGTTTCAAAGAGCTCAGTCACTGACAGTGAAACCTGGGGCCCACACAGGCCCAGCTGACAGAGAGGAGCAGGGAAATGATACCTCTCACCCCACCCTAGCCTGCTGTATATAAATCCCTGTTTGTACAAGTCTCTTCACAGCTGCTGCCATTATCAGGCACCAGGAGAGTCTGCAAACAAGGTCTCCATCAACACCTTTTTCTCTCGGACACTGCTCAGTGCTCCACCCTACTGGCCATCAGGGAGACTGCAGCTGAAGCTATGGCTTCCTGCTCAACACATTCCCTTTCTCATTGGGGACTGCTAGCTCCTGGAGAGTTCTCATTTGGTCAGAGACCTTTCACCAAGCCTTCCACTCCCTGAAAGCAGGGCCTACACTGATGTAGAAGAGGAAAACGAAGTGATCTCTTTCAGAACAAGACAAGTCTCTACCCTCACCACCCAAGACAGCCATTCATCCCATCTCACAGGACAGATAAGACAAAAGGTTCTGTGAGCAAATGGTGTTCCTCTTCATCCAGCCGGTACCTGCAATTTCATGACGTCACCACATGCAGGAGCACCCACCAATCCCGTTCCGACATTTTTAGACGTTTTGTCAAGGGACCCCACATTCCTAGGATTCTCGTAATGGTCCACAACCTGAAACAACAGATTAGCAGAATTCACCTAGGTGTTACTGTCTCCCTCGGGTCAGCAATCTGAATGGGACAGAGGTGGGACAAAGTGTGACCCAAACTCTTTTCATCTCCTCCCCAACAACCTTCATCTTGGAGATACTGTCTGAGATAGTGGCAAAAAGCTCAGTTAGGGTCTTAGCTTCATAGGGAATTCAACCACAACTGATCATGTGACTTACACACTGATACCAGATTTGGGCTCAACCACTTGCGTTTTTTTATCAAACAAAACACACCGTCTTAAGAGAATTATGTATTTTAAAACTCCAGGACTAAAAACGGCCCCAAATAGAAAATTTCTTCATTAAGTGTCAGAAGACTGTTACCGAAGAGCCAAGGCCAGGGATTGGTCATTTTGTGGCTGTAAACATAAACACAGCGCCACCCTGGTACAGGAGCGCCCCCTGCTGCCATAAAGCTGTCAGCCCGCCCAAATAATGTCAACAAAACACCCTTCCCACGGGGGTTGAAGGCCTTGGCAAAGGCACCCAAACAAGAACAGAACAAACAGCGATTAAAGTCAGGAACGTATTAGGATTTAATAACCTCGAGCTTTTTTTTTTTTTTTTTTTTGGCTAGTTAGCAGGAGGCAACCTAATCTGCAGATTTTGAGTCTAAGCTCTAAGGCCCCACAACGCATCATCTAATCGGTACTTTGGATGTCTCGATCAGCTGTGGTAGTCTTTTGTTTTTCCGAGTGAGTCTCAAGTCAAGGAGCCTTTACGTCCTTAGAAGGTCGGGGCCCACAAACTACCTACCCTTCTATACTTTGTGCTCCCTAAGAACACACACACACACACAAGTCACCGACAACCAAAGTTTTATGTTGGTTAGGTGCTTGGCTCGCCTGGAGGCCATCAGCCCCTTAGAATAACGACGCAATAGGTTTGCATTTGTTGGCCCGAGCGCTCCACACACAGGGACGGCCGAAGAGCGCTTTCAGATCTGTAGGGACAGGCGAGGCGAGGGCCAGAGACTTGTCAAGGCCAGTGGCAAGGGCAGAGGCCTGGTGGGGACGCTGGGGAGGGCCGGTGAGCTCAGGCCCGCGTGTTTGCTGTCCCCTGGCTGACACACCGGGATCCTCCCTTCTGGGCTGCCAGAGTTGGGACACTCCGAGGGGGCCTGAGTTTGCCGCGGGATCCTCGGTGGCTGTTTCTGGGCCACAGCTGCAGGTCGGGTCACTGTTCAGCGGGGATAAGCGAGTCGGGGAGAGGCTGGGGAGCCGACTGCTTCTCCCAGGGGAACTCGGTTGGCGCCGGCCCCTCGACGGTTCGCACAGCCCCCTTCGCCCACCCATACCTTCTTGTGATAGAGCCGAGCTGGGGCTGACAGCTCCCGGGCGGGCAGGCGCGGGCTCCGGAGCAGCAGCGCGGAAACCGCCCTCCTCAGACGGCCGGCTCCAACCGCCGCCATGTTGCCGGCTTGCATCAGCGTCGACCTCGGCGACGTCAAAGAAGGGCGCACGCCGACGTCACCGAGGCTCCGCCCCCGCCGAGGGTCTGGTCACGCCCCTAGGGCGTGGCGGTCCGCAGAGCGGGAAGGTCTGAAGCGGTGGGCGAGTTTGGCTGCTGCAATGGGTGTTGGAGTTGCTGCGGCGTCGCAGGGGCGCTCAAGGGCTCTCGGACTCGGCGTACTTGGGATTCGAACTTGCATAAGTTCCAGTTCTCCATGTTCTGGCTGTGTGGCTCAGGAAAGGGGTTCCCTTTACTAATTCAAATACAGCCCTTTCATCTGTGAAGCAAATACATATTGAGTGTACACTAGGTGTCACTACAGAATCTTGGGGGTCCCGAGGGAAGCAAAGCGGACACGATTCTTGCCTCGTTAACCTTGCTAGTGAAGGACAAAGGCAGTCGGCCAAACAACAATGATTTTCTACTCAAGAGCGAGAATTATAAGAAGGAGACAAACACCATGCTTCGAGGCATGTATATGTCGAGATACACACACACACACACACACACACACACATTCCGAGGCATGGTGTTTTATACATGGATATATACATGGACTTATATACTCATGTATAAAATACTCAGCTTTATGACAGTGTACGGCATTCCTAAACAATACTTATTGTAGCTTATTAATAATATTGACTATAAACCCCAAAAGTCACAAAATGCCCAGGATGAACACCTCCTAGGTACTAGACTTTACAAAAAGGGGAGTGTAGTATAGTGTGCATGCTACAGGAGAGGAAGCGTTATTTTTCGGGAATTTTCTCAGTGATGCATTCGATCGCACCTGCGGCTCGGCTCCTGGGAAACAAGCACTCACTAGAGCGGACTGAGCATTGCAGGCGCTTAGTCCCAAGAATGACTTTGACCTTCTTAAGATGGCGTCTCGACCTTACTACAGATACCACGTTCTCATGACTTCCTCTATGGCCGCCACTTCCGGTTCAAAGACCCAACAACTGTCTAAGGTTGTAACGGAACATACGTTAAGATAATGAGCCTTTTCCCCTGACAGTAACTTCTAGAGAAATATAAAGAGATTCTCCGCGGTGGATATTTTACGGGTTTCCCGCGTCAGGAGGCCCTCCGTGCTGCTTCTGTCGGTGATGAAGCAGAGTTTTGATCAGGCGGACGGCACGGACAGCCCGATGTTCGCCGGGCTCCGGTGAGCGAGGGAAGACCCGAAAGTAGCGGGCTGTGCAAGATGGCGACTGCAGCCGCATCGTCTGCGTCCGAGCCGGAGGTTGAGCCCCAGGCCGGGCCTGAGGCCGAGGAAGAGGAGGATGAGGAGAAGGCAGCCAGTGTGGAGAGGAAGGCGCCGTCCCGCGCTGTGGCCGCCGAGGCGGCCAAGACCAAGGAGCCAGGGGGGGACCTGCAGCAGGAAGGCGTGAGCGAGAGTGACGGCGATGAGGAGGACGCCATGGCTTCCTCCGCCGAGAGCTCCCCCGGGGAGGACGAGTGGGAGTACGACGAGGAGGAGGAGAAAAACCAGCTGGAGATCGAGCGGCTGGAGGAGCAGGTGGGCTGGGGTGGGCAGCGGGCTCCTCTTGGGTCCGCAGACCTGGCCCGCCCCCTGGTTCTCCGCGGCATGGAGACCTCTGAGGTCGCCAGGGCGCCGTCCCGTCGTGTCTCCTGCGTCCGCCCGGCTTTGCGCGCCCAGTGTTTTGCTTATGTAGCCCATTGAATTCTCACGGCTGGGACGGAAGTGGCGTTAGTCAGGTTTCACTGCGGGAAACTGAGGCTCGTGGAAGGGGCTCTTACACAAGCTTAAAAGTGTTTCTTGTTTTAAACCGAACTCAGGACGTCTACTTAAATTTTCAGTTTGTGTTTGTATGCATGCACGCACAAGGTTGTCTCCTACTATGTGCGTTTCGGAGATTGAACTCCGGTCGTCAGGTTTGGCCGCAAGTGCCTTTTACCTTGGCTGTCCTGGAACTGACGTTGTAAACCAGGCTGGCTTCGAACTCAGAGATCCGCCTGCTTTTGCCTCCCAAGTGCTGGAATTAAAGGCGTGCACCACCATGCCAGGCTGATTTTTTTTTTTTTTTTAAACATCCCCTCCCCCATTTTGCGTTAGAGTCTCTCTGAAGTAGCCTTGACTGTCCTGGAACTTAAAGATCCTCTGCCTCTGCCTCCTGAGCGCTGGTGTTAAATGTGTGCGCCATCACAGCTCTGGAATCTAGGAATATGGCATATAAGCTTTATTGAGATGGCTTTAATAGCTCAGGAATGCTGCAGATATCTGCCCTGCGGTCACGCAGTCTCTCAGGAGATGATTGCCTTGGCACCCTACAGTTTGGGCTGTGCTGTGCCAGCATACTGAGATGCTATTATTTACAGACTTTCTGTTTTAAAATTTGTCAGCGGGAACGTTTCCAAATGTTCAAGTCACAATGTGGCATCGTTGTCTGTGCAGTCTTTAGAAGGGTTTGTTTGTTTCTGTAGCCTAGTCCCTGTGCAGTAGCCCCCTTCTCTCTCTCCCAGCCTGGGGCACCTTTCAGCTTCGTTTCTGTGGGTTTAACTACTTCAGAAACTTCATATATAAAAGGCAAAGTTGATTTGTGTGTGTTACACTCTTGCTAGTCTTGTTCATTGTTTCTAAGGATTTGTAGATTAATCTTGGTTTACTATGCAGTCTTGGCCTGTGTATGGTTGTCACCTTTTCCTTCCCTTATATCGTTAATTTCTTTTCCTTGGCTGTTTGAGCTTTAGACTCAACTATCTGGGCAACTGGTGTGGTTTTAGAAGGTCTGGGTGCGTGCCCACTAGGGAGCAGGCTCATAGACTAGGCTATGTCTTCCTTCTCTTGTTTTGGTAATTAAAATTTTTAAATCATGATTGGGTGGTTATATCAGACTGTTTTCCCCTTTATCTGCTAAGTAGAAAATTACACTGATTGCTTTTCTGCCTCAAAACCCCCTTTCCACTTCAGATTGTGCTTGGCACAGTATGCATTGGTACCTTCCTTTGCTGGGCAGTGCTAGGCTGGATATGGGTGTTTCACCCCGACTTAGCCTTGTGCTGTAAGGATGGGCTAGGAAGAAAGCTGCATGAGCACTCGTGCAGGTGTGGCAGTGGCAATGCTGTCTCCTTCTGTGGGAAAAGGACAAAGGGCTGGTGGCACAGAGGTGGAGGCTGAGTGCTGGGTGTTGCCTGTGTGCAGCTAGCTATAGAAAAGCTTGCTTTCTTCCTCCTTCCGCCCCTCTTTCCTTCCTAGATTTGTTATATATACAGGTGTATCCCTGCAGGCAGAACAGAGCACCAGATGTCATTACAGATGGTTGTGAGCCACCATGTGGTTGCTGGGAATTGAACTCAGGACCTCTGGAAGAGCAGCCAGTGCTCTTAACCTCTGAGCCATCTCTCCAGCCCTCCACACCTTTTCTAACAAACATTTGATGGTGTGTCTGTCAGCCTCGCTGTGGGATGCCGCAGGTTTCGACATGCACGGCCTTGGTGGCTGGTGTGTTGAGCTCTTCTTGTTTTCTTGTTCGCTGTCTGTGTCCTCAGGACAGTGTTTGCCATTGTTTTCTTTTCCTTTTTTTTTTTTTTTTTTATTTTTTGGGATAGGATCTCTTATGTAGACACAGCTGACCTAGAACTCACTGTAGACCAGGCTGTCCTCAAACTCACAGAGACTTGCCTGCCTCTGCCTCTGCCTGAGTGCTGGGGTGAAAGGCATGCACTACCACATCTGAGCAATTGTTTTCTCCTTGAAACAGTATTTCTGTAAGTAGCCATGGCTGGCCTTGAACTCAGTCTCCCCACACCTGCCCTTGTGGTGCTGGGGCTGCACTGTGCCTGACTTGTGGTGCTCAGTGGAGGCTGTTTTTCTTCCCTATCCCCCTCGTAACTACTGTTTTCGGGTCAGATAGTCTTAACTGTACGTCTCTTCCTTACATGACTTAGAGCCCCACGGAGACGGCTCCTCCCTGTGGTAACCTGTCTCTGCTCCATTCTTTCAGGGTGGTGTACTAAAGCTATTCTTACACGCATCCTTTGTGTAGATGTGTAAGAGTTAAAAATATTTCCAACGTTTAGCTTGAAAAGTTTAACTTGAAAGTGTAAAAATGAGCCTTTATGTACGTAGACAGAAGGCAGGCAGAGGGTCAGGACCACACCAAGTGCAGCTTATTGCCTGTCTCCGGTGGCTGCAAGGTCTGCATTCCAGGGTAGGAGGCTGGTGGCCAGGACTAACCAGAATGCACCAGCCCTCCTCAAAAAACAGTCACATGAGTCTGGAGAGAGGGCTCAGTGGTGAAGAGCACTTGACAGAGGACTGGAGCTTGGTTGCCAGCACACAGGTCAGGTGGCTCACAACCACCTGTAACTTCAGCTGGAGGTGGCCTCTTAGGACAATTGATGTCATTTACTCCCATGTATACATAATTAAAGAAAATATTAAAAATGAAAAACAACCAAAAAACTATGAACATGGTGGTATCAGCTAAGAATCAGCGCAGGCTGGTGGCACATGCCTTTAATCCCAACACTTGGGAGGCAGAGGCAGGTGGATGGATCTCTGTGAGTTCAAGGCCAGCCTGATCTACAGAGTGAGTTCAGGGACAGGCTCCAAAGCTACACAGAAAAACCCTGTCTTGAAAAACAGAAAACAAAAGAGACTGAGCCCAGGTGCTAGTGACTGGTCTGTTGTACCCGCTGTCTTGTTCAGGAGTTGATTTGTAGGCGTGGGAAGTGTGCCAGAGTTGGTAGCTACAGTCATACTTGTTCAGTAAAATGAAAGAATTCATATGACAGGCATACGTTCCATTTAGAATCCCCATGTACTGTACAGCTGGAGACTAGCAGTGCCCCCACTTTATAGATGGAGAGCTGAGGCAGAGGAGACACTGACAGCTTCCTAAGGATGGTGCTCTGTCTCATGGGGAGGGAGCTTCTTGTTAGGATGGGAATACTTCTCACCCGTCTTCTGTGTATTGGGACAGGCAGGTCCTGCTTTGCTTCTTTGGTGGCCTCCCAGGTAATACCAGTTGTTTGGGGCAGATGGTGTCTTCTTTTACTGGAGGTGACGGACGCTGACTTTCCTCTTAGCTGTCTATCAACGGCTACGACTACAACTGCCACGTGGAGCTGATCAGGCTGCTGCGGCTGGAAGGGGAGCTCAACAAAGTGAGGATGGCCCGCCAGAAGATGAGTGAGCTCTTCCCCTTGACTGAAGGTAATGGAGCCAGGAGGTGCTGTTGCGTTGGATAGTTGAAGTAAAGGACATAAAGGAAAGCCAGCTATTTCTTGTTTCTTCATTGTCTTAGACTGTTTTGTAGGACGTGGTCTGATTGTACACGTTCACATGAGGAATACTGGTTTCTTAGCCCAACACTATGAGAAACATTTCCTTTAATGTAATTTAACTTTACTGTGGTCTTTTCCCCATTCCACAAGTGTGTACTTAGCCTATGCTCATACTGCCATGGAATTGTAAGTTAAAATAAACATTTGTTGCTTTAAATCTCTTTAAAATATCTTTATGTATATAGACGCTTTTGCCTGCATGCATGTATGTGTGCACCTGGTACACACAGGCCAGAACAAGGTGCCAGATCCCCTAGAACTGGAGTCATAGACAGTTGTAAGCCACTGTGTGGGTGCTGGGAATCCAACCTGAATCCTGTGCTCTTAACTGCTGAGCCACCTCTCCAACCTCTAAACTTCAATAGTTTTAAATACAAATGTTTCATTTGGGTATAGCAAATGTTTGTTTTGTTTGCTTCCACACATTTGCTTCTGAGAAACATACTTGCACTGAGCAACTTTGTGGCTGGGTCTTTGTTCTCATTTGCAACTGACCTTTCAACTCAGAAACCCTGGCTTTGGGTGAGTGTCTGTCCCATCTGCCTTTCCCAAAGCACAGCTCAGAGGAACAGAGACCACACTGCACATTTCTAATGAGGCTTCTCACAAGCAGACTAAGCAGATCATGGTAACAGTGGAAACTCAGTTTCCCACAGTCAGCTGAGGGTAGCAGTAGTTCTTGCCTCCTGGGGACAGATGTGTCCCGTGCCAGCTGGCTCTGAGTCATTAGATACCTGCTGTCACTCTTAGTGTCTTACAAGATTGACAGACAGATGGGGGGGGGGGATGTGGACGAGTGCTGTGCAAAGGAGGGAGTGGCTGACATGTGACGCCTTCCTCTGTCTGGAAGTGAAGCGCAGTCTGTGTGCCCTGCTTGGGCTTTGAGAACTGGGTCTCTGGGGACCTGGGAGCAGGTGCGGGTGTGTGCTGAGGTGTGCTGTCATCTCTAGAACTCTGGCTGGAGTGGCTGCATGATGAGATCAGCATGGCCATGGATGGCCTGGACCGCGAGCATGTGTACGAGCTCTTCGAGAGAGCTGTGAAGGACTACATCTGTGAGTACCGGGCCTGGGTGTGGGCTGTGCCAGATCCTTGCTGCCTTGTGCTGCATTGTCAGCTGTTGCCAGGGAGTTCAGTTTTGGTTTCTTTGTGATATCTTAGTACTCAATAGAGATTTTTGGGCTTAAGACAAAATTGGAGAAATATTTATAGAAAGAGAGTAGCTGCCTCACTCAGCATCTGTCTGACAAGGAGGACTTACACAGGATTTCTAGGTGCTTAGAGTTTAGCTTGTATCTCTTGATTGAAACAGACTCTAACTCTGTAGCCCAGACTAGCTTTCAGTTTGTGATGACCCGCACCCCCCAAAAAAAGCCCTTAAAACAAAGAATGGACTTCTAATGACAGGGTCAGTGCTTTTGGTTCTGTTCTTTCCCTTTGGCCGGAAGACTTACAAGACTAGGATCATCAAGTAAAACTCTAGGATCTGAAATTTTTGGACAAGTGACTCAGATTTATAACTACAGTCATTTAAGTATGTTAGTGGGTTTTTTCCTTCACACCCCCTCCCCCAGCTGTCTTTTGCTGGGATCAAACCCAGGGCCTTGCATGGCTCTACACTCTACTGTTCTGATTTAACTTAGTCACATATTGTCCCTGTGTGCTGTCTGTGCAGTCAGATCTCTGTGCTGTGTTAGTGGCGGTTTCAGCCTTGTGGGAAACTGGGCGGTTGTTGGCAATGGTCTGTTTGCTCAAATGAGCACCTTTGGTGGACATGTGTTTTGTTAGCCCTGGGTGACGCTGGGGCACGTGATGAGCTGAACTTACAGATTGCTTCTCCTTTTTAGGTCCAAACATCTGGCTAGAGTATGGCCAATACTCGGTTGGTGGCATTGGTCAGAAAGGTGGCCTCGAGAAGGTTCGCTCTGTGTTTGAAAGAGCCCTTTCGTCTGTTGGCTTACACATGACAAAAGGCCTGGCCATCTGGGAGGCTTACCGAGAGTTTGAAAGTGCCATCATGGAAGCTGCTCGGGTGAGTGCCCAGGACTCTAACCCAAACTTGCAGGAAGTATTATTTTGAAAGAAACGTCCAAGAGTCTAACAGTTAACCCATCCACCTTTGCCAGTCTGTTAAGGGATGGACTGTAACAAAGTCAGCAGTCTCTGGCAGAGCGAGTGATATCCTTGACTTGGATGTAGTTGACTTCCTTTCCTGATACGTTAAAATAAGATTGCTTTAGTTATATGGCTGTAGGTGAGCGTACAAGAACAGTTGTGTATGCTTGTTTATGTGCATGCATATTGTGTGCGTGTGTCTTTGTATCGTGTTCGGTGTGACCAAGGGGAGGTTTCAGACAGATGGATAAACAGCTGTCCTCTCTGTGAGACCCACTGTGGTAACGATTGGAGCCTGGGGGGGGTCACCACAGGCCGTGCATTTCTGATCTGGAAATCAGGAATCCAGAATGCCTCACCTTCAAACTTTTTGAGCACTGACTGACACCAATGGGGAATTTAGCTTGTGAACTCGTGTGACAATGTGTCACAGCTCAAGCATTGTACAAAGTGACTTTCAGGTTGGTGTACAAGGCACTCATGCTTAGACTGGGCTCCTGCATGCCCAGGCTGGGCACCACGTTTTGTTGATGCCCATTCTAAAGTCTGGGGACAGTATGATGGCTGAAGCATTCCTGTGTGAGTGGAGTCGCCTCGGTGACTTCCTAGTCACTCCCTCTTCTAAGTTGGCAGAGGGCCAGTGTCAGTGAGTGCAGAGTGAAGCCAGAGCCTGTGCTCCGCAGTGTCTGTTCCCTCTGGACGGAGGCCCAGGCTGGCTCCCAATACCTGCTGCCTCTCCCTCCCCACCCTGCCTGACTTTCCAAACACTCTGCATTTTGCCTCTGTTGTGACTTTACCACACTGTGCTTCCCCCGATTCACTGAGCCTGCCCCCTGCCAGCGTGCTTCCTTCCGGATCCTTTCCCAGCCTTCCGTCTTGGCATCAGCAGGTCCCCATGGCTGTGACCCTTAAGTGCTTTGCTGTGTGATACTTAGACTCTGCACCTTGTAGTCATTTGGGTTTCTTTCTTTTTGCATTTTTATTGTGTGCATGTGTGGTATATGTGGGCCACAACTGCATGTGGGGGTCAGAGGACAACTTGGGAGTTGGTTTTCTTCTACCTTGTCGACCTAGGGATTGATCTCAGGTTGTCAGGCTTGCTGGCAAGCACCCTTCACCTGCTGAGCCATCTCATTGACCCCAACAATATGATAATACCTCCTGTATAAGACATCGTAGACTCTTTTTTTTATTTTTTTATTTTTATTTTTTGTTTCAAATGTCTTTCTGAAATAGAAGGAACCAACTCCTGTCCTTTACCACCAATTTACTTCTTTAGCCCATAGCTGCCTTCCTTTCCCCTTCTGACTGGGAACAAACCTTTGATTCACAGCTGGAGAAAGTCCACAGCCTCTTCCGGCGACAGCTGGCGATCCCGCTGTATGGTAAGAGAAGCAGACTTGTCAGTACACCCACTCTGTGCTTTGCTAGTGCTATTGCCCATGTCCTTCCCCAGTTTCCTGTGGGGCAGGCAGGGCTGGCATTCTCCTTCTGACTGGAAAAGTCTGTTAGGCGTTGTTAGGGCCAAGACTGATGAGAGGCAGAGGCAGGGGAGAGAGACACTGTTTCCTGGAGCTCAGCTGCCACATCTCCCTAGCTCTCTACTTTTAAGACATGTTGGAAAAGGGGGACACGAACACAGCCTTCCATTTTCTGGTCACTGTTGGCCAAGAATCCCACAGCTGGTCTGTCTCTGCATGTCAGGGCTTTGTGTCACCTCCTCAGTGATTTGGTTGAGGAGTTGATTATAGGCATTCATGTCTCAATTTCTGGAGCTTTGCTTAAGTCTCCCGTGGGTGAGCTCATTTTGGCAAGGCTTCAGCAGGGGGTTTGGGCAATGCCAGGAGGGCTTTTCCTGTGTGTGGGTGGGTTGGCATTGCCTTGTCTGTTGGCAGGCCTTGCTCAGAACCTTGGGGCAACTGCTTGAGCCCCTTGATCTCCTCTTCCTTCATGGCTCCATGGGCTGCAGTTCTCAGCCAGGCTGCTCTGCTGTTAGGGTCCTTCACCTGCACGGAGGATTACAGTGGGACACACCATGGGATGTGTGTGGGATTGCAGGAGCCTGCCGTGCAGCACATGACCAGCGTGTGATCATGGTCTCTTGGACCGAGGAGCTGGTAGGGTGTCTGGCCTATTGTTTTGACATGTCTTGAGGCCAAGTGTGGGCTCACAGAACTGGGAATCAGAGCAGAGAGATGGATGTGGGGTGGGTAGGTGGCATTGGAGTCTTCTGGCTTTTTTTTTATGTTGGTAAAACTCAGTGGCATAACACATGGGCTGAATCCATCTTTGCATAGAAATGGAGGCCACCTTTGCAGAGTATGAAGAGTGGTCGGAAGACCCCA
Source organism: Arvicola amphibius (assembly GCF_903992535.2). Taxonomy (NCBI): domain Eukaryota; kingdom Metazoa; phylum Chordata; class Mammalia; order Rodentia; family Cricetidae; genus Arvicola; species Arvicola amphibius. Next base: position 121,776,564 of record NC_052056.1, read on the forward strand.
TACCAGAACCTGTACTTCAGAGCTATCAGAAGGCACTCGAGCAGCTGGAAAAATACAAGCCCTATGAGGAAGCGCTGGTGAGTGCTCTGCTCCTCGGGGAGCCTTCCCGCAAGCCTGCCTCTTATCCATAGTGCTCGTTAGCAGTCTCTTTAGTTTGTCTTACTGTGCAATATGCAGAGCGTATAAATGTCCTAACAGTGAACGTCCGTGTCCCCACCACCCAGGGGGACACGGACTAGAACTAGAGCATTGCAGTGCCCTAGGAGTCTCCCATGTGCCCTTCTCCGATTGCCTCTTCCTCTCTCTCCCTTGAGGTAATCACTTTGATGACATTGTGATAATAATTCTTCCTCCCTTCTGATAGCTGTTCTCCTGTGAATGTACCCATAATATATCTCTTGATCCTGCTTGTTAGACATGGTGTGGTGAATAGGCTGTGTTTCCTTCCCTAGTGTGTATGTGGGTTTGGCTTATGTCATAAATGGATGCCCATAGGTTGTATGTGTGTCTGTACATACAGAGGAGTTTCTTTAGCATATGTCAGAGGAGAGAACTCACTGACCACTGGCTGCTTTGCTACAGATATCCCCAGGTGCCTGCACCCGTGCCAGCAGTGACAGGGCCTCAGCTGCGCAGTTGATTTTGGCATTGTTGAGTTTCGCTTGTTCCACAAGTTAGGACTGGAGTTTTGAGTTTCCCTTGATTGCTAATGGCAGTGCGTTTGCTCATGTTTGTTAGCCATGGGGTTCATTTTGTGAAGGTTTCAACGTTAGAAGTTGCAAACTTTTTGTTTTTTCCTAGTGCTTCTTGGGAGGCCTGACTTGATCCTTCTCATGGCATCTTTTTGCTTTTGAGCTACCGTCTTTATTGGCACTGATTTCATCTTGAAGCTTTAATCTGAACTTCCTGTTTGGGTTTTCATCCAGTGGTAGCAGGTAGTAATGATCAGAGTTTGTGGAGAGCCGTTTGTGGCCCTGATTGTGACAAATGTGTCCCTTGCTGCAGTACAGGCCCTGACATGACTAGGAGTTTGCTGCGGCTCTGCCCGCTGCCTGCTGTGCTGTCTGTCATAGCAGTGACAGTGGCTCCTCACTGAGCCCGTTTCCCATGGGGTCTTGGCTTCCTTCAGCTGTTGGCATGTCCGTCAGCCCTACACTCAGCTTGTCAGTTCTGTTAAGTGTTTGATTGCTCTTGCATAGATGTGTGGGTCAGTTTGAGGGAGTCACTGTCTCCTGGCATGTGAACCCTGCAGATCTCCGAGGCTGTGATAGCCCTGGGAGAGCACCCACTGACTTTGGAGTTGTGGCTTTTGGTGTACTTCTAAGTTGTTTCTTTTTAAAGATTGGTTTTCTAGTTGTATTTCCTGATGTATAAGAATGCAATTGGTATTTCACATTACTGGTTTTCTTTTTCATCTACTACATTTGCTCTCATAGGAGTGTTGGTCTTTGTCTATTTTATGTTAACAGTGTTAATTGTAGGCGACATTTACCACACACCTCACTGTTTTCTCATTTTCTTGAATTATCTTGCTTTTTGGTTTGACCCTTCAGACATCATGTCTACACTGTCTCAGTCGACAGTCTGTGCGTGCTGCTATTCACCAGCACTGGGGGCAGTGTCTCAGACAGTCTGTGCGTGCTGTTTTCTTTGCTCTGTGTTTCTTTTATCTTAGCTCTGTGTCTGGAATCTTGCAGCTTGAAGTTGAGTATGGCACCCAGGATTCACTGGCAGCAAATTTTCTCCATTTTGTATCCAACAGACTCTGTCTTTGTTTTCCTTTTTGACAGCTGTTTTTCTCAGGCTGTAGCATTGCACTGATGCGATGTTCTTGGCAACAGAACACATCTCTGTCTCTTGTTTTCTATTGTTGTAGACAGCTCAGCTGTCTGTCACAGACTTGCTTCTTGGAAGGTAATCATTACTGTCAGATTTTAATCTCTCATTGGTTTGATTTGATGTCCTGTGATCTCATTACCTTAGGTGGGGCTGGCTGCCCTGTCTGTCTTTTTTGAGCTTCCTTAGGCATCTTGATTCTGTTTTCAACATCTTTCTGAGTACAGTGAGGAAGAGGCCAAACCACGAGAGTTAGGTGTGCCAGTTCTGAACTGAGCTCTGCCACTTACTAGCTCTGATTCTTGGTAAGTGCTGAGCTTCCCTGGTGTAGGATGGGGACAATACTGAGACCCGCCTCTTACAAATGTTTTGGGGATCAGATTGCTACAGCCAGCAGAGGCTGGACCCGGAATGGGCATTCTGCCTTCACTGGAGTCTGTCTTCTGTGCCCGTTTCTTCCATGCCAGGCTGGCCGCTGGGGCAGCTCTTGTCATTTCAGTGGCACAATGTCTAGATGGCCAAGTCAGCGTCATTACACCCAGCTGCTGTGTGCAGAACCTTGTCCCTCCCCCACCCCCCCCCTTTCATCCGTAATGGTGTGTGCACTTGGGTTGACAAAGCTGCCTGTGCACTGTGGCCATCAGCAGAGTGTGGCCGAAGAGAAGGCGGACTGAAAGGCGGTTAAGAGGGCTCTGTCGTGTGTTGTGTTGGTGACACTTAGCCTGACCCCTCTGTCTTTGGCCTGCGCCTGTGCTCTTCTGACCTTTTTTTTTCTTTTTTCCTTTTTTTAAAAATTTATTTATTATGTATACAATATTCTGTCTCCATGTATGCCCACATGCCAGAGGAGGGCACCAGATCTCTTTACAGACGGTTGTGAGCCACCATGTGGTTGCTGGGAATTGAACTCAGGACCTCCAGAAGAGCAGACAATGCTCTTTACCCACTGAGCCATCTCTCCAGCCCTTCTGGCCATGTTTTGAGCGTGAGCCCTTGACCACACAACTCTAGGATGGTCGTTAGCAGCTGTGCTGTTCTGTGTCTGTGGTCACGAGTGCTTGTGAAAAGGGGTTTGATCCTGGTGGCAGGGGCCTGGTCTACAGAGTGCTCTCAGGACACAGATCTGTCCTTTTGTGGGCGGTTCTGAGCAAGAAGATGTGACTGTCATCCTGGGTTAGCTGCTCTTGCCAGTGCTGAATTATTTGAAGATGCTTTCTGAGAGTGCCGAGCATTCAGATTTAACAGGTGTGATTTTCCTGTGCCACAGTTGCAAGCAGAGGCCCCCAGGCTGGCGGAATACCAAGCATACATCGATTTTGAGATGAAAATTGGGGATCCTGCTCGTATTCAGTTGATCTTTGAGCGTGCCCTGGTGGAGAACTGCCTGGTCCCAGACTTATGGATCCGCTACAGTCGGTACCTAGTAAGATACGTGCTCCAGTTCTGTGTCTGTCAAGGTAGAGCCTTCCCTAAGGAGGTGGCTGGGAGCGGCATGCTGTCCCTCTCTGCATTGTGTCCTTCTGTTTCCCTCTTCCTTGCTTTTGATGCTATTTTAAACTTATTGCCAGCTTTAGAATTTGTGATCTTCTAACTGAAGACTATAACAGGCTCGCATTTCATGTTATTTCATTATGGAAGAATTTCAGATGTGAAAGATGGTTAAAGTGAAGCCTCCCTTACACACCACACTGCTGGCCTTCGGGGCAGCTGTGAGCCTGTGTGGTCCCCATCTGTGTTGTTCTTCACTGCTACCTCAGCATGTGCATGAAACGTCCTTCTGTGTGAAGGGCCCTGGTGAAGTGCACACATCAGGGTTGAGTCTGTGGGCCGTGCCCCCCTGCCCTGTCCATCTTGCTCTCCCCTGGTGATTTCTTCCTTGAAGAAGCCAGACCATAGCATTCTTTTATTTATGTTTTTGTCTTCATTTCTTTTGAGACAGGTCAATATGTAGCTCAAGCTGGCTTCAAATGTGTGAATCTCTTGCCTCAGCCTTATAGTTTTGTGTGTGTGTGTGTGTGTGTGTGTGTGTGTGTGTGTGTGTTTTGTTTTCCTCTTGGACCCGCCACCCAGTGCCCAAATAAATACACAGAGACTTACTGTTATTTATTATTATATTATTTATTAGCTTGGCTTGTTTCTAGCCAGCTTTTCTAACTTGAATTATCCCGTTTCTCTTTATGTTTTGCCTCTGAGAGTTTTACTTTTCCTTATTCTGTACATCTTTCCTTCTTACTCTGTGGCTGGCTGTGTGGTTGGATGCTGACCCCTGGCGTCCTCCACTCCTCCTTTCTCGATTCTCCCACTTCTCTTGAGCCTAGATTTCTCTTCTTATTTACTCTTTCTGCATGCCAGCCCTGCCTATTTCTCTCTCCTCTGCCTCGCTGTTCACCATTCAGTTCTGATTAAGGCAAACTAACACAGCTCCACAGAGTTAAACAAATGCAACATAAAAGAATGCAACACATCTTTGCATCATTAAACTAACAACGCAGCCTCCTGAGTGCTGAGATGACAGGCACACCTTGTACATTCCTAGCTTCACAAAAGACATTTTCAAAGGAATCTCTTCCATCAGTTGGCTGTGCTGGGAGTGTCACCCTGATGGTCACCCATGACCAACTATCTGACAGAAGCAGCTTAAGGGCTGATGGGATGCTGTCCTTAATGATGTGGGGCTGCGGTGATGATGGCGTGGGGCTGCGGTGATGATGGCGTGGAGCGTGGTGATGATGGTGTGGGGCTGCGGTGATGATGGCGTGGAGCGTGGTGATGATGGCGTGGAGCGTGGTGATGATGGCGTGGGGCTGCGGTGATGATGGCGTGGAGCGTGGTGATGATGGCGTGGAGCGTGATGATGGCGTGGGGCTGCGGTGATGGTGGCGTGGGGCTGCGGTGATGATGGCGTGGAGCGTGATGATGGCGTGGGGCTGCGGTGATGGTGGCGTGGGGCTGCGGTGATGATGGCGTGGAGCGTGGTGATGATGGCGTGGGGCTGCGGTGATGATGGCGTGGGGCTGCGGTGATGATGCTTCTGGCAGTGACATCTGCTGGTTGCAGGTTTCAGTTAGGGATTGGAGAGTGGGGTACAGGATGGGCGCAGGGTTGAGCTATAACCCTCGAGGCTTTCACCTCTCTCGCTGACCCACTTGCTCAGCAAGGGCCTGCCTCCCCCAAGTTTCACAACCTCCCAAAATAGTGCCAGCGCCTGGTCATTAGCCTGTGGGGCGTTTCTGTGCGTCTCTGTTACTGAGGAAGTCTTACATTCTGTCCTCTCACTCTGGGATTCTTTGTCACAGGATCGGCAGCTGAAAGTAAAGGATTTGGTTTTATCTGTACACAGCCGTGCTGTGAGGAACTGCCCGTGGACAGTTTCCCTGTGGAGTCGGTACCTCTTGGCTATGGAGAGACATGGAGTGGACCATCAAATGATTTCTGGTATGAACGTTTGTGCAGGAGAATTTCTAAGTTATCTTTTTGGAAGGTTCTTCTCTGCAGCTCACTGTGGAGCCTAAGCTTGCTGGGATGACAGGCATGAACCACCGTGCCTGGGAGCTCTAGTCTTTTGTCCCAAATGAGGACCTGAGCTGTGGCAGTCTTGAGCCAGCGCCCCAGGGACTGTCCTGTAGTGGCAGATGCTGTATGGCTTCTTGGCGCTTTAGCCTCTAATACTCAGTGAATTTCTTAGAAGTCATGGTCTGTCTTGTCCGACCCAGACTCTCACTGTGGTGGAGACCCTTCTAGAGCACGGTGCTGGAGGGGACCCCTGCAAACACTGCTTCTATACCTTCCTAGAGAACGGTGCTGGAGGGGAGCCCCCCACAAACGCTGCATCTGTACTTTTCCTTCTTTGGTGTGTGGTGCTGGAGGGGAGCCCCCCGCAAACACTGCATCTGTACTTTTACTTCCTTGTGTGTGGTGCTGGGATAGACATCCACAGCTTATGCATTTATACGTGCATGAATCACACATTTATGAGTTTTGATGCTTTCTTTCTTTCTGAACTGTCTCGTGAATGTTGTGGTTTCTCCATTGCAGCGACCTTTGAGAATGCTCTGGGTGCCGGCTTTATCCAGGCCACTGACTATGTGGAGATTTGGCAAGTGTACCTAGACTACCTGAGGAGAAGGGTTGACTTCAGACAAGGTAGAGTGTGGCCTCCTCAGAACTGGACTTGTCCTCCTATCTCCCCGCCTCCCTTGTGTGTGGGGGGGGGGCACAGATGAGCCTTGGGTTCTGTTTTTTAGGAGCCATCCACTGATTCTAGGATCTCATGGTTGACCCTGAGCTTCACAAGAGACCCACTTGTCCCACCTCCCCAGCAGTTGCATGTGTCATCTCAGTGGCTTTTATAACTCTTTGTTAGTTTGTTTTTGAAACAGGGTTTCTCTGTGTAGCCCTGGCTGTCCTGGAACTCACTCTGTAGGCTGGCCTTGAACTCATAGAGATCTGCCTGCCTCTGCCTCCTGAGTGCTGGGATTAAAAGTGTGTGCTACCTACCACTGCTTGGCTTCACTGGCTTTTTACTTGGGCTCTGGGGATCAGGTCCTCATGCTGGCATGGCAAGCACATTATGATTGTGCCATGTCCATCCACCCCCACCCCCCGTCCCCCGGCAGCTATGACTTTGAAGCCTGTTCCAGGAACTAGCTCTTGTAGACCAGTCTGGCTTCAAACTACAGAGATCCACCTGCCTCTGCCTTCCGAGTGCTGGGATTAAAAGGTGTGTGTCACCACCGCCTGGCTCTGTACTTTTTTTTTTTTTTTTTTTTTTTTTTTATTTTAACACATCTTTGGAGTTACATCCCTGTTCTTCAAACACATTGAGACTGGGAAAGGGTTGGTGAGTGACCTGCCATTAGTAGCATTTTTTTCTGGAGACTTTAGCAATTTCCAGCTTAAGTCAGGTGTGGCGTGAAAAGGTGACAGGCCTGTGTTTGCTCTGGTTACTGGCGGCCGTGAGCCTCTCGTTTTTACTGGTTACTGGCGGCCGTGAGCCCTGTTGCATTTCTTTCTGTTGCTGTAGTGGATGCTCTGACAAGCGCCTAGGGGAGAAGGCACAGGCCAGCACAGGGGACTCAGGGCTGAGGAACTTAGAGCGGCCACCACAGGACATTGACAGTGAGAAGAGGGGAGAGCACATAGCCCAGGACCCCAATAGTGGCGGCGCCACCCACCTTGGGCAGGCCTTCCCACTTCAATAGATGTCACTGAGCTCATCCATCACAGGCATGCCCAGGGATCCATCTCCCTGCTGACTGTAGGTTCTGTGGAGTTGACACTGACCACCACAACCCCAAATCTTTTTTCCAGTAAGACTACCATGTACTTCTAGATCTGCTCACTGGATCCCTGCTCCAAACCAGAGGTCAGCTAGAAAAAACCTACACTTTGCCAGACTGTTTGACACAGCCCCTGTGCTACCTGCCTGTCCCTCCTGGGCATGCCTGTGTTTCTCTCTGCCACCACACTTTCCGGTCGTTTATTACTGTGAGAGGAAGTGTGACTGAGGTTCCTGTGTCCATAATGGGTTTTGGTGGTGGTGGTGGCTTCATGGAGGTCCTCTACCTTCTCCAACAGACTCTAGCAAGGAGCTGGAGGAGCTGCGGGCCATGTTCACACGTGCTCTGGAGTACCTGCAGCAGGAGGTTGAGGAACGTAAGTTGCCAGCCTGCTGTCTGCCCAGTTACCTTGCTTGTTCTTGCTTGCCAAACCTTCCAGCCAGGGGCGCTTGCTTTACGTCCTCCCTAATTGTTCCCATTCACGTCCTCCCTAATTGTTCCCATTCATTCTGGAAGGTTTCAACGAGAGCGGAGATCCAAGTTGCATGATCATGCAGAGCTGGGCTCGAGTTGAGGTGAGCATCTTCACAGACCTCCATGTCCTCCTTTGAAGGCTTTGGTTAAGTGCTTCGTTTGGCATTCATGGAAATGGGGGTGTGATCTAGGTGGTGAAGGTTTCGTGTTTACCTGGCATGCTGTGCTTGATTTGTTTTCCTGGTGAAGATAGTCCCAGCCCGTGGCTGTGTAGCAACAGTGCCTAGACGCTGGCTCCTGGTCCTTCCCTCGCTGCTACTTGAGGGTGTACTGAGTGCCTGCTGTTGGCCAGTGCTCTGCGGGTGCTGTGAATGAGTTGGTCTCTGCGTTCTTAAGGCTTTCACCTTGTTCAGCTGGACTGTTTGGGCAATAGAGGGCACAGCTGGGTATCCTAAGCCAGGAACACTGAGCTGAGTGAGGAACCGCCTCCTCTTTACCAGCTGATAGAATTATCAAATTCCAATCTTGTTCTGTGACGGGAGTTGGGTGAGTGAAACCAACCTTGTTGGGTAATTCTGTACATTTGCAAGAGCTGTCAGCAGAACTTTTGTCTTTACTCCGGGTACACAGGGCCTCTCTTGTGCTGCAGGTTCTATCTGAGCCTCGGCTTTGTGCAGACCTGTGAGGCTCACTACTGCAGAGAGCCGGGAGCCAGGCTTCAGACCTGTTAATGCTGGAGGAAGGCCTGGGGCCTTCAGGGATCTGTGGGGCACAGTCATGGGCCAAGGAGTGTTTTGGGCATACCTGTGTGGATGTTGCTTGAGAGGGTTCTGGGCTCGTCCCAGGTGTTCTTGTTAATGTATTTCAGGCTCGCCTGTGCAATAACATGCAGAAAGCTCGAGAACTGTGGGACAGCATTATGACCAGAGGAAATGCCAAGTATGCCAACATGTGGCTGGAGTATTACAACCTGGAAAGGTTAGTGACCCAGGCTAGCCGACATCTGTCCCCATTCTTGGCTAAGCTGACTTGTGCCTGCTCCTTGGGGTGGGTGCCCTCCTGCCTCTTCCTTTAGCAGGGCCTGTGCATGGCAAGCCTTGAGAACCAGTGTTTAGTGTGTGAGTTTGTGCGGGGGGTGGGGCTCCTCTAGCCATTAAGTCCTTCTAAGCTGTTTACATTTTTGTTTTTTGAATGTGCCTAATTGGACTCTTGGGGGAGGTGTTGTTTTATTATTATATTTTGTATAGGAAAGCTCAAAGTACTAAAAGAGAAAAGAAAACCATCAGATTAGCTAGCAGCCGCTGTCCAGACTTAGTGTCGTTCAGGTTTAGGGTGGGCTCCTTCATGATGTGTTTGTAGTGTCTGCACTCTGACCATTCTAGGTTATGGAATTCAGTAAACTGCATCCATTGGGAAGATAAAAAACATGGCCTTGCCTTTCCTCTCCCTCCCAAGATTGAGACTTGAGCTCAGGGCCATTCACCCTGAGATGTCAGGCGTGAGCTACACTGCAGTTGTCTTGACTAGCTGTTTGATTCGGTGCATATTGAAAATCCCCAATATTTCTTCTTTCTTTTTCTCTTTTTTTGGGATGGTGGTGGTGGTGGTGGTGGTGTTGAGTCTGTTAGACCAGACTGGCTTTGAACTCATTGAGATCCACGTGCCTCTACCTCCCAAGTGCTGGGATCTCTGTGAGTTCGAGGCCAGCCTGCTCTACAGAGTTCCAGGACAACCAGAGCTACTTAGAGAAACCCTGTCTCAAATAAACAAAACAAACAATGGGTGGGCGTTTGCCTAAATGTCCATCTGTGCATTACAGTTGTGCTTGGGGCCCTCAGGCCTGAGAGGGCATCAGATCCTCGGGAGCTGGAGTTAAGTCATTGTGAGTGGGACTCTAACCTGGGTCCTCTGAAAGAGCAGCTGGTACTCCTAACCATTGAGCTGTCTCTCTAAACCTGAGCCTGATGTTTTGGCAAATGTATTTATTATAGTTACCCCTCTGCTGTGCTGTAGTTTTTATTGCAGGGTAAAAAGAAACTGGCCTTGCAGAGATGGGTGGAAAGGGAGAGCCTTGAAGCTTTTCAGATGAGGTTGCTGTTCTTTCACGACAGCAAAACTCAACAGGGCCAGATGGCATGTGGTGTCTGGAACTATGCCAGCGAGTTCTCTGGTTTACAGTATCTGTCTTTCTGCCCCTTGGCTTGATAGACCTTAGGCCTGATGCTGTAATTTTGTGATGTCAGTATTTTCCAGTCAGTACCATCCTTCGGTGTGCACAGGAGCTGCTGTGCATTTGCTGTGTTGTCACACAGCACTAGAGAGGCATGTGCTTGCTTTGTCCTGAGTCTCCATTGCTTTTCTACCATCATGCAATCACCAGCGCTGTACAAAGTGTTCTCACTCTGCAGACCTCCTGAGGCCTTGGGTGTGTAGATCATAGCCAAAGAACCACTGCTCTGAAGGTTTTCAGTATACTGATACATCCATCCATTTATTTATTCATACGTACATACATGCATGTAATCAGAGAGGGGAATTCCACATCACATACATACATACATGCCAGTGTGGTTAGCATATTTTAACATGTTAGGATAAAACCTGACTCAGCATGGAGTTAAAGTTCCGGGTGTACAGAGCCCTCTGGTGGACTGCAGAGCCTTCTTGAGGAACTAGGTCAAGATGCATTCAGTTGATGCATGGTTCCCTCCCATGTGCATAGAAGGTCTGCTTAGAGGCTCTTGTCTGAGGTGCATTTCCTGGTGCACCTTCCTGGCCAAGGGAAAGCATGTATAGAAAAAGGTCCCCCCTTGCAACTGCAGAAGCTTGTGGCAGGAGAGAAAGGCCCCGGTGCTCCTGAAAGCTGCTGTTTCCTCTGTAGTCAGGCCTCTTTTGCACCAGCAGCAACCTGTCCACGACTTTACCGTGGGCCTTCATGACGTCTGTCTGTTTTCTGCTCTAGGGCACATGGTGACACACAGCACTGTCGGAAGGCTCTGCACCGAGCTGTTCAGTGCACGAGTGACTACCCTGAGCATGTCTGTGAAGTGTTGCTCACCATGGAGAGGACAGAAGGTGGGACCCTGCCTCTGCTTCTGGCTTGGAGTGTGGTCCTTTGACCAGTAGACTTCAGTGAAATGTGTGGCCTGTAAGGACAGATTGGCCGCTTGTGTGGGAGCGGGCCTCAGTGTGCAGTCACAGGATGGGCTTTGGCACACTTCTGGCTGGCCTCATTGGTTAGGACCAGTCTCAGTCCTCACCACAACCAAATGGGACAGATGCTCCGTGGCTAGGAGGATCGTGCATGAGAACTGCTATTCTGACAGTGCCGGCACCGTGAAGGCACTTGGAGAGGCGGGGCTCAGCATGCTCTTTGGTCCTTTGTGGAATTTTAGATCCTTGGTGTTGGTCTTAAACCATAGCAGTAGAACTTGGGGAGACAGTGTAGATTTCTCCATGGGCATCTATCTGGATTGAGATATGAGCCTGAAGCCTGCAGATGAGATTCAACAGAGCTGCTGGCATGAGGGAGTAACTCCCTCGGCTCTTGAGAGTTCCATGTGCCCTCTGCTTTGGAATGTTTTATAGTCTTTACCATTGAGAGCCTGTAAAAGTTGGCTTTTTGTTTTTAAGTCTCTCTTTGGAAGGAGGAGGGATCCATAGCAACCCAGAAAGATTATTGGAATTACAGAGTGGCAGCCTGGTGACATGCATTGCCGTAAAGCAAGAGCGACTGCAGTTCTTGTGACAGGAGCTCTCTGCTCTGGAGCAGTGGCGTCAGGGAACACTGGCACAGCTCAGAATTGAGGGGTCAAAAAGCTCTATTCTTCTTTCTGTCCAGGAACCTTAGAAGACTGGGATGTGGCCATTCAGAAAACCGAAACTCGCTTGGCTCGCGTGAATGAGCAGAGGATGAAGGTGACAGTGGCGCATCTGAGGCTTTGGGACTGCACCACTCCACCCCATTTGTCGCATGAATGTCTGTGCGCCGATTGTGGGCAGTCCCCGTAGTGGCCAGAAGAGGGTGTCAGATCCCCTGGTTCTGGACTGTCTTGTTAGCAGCTTTATGGGTGCTGGGAATTGAAACTGGGCCCTCTGGAAGAGCAGCTGGTGCTCTTAGCCATAGAACCGTCATCTCTCCTGGCCCTGCCTAAGATACTGACTAAACAGCATCTGGGTCAGTATTCACACTTACCTTGCCATCTGTAGGCTCACTTAAAACCTCCAGCTTAGCAGGGATTGACTGTACTAGATCAGATAGAGGAGCCTTGTGGGGCCTCGTGCTTGGGAGCTGTTGGCACTTGATGACTACTGGAGAAGGAGCTTCAGTTTCCTTCTAGGGTACAGCCTGGGATAGATGCCACACTCCCTCCACTGATTAGACTCAGTGGTTTAACAGAAAGAAAGTGAATGGAGTGGAGGGAGATTTAGTGGCCTGCATCTGAGAAGAATCAGAGGGGGTGGGGCGGGAGGATTTGATCCAAATGCATTGTATATATGGATGAAATGGAGCCAGGCTAGGTCTGTGAGTGGAGCGTGAGCATCCCTGGCTCTCTTATGACCTGTGAGGGAAGACCGCCCTGAGTGTGGGCTGTGAGGGAAGACCACCCTGAGTGTGACCTGTGAGGGAAGACCACCCTGAATGTGGGCTGTGAGGGAAGACCGCCCTGAGTGTGGGCTGTGAGGGAAGACCGCCCTGAGTGTGGGCTGTGAGGGAAGACCGCCCTGAGTGTGGGCTGTGAGGGAAGACCACCCTGAGTGTGGGCTGTGAGGGAAGACCGCCCTGAGTGTGGGCTGTGAGGGAAGACCGCCCTGAGTGTGGGTGGCATCATTTCACGGCCTGGGCTCTGAAAGGAAGGAACCGAGCTGAGCATGGCACGCGGGCATTCCTTCTCTTGTCTATGGATGGCACTGGCTGCTTGATGTTCCTGCCCCGACCTCTATACCACAGTAGAGCTGTGAACAGCGTGCAGCTGTGAACTCAGATAAACCCATTCTCCCCTCTGTGGCTTTTGTCAGGCCACTCTGCCCCAACAACAGGAATGGTTTTTTTCCTTGCTATGTTATAATTGAAGCTATTGAAAGTATATGAGTTATGAGTCTCCTCTTCACTATGTTCATATGATTTTGTGTTGTATGAAGTGGTCGGTCCCTCCACCTCCTTTAAGGTCCTGTCTCCTCACAAGCCAGCCAGCCAGCCTAACAAGGCATCCAGGAATGTCCTGCTCTTTTTTCTAGGCTGCAGAGAAGGAAGCAGCTCTTGTACAGCAGGAAGAAGAAAGGGCTGAACAGCGGAAGAAGGTGCGGGCTGAGAAGAAAGCTCTGAAAAAGAAGAAAAAGACTCACGGTGCAGGCAAACGCAAGGCAGATGAGGAGGATGAGAGAGAGTGGGGCGAGGAGGAGGAGGAGGAGGAAGGTAACGCTAACCTAGCCAAGGCCTGCACGTGCAGTACATAGAACAAGTCTTCTTAGCTGTCCAGGAGTGGTCTTGATTTCCTCGGGGCGCGCATACACTGATGTCCCAACTGTGCTACCCCGGCACAGTCAGGATTCATGCCAGTGAATCACCTGATCACTGTCTACATTTCTCTCAGTAGTGACTCTGTGGTAAAGTCCCAATTGAAAATCAGTGTTCAGTGTAGCTGCCCCGTGTTGCTTCTTAAGGAAATGGTAGAAGTTGTCCAGGCCCAGCCCATGTCTCCTGGGGGAATGCAGAAGGCACTGGCCAGTTGAAAGAGTTAGAAACATCCTTTGTACCAGTATTCAGAGTGCACTGTGGGGTGTTCTGTCACCTGTAGGCTTCTACCTTGCCTTCAGGTTTTGTTCTCCCTGGGTCATGTGGGAATTTTAAGAGAGGGGACTCTGGGACTCCTGACTTTGTGTGCAGTTATGACTAGACGGTGGAGATTTATGTTCTTGCTTCCAGTTGACATAGCTAGTGCCTTTGCTGGAGTGTAAATTGGGCCTGCACATTGTGGGACCCGGTGGCCATCCCTCTTGTACCCAGTGCAGTTTGTTTGTGTTGGGACGTGCTTGATGCAGAATGCGTTAGCTGCCTCTGCTTCTTTCTTGAATGCCTGCAGAGCAGCCTTCCAAACGTAGAAGGGTGGAGAATAGCCTGGCCTCTGGAGTGGCTTCGGCCATGGAGGAAGAAGCGGATTCCTCTGGGAAATGTGTAACGATAGACGTTGCTCCTCCATCCAAGCAGAAGGAGAAGGCAGCCTCCCTCAAGCTCGACATGCCCAAGGTGGCTCATGACAGCAGTAAGGACAGTGTCACCGTCTTTGTCAGCAACCTGCCCTACAGCATGGATGAGCCAGAGGTGAAGCTCAGGCCACTCTTTGAGGTCTGCGGGGAGGTGGTCCAGATCAGGCCGGTCTTCAGCAACCGTGGGGACTTCCGGGGCTATTGCTATGTGGAGTTTAAAGAAGAGAAGTCAGCCCGGCAGGCTCTGGAGCTGGACAGGAAGACTGTGGAAGGAAGGCCAATGTTTGTCTCCCCTTGTGTGGATAAGAGCAAAAACCCTGATTTTAAGGTACATTTTGGGGGAAAGGGTGCCTTTAAGGGGGGGCTGCCAGATGGACGGTGCTCAGTGTCTGGAGCCAACACAGGACCATGTGCAAGGCTTGTTAAGGAGTCCGTGTGTCAGGCTTTTGGGCTCAGCTGCTCGGAGCCTTCTCTTGGTTTGGTGGTGGATGGACTTAGTGTGTGGAGAGATGACTGCTTTCCCTCGGCTGCTCAAGAGCACGGCAAGAGCAGCTCCACCTGTGCTCAGTGCATGGCTGTTTTTCTGGTCATTTTACAGAGAGATGGTGTGTCTGGTGGTTTTGTTATTTAAGTCTCTGAGACCAGATTTGGCTCAGGGCCATCTGATGGGGACGGACGCATATGCTGGGGTGTGCCTTCCTGAACCAGGAGCTTTGCCTCTCCTGCAGGTGTTCAGATACAGCACCACCCTGGAGAAACACAAGCTTTTTATCTCGGGCCTGCCCTTCTCCTGCACCAAAGAGGAACTCGAGGACATTTGTAAGGCTCATGGCACTGTGAAGGACCTCAGGCTGGTCACCAACAGGGCTGGCAAGCCAAAGGTCAGTGGGGTACAGGCAGACTTTGAGTTTCTTGCTGAGGAGTGATCAGTGTGGGCTTCCCTGTCCTCTTCTCCCTCTGCCCTGTTAGACCTTTTTGTGACATATTTGGGTTCATCTTTCAAGTCCTGACTCCACCCACATTGGAGACTTAGTATGGTGGGAAGAAGAGGCCAAAGGATAGTGACTGTGTCTAGCTCACCTCTTGCTGGGCTTACATGGTTTCTTTCTTTGGGGTAAGCAAAGAGGCTTTTCAAGCTTCCTTCCAGTCAGTGATGGCCACAGGGCAAATGGTTAGACTGGGGGTAAATCTGTAGCCAGAATGGTGGCATTAGGGAGGTCACTGCTTATGGGTGCCCGCTTATACCACAGCTGCTCTCCTGAAGGCAGCCAAGTCCTTGACATCTGATCCAGCTGTGGATTTTACCTTTCAGGGCCTGGCCTATGTGGAATATGAAAACGAGTCACAGGCATCACAGGCGGTGATGAAGATGGATGGCATGACCATCAAAGAGAATGTCATTAAGGTCGCAATCAGCAATCCCCCTCAGCGGAAAGTTCCAGAGAAGCCAGAAGTGAGGACAGCACCAGGGGCCCCGATGGTACCCCGACAGATGTATGGAGCGTAAGTGTCTGCCTCTGTTTTGTGCTGAAGGGAGTGGCGGTGTCATATCTGGAGGTCATGGAGTTGGGTCAAAAAAGCCAGAACCTGCTGCTCTTGAGTGGTCCCTGGTGTTACCGGCCTAGCAAGTGTCACTGTGCATAGCAGTCTGTAAAGGGAAGCAGTCCTGGTGGCATGGTGTGCTGTTTGCCAGTCACACCTTTTCTTGGTGGCAGTGGGGATGGAATCCAGGGCCTTCTGAGTGTTAGGCAAGTATTAGGTTCCTAGTGCTGTGATAAAGACCACGGGAAGAAAGGGTTTATTTGGCTCCCACCTGCAGTCAGTCTATTTTCAGGAACCTAAGACAGGGCCCTGGAGGCAGAGGCTGTGGAGGAATACAGAAAGTTACTGCTTCCTCTCCTTACCCTGTTCAGCCTGCACGCTCTCTCTCTCTCTCTCTCTCTCTCTCTCTCTCTCTCTCTCTCTCTCTCTCTCTCTCTCTCTCTCTCTCTCTCTCTCTTCCTTTCTCCTGTTATAAAGTGATAAAGTGATTTTATTAAATTGATTTAAACATACTATAGGTCAAATAATATTTTCTGAAGATAAGTTATGGATTTAAAGCTTGACATAAAAGTAGAAGCTTCAGAAGTGTTAGTTGTTCCCCAGCAACCGCATCCTTGAGCTGTGTAGAAGACAGAACTCTAGGACTAGCTACAAATGATCTAGTTCAGTGTCCTCGTTCTGTGAGGACACTAGACCTGAAGATGAAGTGATTTGCCCAAGCTTACATACCTAATAGTAATAAAGCTAGAAACCAAACCAGTTTTTCCTAAAACTAAAAGTCTATCAACCTGCTTTTTTAAAAATTTGTTTTGTTATTTACATTTATTTTATGTGTTATGAGTATCTTACCTGGTTGTATGCCTATGCATCACATGTGTGCAATTCCCACAGAGGCCAGAAGAGGGCACCGGACTCCAGGAACTGGAGTTACAAATGGTGGTTAGCTTCCTTATGGGTGCTGGGAATTGAACTTGGGTCATCTGTTAGACATGCTCTTAACCCCTGAGCCATCTCTCCAGCTCCTCACCCTGCTTGCCTGCCTGCTTTCTTTCATTTTTAATATTGATATATTTCTTTATTTTTATGTGTATGGGTGTTTTACCTGCATGAATGTCTGTCTTCCGTGTGTGTAGTACCTGTAGAGACCAGAAGAGGGCCTTAGAACTAGAATTGCACAAATTCCAGTCCTGGAAGAACAGCTAGTGCTCCTACCTGCTGAGCCATCTCTCTAGTCCTAGCCTGCTTTCTTCATACCCAGGACTTCTGGTTGCCTGGGGATGGCACCACCCCCCAGTGAACTGGGCTCGCCAACATTAATCATTAATCAAAAAAAAAAAAAAATGCTCCACTGACTTGTACACAGGCCAGTCTGATGGAGGCATTCCTCTTCCCGATGACTCTAGTTTGTGTCAAGTTAACAAAAATCTAGTCTGCTACATTCTTAGCTTTTGACAAAATTTTGAGATTCTGCAGAGCTGGGGTCACAGGCACCCAGCTGAGGCGTTACATAAGCATGTTGCCTTTGTCACTGCTCCATGCTCACGACAGAACTGGAGCCACATGCATAGCAGGCTGCAGTGGCAGCTGTCATCCCATAGAGACTGTGCTGTTGTGCTAGATAGAAGGAGCTGACAATGCCAGGCTCTTTGTGGTCTGAGAGATGGCAGCCACTTTCTCACCTGTGACTTAGCATAGGGTGCTCCATGTCAGTGCCCTAGAGGAGGCGCTTAGTCAAGTGTTCCTCACTTCTGGCCAGAATCAAGGTGAAGGGTGTCTCGTGGTTCCCGTGCTTTCTCTTCCTGGTGTGAGGTTAGAGCTCAGCCTCCTGCGTTCCCACCGTTTCCCGTCTTCTGACTTGGTCCAGTGATCCCAGCTGTCTCACAGTCCAGTTGGGGCTATGAATCTGTGCTTCCAAAGGGTCATTGTGTTTGCTCTTTCTAGGCGCGGAAAGGGAAGGACCCAGCTTTCTCTTCTTCCTCGGGCTCTGCAGCGCCACAGTGCTGCTCCTCAGGCTGAGAATGGCCCTGCGGTGGGGCCGACAGTCGCCTCCTCCGTGGCCACGGAAGCTCCTAAGATGTCTAATGCTGACTTT
The DNA here is from genome assembly GCF_903992535.2 of Arvicola amphibius. Taxonomy (NCBI): domain Eukaryota; kingdom Metazoa; phylum Chordata; class Mammalia; order Rodentia; family Cricetidae; genus Arvicola; species Arvicola amphibius. The sequence goes on from NC_052056.1 coordinate 121,793,994, forward strand.
GCGAAGTTGCTTCTGAGAAAGTGAAGAGGACTCTGATATATGGGAAATGCCTTACTTACTCCTTCATGCTGGCCAGGAGGCCACCATGGGCCCTGGAGACAGAAGGGCTGGGCACACCTGTCTCCCACAGATCCTCCTCTCATGTAGACAGGAAGGAAAAGCCTACGTTGAGCATGGTGGCGAGGAGTGTTCCCTCATATTGAGGGCAGAAGCCAACTGCTTTATAGGCTGTTTCCAAGGTACTTCAGTGTCCTAACAAGGGGGGGGGGGCGGCTTTTGACGCCCACTTGTCCTGATACTTCATCACCTCTGGCCCGTTTTCTACGAATTCCCCTTTGCCCCCTAGCCCTGCAGAGCACGAGTACCCATCGCTCTTTAAGCCTAAAAGATGAAATGGAAGATGCTTATCACTCATCAGATGACCTCTGTAGTAATGTGCGGGTGGGGACATTGCAGACTACATTTGGGGGCTTTGTCCAAAGAGGCTTAGGTTTCTTTTTTTTTTTTTTTTTTTTTAATGTATCTGTAATTGCCACCTCAACTGTTTGATGTTCCCTGAAGCGGGATGTCTGTGACCTTTGTTCATAGAGGAGCACGTGTTCTACCTGCTGTGGGCCATTTTCTTTGCCTGGTGACTGGGGGACCTGTGTCCTCTGTCCAGACACTCGTGTCTAAATGCTATGTCGAGCGCATAGTTGACTTCCCCCACTTAGCTTTGTTTATTAAAGTGAAGTCCTCTTATCGAAGCCGTGCACACTGCTGCTGTGTGTGTGTTCACTTACGGTGGGTGTGTTTCACGTGGATGCACCTTCATCCTAAGTAGTGTATTAACAGAACAGCTTGTGCAAGTCAAATCTTGTGTCCCTTTGACTAAACGCGCAGCAGTGAGCAGCCTTGCCTTTGCAGCAGCATGACACTGGAGGGAGAATTTGACTTCTCACCTTGTTCCTGTTGCTCTGCTCTGAAGCCCTCGGCGGGGCAGGGAAGACAGTAGGAAACTACTCACTGTGTAGAAGCACTTTGGAGGAAAACACTGGGGAGCCTGTGTGCTGGACATTGCTCCTGTGTCTGTTGTGTGTGAGTTTCTAGGCATCAGTCAGCCATCTGCCCAGCCCTAAAGGTTTTTTTTTTTTCTCTAACTTAACATTTAAAAAAAAATCCCATAAAAAGATTTCAGGGTTTTGCCTGCATGTGTGTATGATGAGCACCATGTGTAGGCCTGGTGCCCATTTTGTTTAGCAGAGGGATCACGTGGAAGTGAAGTTTTAGATGGTTGTAGACTGTGAGTGCTGGGAAGAGAAAGAACCAAGGTCCCCTGCGAGAGCAGCAGGCGCTCTCGTTCACAGCCGCTGAGCCATCTCTCCAGCCCCTTAGCGTTTTTTAAGTGCAGCCACGACTGTGCATCTTGGAGCTCTCAGCACTCAGGGTCTGGTCACCTCTCCTCTCCAGACACCAGGGTACCTGACATCTCATGTCAGGACCTAGCCCAGTTCAGCTTCCACCTGCAAATGGTAGTGTACACTTCCTGCAAATGTTTTTGTTTTGTTTTGTTTTGTTTTTTGAGACAGGGTTTCCCTGTAGTTTCTAGAGCCTGTCCTGAAACTAGCTCTTGTAGACCAGGCTGGCCTCGAACTCAGAGATCCGCCTGCCTCTGCCTCCCGAGTGCTGGGATTAAAGGCGTGCAGCACTACCGCCCAGCTTCCTGCAAATGTTTGCTTTGTTTTTCGAGACAGAGTTTCTCTGTGTAACAGCCCTACCTGTCCTGGAACTTGCTCTTTTTTTTGCTGGCCTCGAACTCAGATCCGCCTGTCTCTGCCTCCTGAGTGCTGGAGTTAAAGGCATGCACTGCCGCCACCACCCGGCCCTGTAAACATCTTTTAAGATGCAGGTTCTCCTCCATCTTTATTGCTTAACACACAAAGACCTTTTTCTAGGCATTACCTTTCAATTAGACAACAGCTATGGATAGCAGGGGCCACACTGAGGCATTGGTTCCTGCTGGGTCTCTGAGGGAGCTGACTGGGCAGTTCAGAGGGAGAGTACAGAGAAGACAGTGACTGAGCTAGTCCCACTGTGTTTGTGTTCTTTCCTGAGGGTCTCACAGAAGCCATCTGGTTCTCTTACTGGTGGCCAGTACACAGGTATGACTTCATGCTCTCCACAGGGTTTATGACACAGGTAAGCCTTTCCACACGCCAGAAAAGCCCACTGAGGACATTGGAGAGAACAACAAAAATCATTTTTAATCTGAGTAAAATACTTAGTGAATTTAGCTCAGGGCAGGCACCCTCTGAGGTCTGTTCTCAGAACAGTCTACACAGTGGCAGCTCAGTGCTCCCTCCCTGAATAAGGCAACACAATTTTATGTAATAAAATACTTTATTAGAACCAGTAATTTGTTAAAATATCTTCCACATGTAGCTAAAGTGCAGGTTCTCACTACAGGACCAAGCAAGCACCCTGTGACTCGGGATGCTGCAGAGAAGAGCAAGGAGCTTGGGGCTTGGGGCTGTACTGCCGTGCGCTGGCGAGCAGTCGTGAGACTTAATGCATGCACTCGCCTTTCCACTCCTCTCAGCCCCTCGGAACTACCACTGAGCATCTGAACACTGACACTTCAGTTGGCAGCGCCGACCTGGAGGTTTGACACCTGGAATGAATTTACCATCATTCAAACAGAGAAAGTGCAGTGTGCTTGGGACTCCTAGGCTGTACCTCAGAACAAAACCCAGTGATCTCTAGCCATTCTGACTAAATAGCAGCAAACGGGCACTTAGCCATGTATGATTGGAAATGCATTTATCAGGCTGAACACTATCGCTTTACAGGTTACTAGCAAAGCAAAGCCACTCCAAGGCAACCACCTATCCTAGGGGAAGTTAGACCCTATAATGGCTTTATAGGAGAAGGTGGTTTAAAAACACAGGACAAAAGGGACCGGGGCTGGGCTGTGCTCACAGGTGTTTGTTTTAATTCTTTTATCAGGAATGCTTATTTGGGGTTGGTGTGATATCTTAGGTTTTTTTTTTTTTTTTTTTTTTTTTTTTTTTGTTAGAGGTGGTGCCTGGGGCATGGCACGTGCTATGTAGGTGCTATCACTGAGCCTCACCTCCAAGCCCTCAGATCCATTGTCTGGGGTCTTTGTTTAGACTTGCTTTATGGGGTGATGGGGCAGGCTGAAAAGCTTGTCTAAAACATCTGGTCTGAGTTGATGGAGTGAAGTTCAGAAGAAAGAAAAAGCCACGCTGGCCGCTCTCTTGAAAGATCTAGATAGGAAAATAACATCCCTGCTGGTCAGGCTAGCAAGTTAGTGGCTCTGGGGGTCTCTGGGAATCTGCAGTCTCCCTCTGGAGATGGCAGTGTCTGCTTCCTGTCTCAGGAGTGAAAGTCCATCACAACAGGGCAGGTTTTGCTCAGGACTACAGCCCTCTGAAGTCACAGGACCTCAAAGGCATCTGAGTGGCCCCGTGGCCCCTCTGCCTCCACCTTAGTGCAAATTCTGTCCAGAGCCCAGGCTCAGGACATAAGAGGAGGGAGCAGGGCTGCCTCTGCAGGGCACTGGGATCACCACAGATGCAGTGCTCACAGCACCACTTGGCACTGCTAGGTCGCTCAGGAAAATAAATAGCTAGGCTGAAGAATAAATTATCCTAAAGACAAGGCTTGATAATTTAGTTTTCTTTCTCAACTAAAAAACATCTGGAGGTAAAGAATGTTTAAATATCTCCTTTTGCTACTGGGGAGAGCTGTTTCTAGAAAGCTGTTCTTTGGATGCCATCTCCTGGCTTCCCTTGTCGCCAAAGGGGAGGGCTAGCTAGCGGTTTAGGGCCTCACGGGGAGTGTGTCCTTGAACCCAGAGTGGTTGGGCTGGGCTTCCGGCAGTGCCACGGAATACTCAGTGGTGGCAAGGAGCAGTGTGTCCAATGTGACCTCCGTACACTTGGCAATGAAGCGGATGAAGGGCCGCACGTCACCCTCGTTGGCGACTTCTAATACATGGTAGTACTCTGACCTCTGTTCCTTGCGTATGGTGATAGGGGGGTACCCTGCCTGCATCAGGATCAGGTTCATCAGCAGGCGGGAGGTCCTCCCGTTGCCATCGATGAAAGGGTGGATGTACACAAGTTTGTAATGGGCCAAGGCTGCGAACTCAACCGGGTGCAGATTCATGGCGTCCTCTGAATTAAGCCACTGTGTGAACTCCTGCATTTGCTTCTCCACGTCCCGGGGATGCGGTGGGATGTGGTGTCCCACCAGGACCTGGGTCCTCCGAAACCTTCCCGCCTCCACTGGATCCACATACCCCAGCACCCTTCTATGGATCTCTAGCATGTCATCGATGGTGACAGACCCAATGCGGGAGACCAGGGTAGTGTTAATGTACTTCATGGCCGCATGCATGCCAATCACCTCGTTCTGCTCCTCCAAGCTCTTTCCCGGCACAGCGTAGCGGGTCTCCAGGATGTGCCTGATCTCTGAGAGGGTGAGGGTGTTGCCCTCGATTGCCACCGTGTGGTAGATGTGGTGGTAGTAGGTCTCCTCCATGACCCTGCGCAGCGCTGAGCTCCCCTTGGGTATGGACATGACCTTCTTCACTTTGCTGTCGATGATGCTAAAGTACCTCTGGTCAATCTCCTCCACGAGCGGCAGCGTCCGATCCCGGTTGACCAGCGCTTTCTCGTGGAAGGGTGAAATTGTCAGTGCCCTGGTGTATAGGTAATCTGCCTGAATGATGTCCTTTTCTTCTTCTGAGAAGATGCCAAACTCATTGAGCGCATCTACGAAGCCAGGGTCCATCTTGAGGGCGTGCAGGAAGAGCTTGTGGGCTTTCTCTCTCTTGCCCTGACGCTTCATCTCCAGGGCTTGGTTCAGTGCAGCCTTGGCTTCCAGCTTCCCTGCTGGAAGAGAGCCAGAGTGGCTTAATGAGGAGGGTGGCCTGCTGGGGACACTCAGGAGATGTCCCTGTGTGGGTCTGTCTTGCAGCTGTGGGGTGGGATGCTGGTCAATGGGCTGTGTCCTGAACCACTCTACTCTCGGAGGCACCAGCTGGGCTCCCCTGCCGCCTGCATTAACTATCCCTGTGCCCTCCCTACAGTGTGGCCGCCTCCCCTGTGGTCAGGTGGCCCTATCTCTCGAGCCCCTCCCCTTCGGGCCAAGGGATGCCAACAACTCCTACTCAGCTAACCCCTGGGGACTTCCCATGCCTGGACTGTTTTGGCTTTTTAGCAGTTGTGGGGCTGGGACCCAGGCCCATGTGCACACAGGCAAGTGTTCTATCAGGGCCATGCCTCTAGCCCTGGACTGCTTTTAATGATTCCAGCTTGTGGTAATGTCTAGTTGTCACCACTGGGGGCAGTGTGCTGCTGGCATCCAGCGGGTAGCAACAGCCTGCTGCAACATGTCACTGCGCACACGGGACAGTAATGGAGGGACCCTACTTTGGACACAGCCCTCTTCCCAGCTGTGTTGCCTCTGAGGGTCAGCCCCTGGTTTCTGGCTGGAGCGCTGTTCACAGGCTCTTTTCCTTGAACCACTCCCACTTAGCTGAGCTGCCTCTCAGGCCTCATACTTTATTTGTCCCCTCCACACACGGGGACATCCGTTCTCAGTCACTCACCAAACTGCAGTTCCCGGTGTGCCTCATTCACCATAACACCCTCACGCCTGCACACCGGACTCTCGGGCACTCTAAACATCTGTCTTACTGACATGGGCGAGACAGCCAGTGTGCTCACCTGGAGATGTCTTAGTCTTGACAGTCAGCAGCCCCACATCCCCAGAGGTGACGCTGAGCTCTGTGGATGGACTGGTGCACTTGGTGATCACATGCTGGCCCCTGTCCAGTTTGCTCCTGAGCAGGTGGAAACCTCTGAGCACAGCCAGACACTGCTCTTCCACGGCTCCCAGGGGCAGCAGCAGGGCCAGCAGCGACCCCAGGGCCATGCTCAGCAGTGTCAGCCACAGGAAACGGCCCCAGACCGAGACCCATTTGGGTTCAGCCACTGCCATCACTGAAGCCATCGGCATGAGTGTCATCTGGACTAGTGGCTGGGCCCGGAGCGCTTGTCCCGTCACAGTGGGATAGCAGAATCTGTGAGGAACCAAGCATTGTAGAGAATGAGGCAGGAGGATGGACCTGTTCCCAAGAACGTGATTACTGATGGAAACAGGTGTGAAGAATCAGCACACTTTCTGATGCTGAGGGACCAGCGAGATGGGGGAAGGTCAGGGGCCTCCCGGGGAGGGGCAGCCGGGAAAGCCTACTGCTGACTTCTACCTCCTGGGTGGTGTGGTAGACATCTCACGCATTTGCCGAGCACTTACTAAATATATTAGTAGTAGACCATGACCACAGGAGGTGATGTTTCCATGCCGCCCCCTCCAGGTGGGGAAACCCGCTCAGAGAGGTGAAGCCGGGAACTTCTCGGCCATGAAGTCCACCAGTTCACTACTACCAGTGTGTGTTGCCACCGGACACCCAGTGTTTGGGCCACCACTCCTGCACACGCGCGTGTACACACACCACATTCTTGGACAAGCACAAATAACTGGTGTCTTGATGTGTTACCACACGAACGCCGCCTCAGTGCCTTCTGGCCTTCCTTTCCTGACTTATCCATCATGGACCGGGAGCCCAGGACCTGAGCCACACCAGTGGGTGATGCCACAGCTCAGTAAGGGCGGACACGCGCTTGGGGCTGACCGGGGAGCGAGGTGCCAGGTATGCACACGCCATCTTGCCAACAATAAGCATTTATTGGGCAACTATGGTGTGCCGAGCACCTCTGGCCGGTAGCCTTGCATCCAGTCAGCCCCTGTGGAGAGAGCAAGCTACCTGTAGCTCCGGCTTACAGAAGAGGGCCGCCGCGGTTCTGACAGGCGGCGCCGGGGCTCGAGGGCCTTACCCGCCACGTCATCACTGCGCGCGGCTTGTGCAGCTGCTCCAGCCCAGCATGCTGGGCTTACTCCCGAAGGGGGAAACTGAGGCAGGGAGAGGCGCAAAGCCTGCGGCAAGGGCCCAGAGATCGTGCCCGCCGCACAATCCAAGCCCGCGCGGCGGTTCCCTGCAGCCTCGGCTGTCGGCCCCGCCCCCGGCACCTCGCCATTGGACGGCTTGCGCGCCCTCGCCGCGGTGGATTGGCTTTTTCCACCTGTCCATCTGTCGTGCTTCCGGGTTCTCGAGTTGGCCTCGGCCTCCCTGGGAAAGGCGCGCCGTGTGCCGCTCCTATTGGCTGTCGCTTGTGCGTCGCGTGCCTGCAGCGGCCAATAAGCGACGGGGGCGGAGTCGAGGGCCCTGCTCGGTGGGCGAGCTCGCGTCCGGTCTACCCAGCGCAACAACTGCTGCTTCGTTTTCCTGCCCTCGGACTGGACTTCGTGTGCCTCAGTTTCTCTCGTGTGCAATGGCCGTAGCCACGCCACCCAACGTTTTCCACTTCTTAGCCCCTGTTTCGGGTTTGTCCCTTTTCTTTCCTCTCTCTTGTCCCCTCTAGCCGTTTTCTTGTTTTTGTTTTGGGGACAGGGTCTCTCTGCCACCAAGGCTGTCTTGAAATTCACTGCGTAGCCCAAGCTGGCTTAGATATTCACAGAGATCCTTCTGATGCACCATCCCCTCCCTGACCTTTTTAGTTTGCATTCTGTGGAGCAGCCTGCTATGGCCTTTCGGCTACCAGATAGGTTTCCGTGGTGCAGAGCTGACGCCTCCGTGTTAACCCACAAACACTGAACCGGAGCATCCAGCGCCTGCTCCAGGAAACGCCCGCTTTGGGAAGTTACTGGCCGCACAGATTCAGATTTGTCCTCAGCCTCTTGTGACCTTGAGCCAAGGCACTCCCTTCTGCAGTTTTCCCAACTGCGGAATGGGATAACTGCCCACCTTTCTTAATTAAAAAGCAAAAACAAAAACGTTTTGCCTTATGCTGTGTGTGTGTGTGTGAGAGAGAGAGAGAGAGAGAGAGAGAGAGAGAGAGAGAGGGAGGGAGGGAGGGAGGGAGGGAGGGAGGGAGGGAGGGAGAGAGGGAGGGAGAGAGAGAGAGAGAGAGCACACACACACACAACACAGAGGTCTTCTTGCAAGCATGGCTTTCTACCATATGGGTTCGAGGATTGGACTCAGGTCACCAAGCTTGGTAGCCAGAGTTCGTTTCCACCTACTGGCTCCTACTGTGCTTAGCCCTCAGATTTGTGGATTCTTCTGTGGAGTCACACTGCCCTGGGTTCAAATCCCAGCTCTGTCACTTGTAAACTGAGCTGAATTTATTTGATGGTGACAGTCTAATTTGCCAGTCTGTCACCTGAAGGTAACGAACATGCTTATGGAATCTTTACATTTTTCTTTCATTTGATTTTATTGAGATGGTAGCACAAACTGGTCTGGAACTCACTGTGTAACCCAGGCTGGCCTCACAGCGGTCCTTTTGCTCCACCCTCCCAAGTTGTGATCATGTTTCTTTCTCTGGGGTTTTGAGACTAAATCTATACATCTGACAGATAGCACATTTGATGAGTAATGTCTATTCAGTAGCGTTACTTTCTTCTCCTGCTGTTGTTTTGTGAGACAGGATTTCTGTGTAGCTTGGGTTGGCCACAAACTCACTCTCTAGACAAGGTTAATCTCAAACTCACAGAGCTCCTCTTGCCTCTGCCCCACAGGTAGTGAGGTTAATGGTGTGGCCACCATACCCAACCATCAGAGTTGTTTTGAGAAAATCACCAAGGGGTTATTTATTTTTTTCTCCACAGAAGAAAGCTTCTGAGCTGCAGGCTTCCCCATCCCCGAAGAGAGCCCCTATTGTACCTTTGAGTCTCCTCCTGAGTCTGGTTGAGGAGAACTGTTGACCCCCAGCCCAGACTACAGTGTCCAGGACCAGGCCAGAGTTGGGGCTTATGCCCGGAGTCACTCATTGTGACAGGCACCGGAGGAACATTGTGAAGTGAGGGGCCAGCTTTCGTCCTTGTCTGTTGAACCCTCAGTTTCCCACCTCCCATCCGTACAGTGTGGCTCGTAGCAGGTGCTCGAGAAATCTTGCCACTTGAATTGGAAATACCAGCAGCAGGACAGACTGTAGAGTTCTCGGGATACAGAATTAGTGTGGTGATTGTCCTGGTTGTCTTAGGGTTTCTGTTTTTGCCACAAAACACCATGACTAAAAAGCATGTTGGGGAGGAAAGGGTTTATTTGGCTTACACTTCCACTGTTCATTGAAGGAGCAGAACAAACTCCATTTTGAGAAAGAACTCCGTTTTAGATAGGACCTATTCAGGGGACGAATTCAGCTCCAGCGAAGTCATAAACAGTTCCAAGAATGGCTCCTAACTGCCAGGGCCCAGGTCAGGGCAACTATCTGGGTGAGCCAGCCACTGAGAAATTTGGGTAAATACATCTGCAGGCTCCAGATGCCCTTGTGAGTTTTCATAACCGTTGCTTGAAAATTCTCCTAGACCCCAGCCAGTGAATTCAAAGGTTGCATAACCTTACCCAGTCCTGAAACGCCAAGGCTGTACCACCCTGCCCTGCTGTGGTTTTCCCCTTTAAGAACTCCCAACCCCAGAGGTTCAGGACTGCTCTCTACCTGTTGCGTAGAGTGCTGGATGACGGTCTGGGCTGAGCTCATATTCAATAAATTCCTGTGTGTTTGCATTGGATACCAGCTCTGTGGCGGTCTTGTGTGGGGGTTTCGCAGCACGGGCACAACTTCCATCACTGAAGGAAGTCAGGGCAGGAACCTGGAGATAGGAGCTAATGCAGAGGCCATGGAGGATGCTGCTTACTGACTTGCTCCTCATGGCTTGCTCAGCCTGCTCTCTCTCTCTCTCTCTCTCTCTCTCTCTCTCTCTCTCTCTCTCTCTCTCTCTCTCTCTCTCTCTCTCTCCCTCCCCCCCCCCCCCTCTCTCTCTCTCTCTCTCTCTCTCTTTTTTTCAAGACCGGGTTTCTTTGTGTAGTTTTGGTGTCTGTTCTGGAACTTGCTCAAGAGCACAATGGCAGCTGGGCATGGCACATGCCTTTAGCTCCAATGCTTGGGAGGCAGAGACAGGCAGATCTCTAAGTTTGAGACTGGTCTGGTCTACAGACGTGATTTCAGGGCTATACAGAGAAGCCCTGTCTATAAAAATAAAAACAAACAAAAATGAGTTCAATAATTTTTGAGTGTGTTTTGGGCAGTGTCATTTATGATCCAGCTTTGGAGGCCAAATGTGTCACCTTCGCTGTGGGTATGATGCGGGAGGCTTCCCTGGGAGACTTGTCATGAGTGAAGGGCGGTCAGGGCCATCTTGATGCCTCTGACTACACCTTGGCCGCTTCTTTCTTCAGGCCCAGCAACAGTTTCTGCTCAGTGGTCAAGTCTCCTTGATCTAGGTCTGGGGTTGCTGCAGGGTGGGATTTGTCTGAGCACACAGGAAACTCCCACTGGTTGGTGCCTCCCTGAGTTGTGCATGAGTCGTAAGTGGCCGGAAAAACCTAGAGATGTAGTCCTGTTGGCATGGAAACTGTCTCAGATGGTCAGTGTACTCTCAGCCTCACCGAGAAGTGACTAGCATTTTCTTCCCCTCCTGCTTGGGATCAATCAGGATGCAGTGAAGCCCTAGAGGAGCCACCCTCCCATAATCCCCTGCTTCTCTAGAACCTCTGCTTCATCCGTTTGAGGTAGCACAGGGGCTACTGGACAGAGGGGCTGCAGACCTCCATGTCCCTTAGATTCACCCAGAATCCCAAAAGCTCTGTGGGTGGAAGCTGTGTTGTCATAGTAACAGGAACCGTGGAAATGAAGGTGGGCACCTGCTGGCCAAGGAGAACCAAGCTTTTAACGCCTGTACCTCTCTTTCAGAGAGAGTTTACCTGGGAGGGCTTTGGGTAGACATCAAAGGGTTTCTCAGGAGCTGAGAAAACGCTCTTTAATTACTGGGGAATGAGCTTGGCCTTAATCAGAGAGGTTGGTGGCATTTGGGAGTTCTTTGGGGAACCAGGTGTGAACTGAGTTCCTAGACAACCTTTGCTTCTTAAACTAACAGCTTGGACTGGGAAGATGGATCCGAGGTAAAGCACTTGCCGCGAAAGCATGGACACCCGTTCAGAGTGCGTGTTGACCCAGGTGTCTGCTGTCTCAGCGTACCTGTGCTGAGATTGGAACATCTTGGAAGCTCACGAACCAGCTAGACTGCCACAGAGTGCGCCACAGTGAGCAAGAGACTGCCTCAAACTAGGTGGGAGCTGAGGACCGACACCTAGGCTGTCTCATCTCGGTGAGTGCTCCCTCCCTAAGCTGGCTTGCTCCACACAAGCTAGAGCCATCTGAGACGATGAAACCTCCATTGAGTAAAGGCCTCCAAAAGATCCAGCTGTAGGACATTTTCTTAATCAGTGATTGATGTGGTAGGGTTCAGCCCATTGCGGGAGGTGCTATCCCTGGGCTGCTGGTCCTGGATTCTATAAGAAAGCAGACTGAACAAACCATGGGGAGCAAGCCAGTAAGCAGCTCCCCTCCATGGCCTCTGCATGCCCCCAGATTCTCACCCTACATGAGTTCTGAATGAACCCTAATAAGATGCCAATCTTTACTTAGGGTCTGTTTCTAGAAAACTCAACCCAAGACAGCCTCAGGACCACAGGACCCTGTGATGACCCCAGACTCTGTGAGACTCCACTGTTTTGTTTTCTCCTCTTCCTCCTCTTCTTCCTCCTCTTCTTCTTCCTCCTCTTCTTCTTCCTCCTCTTCTTCTTCTTCCTCCTCCTCTTCTTCCTCCTCTTCCTTCTTTTCTTCTTCTTCCTTCTCTTCTTCTTCTTCTTCCTCCTTCCTCCTCTTCCTCTCCTCCTCCTCTCCTTCCTTCCTCTTCCTCCTCCTCCTCTTCCTCCTTCCTTTTCTTCTTAAATCTGACAAATCTGTGGTTCTGAGCTGGGGGTTATGTCAATTTTACATGTTAATTTGAATGGGCTGGTCATGCCCAGATAACCTTGAACGTATTCTATATAGCTGGGGATGACTTTGAACTTCTTGTTCTTCTACTAATACCTCCTGGGTGCTGGGCTGTAGATAAATGTCACTGTGCCCAGTTTATGCAGGGCCAGGGATTGTACGTGTTCTGCAAATGCTGCACCTTCTCTCCCCTCACCTTCTCTATCCCCGGCAACTCTGACTCTGTCTCTCTCTGTTCTATTTCTTCAGGGTCATCAAGACACTGGACACACAATATGATGGTGACACAGATCTGCTTTGTGGTGCTGGAAAATCAGGCAGGACGGCTTCGATAAGTGAGCGGGATGGTGGTGGTCCTATGAGAGAAGCATCCAGAGCACCAAGACATGATCAAAAGTGGCCACGGACTTTCTTCTGGCTTTGGGGTAGAAGAAGGTCTCAGAGGGGTGTTTATACCAGCACTTACCGCAGGGAGAAGAGCTGAGGAAGCTGGCCGGGGAGTAAGGAGGTCTTGCAAGACTTAGTGAGCTACACGTGCAAAGGCTCAGAGCGGAGACTGACCCAGGGAGGCCTGGTTTGGGGTGGGGCTTGGAATCAGGTTCCACGTGGGAGAAGGGCAGGAGATGAGGAAGGGAGCAAGCAGAAGTCAGGTCTTCTGCAGCGCTGTGAGCTGCAGTGAAGAACTTAGGTCGGATTCTAAGACTGATGGGAAGCCTTGGGTTTTTAAAGTAAGGAAAGCTGGTTTAATGCAGCAGAGAAGCTTACTGTTGTTGTGGGCTAGAAGATGCCCGGGAGTGGGTGGTGAGGGTCTGGCCAGGAGCACAGTACAGGGAGTTGGCAACTCAGTGTGGGAACAGTTGAGGAGCCAAACAGGACAATAAGGTGACCCATAAAGGACCAATAGCAGGTTACCCTGGTAACCATGGCCAGGTGGACAATGAAGAGCCAGAGCCACCTGGCAGGAAGAACCGGGTTGCTCCTGAGTAGCATGAGCATGTGGCAGACCAGATTTCAGCCTTGGGACACGAAGGGCAACACTCAGGACTCCCTGAGACAATTGGAGATTATTAAGAATTCTTGGGTCAGGCAGCGATGGCACACACCTTTAATCCCAGTACTCGGGAGGCTGAGGCAGGCGGATCTCTATGAGTTTGAGGTCAGCCTGGTCTCCAGAACGAGTTCCAGGACAGGCTCCAAAGCTACAGAGAGAAACCCTGTCTCAAAAAACCAAAATCCAAAAAAACAAAACAAAACAAAACAAAACAAAACAAAAATTCCTGATTGGTCTTGGTTAAGTCACATGACAACTCCAGATCCAGTCTGGCTCAGGAGACAGGTTTTCTCTGTTAGACCACACCCATTGCTCTGGAAGCTGTGACAGACAGCTTCAGTAGGTACCCTTAGAGTAGTGGGGGGCCCTTTTGAAGGGAAGTCTGAGACCAGAGTACCCACTACAGCACTCCTCAGTCCCTGTCCCCAGATGATTGGCAAGCACAGAGGGTTCATGAATGCCAGAAGGCACTGGTCCTTGTTTTATGGGAACAGAAGAAAAATACAACTTACCCTGTGGTCGTAGGAAATGAGAAAACTATATGGAAGGGCAATGGTGTCGGTTAAAGGAAAGGATGACGGCGTGACCGAGGTGAGTTCCAGCCGCCCGGGAGGTGGGCGCTGGATTCCAGCCGAGGAAGGGTGAACTAGCCGCAGGTGTTGGGTTTTGCGCTGAGCAGATGGACCCACAGTCCCTTCTGGACGAGGCCTTGTTCCTGGGAGGTGATTTCTTTACTGTCCTTACTGACCAGCTAGCAGACGGTGATACCGCACAGCCAGCCTGCACTCCAGAGGCAGCCAATGCGGAGGGAGCATCAGGTTGCCCAGACTCACGCTGGTGCCATGGTTCTAGTCATGGCCAAAGTGACAGCCAACACAGAGCGGCCGTCCCCTGAATCCTGCTTCTCTGACAAAGTTACCTGAGAGTCCACCTTCTCAGAAGACCCGTGAATGCTGTCTTGTAACTCACAGAAGACAGCAGTCTGCTCCTTCACCCAGACGATGGTTCTGAGACTTTAAAGTTTTGAGTGTCAATTAGGTGCAGACAGATGCCCATAACTTCAGCACCTGAGAGGTGGGAGGGTTGCTTCCAGTTCAAGACAAATCGGAGGATTTAGAGGAGGAGCGGGGGTTCATCTGATCAACGTACAATGTATACATTTGTGAAATCATCTTTTTTTTTTTTTTTTTTTTTTTTTGTTTTTTTGAGACAGGGTTTCTCTGTAGCTTTGGAGCCTGTCCTGGAACTAGCTCTTGTAGACCAAGCTGGCCTCCAACTCACAGAGATCTACCTGCCTCTGCCTCCGGAGTGCTGGGATTAAAGGCATGCACCACCACCACCCGGCTGCGAAATCATTAAAGAATAAATAAGAAGATTTGTGTGTGCCCTCCAAACAAGTGTGTCTCTAACTAAAGAGCTGTTTGGCCACCAGTTTCCCATATGAGAAGCTGGTGTTTCTTGATTTCTGTTTTTCTTCCTCCATGGGTTTAGGTAACAGGGTGTGACATGGGCTAGGGATGGAAGCATGGGAATTGGGTATTGCTCTGTGGTAGACCGGCTACATCCATGCCCTCTGCTGTCATTTGATGTCATTTGCCACTCGGTCCCTTCTTGAATCTGGCATGACACGTGACATGTTTTGTCCAATGACACTAGTGAGCATTATGCCAGCAAAGGTATGTGTATTCTTTGTTCTTTTGGTACCACTTTGTCCTCACGGGAACATGCCAAGGGTATCTGGAAAACATCCCAGGGCAGCCATCCAGGGAAACATGAAAGACACATACAGGGAATAAGAGGAAGAGAGGTTGGCTATCCCACCTGAGGTCATAAGACACCAGCCAGACTGGCTGGAAAACATGTGGGTGAATTCAGCTGATGTCAGAAGAATTACAGTCAGTCTTAAGACTCATGGAGCTAACTATAAAAAGAATAGTTTGTAGCTATTGCAATATTTGTTACACAGCAGAATTGTGGCTAGAGGTAACTGATACATTTGCATCTTGCAGGGACCACCTTTCTCCTACCTCCTTTCCTCTCTCCTTCCTCCTCACAACTGGTATTTATTGAGCAGTTACTATGTACCCGGGCTATCACAGTGCATCAACTATAGTTTATAGAGCTATAGCTCCTGTTCTTAGATTTTTCTAGTATTGTCCTCGGTTCTATCAGGTACCTTGAAAGACAGAAGTTCAGTAAGAAACTAATTTTGGGCTTAATGCATGGTGGGCAGATCTGGGTGGGTTTACACAGACTGCTTTGTGGGGATTTCTCTGCTTCTCATGTTAATGGTTCCCTCTGCCACCGTGGAAGGGACCACCCGTAGAAATAGCCTTTTCCCTGTGGTGGGAATCCTTCCAGGGCGATGTGCGGACTTGGGATGACCTTGAGCCATTTGTGGAGAGTGAGCTTTCTCAATGTGTTTTTATAAGGCTGGGGGAATTTATGTGCTGCTAAGTTTGACGTATTGTTATAAACTATGCTTTGGTTTCAGGCCTGTGCAAAAAAAAAAAAAAAAAAAAAAAACAGTGTTTCTCTGAGTTCTGGGAAATATACTGTAAATAATTTGCTGCTTCTCGGCCAGCAGTTTCTCTCATAATATAAAGTGGTATCAGCATCTATATCTTAGGGGTGAATAGGTATGTTCCCCTCCATTCTCACTGCAGGAAAGAGGTGAGGTTCCTGGGTTCTCTGGAGTCTTGAAGGAATCGGCCAGTGTCCTCCAGGTTTTGTGTCTTTCTGCTCTCAACTGTCTACGTCACTCAGGTGACCTGTGCTGTCAACATTTGGCCCCATATGCTCCCAC
The DNA here is from genome assembly GCF_903992535.2 of Arvicola amphibius. Classification (NCBI taxonomy): domain Eukaryota; kingdom Metazoa; phylum Chordata; class Mammalia; order Rodentia; family Cricetidae; genus Arvicola; species Arvicola amphibius. Next base: position 121,809,760 of record NC_052056.1, read on the forward strand.
CTCCCTTTTCCCCCTTTGGTGTCAGACATATGTTTGAGCCCAGCCTGCTCTGCAGAGTGAGGAGTTCTAGGACAGCCAGAGCTGTAGTGATATTTCATTTGTATTTTAATAAATAAAGCTTGCCTGAAGATCAGAAAGTAAAACAGCCACCCTGGTCAGCTTTACAGACCAGGCAGTGGTGACACACACCTTTAATCCCAGGAGCCACACCAGTTTGCCATAGAAACCAGGCAGTAGTGGTGCACGCCTTTAATCCCAACAGTAGAGAGGGATATAAGACGGGAGGAGACAGCTCTCAGACAGTCTCATTCTGGGATTCCTGGAAGCAGGATCACCATTTCAGACTGAGCTCAAGGTGAGAGCCAGTGGCTGACTGTTTCGCTTTTCTGACCTTCAGGTTGAACCCCAATATTCTCTTGAGTTTTTATTATTTGTGCTACACGGAGAATCTCTGTCTCAAAAATAAATAAATAATAGATAAATAAAAACAAAATAAAACAAACAAAAAAGAAAAAAACCAAAACCCAAACCAGAAAGGCTTGTTTGAGTGCTGCTGCTGTGTCAGGATGTCAGAGGCAGGTGAGTAACCCCGCTTCAGAGGCGAGGGGCAGCTTTCCGGAGGATGGTGGTCAGCTCGTCCTCTGGCAAATGCTTTGTCCACCGGGCTACTTCACCCACCACCCTCAGTCCTTACCTTAAAAAAAAAAGCAACTTTGCTATGTAATTCAAAGTTTTTGGGGATCATAATATAATTCCATCACTTCCCCCCTGCCAAACCCTCCCATGTACCCATCTCTTGCTTTCAAATTCATGACCTTTTTCTTTAATTGTTATATATCCCTAAATACATGAATACAACTTGCCCAGCCCGTGTAATGTTACTTGTATGTATTGTTTGCAGGGCTGACCATTTGGTACTGGATGCCCAGCTGATTGTTCTTCCCGGGGTAGCGTCCTCAGTGTTCCTTAGTTGCTGACAGTTCTCTGGTTAAGGCTGAGACCTTGTGAGTTTTCCATTGTCTGCCTTAGCATGTCTGTTGGTGTCTTTCTTGTTCAGGTCATGCTAGGCAGCCATGTTGATGATACTTTGTGTGTGTAGTTCTGACATTCCCAGGAGACACAGTTAGTTCCAGATCCTCTGGCCCTTACATTCTTTCTGGCTCCTTTCTTAAATGTTCCCTCAGTCTTGGAGTAGGAGTTCTGTTGTAGGTGTAGCCATTGGAACTGGGCTCCACAATTCTCATTTTGATTGGTTGTGGTTTTCTCTAACGGTCTCTGTCTGTTACAAAGAGAAGTTTTCTTGCTGAGGGTTGGGGACTGCACTTACCGGTGGGTATAAGAACAGATATTGAGAGCATAATAGGGATTATGTTGGGTTAGTACAGTGGTGTCAGAGATTCTCCTCCAAGATCCATGCCCAGTAGCCCTGGGTAGCTGCTAGATTTCCAGTACCAGGCAGTATTTCCCTTTTGCTCAGCATGCCTTAAGTCCAGAGAGCTGTTGGTTGCGCCTGCCACTGTTGGAAGCAGCCAAGGTACGCCTGCCACTCCTGCTCCTAGTGTTATCCTGCCATCCTGCTCACTGTCATATTCAGTCCAAAGGCATCAGAGCTGGGTAGGACTGTTCGCTGCTTCCTTCACTCATTTGGAAGCCTGTGTGGCTCCTTCTGTACCATGAAAGCTAGTCCTCGGGAAGGAGGCATCCAGGTCAGTTCCAACTCAGGTCCTCTAGGTTCCGTCCGAAGTGCATGGTGTCTTCAGCAATAGGGATGTATCTCTGAAGGCAGCCAAGGGCAATAGCAATAGTCTACAATGCTTTGAGAGTCTCTCGGATAAACCCTGACCAAGAAGCCAAAAGGGGGCTTCTCGTGACCGCTGTTGGGGTTTTTGTTAGATGTTCTATTGCACTTGTCAGCCCAGATAAGAGAACTTCATTAAAGTTCTATCTATATATTTATACCGAGAATTACATACATTATATGTTTTCTTTTTAGGTAGACACTTAACAGTATGATTCCTTTCGACTTTTTCAGACATTCTGACTCATATTATCCTCCTGCCTCCACCTCCTGTATTTATTGCCTCCTTTCCTAATTAAAGCCTCTGTGTTTCGCATTTCCCCAATCAGGTCACCTGGACCCCACTATTCCTCTCTCTCTATTGCTCCCCAAGTCCTTATCCCCCAAATGGCCGTTTTAACTTTCCTGGCTTCTGCAGTTACTCTATGACATGTACTTGTATGATGTGGGATTCCCCTCTGTATGTTGTGAATATGCTTTATTACCATTGGTTAATAAAGAAGCTGCTTTGGTCTATGGCAGGGCAGAATATAGGTAGGCGGAAAAAAGAAACTGAATTCAGGGAGAAAGAAGGTGGAGTCAGACAGACTCCATGTAGCTGCCTAAGAAGCAAAAGGCAACAAACCACAAGCCTTGTGGTAAAATATAAAATAATAGAAATGGGTTAATTTAAGATGTAAGTGTTAGTTAATAAGAAGCCTGAGCTGATAGACCAAACAGTGTTGTAATTAATACAGTTTCTGTGTGATTATTCAGGCCTGGGAGGCCAAGAAATAAAGACACGGTCTCCGCTTACACGCATATCTGAAGATTTGCAGCTAGGGACCTCTGGTGAAAGAGAGCATTGCGACATTTGTCTTTCTGGGTCTGAGTTACCTCAGTCAATATGATCTTTCCTAGTTCCATTCGTTCACCTGCACAATTCATTCTTTTCATTTTTTAAAACAGCTGGATCAATCCTCTCTTTTAAGCATTTATCTTATGCACGTGACTTCACTTCCTAATCTCTCTCTGAATTTAGAGTCCAGACCAGACCTCTGTACCCACCTGCAGCAGTTCCTTCTGTGCACAGCACAGACGTAGGCTGTCCTCACTTCCTGGGGAGAAAGGCATGCCAAGAATCTCACAAAGAAAGTGAACTTGCGCAGAGAGGGGAGATGGAAAGGTACGGTGGGCTGAGAGAGCTCACTTCCTTTCTGTGCCTGCCTGCAATCCCAGGAGGCAGAGCTCTAAGACATCAGATCAGCCTTGGCTACAGTTTGGGACTATCCTGAACTATTCGACACCCTGTCTCAAATAAACAACAAACCAATGATAACCAGCATATCCACACCTAATCTGGGACCTGGGGTTCTACAGCTGCAATTAAGAATCTTATGCCAACTTTTCCTGTCTTGTGTAGCTTCACCCCAAACTCGATGACAAGAGTTCTTATAAGGGACCAGAGACAACCATGTGAGGGTGGAGGTAGCTTGGAGCAAAGCTGGGAAAGCAGGGGTTTGATTGGTCAGAGGGACCAGGTTGGAGGTGAGAGGACAGCCAGTCAGCAAAGGCATGGAGGTGGGAGGGACTGTCTTCATGCCAGCTGGGCACAATGCCACCTCAGGACCTCTGCTTGGTTCCCATGGCTCGGGGTGTTTTCACCTCCAGCTCTTCCACATATCTGGCTCCTTCACATCCTTCAGGCTTCAGTAAAGATGGGACTTCTTGGTGAAGCTTGTGTGTGTGTGTCAGCCTAGAGGAATGTTCTGTCTCCTGCATTTGTTTCTCCAGCAGTTCCCTTCCGGGCACTTACAATAGAAATGGCAGCAGCTGCCCCCACTTGAGCTCTCACGGTGTCTGGGCACAGCGACAATCGCTTTTCCTTTGTAACATTATTTAAGATGAGGAGGGAGGTGCTTATGGAAATCAGGACAACCTGTGGGAGCCGGTTCTCTCCTTTCAACCTGTAGGTCCCAGGGATCAAACTCAGGCCTCAGGGGTTGGAGGCAAGTGGCCTCACCTGCTGAGCTCTCTCCTTTCATTTACTCAGGGAATGGGCCCCTGGGATCCAGTCTGGGGCAGTCACTAAGGCAGCATCCCATGCTGCAGTTCTGGAGAGCAAAGGACTCAGTGCACAGGGCTTTGGAGGTGTTTCCTGAAGGCCTTCTGTGCTTGGAGCATGGGGCTGCATGGCTGACTTTTTCCTCCATCAAGGATCTGCTCTTCCTTTTGAGCCCCTGCTCCTTCAGTGGCTCCTATTGGTGCCCTTGCTGACAGTCAGCAAGCTTCTTTAAAAGCTCTTGGGTCTGCAATATGGCTTTGTAGCCTCACAAGCCTGGGGGCTGAGTTTGGGCCCTGAAACCCATGTTTAAAAAAAGCTGAGGGAACTGACTCCACAGATTGTCACCAGACCTCCAGACATGTGTCATGGTATGTGCACACACCACACACTCAACTTTAAGAGCCCTTAAAAAATTCTTTATGACTGTCACTGTTTGAACGTAAACAGTCCCACAGGCTCATGTCCTGATCTCTTGGTGTTCGGCTGGTGGCCTTGTTGGGGGGAAGTTGTAGAACCATTGGGACCTGAAGCCTGGGTTTTAGATTTGGGCATCAGGGTTGAGCCTCACAGCCCCGTGCCACTCCCAGTCTGCTCTCTGCTTCCTGGTTAGGCATCTGTACCTCAAGCTCCAGCCAACATGGGCTTCCTCACCATGGTGGACTGCTCCCTCTGAATCCCTGAGCCAAACAGACCCTCCCTCATCTCACTGCTCTGTCAGCTATTGTGCTACAGCGAAGACAGAAGCAGATAATGCAGTGGTCGTGGGCAGAAGAGACTAACACAGTGGTCGTGGGCAGAAGAGGCTAACACAGTGGTCGTGGACAAAAGTGGCTAACACAGTGGTCGTGGGCAGAAGTGGCTAACACAGTGGTCATGGGCAGAAGCTACTAACACAGTGGTCATGGGCAGAAGCTACTAACACAGTGGTCGTGGGCAGAAGAGGCTAACACAGAGGTCGTGGACAGAAGCTGCTAACACAGAGGTCGTGGTATGGAGTTGACTCCCAATTTCCTAGATGGGGAAACTAAGGAGTGGACAACTTGGGAACATAGTTGTAAGAGGTGGGGAGTGGAGCCCAGCTCTAGACCACCCACACTCTTGACAACAATGCTTTTGGGGGCAGATGGGGATGGTGAATTGAGATGGGGGTAGCTGATAGGTTTGTGCCCTCAAACCCACACCCCACAGAGAGTATGAGGTTTATTTCACAGAAGGTGACAGGGTAGGATATATAATAATTCCCCAAGTGTTTCAACATGTTCCAGCCTATCTGATAGCACCTACAAACCATCAAAGATAAACAAAGTTTGGAGCCAGGCAGTGGTGGTGCACACCTTTAATCCCAGCACTTGGGAGACAGAGGCAGGCGGGTCTGAGTTTGAGGTCAACCTAATCTACAGAGTGAGTTCCAGGACAGCTAGGACTGTTACACAGAGAGACCCTGAAAGCACTGAAGTTCATTAGACCCTAAAATCTCACCTCTCCCTGAAGTTCTGCTTCTATTCACCAGTGGACTGCTGTGCCTGTCCCCACAACGTCCACTGCAAGGGGTGAGCGACTCATTAAAACTGCCCATGATAGCACAGTACCCACGAGGACACTGGATCCACAGTGCCCACATTCCATGCCCCCTGCAGGGATGGTGGGATGTTCATAGGAACCTTTTGATGAGTGACCCTGTTTAAGCCTGTGAAATTTCTCCTTGATCCTGGAGGGCCATTGAGAAAATTGTATAGTGTTCTGATGCCTCGTCTAGGGTGCTTGCCATTCAGGCTGTAACTGCCAGTCGCCGTGGTTGCCTCCTGGTTAGGCAGTGAGGTGGGTGGGTGAGCAGCCCTCAAGCCCTGCTCATTCCCCAGCTGGTGTCTTCAGTGCGTGGCACTTCTTGATCAGCAGGTGGCGCTGTTGAGAAGCGATTGGCTCGCGCTCACTAGGTCTATCCTTCGTTGGGTTTGTTCCTGACCTGCTGGTGAGATGGGCTTGGTTGAGGAAGCCGGGTCCTGTGGGCTGTAAAGGGTTTATCTTGTCCCTAATTCACTCCTCCAACTCTGCCTTTTGACCACCTGCACCGCGTTTGCACCTGGATGCTCTTCACAAGTGACAGAGTCAAGGGCATGGGCTGACACCCCCCTCTCCCCCCCCCTCTGCCCGGCCCCTCAGCCTGTGAGCAGAAATGAACCTTCCCTCCTCTGAGCTGTTTTTCTCATGTGCTCTGTTACATGAGCAAAGGGTTGATGATACCTCGCCAAATCAACTCTGCTTCTGCCCTCAGTTTCCCCATCTGGGGAAGGGGCAGAGCCCTCTCAGGTCTGTCCCTGGGCTAACTTTTCTCTCTGCATCCAGAGCCCACAGGGCTCAGACCTGCCGCCGAAAGATGTTGTAGAACACATCCCTCACGGGTCACAGCAGCTGCCCTTGGGGAGGTAACAGCTGACCCTGTGAGTGGGGACACAGAACAGATTTCCTGGTTTGACTCTGTGCATGAGCCTTGTTCTTCCAAGTCTCTGGCTTTGGGGGATTGATTGATACATTTACCCTAAGCCGAACCTGGCCTATTCAAGACAGGGTTGGTTGTGGAGTGCTGGCGTTTGGGGTAATATAGGCAATCCAGGATCTCTCAGTTCATTACTGTGAGAGAGGATGTAGGATTGGCTAGGGAGCAGGAGGGGCAAAAGACGAATTCACTCATGCTGGGAGCTCGGTGGCAGATCTGAAGGTGAAGGAGAGAGCAGTCTAGGCTAAGTAAGGGTTGCTGGTCTCACTGTTTAAAGGACTATCACAGTCTGATGTTAGAGAATGAATTCTATCAACTCTCACAAAGCGAGTCTCCTCACTTTTTCAGGGTATAGGACAGCCTGCCCCTCCCCATCCGAGGCTCTTTCTGCTGGTAGCTGACTGTAACAGATCCGCCACACGGCACTCAAAGGCCCCACAGCAGGCCTGTCCTCCGCCCACTCCAGAGCTCAGCTCAGCTCTGCATCTCAGTAGGAGGTGGATTATTAACTGTCCCCAGACTGGCGAGAAGCAGATCTGAATCCCTCCTCCCAGTCTTGTGGAGTAGCCTGGGCTCAGGAGAAAGGGGGCTCTTTAGAAGGCACAACTTGGGTCTCATCATGCTATGCTAGCTCTTAGTAAGAAGCTAAAATATGAGACCCCCCACACACGTTCATGCATCACTCCCCCACCCCACCAGTGTTAGCTTCCTTCCCAGCCCCTGATGTGGGATTCTCCTCTGTATGCTGTGTATACCATTGGTTAATAAAGAATCTGTCTTGGGCCTGGCAGGACAGAATGGAGGTAGGTGGGATGAGGGGAGTGGGGGAGGGAGCTAAACTGAATGCTGGGAGAAGGCAGAGTCAGAGAGATGCCATGTAGCCACCAGAGGAGAAAGACACAAGCTGCCAGTTGGAACCTTGCTGGTAGGCCAGGAACCTCATGGTAAAATATAAAATAATAGAAATGGGTTAATTCTAGATGTAAGAGATAGCTAGAAATACGCTTATGTGATTGGCCAAGCAATCACATAATTAATTAATATAGTTTAATTAATATAGTTTCTGTGTGATTATTTCGGGGAGTCTGGGCCACCAGGGAAACAAACAGGAGGGCCTCCTATAACAAAGCCCGAGTTGTATCTTCCTGGCCTTCATCACTGTTGGGGACTATCTCCCTTTTGTGCCCTGGCTGTGTCCTTGCCACCCCCTCCGGACTGTCTGCTTTGTGAGGAAGGCCGTGTTTATTTACTCTGTGCCCAGGGCTTGGCACAGTCCTCAGATGTACAATAAACATCAGAGAGAAGGAACGGCTGGTGTGGGGGGCTTTACCCTCCTTTAACCACAGCTTCTTCCCTGTAAAACGGGGGTCCATCACATGATACATTATGAATATTGCACAGCTTGTAATAGGCCACCAAGCAGTTCCTATGGTTATGGAAAGCAGAGGGCTGGGGAGGTAGCTCAGCAGCAGAAGGACACGCCTAGCACATGGGAGACCCTCCGCTTAGTCCCCCAGCACAGGAAACAATAGGTGGAGAGTTCAATTCTGGTTGTCCCCCTGACTCATCCCTGAGGAAACTGAGAAAGAAGCTGCGGACATGATGTCCTGTCACCCATGAGCATAGCAGTCTTCTTCTCAGACAAAGGTCATGTTCACGGACTATCAGTCCAACATTTAGGGTTAGGACACTAACCCCAGGGCCACACAACCACCAAGAACCTAGAGTCTATTTGTCCTGGTGACCAAGTCGTCATCAACCACTGTGTAGCTGCCCTGTCTTTTTGAGTATCTCCCATCTAGAGCATCCCTCAGACTTTCTTTGACCCTTGTGACCTGGACCTAGACCACTGTTTGGTTTTTTGAGGACTGAGTCTCATGTTTCCTAGGCTGGCCTTGAACTCACTGTAACGGAGGATGACCCTGAGCTTGAGTGCTGGGATCACAAGGATGTATCACTGTACTGTTTGACTTGAACAGTCTTAAAGGGGAAAGGCTGTCACTTTATGGGACACCCCCAGTGTGTGTCTGTCTGGTGTCTCCTTGTGATTCAGTCCGGGTTGCACGTCTCTGATGGGAATGGAGGAAAGAGATGTCTTCTTGTTCTGATGGGTGGCCTGGGATTTTGATATGTCCTGCCATTAGCAATGGTCACTTTGATCTCTTAAGAGCTGTGTGCATACAGAGGGCATCATGGTGTGGATTTCTTTCTCTTTGCAATAGGAAGTGGTTTTAAAATTTATGCCCGCATTCATGTTTGTACACATATGCATGCAGTACCCACAGTGACCAGAAGAGGGCACATGCATTCCACATCTTCTCTTCTCCACCCCTGCTCTCCTTTTGTCTCCTTTCCCTCTTACAGCTCCTTTCCTATTTGTATGTCCTTTGCACATTGCACAACACATATACAACCCACAACCACACTCAATGAGCACACACACACAAACATATATACATACACACATATACACATTCATACATATGCACACATACATACTCATGCACACACATACAAACATGCACACATATACACACTCACATGTATACATACATATTCATGCACACACATATACATGTACATATTACACACACGAACCATTTGCATTCATAAACATATTGCACACATCCATGCATCCCTGCATACACAAATCCTGGAAATCTGCACTATTGTCTTTTTCAAGACTGGTTGTATCCCCTTGCTGAGGTGACCTCCAGATCCACCTGCTTCACAGACGGCGGCTTTATTCCTCTTTAGAACTGAGTAGAATCTTCTCACGTGTGGGCTTCATTCCCGATCCCTTCCCTGTCTCCATGACTGTGGATATAGAGCAGCACAGACCACTCACGTGGAATGCTGACTTGGATTCGTTGTGAGGTGGCAAACCTGGTCCACTGATTCCCACGGTGGCTCTACCAGTCACATTTTCACCAGCAGTGCACAGGGACCTTTTATTAGAACACGGTTTGGGGGCTGGAGTCACGATTCAGCAGTTAAGGGCACGGGCTGCTCCTGCAGAGGACTTGGGCTTCGTGACTCCAGTTCTAAGGGATCTGATGCCCTCTTCTGGTCTCTGCAGGCACCAGACAGTAATGTGGTGCACAAACATACACATGGAAAAAACACTCATACACATAAAGCAAAGAAATAAGCAAAAATGAAACAAAATTTTAAAAAAAAAGAAGTGTTTTGTGAAAAGTATCTTTGAGGCTACATCTTTTCTTTTGTTGAGACAGGGTCTTACTATGTAAGTCTGGTTGTTCTGGAACTCACTGTGTAGGCCAGGCTGACATTGAACTCACAGAGATCTGCCTGCCTCTGCCTCCTAAGTGTTGGGATTAAAGGCGTGCGCCACCACGGCCTGGCTTAGTAAGCATTTTCATGTTTCAGCTCCCCATTGACCATCCCAGTCTTCCATCTCCCGAGGATGCTCATGGTGTGCACCCCATCCCCTCCCAACTTTGGATTTGCAGTTGTGGTTACTGTTCTGGTTCTGACAGTCCCCTTGGGAGTTGGGGGACAATAGAGTGGACATGATTTGTCTCTCCTTTCAGGTGGACCTGCCCCAGGAGGCAGTTTTAGAGGCCTTGTGGGTGCATTCTTTAAAAATATTCATAGGTTCCTTCTACCCAGCCCCTTCTAAGAGGTCAAAGCCATTAAGAGGTCCTTGACAGTCATGCAAGAGCATTCAGAAATGGATGACTGATTCCAAGGGCCATGTCATTTATTCTCCTCCTCCTCCCCTGCAGAAATCCAAGGAGGAAAATGTTGCAGCTGAAACAAGCCCCCATTTGCTTTCTATAAAGAGGCAAATTAGCTGCTCTAATAATCATGAATATTAATGTGCAGCCAATTTCACTCAATTAAACTGATGACTATAATTTTGCTTTAGCACTTTGTATTGAGAACGTCACAAGGGCCATCTCAGTGATGCTCAGTGTGGGGGTGCTTTGATCCAGCCACAGGTTTGCCTCAGCTCCCCCACTTAGCCATGGCTTTCATGCATGACGGACAATCTCTCTCTGTGTAGATCGCGTTCTTTCCCTGGTTTGGGTCAGGATGTGTCATTGCCACTGAGAGCTTCCAGGATTGTCAGGTTTGTGTCTGTTCCGAGTCACAGTGTCCTGGGTGGCAGGCTTAGTGACATGTGCATTCACTGGCCATAGTGATTGAGCTAGTGGGAATGTGCCTCCCAGGTTAGAGCAACTTTCTCCTGAAAGCTGTGCATCGGGACAGAGAACTGTAAGACCCAGTCACGACAAACTCAACAGAGGCCTGAGTCTCAGTAGTTTACCCTAAGGCAATACCTGGTTCAAGAACGACCACAAGCTGAGGACAGGCACCCCAGGAACAGACCATCCAAAGGAAATTTCTAATGTAGACAGGGTCACCTGCCAGCACACACCCATCACCTTTTCACCCAGGGCACCCCCTAGACAAATGTCAGCCAATCAGGGGTTCTGAACTCTTAGAAATCCCTCACCCAACCCTATGCTACTATAAAAACCCCAACCTTAACTGAGCTGGGGCTCTCTGACCACCTCAATATGTTGGACACATGGAGAGTTCGAGTTTGCAAACTTGTGTAAGAATAAAGACTCTTTGCTTTTACATACAGAACTTGACCTCCTAGTTGGTATTGGGAGTATTCTGTGATTTGAGCATAACATTTGGGGGCTTGTCCGGGATTCCCCAACCCCACCAGGACCACTGCCCTGTAGAGCCTTCAGTTGTCCCGTAAGTTTTCTTTTCTTTTCTTTTTCTTTTTCTCTTTCTTTTTCTTTTCTTTTCTTTTTTTTTTGGTTTTTCGAGACAGGGTTTCTCTGTAGCTTTGAAGCCTGTCCTGGAACTAGCTCTTGTAGACAAGGCTCGTCTCGAACTCACAGAGATCCACCTGCCTCTGCCTCCCGAGTGCTGGGATTAAAGGCGTGCGCCACCACCGCCCAGCTGTCCCGTAAGTTTTCTGTGTGTAAGTTTCGTTTTGTGTTTTTCTGTTTTGGATATTCTTCTGCAAGAATCTGTGAGAACCTGTAGATGGTCTGTGTGGATGCACGGAAAGACCACAGGCAGGGTACCTGGGGAGACGTCCCAGGGCCCTTTTGTATGAGAGTGGATCTCTCTGGTTTCTGTAGATAGACGTGTGGGATGCTTCCAGCACCTCATCTCTGTAGATAGACAGGTGTTAGGCACAAGCAAAACAGCTTGAGGCTGTCATTCAGTTTTGCCTCCAGGTGCTAGGGGACTCTGTATTGTTCCTTATCCTGTTTTGTCTTTGTCTTTTGTGCATCCTCTTTCTGACTATATGCATATCTTCCTAAAAGGGATGAGACAAACAGCCTCCACCCACCTTAAATTTTTCAGCTTTGCTGTGGTGTGGGGGCAACACAGACAGGTTTACCCATACAAGTGCAAGACTGCAGGGCAGCATGCTTGTGTGGATGGGTGGCTGGGCTATACAGCCTTGTTGTTACAATGTAGCAAGGCTGCCAGCCACAGTTGTAGGGGGCAGATGTGCCCCAATAGGATTTCAAACACTGAATAGAGAAGCTGGGGTTAATTGCTATGGCTGGAGAAGTTTAAAATCTTTTTCCCCATGTTGCACGGCCAACCCTACCCCCTTCCCATGCTGGTGGATGGGTTCCCTCAGCCTGCCCTGGGGGCTGTGTGCCTCAACTTCTGCCCAAACCTGACCAAGATTTGGCTCCATGGGAAGTCACCAGAAAAACTTTGGTAAGAGTTTTTATGTTGTCTGGGAAGTGAGGGAGAAGCAGGAAACTGAAAGAATGAAGAGAGGGAAAAATGGATTATAGGTAATAAAAGTTATAGAAGGCCAGAAGGGAATATGAACTATGTTTGCTGTGGTTCTCTCTATACCTGCAAATACTGAATATGCTTGTTTTATTAAAAAATTTGTCTATGTTAGTTTCTTGCAAGCATGGAAGCCACCATCACTGCTGTGGCCACATTTATGGGCCTGACCTCAGAATTTATCTCTGAACTCTGGTTACTGAATTTGGGTTAGCAGAAATTTAGATGACTTTTTGGTATAGATAATGTTAAAGTGTTTTATGTTTTTTTTTTTATTGAAAAGCTGGCTCTAGAGTTGGATTATGGCTCTTCCTTTGTTAGACCCATATTTATTTCAAAGTTTCCTCTGCCACTCTGTCCGTCTGAGTTCCTGACACAATGAAAATGAGATGAAAACAAAGCAGAACAGTAAAAAAATATTTTGGACTTGGTTTATGTGAACATTCTGTAGCTTCAGATTTATAAGTTTATTTTGTAAGATATGTTCAAAAATCTGTTAAAATTAAAATAGAACTAGTTAAAAGTTAATTAGTAACAATGGAAATTGATAAACAAAAAGCTATGCATGGGTAATTTTTTTTAAAAAAAAATAAGGCATAATTCCATTTTAAACTTTAGATTGCCATTTCTCTAGAGTTAAAAAAAACATGCCACATGATTTCACCACAATCTTGATTAATAATGACACATGGAGTGGGCCTAACTAGGAGGGCAACAACAGACCTCTAAGGTAATTTGGATTGGGATAGACTTCTGTGATGACTAATGTCCCATTCTGAAAACAAGATTTAAAAAATATGTATAGGATTTAAATTGTTAATGCTGCACCTCAATGTTTTTAGACTCAAAAATGTTTCTTGCTCTGCCAGCTAGACTTTGTTAATTTAAGAGTCACCCAGGTGATAATGGTTATAAAGGGATCATAGGAAACAGCTGAGGTTTACAAATGTAAGGCAGGACTAGAGTCCCAAAGAGTGTGCAGTTGTAAGAATGAACCTTAACAGTTTTAGAAATGCCAGTGCCAGGTGATCGTCACCAGAAGTATCAGCTACAGTGAAATAGAGCAGGCTGAGATCTAAAAGACAGGCTATGTATATGCCATCAAAGATAGGGCAAAGAGGTTCTTTATTTTTGATGTTGCAGGAAGGCATTTAAGATATTTTATTTTTTTTAAGGAACAGTTAAGACTATGGGACATTTGTGCTTATAAAACGTTTTATATTGTTAATCTTTGGACTTAAAATAAAAAAAATACCTAAAAATTAGGGTCACAGCCATAAGCACAAAATCCTAACCAGAAACTGGATGTTTATTTCTTGTGATGCAGAAGACAATGACCTAAGCAGTTTGGTAGAGGGCTTGGAACAGCATCCAAGTCTATGGGTCTCAATCCTTTGGGTGTTGTACAGGGGTAGTCTGGGACCACCTGCATGTCGGATGTTTTCATTGAGATTCATAACGTTAGAAAAACTGCAGTTGTAGAATAACAATGGAAGAAATATGTAATGGGAGGATCACCACAACATGGAAAACTATATTAAAAGATCAAAGCATTAAAAATATTAACCAATGGTTTAAAAAATGTATCTCCTTGCTTAAGGTTTATTCAGGCTTAAAAATATATGTTTAGCTTCCTTGCCTTTGCTAACTTTGTTGGGCTCAAACTATTTGGATAAACTGAGTCATAAATTTTTTTGTATTGATGCTAAAAGAAATTACAATTAAAAAATTGTTGTTTTCTAATGCTCACACTAACAGAGATAAAACTACAAAGTCCTTTCCCAAGGTCAGGCATTAGGATAAAGCTCCCAGTCCCTTAGAGGGCTTGGAGAAAGCTTTTACTCCCTAAAAAGGGTGTCGCCCTCCTTATCTCTGGCAAAAGAAACTTGTGGTCCTTCCCTAACACCGCAGTTGCCTTAGAACTTGTCAAGGGCAATGCTAGCCCCTAGGCTCCCTCCTGTTCTCTTTTTGCCCTGGGATCTTTTCCTTGCTTTCCCAGGAGACAGCATTAACAGCAGAATACAAACTGTTCTGTTTTTTCCCTCTGAATGACTAATTCAATTTCTTTATTAGCTTCAATTTGAAATCATTATTTTTTTTCTAAATCTAAACCTGACAGAATGTAAAGTTTTAGTCCTATGAAAGCTGCTAACTTATTATAGACTATTAGGAAATACAAGTTAGTCAGTAATCCTTAAAGTACTGATTTAATTAGTTACAGGAATAAGCCTTATTTAGTTCCCTGTAGGTTTTCTTCAAAGTCAAACTTAAAACAAGTACCTAGAAACAAAGTTTGTCTAAACAGACACACCTAGGCAGCCCTCATACTTCAGAGATCTGCAGAATATGGCATTTCAAATAATGATTATGAAGCTTATTACATTAGACAGAGACTCCGAGATCCTAGCAGTAACCCAAGGTCTCCAGAGAAAATTATGAGACACCATGATGTCTCCACCTGAATTACGATGATGCTGACCACTGGGCAAGATACCCCAGTGCAACACCTGCTGCCAGGACCTGGTCCAGACTGTGAACAAACAGCAGGACATTGGAGAATTGATTGCACCACTTTTGCCCAGACAAAACGAGGTCAGTCTTTTCCATGGCCCTCTTCCACAGGAAAAAAAATTCACCTTATGGTCCTGGCTAAGACCTCAGTCAGACTGCTGTTCTGGATACTTCTGCCTTCAATGCTGTGGAGACGTGGCATGGCTTACTGTATATGGGCTCTGGTCCCTGTCATTTTTAATAGATTTGGAAACTCAGGTATAATTTATTTATCCTTCTGGGATCTCTGATGGTATTGATGGCTAGACTAGCTATAACTGTTATGGTTTAAGTAAAATGCTGCAGTTCCCCCAAGGGGCACAGAGGCAGAAACCCTGCAGGTCCCTGGGTGGCAGCTTGGAGGCAGCCAGTCCCAGACAGGGAGCCTAAGCAAGGAATAAAAGATGGTGGAACTTGGTTACCTGACCCTGGCTCTCAGTTAGGATGGTGGTGAAGTTACCTGACCTCATGGGGGGGGGAGGGAAAAAGGAAGGGGGAGAAGGGAGAAGTAGAGGGGGAGGAGAGGAGAGGAGCCAGAGAGCAGCTACCTCTTTGGGAGAGAGATCAGAAAGAAGAGACTAGCAGGAAGGAAGATCTGCCTGCCTTGGCAGTGGGGGGGGGGAGGGAAGGAGGAGTGGGTGCAGACCATTACAATGATGTCAGCTTAACAGCAGCAGGTATTATAGCCAGCTAGTTAGCTCATTTTTTTTATATTTTATATATTTTTTTATTTTTATTTTTTGGTTTTTCGAGACAGGGTTTCTCTGCAGCTTTAGAGCCTATCCTGGAGCTAGCTTTCGTAGACCAGGCTGGTCTCGAACTTACAGAGATCCGTCTGCCTCTGCCTCCCGAGTGCTGGGATTAAAGGCGTGTGCCACCACCGCCAGGCTTTGTTAGCTCATTTTATATTTATAAAAATCAAGTCTTGCTTTTTCTAAAGCTACTAGGTCTCTTAATTTAAAAATATTTTAAAATATATAAAGGTCTGAGGATATAAAAGCTCATAAGCTTTGAGAATCTAAAAATGATTTAAGATGTAAATACAGGTTACAATGGTATAAATAGATGATAAAGATATAAAACATGTTTCTGATTTCTTTCCCTTGCTATGATGTAGTTCTGGTAAGCTGATAGAGCAATAACTACTTGCTGTTTGGGTCACAAGCTCAAGCTTTTAGATTATTCTGGTAAACATCTAAATATAAACTTAAAGATGTTTCTCATCAGGCTGAAGACATCTCTGTCTAATCCATACCTGGTTCTCTGGACAGAAGAAAAATATACACGCTTCTTACCAAAATCTGTAGTTTTTGCTAGGACTCAAAGGTATGAGTCTCTGCCTGCTGTATACGGATACCCATTCTCTGCTTTTATCTATGATATGGATTTCAATATGGGCTTGAAAGTTTCAAATGTACTCTTTTCCTTTAAGTACAAAAATTTTAACTTCTGCTCCTAATTTAAACTTATCTTCATAGATTTCCACTTGGGTGACAGTTACATCTAAGCATCAGTTGCGGACTACAACCTGCTCCAAATGACGGTGAGAGCTGGGCTCGCTGAAAGCTGGTGTGGACCAGTCCAGCTGATGTGAATACTTCCGTCTCTTCCCCGGAGTCTGTGAACTTCTGATGAGTGCTCCATTGCCTGAATTCTCTCCATACCTGTGGGTAGCCTTTTTAGAGCCAATCAGCTCAAAGTAGTTACAGAAAAGAACACATCATCCCAAGCTCCCTGCCCAGAGTTGACATATGACACACACACACACACACACACACACCCAGAGTTGTCAATTAATGGATTTATTAACTAAAATGGTCCTACAATAAAAAGACACCTTGGTTCTTTATCACAGAACCAAAGAGGACATTCAGGATTATAATTACAATTTGGTTGTACTAAAGAAGATCAGAGCTACAGGGCCTGATAGCAGTGCATGGCCACTGCCTTCAAAAACAAAACCTGTTAGCTAATGGTTCTTAGGTCCCAATAATATCTCCTTACACTCATGGCCAAGCAGGACCCATGATTGGGTCCTGTCATTGACGCTTGTGGAGGGGGAAGTGTAGGACCCAGTCATGACAAGCTCAATAGAGGCCTGGGTCTCAGTGGTCTTCCCTAAGGCAATACCTGGTTCCAAGAAAGACCACAAACTAAGACTACATAGGCAACATCCAGGAACAAATCATCCAAAGGAAATTCCAACCATTGTAGACAGGGTCACCTGCCAGCACACACCCATCACTTTTCACCAGGGCACCCCTAGACAAATGTCAGCCAATCAGGGGTCCTGAACCTTAGAAATCCCTTACCCCCACCTGGGCTACTATAAAAACAAAACCCTAGCTGAGCTCGGGGCTCTCCGACCACTCTAATATGATGGACACAGGGAGAGTCCGAGTTTGCAAACTTGTGTAAGAGTAAAGGCCTTTGCTTTTACATACAGGACTCGACCTCCTAGTTGGTATTGGGGGTATTCTGTGATCTGGGCATAGCAAGAACCAGAGCTAAGCAAAGCTTTGGGAATGTGGGCTACATTGCTAGCTTCTGTCACATGGATTGGTATTCATATGCAGAGAGAAGCATTTCATGGCAGGTGAAGAGGGAGTAACATCCTGATGGTCACGGCCAGCTGGTCAGGGCTCTCCCAAGCCTCAGGCCTCTTTGGATACTTCCTTTCCTTGTAGCAAAGCCCCCATTTGTTTCTTGTGAAAACTATTCAATGTGTTAGTTAAAAATTGTATGTGTGTATCCATTCCCCTCTCCCAAGAGTGCACGTCCTCATAAAGGTGAGAGGAGGCCCCAGAGATGGAGGTACAAGTGGCTGTGAGCTGTTGGATGTGGGCACTGGGAACTGAACTGGGGTCTTCTGCAAGAAAAGACCATACTCTTAGCTGCAGAGCCTTTTTTCTGTCCTCAACCCTGTTTCTCTGTAGTGTTAGTTTAGAGCCATTTCTTTTAAGTGTGCCCAGGGAGTCCCAGCTAACACCACAGTCAAAGGGCGGGCCTGTATTGGAGGCAGAGTTTCTTTTTGCTCCAGTACTATGCCCCAGGTGTGGAAGTTTGACTGAGAATGGCCTCTCAGGCTCACTTTGAATATGTGGCTGGTGTAAACACCTTTGAATATGTGGGCCCTAGCTGGTGCAAAGATTTGGGAAAGGTTAGGAGGCATGACATCATTGTAGATAGCATGGCCTTGTTGGAGGAGTTGGGTCACTGGGGGTGGACTTTGAGGCTTCTAAAACACCATTTCCAGTGTGCTGTCTGCCTCCTGCTTGCTGCTGGAGTTGAGATCTCAGCTGTCCTGCCATCATGCCTTTGCTCCACCAACATGGACTCTAACCCTCTGGAACCACAAACAAGCTCAGTTAAACGCTTTCTTCTCCAAGTTTCATTGGTCACGGTGTCTTTATCACAGCAACAGGAAAGTAACTAAGATACCAGACTAGCTGTTCCTTGACTCCTGGTGATTCTCCTGTCTCCAGCTTCCACCTCACTGGAAGACTGCTGGGGTTACAGACAAGGGCCTTCGTGTCTAGTCTTTGCACAGTTTCTGGGGATCCAAACTCAGGCTGCCAGGCTTTTATCTGCTGGCTTTCTGTCCTATCCTCCCTTTGAAGCCAGGGTCTCCCTGCGTACTTTAGTTGGCCTTGAACATAATATTTCATCTGGATTGAATTCAAACTTACAAGGGACATGCTGTCGGTCACATCTGACTGGGACAGGGCTTTGAGGTGTATCGAGGGAGACCTTGGGCAACTCAGAGAACTTCCAGAGTTGGGAGGTCTGGATTCTGACTCTAACTTTGTGCTTGAATTTAAGAACTGTGCCTCACCTTAATGAGCCAATTTTCCTTTGGAGCAATAGCTTTGTGGGTAGACTAGTCAGCCTTGAGACTAAGCGTGTGTTGGAATTGTTTGGAGAGAGGCTTCGAAAGTACAACCAGGACTCAAGCCTGAAGAGTCATTATGCAGGAACAGAAAGAATATGGCTCCAAGGGCTGGGAGGCTGGTTCTCTTCCCTCTCAGCAGGGTTTGGGAAATTGAATTCCCATGATGACAAAGTCCTCTCAGTGGTTCAGGGACAAACAGAGCCGCGACCTTCAATACTCTGTTTTCTGGAGAAGCTAAGGATGTGCTGCAACCATTAACCCAACCTGCAGTTCCTTCCGCTTCCTTCCCCCTTTCTCTTCCCTTTCCCCCCACTTTTCCCTCCTCCCTGCCCCTCTATCTACTGCTCCTCTCCCTCCCCTTCCTTTCTCCCCTACTTTTCTTCCCCTCCCCCCTCAGCCCTCCCTCTCTCTAGCAGCCTTTCCCCATCGCTCGGAGCTTTCCATGGTCCTGAACTCAGCCGGCCATTTGTCTAGCAGCTGTTTGCACAGTCTGCATGAACAGTCTCCTCTCCGTGGGAGTTCTCCCCACTTCCCTTGGTGGAAGAAGAATGCATGCTCTTCTACTCATGTTGCCAGCACATTGGTTGCCATGGCAGCAGAGAGGGAGTATGAAAGCCAGGCTCTCACCTAAGGGGAATGAAAAGCCACCCTCTTGGGGAGGGCCAAGAAAACTGGAGAGCATTTTTTTTTGACTCATTCAGTCTGGTGGGATGAGGTTCCAGGAAGGAGAAAGTATCGAGATGGGGATGGGTAGAGGGGTCTGTGAGGGCTTTTCATGGGGGAGGATGCATGGCAATGGTGGTACCAACAGAAATGACACCTGGCAGTGCCACCACTCTTTAAAAGTGGTTAGAGATTTTAGACTCTCAGAGCTGCATAACTGGATTACACGGGGAAAGCCCCTGGAAGATGCCATGAAGTGTTTGGAATGTTGTCTATAGGAAGCCTCCTTGTGCTTGGGCTTTTCCTGCTCACTTGGCTAGAACAATGCCTAGGCTCTAACACCCTCCTCCTCCACACAAGAATGCACTACCCACCCTTAGTCACAGTGACAGCAACAGCCTCCAAAGTCAAGCCTAGGTGAAGAGTGGTAGCTAACTGCAGGACTGTCCCCTCAGGTCAGAGTTATTCCTGGGGACAGTATTTGGGACTTAATGATGATGCTGTCATTTCTCCTGATTAGAAGAGGGGTGTGTTCAAAACAGGTGCTTCCCCTTTCCTACCAGCAGGAAGGGCTGTGCTTATTCACATAATCCCAACTATTAGCTTCCTGTCCTGTGGACCCACAAGTCTGCCTGAGGCAGTGAGTGCTAGAATCATCTCCATTTGACAGATGAAGCCCACAAAGCCCAGAGAGGCAAAGTAGCTCTTGGAGTTTGCAAAGCCACAGTTGAGCTTTGAACCCAGGCCACCTACCAGTCAAGAGAGAATGTTAAGTCTAGCTGAGAAGCCAGAGCAAAGCCCCAGGAAACCCAGCTTGAAGCCAAAGGGCAGACAATCTTGGGGCTGTGCTGGTTAGAGAGTCTTTGGACCGCAGAGAGTTGTGGAGAGAAGGGTTTGCAGCAGGCTCATTTTGCAATAGTCATTCAGTAACAGTGGATGGTACTGAGCCCAGGGTCACAGGGAAAGCCTAGCTTCATGTCTGTCATCCAGGGAAGGACAGGAGGTTTTCCTTACTTACCCCCTCACATGCCACAGCACTGGGAAGCGATTATGACTTGAGATTTTATTTATACAGCCCTCTGAGATGCCATGAGAGACAATAAGGGTCATCAATGACACTACCAATAGCCATGCTAATGTGGAAGGGGAAATCTCATGGGTATACACACACACACACACACACACACTCACACACACACACACACACTCACAAAGAACTATAGGTAACTAATGATGTTTGAGAAAGGGAGACTTAGTCTTTCTTGGGGTCAAGTCTCCTAATTGATTCTCCAATACCCATTGGTCAGCCCTGAAATCATACACACATAAACAACACTAAACAGACCAGCAGGTTGTAGTTGTATATTATGTGTGTGTGCAAAACAGTAATAATCAAAGAAAAAGAGACCATGGATTTGAGAGGGAGTGAGGTGGGGCGTAGGAGGAGATGGAAGGAAGGGGAGTGGGAGGGGCTAGAGAGAGGAAATGGAAGGGGGAATAATGTAATATTTTAATTAAATTAAAAAGAAAGCCAACTTATAAATGTAGACAGAAAAATAACAAGTGAATCATCCAAAGAGAATTTGAACATGTCTAAAGTTAAAAAAAAGGGTCATACAATAGGTTAGGTTTGTCAATTCTCAGAGCGGAATGGGGCTTTATAAAGCAATCAAATCCAGCCTGGGCGATGGCTTAATTGGTAGGGGAGCTCAGCTGAGGACTTGAGTTTAACTCCCCAGCATCCCTGTGAAAGGCCTTGGTGACACCAGTACTGGGGATAGAGATGGAAAGATCCCCAGGGCTCACTGCCTAGCTAGTCTGGCAAATCAGTGAGAGACCCTGTCTCACAAAGTAAAGTGGAGGGCGGGGAAATGACTCAGAGGTGAAGAGCACTGGCTGCTCTTCCAGAGGTCCTGAGTTCTATTCCCAGAAACCATGTGGTGGCTCACAACCATCTGTAATGAGATCTGGTGCCCTCTTCTGCCTGCAGGCAGAACATTGTATACATAATAAATCTTGAAAAAAAAAGTAAACTGGAGAGTAATTAAGAAAGACACCTAACGCTGACTTCTGGCTTCTACACACACCACAGGAACACACACACACACACACACACACACACACACACACACACACACACACTGTAGTCCAATGTATCTCAAAGTGTTCTTGTTGATGGTGTATGTATGGCACTTCAATATAAGGCAGTATAAGCTCATGAGAGCTGCTTTAACAAGCAAGTGTGCTCTGACAAGACTTTCATTCTCTTCCCCCCACTGCCGTCCTCCATGTAGTGACTCAAAGTCTCAAGCTGCTTTGAATTTTTACAAATTTTATTTTTACTTACATGTCTCTGTGTATCTGCTCATATGTGAAGGTGCTTGCAGGTGATCTCGGAGGCCAGAGGGTGGTCAGGGCTCCTGGAGCTGGAGTTACCAGTGGCTGTGAGCTGCCTGGCGTGGGACCCGAGCTTAAGCCCTCTGAAGAGCAACAAGCTCTACCAACCACTGAGCAATCTCTCCAGCCCCCACACATTGAATTTCTGGGGTGCTGTCTCCTCATTATGTGGCTTTGAGGTCACAAGGGAAAGGGACAGTGAAATGGTAGACTGGGAATGCTGAGAAAAATGTATGCAGTCACACAGAATCTAAAAGTCACCTCTTTACCAACTTTGTTCTGCTTTTGTACTCGGTTGAATTATAAATCATACCTATTCATAAGGTGTCAAAGGTTAAGATTTCACAATCTGACAATTTAAAGGACATAGCCATCACCAGTCTGCTGAGGGACTAACCACTGCATAAAACAAGCAGCTTGGGATGAGTGTTTTACATCAACAACAACAATCTTGGCTCTATGAGAATGACTTACAGGGGCTGGAGAGGTGGCTCCACAGTTGAGAACACTGGCTGCTCTTCCAGAGGACCTGGGTTCAATATTCAGCACCCACATAGCAGCTGTCTGTCAAATCTGTCTGGAACGCTAGTTCCAGAGGATCTGACACCTCCTTACACAGAATACATGCAGGCAAACACCATAAAAAGAAAAAACAAAGAACGACTTACATACAGGGTTGGCAAGATGGTGAAGCCAATAGGGCCAAGTCTAATGACCCAATTTCAGTCCCAGGATCAGAAAGGTGGAAGGAGAGAAATGACTAGTGCAAGCTGTCTTCTGTGTCCAAATGTACGGCATGGTGTGCACGTGCACATGTGTGCACACATACAAATAATGTAGGGCTTTTTCTATTATCTATCTATGTATCATCTATCTATCTATCTATCTATCTATCTATCTATCTATCTATCTATCTATCTATCTATCATCTATCTGTCTATCATCTATCTATCTATCTATCTATCATCTATCTATCTATCTATCTATCTATCTATCTATCTATCTATCTATCATCTATCTGTCTGTCTATCTATCTATCTATCTATCTATCTATCTATCTATCTATCTATCTATCATCTATCTGTCTATCATCTATCTATCTATCTATCTATCTATCTATCTATCTATCTATCTATCTATCATCTCTCTATCTATCTATCTATCTATCTATCTATCTATCATCTATCTGTCTATCATCTATCTATCTATCATCTGTCTGTCGTCTGTCTGTCTGTCTGTCTATCTATTGGTTTTTTGAGAAGGGTTTCTCTGTGTATCTCTCTGGCTGTCATGGAACTTGCTCTGCAGACCAGGTTGGCCTTGAACTCACAGAGATCCGCCTGCCTCTGCTTCCCAAGTGCTAGGATTAAAGGTGTGCGCTGCCTCCACCACCCATCTTATTTTTATTTTTTTAAGGAATGACTTCAGATGGCTGGAGGTAACTTGTTTAGCAAGGAATTTTCCTCAGCACCACACACACACACACACACACACAAAACCAAAAAAAATCATGTGGAAGAAAAAAAGCAATGGTGGTCACCAGCCAGGGCTCAGGACCACACACTACTCCTTAGCATATACATCATACACCACACACTGTCATTAGCATACCATGTCATACACTGCACACTGTCATTAGCATACTACGTCATATACCACACGCTGTCATTAGCATACTATGTCATACACCACACACTGTCATTGGCATACTACATCATACACTGTACACTGTCATTAGCATACTACGTCACACACTGCACACTGTCATTAGCATACTATGTCACACACTGTACACTGTCATTAGCATACTACGTCACACACTGCACACTGTCATTAGCATACTATGTCATACACTGCACACCGTCATTAGCATACTACGCCACACACTGCACACTGTCACTAGCATACTACGTCACACACTGCACACTGTCATTAGCATACTACGTCACACACTGCACACTGTCATTAGCATACTATGTCATACACTGCACACCGTCATTAGCATACTACGTCACACACTGCACACTGTCACTAGCATACTACGTCACACACTGCACACTGTCATTAGCATACTATGTCATACACTGCACACCGTCATTAGCATACTACGTCACACACTGCACACTGTCACTAGCATACTACGTCACACACTGCACACTGTCATTAGCATACTATGTCATACACTGCACACCGTCATTAGCATACTACGTCACACACTGCACACTGTCACTAGCATACTACGTCACACACTGCACACTGTCATTAGCATACTACGTCACACACTGAACACTGTCATTAGCATACTACGTCATAAGCTCTCACTTATCCCAGAACGAAAGCCACGGCTGGCTTCAAGCCTCACTTTCTAAGCAGCAGGGGAGAAGGGGCCTCAGGTAGCAGAGGTGAGGCATTTCATGTTCAGTTGAGGGAGGGAGGTTCATCTTGTAGTTGATCTTGCCGTCTCCCAAAAGTCTATTTAAAAGGGACATAAATCCGTGAGTGAGAGATGTGGCCAGGACAGAAACCCAGGCATATACAGTCACACAGACAGATGCTGAAACAGACACAAACTCGTGTCTGTGTATACACAGGCACCTCATCGGAGATGTACCAGTAGTCGTCTCCTGCACATTGGCTCCTCCAGGTGTAGTTAACCTCCTCAAGAAACAGAGGGGATGCCAGGCAGGTCTCTGGGGTTCCCTGTGGATAATTAAGTAGGCCCGGATCGCATAAACCTTCCCCATTTCTGTCCCACGGATGCCCATAAATATCCTCCTGTGCTGGCCCCTCCTCCTGGCAGCACTCTGGGCTGCCATGCGGCTGGCTTTAATAGATTCTAGATTACTAGATGGTGTCTCCCCAGCCCTGCAGAACCTGCCTGCCAGGGTAAAAGTTCCAGCCAGGGATGCGGTGGAATCAATACAGTGCTTGCCTTGTCACAGAGACCATGAGATTGATTGCAAGGAAGCAGCCATGGTTGGATTTAGCTGGGCTCCTGGGCCTCACCCAGCAAGGAAAGATCTTCAGCCACAGCTGTGACGGACCCCCTCCTGCAGAGCCAGTGCTGGGCAGGGGATGTGTCCCAGTATCACTCTTCCTACCCTCCTCTGGCGTCCATTCAGCTCTGCAGTGTGCCCACCCGAGTTTGACTCTTACAGGCTCTCCCTGAGTCCAGTTCCAACCACAAAATAGGCTGAGAATGCGCCCCCCACTGCCGCTGTCTTGTGGGGCTGTCATGGAGCCTCTAGGATGGGAGGAGGGGCCTTGGCAGCCCTAGTGTGAGTTTTAAGGCTTTTTCCCCCTCCAGCAATGGGTAGTAAGTTCCCGTTTCTTTGTGGCTTTTTGTCCCCAGGAGCAAGTTTCTTTTTCTCTTCTGCAGAGTCAGTTTTGAGCACGCACTGGGTCTTTCTGTATCCTCATGCTACAGAATGCAAAGGAGGTTGGGGTGCATGTTCTTACCCCAGCCAGTGAACCATTCAGTTATATCCACGCTTCTGGATAGAGACAGAGACCTAATCCCCACTAGAGGAAGGGTGTTAGACACCTTCAGACCAATAGAAAAGGCAGGGAGGGAATTACCTGGTGGGACACACTAAACTCACATAAAAGCCCAAAGGTAATGGTCTTTCCTGTCCCTTTAAGAGACAAGCCCCACCCACTCCTCCCCTTCTGCTGAGGCAAGCTGGATCTTCCTTCTGATTCTAGCCTGCACTCTCTCTGACCTGTCTCTCTTAGAAAGAGGTGACT
This sequence comes from Arvicola amphibius, assembly GCF_903992535.2. Taxonomy (NCBI): domain Eukaryota; kingdom Metazoa; phylum Chordata; class Mammalia; order Rodentia; family Cricetidae; genus Arvicola; species Arvicola amphibius. The sequence goes on from NC_052056.1 coordinate 121,835,153, forward strand.
CTCTCCTCTCCCTCCTCCTCTTTCTCTCCCTCCCTTCCCTTTTTACTGAATAAACTATATCCAGACTCACTCTGCATGGTTTACCTGTCTCTGTCTCTCACCTGCTGTGGTCCCTCATGGGACCGCTGCCCCTTGTGGGACTGGTCTAAACCATATTTTTAAAATGAACAACACCAACCCCTTAGAGTCTGTGGTCTCCCCATCTCTGCGTCCCCATCTCTATCTGAGAACTCTAACATTTGCCAAAAAACACTTGCACTCCGCACTGGGCTCTTGTCTTAATTCTTTAAGACTCCACTTGAGGCCTGCATCAAGCACAGGGCTCCAGCCAGGGTGGCTGTGTCCACCATAATGCCAGAGCCAGGAGAGAGCAAACCCCATACAGAAGTGTTTACAGAAGCCCGGCGGTGGTGGTGCACGCCTTTAGTCCCAGCACTCGGGAGGCAGATTCAGGCAGATCTCTGTGAGTTTGAGGCCAGCCTGGTCTACAGAGTGAGTTCCAGGATAGGCTCCAAAGCTACAGAAAAACAAAACAAAAAATAACAAATAAACAAACAAACAAACAAAAAAGCATTTGCAGAGGTGTGGCAGCCTCAGAGAAAGAACGGCTGTGGGATTCCAGCCATTCTCTCTAAGGTCCTCTCTGTTTCAAACACACCAGATCAACCTTCCTGGGAGCTGAATGGTGGGGGTGGAGACAGCTGCTTGTTTGACCAGCTGGCTCTCTCATGGATGGCTAAGGCTGTAGGCATAGCTGTTACCAGGAGCCTCTCTGCCCCTCCATTTGCTCAGCTCCCCATTCCTTGTTTTGGGGAGGTCTGCTGAACCCTCATATGTTCTGGGTGTGAACAAAGGGACCAGGTCCTCCCTTGCTTGTGCATGTGTCACCAGAGATGAACAAGATGATTTCTGAGGCCGGCTAGTTCTCTGATGATGGGGGGGGGGGGACTTTGGTTGGTCGGGGAAGTCTCCAAGGAGCTGATACCTGACAAAGGAGGGGGAGCCCAGGTGCAGACACCTTGAGGCTGGGAGCTCCTGAGAGAGGGAACAGCAGGGATGGTGCCCTGTAGGGTCCAGAGCTGGGAGTTTACTGCTCTTCTGGGGGCAGAAAGAGGAAGCCGGTAGTTGAGGGAGGCTGGGAGCGCAGGGGATGAGGCTGGAAGCATGGGTGTGTCAGGGAGAAAAATGAAGACTTTATATTAAGTATCGCCAAATATCATTTGCTGGAGACTCAGAGTTGGGAGAGACACAAGATCCAATTTATATTTCAGAAGAAGGAAGGACTCTGAGTGTCTTGTGCCAGGGAGAAGCCACTGCACTGGGAGCTGGTGGGAGGAGTCATCAGGGCTCTGACAGATTGGACAGGATTGGGGGTAAGGGTGGTAGCTTGGCCTTGTCAGTCTCGATGTAGATCCTCCTCTGTTTTAATATTAGCCTTTGATGATGACTGATATCTTTGCTCATCTGGGAGGGTAGGTTGCACGAACTGTGACGGAGACTCCTCTCCCTCTTGACTCAGAAGGAGGTGATGTCAGGAAGCTGGGTCACTTGTTAAGTGACAGGCTAAATTACATGCCCACAGTCTGGCCCCAGGTCCCCTCCGTGGATCAGAGGGGAGCCCTGAGGACCACTGGAGCCAAGGGGTCACCACCTGCAGGGTTTGTGGGAACGTGATACACATAGAAGGGTGAGGTATAGGGTGAATCTGGGGTACCGTACCCCTTGTGGCTGCCTCTTTCTATGCCTTCAAGTTCTGTTGGACAAAACATATAACATCTACTATCTACCAGATGTTTCCCCCTACTAAAATGAATATGTTTCCAATTTATAGGGGGAAACATCCCTAGCCCAGCCCCAAATGCATGTAGTTTATAGTTTTGGCTTGTTTTTTCGTCTCCTCCTCTCCCCCAGATCATTGGCTCTTGCTTCTGGCTTGCATTAGAGTTTGGTACGAGATGATAGTTGATTTAGCATGAAATTTTATGTGGCAGGATAATTTATTGAGGTATTAATTTGTGCTCTGTTTTGCCACAAGAAAGGAATCAGAACAGATGGGGCTATCTGCAGCTTCCCCTCGGTGCCGAATAGAGCTTGGAAAAGGGAAAAAAGAAGCAAGGCGGGCGGGCATGCACTGGCTGCTTCAGCGGGCACTCAGTCATGGTCTGTTTGCTTCTTTCTTTCCTTCTCTGTCAGGTCAGAACATCCTGAAGATACACTATTCGCAGATGAGAGGTTCTGTCAGTCATCTGGGGGCTGGGGACATGGCTCAGCCAACTTGCTTGCTGTAGAAGCCTGAATCCTGGGTTTGAGTCCGAGCACCCATGGAAACACTAGAGGAGGAGCACATACCTGCAGTCCCAGTGCTGGGGATGCGGAGACAGGAGGCCTCCTGGGTTTTGTTGGTCAGGCCTTCTAGCCAGTTGATGGGCTCCAGGTCCAGCAAGAGACCCTGTCTTGAAAACCAAGGTGGCTAAAAGGCTTAGTCATTAGAAGCAATTGCTGCTCTTGTAGAGGACCCGAATCCAGTTCCTAGCGCTCTCATGGTGGGTTACAACCATTGGTAACTCTAGTTCCAGGGGAGCTGACACTTTGTTCTGACCCCTGCATGTACCAGACACACGCACACATACACCACACCACACCACATATACCTAAAATAAAATAAATATCTAAAAAAAAATACCCCCAAAACCCTGGGGCTAGAGAGATGGCTCAGAGGTTAAGAACACTGACAGCCCTTGCAGAGGGCCCAGGTTCAGTTCCCAGCACCCACATGGCAGCTCAAAATTGTAACTCCAGTTCCAGGGGATCTGACTCCCTCTTCTGACCACTGTGGGCACCAGATTTACAAACTGTGCAATAAATACTCAGGCACACACATACATACGTAAAATAAAATAAATACTTAAAAAAAGCAGCCTCCCCCCCAGAGAGGGCTCTGTGATTAAGGGGGCTTGCTGCTCTTGTAGAGGACCTGAGTTCACTTCCCAGCACCCACATGGGGTCAGAGCCATTGTAACTCCAGCTCCAATGGCCTGATGTCCTCTTCTGACCTCCACAGGCACCAGGCACACATGTGGTGCACATGCATAAGTGCAGGCAAACCCTTGTTCACATACAAGTAAAGCAAACAAATCTTTTAAAGACAAAGATGATCCAACCCACAGTGAGATGGGGAGGTGGTTCAGTCGTCAAGGTGCCAGTGGAAGCAGGGTCTGAGTCTAGATCCTGGGTCCCAGGTAAATGCCAAGCAGGCAAGGTGGCAAGTCTGGAATCCCAGCCATCGAAGGTAGAAACAGGCTCCCTGGAGCAAGCCAGTCAAGACTAGCCATATTAGCAAACTCTGGGTTGGAACAGGAGACCCTGCCACAAGGAAGAAGGTACGAGAGGAATTGAGCAAGATTCCAGATACGGAGCTTGGGCCTCTATGTTCACATGCACACACCTGTTGACTGTGTTTTCTGTTCTGCCCAGTTCCCACAGTCGTTAAGTCCCAAAGAAATCACACAGAGGTCTACATTAACTATACACTGATTGGCCCATTAGTTAAGGCTTCTTATTAACTCTTATAGCTTATATTAGCTCATTATTCTTGTCTATGTTAGCCACGTGGCTTGGTACCTTTTTCAGCGAGGCAGACACATCTTGCTTGCACTGTGGCTGGATCAGGACTGCCTACCAGGACTTCTTTCTTCCCAGAATTCTCCTGTTCTCATTGACCCGCCTCTACTTCCTGTCTGGTTGTCCCACCTATACTTCCTGCCTGGCTACTGGCCAATCAGTGTTTATTTAAAATATAATTGACAGAATACAGACCATTGTCCCACACCACACACCTGTGCATATAACATGCACACACATACAAACATGAATATACACATATGCACACCACACATACACACACATACATGAAAAAAAAAACAAAATAAATGAATGTGGAGAGAGGAAGAGCAGGATGCCTACTCAGGGCTGGGCTACAGCTCAGATGGCAGAACGCGGGCCTAGCATGTATGATTCCCAGCATCTACTAGGGGTGATGTCACATCTGTGATCCCAGCAGTTAGGAGGAGGAGAAAGGAGGACAGGAAGATCAAGGTTAACCTTGGCTACATAGTGAACTTGGGGCTAGCCTGGGCTATGTGAGACCCTGTGTCAAAAAGACAAACAAATAAAAGCGAAACAAACTCAAACAAAGCCCCCCCCCCCCCAAAAAAAAACCCAAAACAAAAAAAAAAGGAAGGAGAAAAAGCAAACGTTAGAAAAAAGCAGCCATGTGCTGCGGGGATCAGTACAGAATGCAGATGCAATCTTTACTGTGGAGCAGCAGGCACGCAGCTTCCCGGACTCTGCTCTGGGCTGACACCAAAGGGCACTCCCAGGCTGTGCTGACTTAGCATGCATACCCAGTGCTTCTCTTTGCAGTCAGCCATCTCTCAGCTGGGAGATAAAGTCATTTAACTAAGACCGTCAACCAGAATGAAACTGTTGGAGACGGTGCCCGTTTGTTCCAGAAGGCCAGGGGCACCAGTCGCTGGCCTGCCAGCCTTAGGCAGGCTGTGTGGCATTGGTCTTTAAATGGGGAGGTTCTGCGTGGGTAGTAGAGTCAGCCTGTGTTCCAGCGGCCTGTGAAAGCCCCTGATTGGATTCTGATGTGAACTCATCACAGGCTTCATGGGCAGCAGGGTAGGAGTGGTGGGGCCTGGGAGGATTCTTCTGTCTCCAGATGTCTCTCTGCTGGCTTGTCACGATGTCGCTCCACAGAGAAGGAACTGGGACTGTGAGGGAAAATATGATCGTGCACAATTGCAGCGGAAATTGTACATTTGCCTGCATGGAAGAGTAGAGACTTCCTCTGTAAAGACCCGGATAACAAATGTCTTCAGCTGTGCAAGCCACATGACCTCTGTAGACTATTTAGTTGCTGCAGTCCTTAACGTGCTATGTAGGCCGTATGCACAGACCGATGGATGTGGCTGTTACTTCCAAAAACAGGCACGGGGAGACAGCTCGGTTGGTAAAATGCTTTGCAGCACCAAGTCAAGCTCCAGAACCCATGTAGAAAATGGCACAGTGGTGGCGGCATGTACTTGTGATCCCACCACTGGAGAAGCAGGGGCAGACGAATCAATCCTTGGAGCTCATTGGCCAGCCTGGTCCAACCTGTGAGTTGTAGTCAATGAGAGATCCTGTCTCAAACAAACAAACAAACAAACAAACAAGCCAAAACCAACACCAAACAAAACAAAACAAAAACCCAAGGGAGATGTTAAGAGAGATGGCTTGGCAGTTAAGAACATTTGCTGCTCTTGAGAGGACCAGGCTTTGGTTCTCAGCACCCACACAGTGGCTCACAAATGCCTGAAACTCCAGCTCCAAGAGATATGGTGCCCCCTTCTGGTTTACAAACACACACGCACACACACACACACACACACACACACACAGACACACGCATGCGCGCGTGCACACACACACCTAAAAAAGTGGACAATGTCATATCGTGGATGACCATCTTGGACTCTGTCTGAAATTATTCACATGAGAACGAGACACACAACAAAACCCTCTTTGAGTTCATTGGGAGAGCCAGACAGTGGTGGCTCACGCCTTTAATCCCAGCACCTGGGAGGCAGAGGCAGGCGGATCTCTGTGAGTTCGAGGCCAGCCTGATCTACAGTTCAAGTTCCAGGACAGGCTCTAAAGCTACAGAGAAACCCTGTCTCAAAAAAAAAAAAAAAAAAAAAAAGAAAAGAAAAGAAAAGACACAGGCGCTAGCCTGACGACGTTGGTGAAGGAAGAAAGCGTGGAACCCGGGCGTGTCCAGCTTTTAAAGGCATGGGCACAGGGGCTTATGTGGCTGCAATGTAGGGCTTGAGGGCCCTGGGAGGCTATGTAAGTTGCCTGAGCGCTTGCTGGAACCCAGAAGTGCCAGAGCTTGAGGTGGCTAGACGTTTTGCCAAAGTTCTGGGTGAAAGAAATGAGACACTGTCTAACAATAAGCCCCGTTCCCTGTCACAGTGATTGACACTCTCCATAGAGTTATCTGAAGCCGCCTGAGCCAATCAGAATCCTTTTCCCGGATATTTCTGTATTTGGAGGCGCTCTTCCCCTCTCCTCCTGCTCCTTGTGCAGGTTCTCTTTCTCGAAACGTCTTGCTCATTAGTACCTATAGGATTATAGGGAGAGTTGTTGGTTTGGTTTTTCGAGACAGGGTTTCTCTGTATAACAGCCTAGCTGTCCTGGGTCTAACTCTTTCTGTAGACCAGGCTGGCCTTGAACTGACAGAGATCCACCTGCTCCTGCCTCGCTAGTGCTGGGATTAAAGGTGAGTGCCACCACCATCTGGCCTTTTTGCTTTATTTATGCGTGTGTGTGTGTGTGGGGGGGGTGAGTGTGTGTGCACATGTGTGTGCAGGTGCCTGCAGAGACCAGAGGAGGGCACTGGATTCCTTCGAGTTGGAGTAAGAGGTGTTTGTGAACCTCTTGAAGTGGGTTCTGGGATCTGAACTGTGATCCTCATGACTGAGCCCTGAGTGCTTAACTGCTGAGTCATGTCACTAGCCCCAGGAAGTCAGTTTTCAAAGACAAAGGGAAAGGTGGATGGAGGGATGGAGGGGAGGAGGAAGAAGAAGGAGGAAAAGGGCTGATAATGATGTGGAGTTGTCCTGGGTGTTTGCTGTTTCTGCCACATTTCTCTATTTTTGTTTGTTTTTTGGGGGACACCCCCGGTTGAGTTCACACAGGTTGGAAATATCATTTCACCCCAGAGTTCCTTGGGTGAGCATGTTGTTCACATGGCTCTGCACCTGTATGAAGGGGCCCCTGGTGCCCCTGAAGCTCTCCACTGTGTTAGTCAGCAGCTAGTCCCTTCCTCACCTTTCTGAGCTAAAGCTGTTTGACAGGCGGCCCGCTCAGAGTGAACTTAAGAACAAGACAAGCTTGCATCTAGCTGTCTGTGAAACCCAGCCAAGTTCCGCCATCAGCAGAGGTGGCCAGAACAGAAGACGTTTATTGGATGCTTGTGACAAGAAAGGCTAAAGGGGTACAGTACCCACTGCCAGGGGACTCGAGTGTGCCAAGGGAAACGGACCTGAAATCAAGGTTCACAAAGCACAAAGAATGGGCAACTTCAAGTCTGTAACCGAGTCCTGGAGTCCACTTAGACCTGTTAGTTTAGAGTGACCCACGGTGGCCACACATCCCATGGCGAGCCCTTAAGGGACCTGGTCTCTTCTCCCTCCACACCCCCCTCCCCGTCTACTTTTGAACAGTTTAGTGTGCATCCTTGCAGGGTTTTTCTTCTGCATTTAAACACTTGCTGTGTACACACACATGCTTACACGCACTGATGCAATTTTTCTTTGTTACTATACAAACAGGTCTTGGGCACAAGGAGGCCTGGCTTATTCCTGAAAGCGCTTTTTAATAACCTGATGGAATATTATCCATCTCCCTGTGGACGAAGATGTTCCCAGCTTTTCTTTTCGTCTGCACATATTTCTGAAGGAGGAATGATGTGGGAGAATAGACTTGAAGGCTTGCAACCTGGGGGAGGAGTCCTTGCCCATTTGCTGAAGGGTCTCTGTTTCCTTCTGCTTGCCAAGGGAGAGCAATTTGTTTGGGCTAATCTGATCGACAATAAGACTTCCTTTTATTGTTTAACTCGAGTTTCCTTTATTTTTTTCAACTCTCAAACAACTTCCTTTTCCTGGGGTGCACACACCCTCTCTTTCTTCCTTTCTTCTGGGAGATGGTGGGTGAGCACTAGCATTCCTTTTATGCCTAGAGGAGTCTTCTCCAGGGTGTAATTAGCACAAAGGGTGCTCTGGACTTTCACCTTCCTGGAAGAAACGCAATCCTTTGTCTGGGGTGTTAAAATCTAGTGTTTGACTAGAGGCCAAAACACAAAGAAAATGAATCAAGTCAGACGAGCTCCGTGTTTGAAGCGTCTCTTCCCTCATCAGGACGAGGGTTGTCTCCTGCCTGCTCTCTGTTCTTCTGCATCTCCCCCTCCTGGGAAGGCAACGAGAAATCTTAGCAAACGCTGTGCTCTGGGAGTTTTTAATTTGACTGTATTGATTCATAAGACCTTTTCAATTACTGAATTCTTCCAGGTGGCAGAGTGGGGGCCGTAGACATGAGCGCCACCCTCTATTGATCCCAGGTTCTGCCACAGGGGTGCCAGCGTGCCGGCTGGAGATTGATGAAGCTTGGAATAGTGAGGTTTCCCATGCAACATTTATTAAATGAGAATCTAGAACTCATTAACATGGGGACTTGATTAACATGGGGACTTGATTAACATGGGGACTTGTCTAGAGAAGATGAGGAGGTGCAGAGGAGAACACCCGAGCAGTGGCACTTACTGGTGCCTTAATATGCGAAGCGATCCACATTCAGGAATCTTATGAAGTTCCCGTTCTCATTTTTATTGTACACTGTGCTTGGGTGGCTTCCAGGGAACCATCCATCAAAACTCAGGTGCACAGGGAGACAGGGACTAGAAAAAGAGGTCAGTTCTCCAATTTATCCTCAATTTAAGATGGGGCTATTAGCTAGTACTGAACCTCTGGCCCAAAGCAAGGGCTCAACATAAAGAGAAGCGTTGAGCGAGTGAGTGAGTGGGAGAGACCACTGGGTACCAGCTACGGTTGTGAGAGCCCGCAGAGCTACTTCTATGCCCAGCCAGGTCCATTTCCAGCTTGGAGATTCATGCATGTTCTCTGAAGCACTTCCTGGGAGTGGCCCATGTGCCATGTACAGGATGAAGCTGTGTTAGTGTCCTAGGACTGTCCTAACAAATCACCACCAGGTGGGGGGCTTGAGGGGATCAGATTTACCCTCACGTAGCTCTGGAGGCTTGAGGTCCAGGACAAGAGCATCTATAGGACCGGTCCTGCTCACAGAGGATCCTACCTGGTCTTGTTCAGACTCCACAGCCCCAGTTCTCCTTGACTTGTGAGCCCACACCTCCCCTTCCTGCTGCTTGTCCCCACCCCTTGCCTTGTGCTGATGTCTCTAAACAGTTCTTTATACAGACGCCTGTCACCGAAGTGAGTGTCTTCTCTAGACCACTGTGACTTCTTCATACAGGGTCATGTCTCTAAAGACCCTGTTTTCTTTTTTTCAAGACAGGGTTTCTCTGTGTAGCCCTGGCTGTCCTGGAACTCATTCTAGACCAGGCTAACCTCGAACTCAGAGATCTGCTTGCATCTGTCTCTCCAGTGCTGGAATTAAAGGCTTGCGCCACCACCACCAAAGACCCAGTTTTCAAACAAGGCCAGGTTCATAGGTTCTGAGTGGGTCTGAATTTTGGGGTGACACGGTTCACAGTACAAGTGCTGTGGGGAATGCATACATTGCCACCCTTCCCTGTGGGCAAGCAAGAGTATTAAAGTTTGAAGAGATTAAAGAGACATCCCCCAACACACACCTCTTTGTGCTGTGTCATTGCCCCGGAATCCTTCCTGTAGTGGAATGGAACAGGAAGGATGCCACTCATTTTTGAAGACAGAGGGTCAGGCAGGTGACTCCCCACAGCGGGAAAGGGCCATAGCCAGGTCTTGCCGATCCCTTATCACCAGGAAGCTAGAAGTTGGAAAAGAGATGCTCATAAGTGAAGAATTCTGGACTCCCACCACACCCTGGAAACACTGCAAAATTCCTGAGTTCTCAGTGGTCATGTTTGTCTGTGCATCCCACTTTCCTTTGCCATGCCTCATTGACCACTCCTGCACACTGTGCTTGGGCACGACCCTCCACACCTGCCTGGGGGGTAGGGGTTAAGTCAGGCCTGGGTCCCTGACCCACGCCAATCCCATTAGATCTTGTCCTGGGGGCCTGAAGACCAGTGGATTCCAGGCTTAGTGCTGCTGATAGGAGCCTGATACTGAGAGACAAGGCCTGGGCCAGCCACTCACATTACAGTATGGTGTGGGCAGTGTCAATGTGAGGGGGTAAGGTTAGCAGGAATGTGCAACCTTCACAGGTGGCTCCTGCAACCTTCACAAGTGGCTCCTGCAACCCAGCCACACCCCTCCCCTCCATCTGCACAGCCTCTAGGTAGCTTCCTGTCTTAGTTTGGTCTTTTCTTTCTTTCTTTCTTTCTTTCTTTCTTTCTTTCTTTCTTTCTTTCTCTCTCTCTCTCTCTCTCTCTCTCTCTCTCTCTCTCTCTCTCTTTCCCTCCCTCCCTCCCTCTTTCCTTCCTTCCTTCCTTCCTTCCTTCCTTCCTTCCTTCCTTCCTTCCTTCCTTCTTTTTTTAAGAAAGGACAGCCCTGGCTTTCCTGGAATTCGCTCTGTAGACCAGGTTGGCCTCAAACTCACAGAGATCTTCCTGCCTCTGCCTTCCTAGTGCTGGGATTAAAGAGGTGCACCACCATACCAGGCTAGTTTGGTTTTTCTATTGCTGTGATAAACACCACGATCAAAGCAATTTGGGGTGAAGGGGTTTATTTGGATGTCTGGATCACATGGTTTATTTATATGTCTGGATCACAGGCCGTGAAGCAAGCTGTCTGGCTTGCTCTCATGGCTGGCTCAACCTGCTTTCTATACAGTTTAGGGTCACCTGCCTAAGGGTGTCACCACCCACAGTGCACTGGCTCCTCCCACGATGAACATCAACCAAGAAAATGTCCCACAGACTTACCAACAGGCTGACCTAATGGAGGCATTTTCTCAATCTCTGTCCCTCATCCCAGATGACTGCAGCTTGTGCTAAGTTGACAAACAACCTAACAGGGACACAGACCTTCTCTCGAGTCAGCTGCGGATCCTCCCCATGATGGATTCCACCTGATAAACTCAGTGTAGCTGCCTCGCTGCTAATGTGACTGTATGGTTGACTTGGCTCATGGTTGAGGTCCAGGCCTGCCAGAGAGGATGACACCACATGTTACCAGCCAGGAAAGATCAAAACTCAAAATGCAAGTTCAGTTTCTACTGGAGGTGTGGATCTTGCCACTTTCACCATCTCCAAGGCGCAGATGCAGTGAATCGTTACTATCTGTAAACCTGAAGTGATTCTTGTTACTTGTTACCAAGAGTTAAGCGTGTAGCCAAAAAAGTTGATAACTCCTCAAACAGAGTAGCTTCAGCTATCAAGGTCTGTTTGTTTGCCAAGATAATGTGGTAGAAGATTGTTCTGGGAGGTAGTAAAGGGTGTCCTGTCTTTGTGTCTTGCTAACTCTAGGGCGCAAGCATTGACTCCCCTCAAGGCAACAAGGTTACTGCCGCTGCTCTAAGACTCTGGTTCTCACAAGTCCTTGCTCAGAACCAGGAAGGGCAGCTGAGCATGGGGGTTTTGTTTGTTTTGTTGTTAAATGGGTTCTAGAAGTTCTCATGTTTGCTCTGCAAGCACTTCACTGACGACCTCCCTAGCTCCCCTCCAACCAAACTCCTTTCATTTTTTCCTCCCTCCCTCCCTTCCTTTGTTTCCTTCTCCTGTGTGTGTGTGTGTGTGTGTGTGTGTGTGTGTGTGTGTGTAGGCCAGAGGACAGCTTTTGTGAGTTTGTCTCTCCTTCCATCACATGGATTCTGGGGGTCAAGCTCATGTCATCAGAGTTGGTGACAATTGCCTTTTACCCACTGAGTCATCGCACTGCCCTCCTGGCCTGCTTTAGATAAGTCTAAGCCCCTCCCCCAGAGATGGCCATGTTCATTCAGCAGAGCTATCACAGTTGAAGGGGTAAGGGAGAAGGGTGCTGGTCCTCGGAGGGTAGTCAGCACACTGATTCTTGAGCCCTGTATGAGAGCACCCCAAGTTTCCCTACTGTTTTGGTAGATTATAGAGGGAGCTATTCAGCCGTTACACTACAGATCAGCAGCCCACAGCCTTCGCATTAGAGCCAGTGATTTCTGCTTCCCTACCCCCCCACTCCTCTGCTGTTGCCCTGGCAACAATACAATCTCTGACCCCGCTGTCAAGGACAATTCACATTCCCACTTCTTTGTTAGAAACTGTTTGTTTTTCTCCCCCAGGTAAGGCTTGGGTTTCCAGGGAGCATTCTCAACGGTCTGCCTCTCACCTCTGAGATCCCGATGCCCTTTCTGTAGGCCCCGGGACAGATAGTAACAAAGGCCTGTCCGTGGGGCCTGGAAAGGAAAGGTGTCCTGGGCTGTGAGGGGACCAGGTCTCCTTCTGCCAGTATTGTTGCTGATAGAAGGCCACCGAGGGAACCATTTGCCTCTGGGGACCTACGTGAGTCCTTGCAGGTTGACCATGGTTGTGTCTTTTGCATATCTGGGTCCCCCTGGCTTAGGGAAGTGGGCAGAGTCAGTGTGCATTGTGGCTCAACCACAATTTTTTTGGATGTGGGCCGACATGGGTTTGAATCCTACCTCTGCCTCACGGGAAGCCAGTTCCTTGTGCAAAGCTTCCAGCCCAGCAGAACTTGGAGAATGTGCGTCTATGTGACCAACGGCACCACCCATTTCCACACCTTGTAAAGCTACTTTACTTTGTTTTCCAAGAGCCAAGCTGTATCTTAAGAGGTGGCAGTGATGCAGGCAGGCGCAGGGGAGCACCCTCTGCCTAGCACCGAGTCACTCACCTTGGACTGAGGAGGAAACAGCTGTCTGCCTGGCCCCTTACAGTGTGTCCCCTGCATTCCAGCCATCGTAGAGCCCTGTGTGTGGGGGTGGGGTGGGTGGGTGGATGTGTGGTTAGGACTGGGACTGTTGAGCGACAGGAACCATCTGTCAGGAAGAGGGCACAGTAACCTCAAGGAGCTCCTCTATTGCAGTTGCAAAGGGTCGGCACTCTGTGGGCATGCTCGCTTTTCTCTCTGGCGCTCATAACTCTTTCTACGTCATCTCCTGCCTCGTTTCCTGGGGCTGGAAGGAGGTGATAAGAGGCCTGGTTGCTTTCTTCTGTTTAAGGGTGAGCACTGGGCTACCATGTCACAGCAGTGGTCCTTACTCCGAACATTTAATGAGCCCGTCTGGGCAGTGATCTCTTCCCCTGTGAAGGAAGCTTAGCTCACGTCAGGCCGAGGGCAACAGTAACCTGTGGGTATTAGTCAGGAGGCAATCTGCCAGGTGCATCACATCACAGCCTTCTAGTTTTATTTTTTAAAGACAGGGTCTACGTACCCCAGCTGGCCTAGAACTCTCTGTGTATCCCAGGCTGGCCTAGAACTCTCTGTGTAGCCCAGGCTGGCCTAGAACTCTCTGTGTATCCCAGGCTGGCCTAGAACTCTCTGTGTATCCCAAGCTGGCCTAGAACTCTCTGTGTAGCCCAGGCTGGCCTAGAACTCTCTGTGTAGCCCAGACTGGCCTAGAACTCTCTGTGTAGCTCAGGTTGGTCTTGAATCATATCGATCTTCCTAAATCAGACTCCTGGGATTACAGATATGGGCAACCATTTCCAGGTATATCACAGCCACTTAAGAAAAAGTAGTGGTGTCTCCACACTAGGGACTATGACTTCTCAACCAGTTCCCATCCCTACCTCTCTGGCCTGCAGTACAGAGCGGGTCCCTTCCAGTGCATGTACCTGAAGTCCAAGGGGGAAGTGGTTGGCTGTTCCCTTAACAGTCATGCCACTGTGCTGTCAGTGGGTACAGCTCATGTATGTTCGTCATGTAGCATGTAGGAGCCACGACTAATCAGGCCTTCGGTTGACATTATTCCCCCGTAACCTTCATGGTACCTTCTAGTATTAGAAAAGTCAATAGTCCTGGGAGGAATTTCCATTTCAGGGCCAGGCTGACATCTCTGAGTCCTGCAGCCACTTGATTAGGGCTTGCTGGAGCTGCAGGGACTCTTGTCAGGTAGTGCCGTGCCCCAGTGCGCGGTTCCTCCATCCTCACCAACAGAGTCTTATTATCGAGTTCCGATAGCCAGCAAACGGCAGTAGCAACAGCCTGTGGTATTTTGTGGGCCTTGGGCGCCTTGCTGGCCAATGACTGATGAGAAGGTATCCTACCCCTGGTATGGGGGTTTTCATTTAATAAGCCTGTGGCTTCTGGGAGTCTTTCCACCGTTGCAGGCCACCTTTGCTCAATTTGTTTAACTACTGTTTTAACAACCCGTTCTCCCTTTCCATTAGCCCAGTGCGCTGGAGGAAAACACCGTGGGGCCTGGTTGCCCTCAGTGTTTATGGAGCGAGCCTCCCCATCGCTGCCAGCTCTCTGGGCTGTGAGTGTACATGCCCTCGGTGGTCGGACACCCTACCTGTTGCCTGCTGCCATGGCACTGCTTCTTAGAGGGCTACATGGTACCCGCACAGGGCACATCTTCACAGCCTACTCACAGACATGTACACATAGATTCTTACCCTTGCTTCTGCCGTTGGTCTACGGTGGCTGCAATCAGGGGCAGACTTCTCTCACATGTCTGGACTGCATACAGAAAATAGGGCATTTCATAGGAAAGCCCGAAGCTGCTTCATCCATGGCCAGACTTTGTTTGAACCCAGGGAATAGCCTCGGAGGGTGGACAGCCTGTATTTTAGAAACGGCACCTGTTTCTTGGTTCCCTGGAGGACTTAGTGGACTGTGGATTAGCACATGGAAAACTCCCAGGGCCTCTGGTTCACACTGGATTCCATTGTCTATTCCTGTCCTATTGAGGACATCTGCTGACCTCACTGTGGCTGGCCCTGTACCTGCCAGGCCCCCTTTCCTGTGAGGCCATCCACAATGGTTCCATACACAGCCTAGCTCTACTACAGACTGTCACAGGCCAAGTCTCCTGAGTCAGCTCTAACCATGCTGCTCTGAACTCAGCCCACAGGGGACTCCTTCCTCTTGTCTCCAACCACATGGTGTCCACGCTCTGTATTGGCAGCCACTCACGCCTGTCTAGTCCCTTGCTTGTGCTGTTGCTGTGCGGGCAGTTACAGGACAGACAGCACCCCTTTCGGTGTCTTCTCTGGTCTAGTTAAACAGGGAGGCTCTGTGGCTTGAAGGACATTGGTCCTCGAACAGCCCACATGACGTTGCCACAGAAGAGGCTTGGCCAGATGACTCTGGGTGCAATTCTTCGCTGGCTTTTACTGCCACGAAGCTGGGGGCGGGTTCCACCCACTGATGTGTTTCCACACTGTATCATGATTTCTGTGGCTAGCCATGATTGGAATCAAACCCCAGTGGGGTTGTCTTCTTGCTTTCATTCCGCCTTAGCCCTCTGAGCTTCCAGCACACAAGGGCACAGGGTGATGGGGCACACGTTTAGGCCATTCCGCAGGGACCTTAGCCGGCTCATTCCTCTCCTACAACAGACCCCCTGCCCCATTTTAAAAAATCAAGTTATAGAAATGAGGACAGCTCGAGCAGGATAGCGCATGGAAATTCTCCGGTCTTCCCAGGGGGTCCCAAACACCTGCAGCCAATACTCCAGGCCTCCCAGGGGGTCCCAAACACCTGCAGCTGTTTGCTTCCACAGGCAGAAGCTGATGTAAAATTTCCTTAATAACCTTGTTGGGTTATTGCCACACTGCCGTAGGCCCCAGGGCGCTGCAGCAAGCCTGGCTCTCCCACCTTGACTGAACTGTGTTCTGGCTCTCATTCCTTGAGGTGCGCCTGTGTCTCCTTCCGATGCTACGACACCCTTCCCCCACTCCACCGCCCGCATCTCTGTGTGGTGTGTGTGGGCTTAAGTGTTCACGTATGCACTTGGGAGTGGGTGTACACGTATGGACTTGCGTGTGAGGTCTGAAGTCAGCATTAGGTGTCTCCTACCATCACTCGCCCCCTCCAGGAGGCATGGCTACTACCTTCATCCACTACACCTTTCATCTACTGCTACAGTTACTAAAGGACAGCTTCACGGAGGATGAAGCCAGGAGAGCCCATCAGGTGACACAAGTTAACACAGGAAGACATGGCCACCTTAGGCCTCCAGATGCGCTGTGCAGGGAGGATCCAACTGTCTCCAAATGTCAACCATAAATCTAACGGCAGTTACATGGCAGATCCACACCGGAAGCCAGTCATCTTCCAGCCTGTCAAGGTCCTAAGTGACAGTGACACACAGGGCCAATTTCAGCTGAAAGAGGACAAATGCAGGGGTGGGCTCCCACAGCTGAACCCAGGACCAGATCCTTTGTCTGCAGAGGGCATTGTTGGGATACTTAGCAGCGTAAGGTCTGCAGACTCAATACAAGAGAGTGCTGATCTTAAATTCTCGATTTTGACGTGTAGCTCTCGACTTTGATGTGTTATGACCCAGGGAAAGGCGTTCTTAGGAAATGTACGTTGGTATATTAATGGGAAGAGGGTTAGTAGTATCAGGCCTGAAAAATGACTCTCATTGCTGTGCCTCTCTGTAGCTGTGGGTATAGACATCTGTCTACCGACTCATCGGTCTAATGTCTCCCTATGGCCAGATGTCCTTGAAGGGGTTGGGAGTGATTGTATTTATGTTTTGTACACAAAACCCACACATCTCAGTCCTGAGCCCGAGTTATGTGTCTCCCTCCAAGGCCAGAATGACTTGGCTGATGTGGCTGATGCTGAGGCCAGAGGAGCATGTGGGGTTGTCCTGGGCCTGAGGAATCCCATGCTTCCTCAGCAGAAAGAGGGTCCGGTGGGCCAGTCCTATACAGTGTGGGGTCACGGGAGGATGCAGGCAGAGAGGGAGCTTTGACAATGCTCAGATCTCAGCCTGGGTGGGAAAGGAAGGCACCTGGGCCGATGCTCATGGGTGACCTCAGAGGCAGGTCCCTGTCACAGAATCAGCCCCAAAGGACTCCTTGTTCTCTGCTCTCAGCTGGAAGAAAGTATGTGTGGTTGGCTTAAAGCTGCAGTATTTATTGGTGGTCACACATCGGCCTTGGGAAATGACCACTCTGCCTCTGAACATGTTTATGCACACACAGCGCACATATATTTGAGGGAGAAAATGACTGAACGGAGGTGATAAAACACTCGTGTTTGCAGAATCTGCACGGGCGCCCAAGAAAGTCTATGTGTTACATTTACAACATAATTGGGTAAAAAGAAACAATACCACAATGGTCAGGACCTACATCCTCCCTCTGCAGAGATGCTGCCTTTGCCATTGTCATCTCGGGAGTTTTCTTACCTTGTGGGTACTTGCCCAGCGCTGTGTATTCCTCATCTGGTCTTCATGAGAAACCCTTGAGGCTGGAGCTGTGGAGATGGTTCAGGGCTGAAGAGCACACACTGCTTGCTCCAGGGGATCTGATAGCCTCTCCACGCTTCCACAGGCACTGCACACATGGCACACACACAATTCACACATACACGTGACACACACAGTCACACACATGCATGACATACACACATACACATGACATACACACACTCACACACATACATGACATGCACAGCACACACACAACACATATACACATGGAATACACATGAATGACACACATACATAACATACACATATACACACGGCATACATACACACATGGCATACACACACAGAGTGCACACACACATGACATATACACAGAGACATTTACACAACTGAAAAATAAAAAATGAGTCAAAAAAAAGGCAACCCCTTCCTCTGAGAAGATTTATGGCTCTGTCTGTAAGTCTTTCAAGGACTGAAGAGCTTGAGGAACTCACTGGGAGCTACACAGCCAGCAGAACCAGGCCCTCCTAGCTTTCCCAGTGGCTCATGCCCTTCCTGGAGGGGATGGAGTCGGGAGATGGCTCAGTCGGTAAAGTACTCACTGTGCAACATTGGGGGCCCAAACGTGATCCCCAGATTACAGCTTCTGATCCAGCACTGGGAAGCAGGTCCCTAGGGCTCGCTGGCCAGTCAGTCTCGTCTAATTGGCAAGACCCTAGTTTCAATGAGACCCTGCCTTGAAAATTCACGACTGGAGGGTGACCTCTGGCTTCCACATGGGAGTGTGTGTGAGTCCACTGACATGCTTTCTCACATGTGTATGTATCCCATGGGGCAGCATTGACTATGTGTGGTCACACACTCCCCACTCCTAACGGGACACCCTGGGACAGGATCAGTCTGCATCAAATTGTAGCAAGCCCCACTGGGTGAGTGCCAAGTGCCCCTCCCTTAGAGGACTGCTTCCAGAAGAGAATACCAACTCTGCATGCCACTCCTGCATTATTTATGAGTTTTCATTAATATGCAAATTTCTGCCAATTGATTGGCTTGCCCGGCATGGTTCCTCCTGGGCTCATAAATCAGCCACTGCTGAGCTATCTTGTTTAGTAATTCTCCAACCGTGGGCGCTCTCTAGCTGCCAGGAGATCAGAAAATCCTCAGAGCTTGATGAAGCAGGGTCGCTGCCAGCTGCCCAGCTGCCCAGAACTCCCACTACCCAAAGCTCTTCTGAGCCCTGGGAATTGCTAAGTGGACCTGAAGGCCCTGGGTCTCCAAGCTGGAGCGTGAAGTTTGTTTGCACTTCAGCCGGGAAACAGGTGAACTCCTATCTAGGAGGCAGAGATGGGAGAATCTCCAGACTCAAGTGGATGGAGCCCATCCTCTTGTTTTCCCTCAGTCTTGGGGAATGGGCCTTTATGATGCAGGCAAGGTCACGGGCTGCCTCTTCTGTAGAACTTTTTAAAAGCCAGGTAGCCAGCTATGAGGACTTTAGGCCTTTGTCTTGCATCTGAGGTGATGTTGTGAGGCGTCACTAATCCCTCTTTGACTACTGATACTTTGGGGGACAGTGGCACAAACTATGTGGCCGTGCACCCAAGCAAACATTTCCGCAGACAGACTTCTGAAGTGGGTGTGGCTAGGCTGAGGAAATTTACCATCAGCATTTAACAACTGCTCATCAAATCTCCGTCCCTCATCGGACTGTGGTCCCGGAGGCAGGGGCTGATGTTTCCTTCCTGGTTGTGCCTCCTGCATGGGCACTGCCCACAGTGTGAAATAACAGCTAGATCTTGACTCCAGATAGAATACCACATGGAGTCTTGAAATCTAATGTCTCCAGGTTATGTGTGTCTAGCAAATTCCACTGTATGTCTCCCACAATCCTTCAGAAAGATGACTGTAAGTTTTTGCTTTGTGCATGGGTCTCCCCAGCATCTAACAGTGGCCCCCATCTGCTAGAGCTGGTCCATTTAGCAAGATCACAGCTTCCTTAATTAGACTTATCAGACAAAGGCAAAGTAGTCTCTTCCCAGGTGTTCCCAATTAACTCAAGGGCACCTCCAGTCACCTCTGGCTCCCCCTGCTCTGGGATCCTGCCTGGGAGCATCGTGGAAGAAATGTAATTATATTCTGGCCACACAGATAGAGGGATCTGAGATCTGAGCCAGTTTGCTCCTCTGCTCGCTCCATGCAGAGACCTAGGGAAGTGTGTGTGTGTGTGGGGGGGGCACACAATGGGAGTAGACACAAGACCAAAGTCTCCAACACTGGCCTTCTCATAGCTTCTGTTTGAGTTTATAGAGACAATGATGGCCGTGGATTTGATTTTATTTGATTTTTGACCGGATTTACTTGGGGGGGGGTGGTTATCTGCCGTACAAGCCCCTTTCACAGGCAGCTTACCCGTGTCCCTGCAAACCACGCTTCGCCTTCTCCCAAGACAATCTTAGGGTGCAGATCGATTCTTCTTCTGTTTATCCTCTTCTGGTGCTCTTCAGATAAAACCCCAGCTTGTGTGTGTGTGTGTGTGTGTGTGTATGGTGCGTGTTCATGTGTGGGAGTGTGTGTACATGTGTGTACACGTGTGTGCATGTGTGTGTGGGTGCCAATAGACTCAGGTCGGGGCTGGCTGGAGATCAACATGGGATGTCTTCCCCTATTGCTTTCCATCTTATTGTTTGAGACAGGATCTTTGAGCCCAGAGCTCACTCTTGGCTTTACTGAATGGCCAAGAACTGCCTGCCTCGCCTCGCTAGCTTTGGGGATACAGGCGTGAGTGGTTGTACCTGGCTTTTATGTGGGTGCTAGGGACCTTGGGTGCTCTTGGCTGTGCAGCAAACATTTTACCCATGTATCCCTGGCTGGAGTTGTAGCTCACTCCTTAGACTGCTTGCCTAGCGTGCATGAAGCCTTGGTTTGATCCCCAACATTGCACAAACTGGGTGTTGTGGTTTGAACTTACCATCTCAACACTAGGGAGGTGAAGGCAGGGTGATCTTAAGTTCAAGGTTATCCTTGGCTACGTAGTGAGTTCAAGGATAGCCTGGGCTACAAGGAGCCCTGTCTTAAAATAAATCATTAAGACATTGGAGCCAGATGTTTATATCTAGGCAGGCTTCTGTCATATGCCTACAATGACAATCTGGTCATCTGTGGGGACCATAACTGATGGAACTCCAACAAGTGTGACAAGATTGTCCCAGGGATTCAGAGGACTCTCAGGCTGTGGCCCTCTTAGCAGCGTGGTGATTTGAATAAGGCATGGCCCCCATGGGTCCATACATTTGAATGAATGGTCACCAGGGAGTGGGACCATTTGAGAGGATTAGAAGGATTAGGAGGTATGTCCTTGTCACTCTGAGTGGGCTCAGAGGTTTTAAAAGCCCATTCCAGGCCCCCAGTCTGTCTGCCTGCCCCCTCCCTTTGTGGACCAGGAGGTAGCCTCAGCTACTGCACCAGCACCACGGGGGCAGTCATTCTCCTGCCAATGATTATGATAATCGACTATGATATGACAATTACCCTGAAACTGTAAGCGAGCCCACAATTAAATTTTTTTTCTTTTATAAGAGTTTCCTTGGGGGCTGGAAAGATGGCTCAGAGGTTAAGAGCACTGGCTGCTCTTCCAGAGGTCCTGAGTTCAATTCCCAGCAACCACATGGTGGCTCACAACCATCTGTGCTGAGATTTGGTGCCCTCCTCTGGCGTGCGGGCATACATAGAGGCAGAATGTTGTATACATAATAAATAAATAAATTAAAAAAAAAAAGAGTTTCCTTGGTCATGGTGTCTCTTCACAGTGACAGAACACTTTCTAAGACAGACAAGATAACAGCAATGGGGGACCTGATGGACGTTTGGACAGTAACTACACAAGGAGGATGGCATTCTTTTCTCAACCTGCCATCTGAGGGATGCTGACCTCCGCCCCCAATTCTTCACAGCTCGCTTCCCTCCAAAGACCACTCTGCCGCCATCTAGCACCTCATGGGAGGGGAAGTTCCTGAAATTATCCAGGTGAGGACCAGAGAGTTGGATGCCCACGCTCAGCTCCAGCCTAATGGTAATCCTCTCCCAACATCATCTTCCCTTCCCTTCCTTTGGCTCCAAGTTAGTTTTGTCTCCGTTCAAGGACACAGTTTCCTTCCAATTAGTAACAGTTTCAGCTGTTTCCTCAGGTCCATGGTCTGTTCTGAGTTGTATGCTTTAGGAAACCTGTATTAGTTGTTCAATAAGTCAATCTCAAATGTGGTTGCTTAAAGTCACAGTAGGTTTGTGGACTCTCACTGCTTCCATGGTTGGCATTCAGGAATGGCTTAAGCAGTTGGGTTGGGATCAGAGCACAGTGAAGATGCAGGCCTGAGCTGCAGTTACATCTGAAGACTGGGTGGGCTAGAGGACCAGCTTCCAGGAGGCTCCTTTCTGGCCCTTGCAGGGTGGTGCTGGCTGCTGACTGCTGGCTGCTGGCAGACCTCAGCTCCTGGTCTCCAGAGAATTGCTCCAGTGTTTACACAGTAGGTGGCTGAGTTTCCCTGAGGGAAGTCAAGAGGCATGAGGTAGAGGCTTCCATTTAAAAAAGATGATTGCATTTTAGAAGTCACAGACTGACACTTCTGCTGGTGGTCATCCAGGTCAGCCCTGTAGGTATAGGAGAGGGGACAGCAGATTATTCCCTGGCCTCTGATGACTCATGTTTCTCCCAGAGGTGCTCCCTCCCTCGGTCCTATCACATCAACTCAAAGCCAAGTTTAATTAATTTATTTATTTTAGTTTCAAAAGACAGATCTCACTAATATATCCCTGGGGGCCCTGACACTATCTGTGTAGACCAAGTTGGTTTCAAACTTGCTGTGATACCCCTGCCTCTGTGTCCAAGTGCTAATTATAGGCGTGTGCTGCTAGCATGGGCAGAGTCTCGGAATTGAAACTGGTTACTGGATTGAAAGTTCATCCAGCAGCAGCAACAGTGGCACAGCAAGAGGGCTGCTGGGTGGACTCCCTCTAAAAGGGAGGGGCAGGAGACAGAAGCCCCGAGTGATGGGAGACAGGAGCCCTGCAGGTCCCCAGTCCATGCCCACCTCAAAACACATTGGGCACAAGTTGACAGTTTCTCTTTTCTTTTTTCTTTTCTTTTCTTTTCTTTTCTTAAAAAAATTGGTTCTCAAGGTCTGAAAATAAACACATCTGGCTCTTGACCTCTGCATCTGGGTTCTGGATTTCTGCTGTCATTCTGCCCTCTTTGTGAAGGTGGCCTTCTTACCACTGAGCATTAAGGAATTTAAAATCTTCTCCTATATTTTCTCCCTCCCCATTCCTCTTACTTCCTATTCTTCCTCCTCCTCCCCATTCCTCCTCCTCCTCCCTTCTCTTCCTCCCATTCCTCTTCCTCCCACTCCTCCTCCCCCATTCTTCCTCCCATTTCTTCTCCTCCTATTCCTCCTCCTCCCATTCCTTCTCCTCCCCATTCCTCCTCCCCATTCCTTCTCCTCCCATTCCTCCTCCTCCCATTCCTTCTCCTCCCCATTCCTCCTCCTCCCATTCCTCTTCCTCCTACTCCTCCTCCCCATTCTTCCTCCCATTCCTCCTCCTCCCCATTCCTCCTCCTCCCAATCCTCTCCCTCTCCTATTCCTCCTCCTCCCACTCCTCCTCCCATTCCTCCTCCTCCCATTCCTCCTCCCTCCCACTTCTCCCCATTCCTCTTCTTTTCCTTCCCTTTCAACTTTTCTCCCTTCTTTTCCTTTCAGTCAAGATCTCACTGCAGAACTCAGGTTGGCCTCAAATTTTCAATCCTCCTGCTTCAGCTCTTCAATTACTGGAGTTTCAGACAATACAGGCACCACTAAGTAAATATCCTCTTTCCAGCATGTTTTAAACTCCCATCTCTCTCAGCCAGGCTCATTGAGTTTCTGCCAGTATACGTAAGTATGTGGGTTTTTTGTGAATCTTGGGGCGCACTGCGCTGGGTGAAGTCACACAGACCTATCGACACGAGCTCTTCCTGGCTTGGGGTCTTCATAGGGAAGCCCAAAGCGGCAGAAGGCAATAACTGTCACAGTAAATAAAAGCTGTGTGGTTTGACCAGTTGGTGGCTGGGTACACCATGAGTCTTTATGAGTCATCGGTAAAGATTTTACACACATTCCAACTTCATCTTTATACTCACTTTCCTGACAATGTCCAGAATTTTTCACATTTTAAAGGGCAATGTCTGACTTTTGTAGCTACGTGTCACAGTGGCATATACCTTTCAAAGCCAGCGAGTCCTTAGTCCTTTTCGTTCCAGTCATTCTCTCCACGTAGCTCTGCCTCTTACAGTTACCATATGTAGGAGGAGGCCGCTTGTTCGTCCCGGCTGCCCCAAACCAAAATAACCACACAGAAACTGTATAATTAAATCACTGCTTGGCCCATTAGCTCTAGCTTCTTACTAGCTAACTTTACATATTAATTTAACTCATTTCTATTAATCTGTGTATCGCCACGTGGATGTGGCTTACTGGCTAAAGTTCTGCTACCAGCGTCTGTCTCTGGCAGCTCCATGGCATCTCTCTGACTCTGCCCTTCTTTCTCCCAGCATTCAGTTCTGTCTCTCCCACCTACCTAAATTTTGCCCTGCTATAGGTCCAAAGCAGTTTCTTTATTCATTAATTGTAATCATAGCACACAGAGGGGAACCATAAGCAACAAGAGGAAGCCGGTGCCGCCCTCAGCCAGGATGCCTATAAACCACCCACATGGTGGGTGCCTTGTTTTATGTCAACTTGACCCAAGCTAGAGTCCTTGGAGAGGAGAGAGTATCAATTAAGAACATGCCTCCATAAGATCAGGCTGTGGGCAAGTCTATAGGGTATTTTCTTAATTAGTGATTGATGGGGGAGGGCCCAGGCCATTGTAGGTGAGGCCATCCTTGGGTCTTGGATTCTGAAGGAAATCAGACTGAGCAAGCAAGCTGTGGGGAATAAACCAGTGAGCAGCTCCCCTCCATGGCCTTTGCATCAGCTCCTGCCTCCAGGTTCCTGCCCTGCTTGAGTTCCTGTCCTGGCTTCCTTCAGTGATGCACAGTGATGTGGGAGTGTGAGCCGAATAAACCTTTTCCTCCCCAACTTGCTCTTGGTCATGGTGTTCATCATTGCAACAGAAACCTAAGACAGCCCATTAGATACGTTCCTCATTATCCAGGGGGCAGTGTTGCCATCTGCCTCCTCTTTCCTGCAACATATGCACACACACACCACACACACACACACATGCACACACACATGCACGCACACACACAGGCACACACACATGCACACGCATGCACAGCTATGAGCTAATGATCATATCATATCTGATAGTTATGAACTAATTGCATTCTTGTAAGAACAAGATCATAGGTCCACTCCCACCATGTGTGTTGTCAGAACTGGACACATGCAGTTCTGCCCACTACCCCTTCACTGCCCCAGCGACCCCAGGAATTACGGTCTTATTTCCATTTTACTAATGAAGATCAGAGAGGTAAGCTCCTGAGTGAACGACCTGGATTTGGACGTGGCTGTGTTCAGTTCCAGGGTTCTGTACTTGATGACAAGTTCCATATATAGAATGTAAATCCCATTTCACTTGACAAAAGATGGAGCTCTCTCCATTTTTTTTTCTTGAAGTTCATTGGTAAATAAGCTATTGGTTAAGCTATTGGCTTACCATGGATTTTATCTGTGTGTTTTGCTTGCATGTATGTATATGTAACATGTAATTCTCTGGTGCCCATTGAGGCCAGAAGAAGGCACCAGATCATTTAGTTGTTGGAGTTATAGATGTTGGAGTTATAGATGCCATGTGGCATGCTGAGAACTGAACCTCACTCTTAGCCACTGAGCCATCTCTCCAGCCCCTAGGTACAATATATATATTTTTGGAAGGCATAAAAAAGACAGGCTTTCTGGGTGACTGGATTGCTTTTCACATGAGGACTCTTCAGAGGAGCCCTCATCCTCTCCAGTGCCACACCAGCTAAGCAGGAATGAGGGGGGCACTCCCAGAGTCCCCTTGGGAGAGTCAGGGCAGGCGTCTTCAATGCTGAAGGACAGTTGGGACGAGAGAGATGAGATGACGGTGCCAGCAGCGAAAGGAAATGACACAGTCACAGATCCTTCGGAAATGGCCGTTTTCTCTCCTCCCCACCTTGCCAGCCAGCATGTGAAGTCTCCGGGAGGAAGGCAGGACAAGTGTGGATGTATGGCAAGGTTAACTGAGGGTGCTGGAAAATATGGCGTGTCCTTGGCCCCGACACCGGTAGATACCGGACTCTTCTCCTGACTCACAAAAGTGGCCGTGTTTGCTCAGCTGGAGAGTCCCTGCCTGGAGGGGTTCTCTACAACTTCCTGTTAGGGTGCCAGAAGAGGCAGAGTGAGGAATTGTCTGGTATTTTTTATTCACTGCAAATTTTCCCAGCAGGCCTTGGGGCACTGTGATTCCCTCCCAAGGCCACATGGGTTCTGTGATTTGCTCCCCAGGTCACAAGGGCACTGTGAATGGCTCCCGGGCTAGATTCTTGGTCCCTAATTGTGATGGCCAATTTGATAGTTGACTCGACAGAATGTGGAATCATCTAAGAGACACCCATGGGCTCGGCTGTGGAGAGGATTGTCTAGATTACGTAAATAGAAGTGGGAAGATCCACCTTAAAAAGGGCAGCACCATTCTCTGGGCCAGATGCCCACACTGCTTCCTGCCATCATGCCACCCTGGCTGTGGTGGACGGCATCCCAGGGAACTCAAGCTCTTACTTCCTTCAACGTTTTTCTGTCAGTCATCTTGCTCTCCCTACACAAGCAAGTAACATGCCAGTCACGCCGGAGTGATGCTGCCGAGAGAGTCACCTAAAGGAAGGTGACTGGGTGATGAGGCTCCAGGCTCAAGGAATTCGTGCGCTCTCAGGGGAACAGGTCAAGTCTGGTCGGACTGGTTATGTTCCCACAAGGACAGATGGTCACACCAATGAGTTCAGTCCTTCTGTTTCTCGCTTCCTTTCTCGGCACATGAAGCCGTCCACCACCAAGGCCCTCATTAGAGCCAAGCAGATGGCAGGGCAATGCTGCCAAACCTCCAGGACTGAGAGCCACAAAAACTTCTTATGTGTAAAAAGATCCCACTTCTGGTATTCCATCATAGCATCAGAGACTGACCGGAAGCTCTAGGTTTTAATCAGGGATCTGCTACTCCTTAACCCAAAGGGGGAACCACTTAGCAACTGAGCTGCCTCGGTTTCCCCAAGCTTCTGAGGAAAAAAGAATTCCCTGATTGAACTCCATGTTGGATGATAATTTCTTTAGCTGACTTGTTCCCGCCCATGTGCAGGTGGGAGGGGCCCTTGAGAACTCAGGGCCCTAAAGCTGGAGCTATTTGTCCTTTTCCATTGTTGGGGGGTAGGACTACTTTTCCTCTTGTTGGGATGGGGGTGGACAGATACAGAATGGCGTGCAGTTTAGAAGCTCCCAGCATGCTCTGTGCTTACCTCCACTTAACCTGCGATTTAGTCAGGGCTCCTACTCATGTTTTTAAAGCCTTTCTATAGTGACCCGAGGCTTGGTGGCAGCTCAGCCTTTCTCGGACTCAGAAACCTTTCCTCGATGGGGGAGATTTCCCTGTGTCTCAGGCTAGCTTCTCATCTTCCAAGGTCCCTTGCAAATGGAGACACGGTGACAGTTATCTGCTGCCTCTGTGGTCCATCTACAGGGAGAGTTGCTGAAGTAGCTTCTAGAACTCCAGCCTCCTCCACAAGACTGGGGTTAGGAGAAAGCAGCTCAAGCAAGGTATTGATTGCAGCTGCTGAGAGGCAGGACTAGGAAGCAAGCCCCGCCCACCCCCTTCTCCACTCTTTTTCTGTCCTTCTCTTTGCTCTTGTTTCCAGGAGGCTGACTTTTATCCCATTCGTTGCCCTGGGGTGAAGGGCACTGCTCCCTTATACACTTGAGCAGTGCAGATGTGGGATTTGAATCCAAGTCTTTCTTTTAGAATTCGTGCTTGTCTGGGGTTCTGTTAGTCTACCCAACTTTGGACTTGGGACTGGATGTGATGGTGCATGCCTTAATCCCAACACTCAGGAGGCAGAGGCAGAGGACCTATGTAAGTTAGAGGCCAGCCTGAGCTACACAGCAAAACTCTGTCTTAAACAGAATTGAACCATCCCTAAGCCATAACCCCCAAATTTGGTCTTGGTATCAACAGCTCTGCTAAGGGGGTAGAAGTGGACTTGAAGTCAGAGGGTAGTTTTTGGTGCAGACACACATGGCCATGGGCTTGCCATTCAATTGCTCTCTGTCACAGTTTCCCCACATACAACACAGTACCCAGCAGCCGCACATGCTCATTGCTATGCTCAGACAAGGACCCTGAAAGATACTGTAGCAACAGCGGTAGCATTGGCTTTGTTTATTGAACACTGCTGCCAGATCTGGTGCCTGGAGGAACTTTGATTCGGTTGGGTGAGTTGGGCAGCAGCTCTTCCATGTGTGCAATGGATGATGCTATAACTACCCGTGAGGGTCACTGGAGCACAGACCTGTGCATAACAGAGCGAGCAGCATGTAAGGATTATGTATGTGGAGTATTTCTTTACACGGTGTGAATATGTGCCATTGTGATTGGTTTAATAAAGAAGTTGACTGGCCAATAGCTGAACAGGAAAAGGTTAGGTGGGAGAGCCAAACTGGGAGTCTGGAGTCTCAACTAGATGCACAAAGAAGCAAGATGGGTATACCATACTGAGAAAAGGTACCAAGCCACATGGCAAAGCATAGGTTAAAAATATGGGTTAATTTAAAAATGTAAGAGCTAGGTAGTAATAAGCCTGAGCTATTGGCTGAGCATTTATAATTAATATTAAGTCTCCATGTTGGTTATTTGGGAACTGGTATGTGAGAAAGAAAAGTCTGACCTCAACTGAAGCTATGGAAACTGGGGCTTGGAGAAGCAAATAACTTACCCAGGACCACACGGCCAAGTAGCAGCCAATCCTTTGGTCTTAAATCTGTGTCTTGTCACAGTAACACCCAACTTTTCTCCCTTTGCTTAAAGGATGCCCTGGTCTGGGGTCCTATTCTCTGGCCCTGCCATCATGGTCCCTGGGTGTACCTCACCCACTTTCTGAGCCTCAAGAGTTGCAGAAATACATTGCAGAGCTGGAGAGATACATAAAACATCAATTCATGTTTCTGGCCCCATAGGCGGTGGCAGGCACTAACTTGATCAGGCTGTTTGGTTGTGACTGTTCGTCTTTTGCTCCTCTGCCTTGACAGCTGTCCTGACAGACTGATGGACCAGTGAACAAGACTGTGGAGGCCAGGGAGAAAAATCTGCACCTTAACTCACAGTACTGACAGCTCCAGAGCAGAGCCTGGCCCCGCCCCTCGCCTTCTACCCTAATAAGTCGGGAGCCATCAATGGCAGCGTACTGAGTGGCACAGGGATCCGTGGGATGGGTGGGTAGGGGGTATGGTGGGGCTTTGGACAGGACCTCTAAGAATGGCTTCTTCACTAACTGTTATGCTTGGATCCTTCAAGGTCAAAGTGTAATCAACATAAAAGGCACAGGATCATAAATGTATGACTTGCTGCTTTTTTAAAAAGATTTATTTTTACTAAAAAGATTCATTTTCGTTACTTTAAATTAGGTATGTGTGTGTCTGTGTGTGAGTATGCATGCATCTGTGTGTGGGTATGTGTGTGTCTGTGTGTAGGTATGCGTGTGTCTGTGTGTCTGTGTTTGGGTATGAGTACGTTTGTGTGTGTGTCTGTGTGTGTGTGTGCGTCTGTGTGTGGGTACGTGTGTGTCTGTGTGTGGGTATGTGTGCATCTGTGTGTTGGTATGTGTATGTCTGTGTGTGGGTATGCACACACAAGTACCCACAATGGCAGAGGAGTCGGAGTGCCTGTCATGGAGGTGCAGGTGGTTGTGAGCTGCCTGACATGGGTGCTGGGAGCCCAAGTCCAGTCCTCTTCAGGCAGCACATGCTCTAACTGCAGATCAGTGTGGTTCTGTTTTCATCTGAAGACCATCTCTGGGATGTAGGTACAAAGCTTTTCTATCCACAACAGGTCGCCTCAGGCCCCTTCCCCACACGTGACATCTCCACTCCTCCCAGAGCAGGGCCTGACTCTGGCAGCTGTTTGTCCACTCTGGGTCTATAAATGCGATTGTACAGCCTGTGCCTGGCTTCCTCCACTGGTGTTCTTTCAATGTCCTTTTCCTTTTTTTCCTTTCTACTGGTGACTAATATTTCCTCATCCGCTGCCCTCCTCTCTCTGGGTGCCTGCATTGCTCTTGTCAAAGTCTGCAAAAAGACTTTTGTTTTTCAAAATGGTCTCTTACATTTAAATTCTTTCATATTTTCTTTCTCTCTCTCTCGAGACATTTCCACTCTGTAGGCCAAGCTGGCCTGTAGTAATGAGCTGCGGGCTGCGTTCCTGCCGCCCTGCTCCTGATCGCCGGCTAGCTTATGCCCCGAAATAACAACACACAAATTGTATTCTTTTAAATACTGCCTGGCCCATTATTTTCTGCCTCTTACTCACATCTTGATTAACCCATATCTAATAATCTGTGTAGCACCACAAAGTGGTGCCTTACCGGGAAGTTTCTAGAGTACATCCATCTTGGGCTGGAGCTTCATTGCGTCTGGCTGTAGAGGCAGGGCAATTTTCTGAGCCATTTACCTCACTTCCTTTTTCCTGTTCTGTCTACTCCGCCCACCTAAATGTTGGCCAATCAAATGGGCCAGGCAGTTTCTTTATTAGCCAATGGGAATCCTCCATCACTGGCCCGGTACTCACGTGTAGCCTGGCTTTCAGTAACCACAGGATGAGCGCTTGACATCTACACCTTCACTTTCTCTTTGTCACCTCCACTACAAGATGATCACTCAAAGTGTGTCCTCTCCAGACTGCAGTGCCTAATGTCTCTCATTCTCCTTTCAGGCGAGGGAAACCGACATGACCTTCAGGCTTTACTGTGCCCTCCCGCACTCAGAGGTACTTTAAGGTCTCCAAGCAGCGTCCTGACCTCGTGGTCACTGGAGCTCCGGGAGGAGCTTGGCTTCACAGGACAAATCACCCCACAGAAGAGTCTCGTTATTCACAATGGGTGAGGCTACTCATTTCCTGAGGACAAGTGCACCCTTTGGAGCACCAAGGGCTTCTTGGACCACTGTCTGGGACCAAACAGAATCATGATTGACCAGACTATGCTTTGGCCAGGAGAGCTTCCCAGTGCAGGCCCCTTGCACCTCCCCTTTAATCCCAGCACTCAGGAGGCTGAAGAAGGTGGATCTCTGTGAGTCTGAGGCCAGCCTGGGCTACAGAGCTAGTTCCAGGACAGCTGGGACTGCTATAGAGAAATCCTGTCTTGAAAAACCAAAACAAAAAACCAAAACCAAACCCCAAAAAACTGTAATGCTCACATCTGTCCCTTCTCTTTACCTGTTCTTTTTTCCAGTGTGTCCATTGAATAAAACCTCCTCTTCTGCTTCTCCATTACTCGCATTCTGAGGAAGTGGCTGGTCTTTGGGGTCTCATCAGCCTGGCTGTTTGTTGTAGAGCCATCAAATGGCAACATAAGAAGTCAGAGTTCAGAAAGGGGTGAATCCATCTGTAGTTCTTTCTCATTGTGGAGGGGAACATGGCAGATGCTGAAGCAGAAGCTGAGAGATATATTATGATCTATAGGCAGAGAGAGAGAGAGAGAGGGAGAGAGAGAGAGAGAGAGAGAAAGAAAGAGAGAGAGAGAGAGAAATTGGGTCTGGCATGGGCTTTTAAAATCTCAAAGTCTACCCCAATGACACACTTCCTCCATCAAAGCCACACCTCTGAATCCTTCTAATCCTTTCAAACAGTGCCACTCCCTGGTGACCAAGCATTCAAATTTGTGAGCCTATGGGGGGGGGGGCGCTTAGAATAGTGACTAAGACTCCATCCTTCACGAAATCTCCCTGTTAGGTGAGTGACCTGTCTCCCTCCCTCTCTTCCCATCTGTGCCTTAAGGTGTGTCATAATGTGGCAGTAAAGCCCTCGCCAGATGTTGGCACTTGGGCTCTGCGCTTCTCAGCCCCTGGAACTATAAGAAAGTCTGCTCATCTCAGGCCTCCAGCCTGTGCCATCTCAGTGCACGGTGCCCTAGAGCCTTGGCCAGGTCAGAGGAGGGGAGGGAACAGCTCCCTGGCTCCCGCCTTCTCTGGACCCTACAGTCCTTGCCTGCGCCTTCTTTCCAGAAAGCAGATGGTAAAGGAAGCTGACCTAGGTGCACACAGATGTGTTAAGCTGAGCCAGGGCAGGGAGAGGCTTGGACTTGATGGCTAATGGCCCAGACCGGGAGTGCAGCAAGTGGGCAGGAGCCCTTCCCAGAGGGCTACTCCGCTGTGTGCCCAGGACACAGGCCCAGGGCCCACACTTAACTCTTTTTCTTCCCTGTGGCTCTGAAGGAGCCCCTCCCCTGGACAGTGACAGTTGTCTGTGAGCAGGTGCAGGGCACGGCTCCTCATTCCTTATTTTCTTCCTGGGCCACTTAGAGTCCCTGCTTGCCCAGGCTGGTGGGCCCTGAGGTATCGATTTCTGCTAGACTGAAGTTACTCAGGTGGTAAATGGCAGGTAGAATGCCAAGGGATGTCCTCCTTCCTTGGCAGAGCCAGTGCCAGGACACCAGCCTGCCTGGGTTGGCAAGGCTCGCTGCGGCAGATGGCGTTTACAGACTTCAGTACTCAGGAGGGAACAGTTAGATTAGGAGAAAGAAGTCCAAACGGGGGCCCATGTGCTCATCCGGGCCCATCCTACCGGGGCAGGTGGCCTCTGGCAAACCCTCTCCATTTAGCATGGAATGAGGGGATGGGGTTCTTCCGGGGTACTGACTGGATTTCTGCACTGAGAAAGGATCTGTGGGTCTTGTTACCAGGACAGGAACCCTACCTAGGCCCTGCTCGTACTCAAAAGGCAGACTCTGAAGGAGATGTCAGAAAATCCAGCTGCCCCTTGTAAGAAAACGGTGCTGGCCCTGGCGACCTCAGCAGCTGGCATTCGTATCCTTGTGACCTCTCCCACCGAGGGGCTTCCGAACAAGGTGCAGGGCTGTTGCTTACATTATGCTTCTGCATAAGATGGGGGGGGGCTGAGGTAAACATGGTCACCCCAATTCTATGTCCTAGTGTAATAACAGTTAATGAGGTTTTCATCGTAACAGAACAAAGGGATGACGGATTTAAGGCCCTTGGCAAAACAGTGGTAGGAATGTAGAAATGTTAGGCCATTAGCGCGGAGCAGGCAAGACAGTTACAGGCCTCAGCCTCACCATACTTAGCCGTCGGTTGGTGGAAGGTAGCAGTCTATGAATATATTCCAAAGGTTTCACCTGTTAGTCACAAGGACAGAGGTGGACAGGAATTCTTGGGCCGATAGCCCAAGTTAAATGGTAACTACGTGCTGGACCTGTACCAGTTCAACTCTCACCCTCACTGAAGGACAAGGTGCCATTCTTTCCAGAGCCCTCGTTCACATTTAGAGCCCTCAGCAGCTTCCTGTGTCCTCACACCTTGCAGGTCCTCTGCGGCCGGGCCTTGGCGTCTATCTTCAGCCTCACGCTCTCTGCGCACTGAGGTCTGCTGCGTCCTCTGTCTGCGCATCTTTCCTCACTGCCTCTCAGGCTTTTCCTGTTCTGTTCTCCAGCTGGTTCTTCCCCTCCTCTGCCCTATCCTCCCCTCCCCTCCACCCACACAACGCTTAGTGTTTTGTTCTGAGGACTATCAACAGAACACAATTACTCACGCACCCTCCTCTCTTTGATCAGTAGTGAAGTCCGGGAGGGACTCACAGTGGGCCATGGTGAGGGAGGAAGGGGACATTTGCCTAGCTAGCCAGACTAGCAGATCAACCCTGCAGATGGGCGGGACGACAGCTGCCGCAGCCTGCCTACTCCCATACTCCCTGTTTGCATCCCTTATGCACCAACCCCGCATGATGGAGCCAAACAAACCCTCTTCTCCCTATTGCTTTTGGTCGTGGTGGTCATCAATGCGATAGAAAGCCAATTAGGACAATTATCCTAAGGACGGGGCTGTCGCCCACTCTGGCCATTCTCTAAGGAAGATGGCCTCTTGCCTGTTGCCAACACTCTCAGGACACCTCTTCTGCTGTACAACACCTCATTTTTGTTCACTATCAGTTGTGCCCTGAGTGCCCGGCACACAGCCAGGAACCCAGTAGGCATTTAATAAATGTTCCCTAATGGCGCAAGCATGCACCCCCCAGTCAGATTTGCGCTCATGTTTGACGGTTGAAGGCTGTGAAGCTGTTCTGTCCTTCCTACCAGCCCTGTCCTCCTGGTATCTTTCACAGTGCCTCTGGAGTGGGGCTTGGTCACATCCTTTTCCTGGAGGACACATTGTTGTGACAAGCTCCGCTCTGAGTCCTAGTGAGTGTTCCAACCCTCTTCTCTTTCAGGCCTTGGCAGACCAACTCAGCCCTCCCAGCCCCCAGAGCCATTTTCCTCTCCGTGGTGACATTAGTAAGTGTAACCAGTCTGTAGTAAAACCCCTAAGGCAGCTGACTTATGCAGAGAAAAGTTCTTTTGGCTCATGGTTGGAGGCTCAAGTTTGTGGAGTTTGTCTGGGGTTCTGTTCTGGGGACGGTGGCAGATGTGACAGCAGGGAGCATATCTCCGATTGAGTGGTCATGTCATGAGACAGGAAGTAGAAAGAAGAAACCACCAGAGCCCTAGAGTCTCCTTTGGAGCTCGGTCTCAGTGACTGAGGGTCCGGGCATAAGGCTCCACCCGTCAGGGTCCACCACAGCTCACCCTGTGAGAGTGAGCTTGTACCTGTGGGCGTCTGGTGGACATTCCCCATACCCAAACTACAGCCGTGCCTGAGAGCTGGGAGGGGTTTGGCTGAGTGGAGAGACTGGGCGTGACATACGGAGAGCAGACTTGATGGTGGGACCAGAGGGCTTAAGCAGGGAGCAGGAAGGGCACAGAGCTGATTAAAAGGGTGGGGTGAGAGAGCTAGGGGTGCCGCTCCCACGCTGGCACAATGGAGAAGTCAACACATTCTCAGGGGCTGCTCCCAGAACCACAATGACCTTAGCGCTCCTGTGGCTAAGGAAGCCTCTGAACGTAGATGACCAGAACTTGGACCAGAACTCCCCCTGATGGAGAGACCTTGGCTGACTTGAACCTCCGTACCCTCCATTGTCCTCAGAGGAAGGGCAGTGCAGTTGGGCCCCACCCCCTGCACTTCTGGTGGGAACTTGGAATGGGTACCGGGAAAGGTCTAGAGTCAGGCCACCACACAGGCCACCACACAGGCCACCACACAGGCATTGCCCACTAGATATAGATAGATATTGTCTATTGTGTTTCTAACTTGTGCTTCCGGCCTCGCATCACTACTAAAGCTTTTAAATTACCGATTAAATGGGGTTGGTAAGATGGCTCAGTGGGTAAAGGCATTGCCACCAAGCCTGACTTCGATCGCTGGGACTCCCATGGTGGAAGGAGAGAACTGACTCCCACAGGTTGTCTTCTGACCTCCACACGAGCTTGTATGAGTGATACCACACACACACACACACACCACACACACACACACCACACACACACACACCACACACATACCATATACACACACACCACACACACACACACACACCACACACACACGCACACGCACACACACACACACACACACACACACACACACACTAAGGCATTTTTAAAAAGATGACTACAGCTGAGAGCTGAGCTCATCACACCATCCCTGTGTGTTTTGGGGAACGTGGTCTGTTTGTCTCTGCATCATCACACAGCGTTCTGTAGTAGGCAGCCAGGCAGACGTGCGAGATAAAGCTGTGATCGTGTTCCCATCGGAGAGGAGTACAAGGAGGGAAAGGAGATACCGTGTGGACCTCTCTCCACTCCCTCTCTGTCCCCTAGTGCATGTGCATAGAGGCCAGAGGAGCAGGGGTCTTCGCTCCGTCCATCTCTGCCTTAGTCCCTTGAGACAGGGTCTCACTGAGCCACCTTGACACTCATTGTCTGGCTGGTAGATGGTTCCAGCAATCCTCTTGTCTTTGCCCCACGCAGAACTGAGGTTGTGGGCACGACAGTCAGGCTTGGCTTTCTACCTGGGTGTTGGGATTTGAACACAGCAAGTATTCTTACTTGAGAGCCTCCCTGGCCCTGAAGCGTGGGTGCCGTTGAGGCGGGGGGGAGATATTTTCTATTTGCAGGTTTAGGAGAGAAGAGCCAAGTATGATGAAGGAGGCCCAGGGGGCTCTGCCCTTAAAGGGGGCATGAGACAGTGGCTTGTTCCTTTCTCCTCTTTGGCTCTTTATCTGCCCAGAGGAGAACAGAGCTCCTCTGTTCCTGCCACAGCACACTGTTCCAGGCCAGGCCCAAAGCAACAGAACCAGCCAACCATGGACTGAGTCTGAGGTAAGCCCAAATCAGCTTTGCTTTTTTCTAACATTGCTTGCCTTAGGCAGTTTGTTACAGTAATAGAAGACTGGCTAATACAGAGACGTTTGCCTTTGTAAAGGATGGTGGTGAGGATTGAACCCAGGGCCTTGCTAGGGGAGCCATCTACCCCTGAGCTGTTCACCAGCTATTGTGAGGTGCTATTCCTGGGGAGACATGGACCCCAGATAGGGAGCTCATGATAGATAGGAGTATAGGTGAGGGGTCACTCCAGGGGCAGAAATGATCACCCCAGTGCAGACAACAGCACATAAGCTGGGGACCTAGAGCATACCGCACAGCCTGCAGGCAGTGCGACCCATTGGGGACGTCTGTTCCTGGCCGCTTGGCTAGTCTGAAAGTCTCTTGTCAGCCCTTACAGCTTATACACGCTCGGAAGGGAGAGGCCTAGCAAACCTCTAGTTCTAGGGATCTGAAGCTTGGGTTGTTAGCTTCCTGAATTTAGCTTCACCTGACGGTCTCACCTCCGCGTGTAGGACATGCTGTGTCTGGAGGCGCTCTCCTCCAAGATGGAAGGTGTCACTCTAGAGGAAACCACAGGCCAGTGGTTTTTTTTTTTTTCTTGATTTTTTTTTACTTTGAGATCGTGTCTTGCTAAATTGCCCAGGCTGGCCTTGAACTCACAGGCTGTCTCTGCCTCCCGATTAAAGGTGTGCACCACAATAAGATTTTATTTTATTTTATATGTATATGAATATCTACAGAGGCCTGAAGAGGGCATCCGATCTTCCCCCAGCACTGCAGCTCTAGGTGGCTGCAAGCTGCCCTGTGGGTGCTGGGTCCTCTGAAGATCAGCTGGTGCTTTTAACTGCTGAGTTCCTCTCAAATGGAACGCAGATCCCCTGCTAGAGGAGCAGGGCTCTTAGCCACCCAGCCTTCTCTTCAGGGCCCCACCTTAGTTTGCTTTCTGTTTTGTTTTGTTTTTGTCTCTAGCTGGTACAGGGTTATAGATGCTGTTGCCACCTGTCTTTTTATGTGTGTTTGGAACCCACAAGCTTCTACAGCAAGTCCTTTACCCAGGGAGCCATTTCTGTAGCTCTACCTGTTGAAGGAGTTAGCAAGAAGGAAGCTGCTTGTAGCGCTCTGAGGCGCCATCTTTCCCCGAGAAGGGTGAAGAGTGAAGCTGGCAGGGAGAAGGGGGCACAAGTTCCTCTGCACCTCAAAACCAGGCCCATCTCCCACTGTGTCTTTCTGGCCTTTGCAAGGCTATGTGGGAAAACATGAGACTCCTACGATCTCCTGACAGAGAGTGTGGCAGATGGCCAGCATGGCCATAAGGAATATTTATGGGGTTGTTGCATGGCACCCTCCAGATTTTCTGGTCCCAAGGAGAAGAAGCAATTTTGTATCCGCCATTAATCTTG
Organism: Arvicola amphibius; assembly: GCF_903992535.2. Taxonomy (NCBI): domain Eukaryota; kingdom Metazoa; phylum Chordata; class Mammalia; order Rodentia; family Cricetidae; genus Arvicola; species Arvicola amphibius. Next base: position 121,872,072 of record NC_052056.1, read on the forward strand.
CGAACAAATGCTCAGAACCGGTCAAAACTCCAGGGACCGAGGTTCTGTCTGGGCTTGTGAGGCTCCTGCAGCTGACTCCCCGTTGGCAGCCGTGTTGGCATCTGGGACACCAAGGGGGAGGTAATTGACGTTGCAGGGCTGGGGAAGGCAGGCCCAGGAGGACTAGAGTGCTCTGAACACCTAGTGGTCCGGGTTGAGAAGGATGCGATGCTCAGGCTTTGGGTTAGAGGCTCGAGCTACCTTCCAGAAGTCACAGAAGGGAGGTCTGTCCTCTTGGAAGTCATAGCCTTTGCCATGACCTGAGGTCACTGGGGTGCTTAGGAGCCGCTCCTCAGGGTGTGCGAAGACTGGGCCCAACAGGACCTCTCTGCTATAAACTGGGTTCTATAGGATGTTGTGTACATGCTAAGACACGCATGTCTGCTCACCAAGTCACACATGTGCACCCCGCCCCCCCCCCCCCCCCCCCACACACCTAGTTGCTGCCTGGCATACTCTGTGACAAAGTGTGAGAAAGCAGGACTGTTTGGGTGGGAGAGGGAACAATGAATTGTCTGGGTAGGGGAGGAGAGGACCCCTGTGGGGTCCTGGATGGTACAGTGTGTAGAAGGCTCCCAGTCATTGGCTCACCTGTCAGCCCCGTGTAGAAGGCTCCCAGTCATTGGCCACCTGTCAGCCCCCAGGCCAGGGGCTGTGGAAGATGCTGATGACTTGGTGACAGCTGTGGACTCGCCATTCAGGCCATCTGCTCAGTGCCTTTTCCATCACGGGTTCGATCCTAGTCTTAGAGTCCTCCCCAGAGCACACCCAGCAGCCCCACATCACTCACTCATGCCCTGATCACTTTCCCACTCACCCGCCTGCCCATGACCCTGCACACCCACTCATGACCCGCTCACCTGGCCCCGCACTAATTCACCCACTGACTCATCTGTCCACGCACTGGCCACTCTCTACCCACCCACCCCTTCCTTCACCTGCTCTCCTGACCACACACCCACTCACCAGCCACTCGCTTCCCTACCCTCTCCTCTGCCCATGGACCACACAACCACTTGCTTGGCTACTCAGCTGCACGCATGACCATCCACACAGTCACCTGCCCACTGGCTCACACATTGTTCTATGACCCACCCAAGCACCCACTCCCACACCTGTTCACTTCCCTGGCTGACCCGTGTGCCCCCTCATGTACCTGGACAACTAAGTAAGCAGTCAGAGAAGCAGCTGAGTATTTAATCATTCAGATAGCCAATCAATCAATGGACTGACGATCCAACCAGCAACTGCCTAGCCAACCGCCTGAATAGCCGATGGATTGATAAACCAGCTGATCCACCTTAAGAAGTATTCAAGCAGCCGACAGCTTCCTAAGCAGCAGACCCATCTTTATTGTTAAAGAGAGACCCATAACCAGACTGGGCCCTGGCCCAGGGCCAGGCCAACTGCTGGCAGGGGCCTCTGTGTGACATTATCTCTCTGTTATCTTTCTACAGAATTCTGGGCCAGGAGAGTTCCCTTCTGTGCCTGTTTCTCCAGGTGACAGGGGCAGTGGTTTATAACATGGGTTCTTGGGGACTTGAGGGTGCTTTGGGAGGTGAGAGCAGACAGTGAGCATGGGCTGGGGTTTTCAGTGGTTCTCTTTCATCTGTATTGTATACTGGGATTTTGAGAGAGAACTGGTTGGGGAATGATTTTGATGCTTTCCTTTAAGAACCACTGAGGTTGAGTTGGAGGTGTAGCTCGGAGTGTGGAGTGCTTGCCCAGCATGGGCAGAGCTCTGGTTTGGCATACCCAGGTGTTATGGTACACATCTGGAACCCCAGCATTTGGAGTTCAAGGTCATCCTCAGCTATATGTGGAGTTCAAGTTCAAGGGCCATGAAAACACAAAAGCAAAGACTCAGCAAAACTCATTACGAAGGCCTTCGTTATGGTTTGGATGTAAAATATCTATAGGTCCCTGCCTTTGGACACTAGGTCCCCAGCTGATGACACTGTCTGGGAGGATGTGGGGACTTTCGGGAACTACTGCCTGGTTGGTGGAGGTTGGTTATGGGGCGGGCATTGGAGGGGATTTCTATTTGAGTGTTCTTCTTTCTTCATCTGATGGACCAACTCCCTGGTGCTCGGGCCACCTTGGAGCGAGTCCCTCCTGCTGCCGTGCCCCCAAGCTGGCTGAAGTTCCCTGAGACCATGAAACAAACACCCCTCATCAGCTGTTTTTGTCACAGTCATTTGGTCATAGTGACCAGAAAGATGACGGATGTAGCTTTCCTCTCAGCGGTGATGGTCATGACTATCCTGTGGGAAGGACGGGCGTGGAGGACCTGGAGTTCCTGGCGAGCGTAAAGTATGAGGGCCCAGCAGTGATGTTTATGTCTTGCTGGGACACAGGGCCACTGTGTCCTGAGGTGGGGTGCGGGAACACTTTATCTCAGAGGCCCCGGGGGACTGCTGTGTCTGGGACGTCTCAAGAAAGACAAGCCCAGTTGTACTTCACTGCTGGCTTCCAGCAGAGCTTACAGCTTGTTCCTTGGAGGCAGGCCCAGCTAGAGCCTCCAACAGCCCTTGGCAGGTCACTGAATGTGCTTGGATACAGCACCCACTAGGCACTGCCTGTGAGGCGTCGTCCAGCTGGGCCTGCCTAACTGCCTGTTTCCTGGAATCTCAGGACAGAAGCAGAACCTGGGCACACACAGGAAGAGTGTGAGTCACACATTCATGCCGCTCTGCCCACAGAAGGCCTGGGTGGGACACATGGCTGGGACTTCCTCTGCAGTTCCTAAGCCTGGTGGTTGTGTAGCTAACAGGACATAGGGGTCACTCTGTGGGAAGAAAAGTAGTGTTGGAGTCTTGCGTTTCTGGCCTTAACTTCTTGCCTGTGTGCCTGTCTCCTGTGGAGGTAGAGATGCCGGTGAGCTCTATTGGTACATGGGGGGCGTCAAGCAGGAAGCCTCTTTGACGTCTTTGAATCTCCACTTTAAAAACAAGAAAGGGGCCAAAAAGGGAATCGTTAAAGATGTCAGGATTATAGTTAAGACCTTTGAATCAACATTTATTTAATTTTAGCTGTGGATTTGTGGACATTCTCCCACCCCTTCCCCAAAGAAGCACAGGTCTGATTCTGTCAAATCTCTGGGCCCCACTCTGCCTCTTAAGTCCGTCCCCACCTCCAGCAGGAGTGGGTTTCACTCTCACCCAGGGTACATTAAACATCTTAGAGCCAGCCTGCCCACTGATGTGAGCAGTCATCATTTATTCCAAGTGTCTCTGGGAGTTTTGATTTATTGGCGATGGGCCAGCCATGTTCTTTAGGCACTGATGGTTGTGCTACTACATTCTCAGAGATGGAGAACGTGATGGGGGGGATAAATTCAGCATTTTAGCGGATCCCGGGAGAGCATTTCCAGGGAGGGGTCTCAGAGCACGTTCACACCCACCTGTCAGGAAGCGAGTCCCCACGTTGGGTTCTTGTGATGGTTACTGTGTGGGTTCCTACAGTAACCTGGAGAGCCCTGCTCCTAAAAGGGAGCATGCTAGGGGTGTCCCCATGCTAGAAAGGCCAATGGGTTGGGGTTGTTGAGATGGTTCAGGTAGTAAAGGTGCTTGCTGCCGGGTCTGATCCCCTGAGACTCATGTTCTGTCCCACACGGTAGAAAGAGAAGGTTGTCTCTCGGAGTTGTCTTCTGACCTCGACAGGCACGCCATGGCATGCTTACACACACCCACACAAACACCAACACCCACAAACACACAAACACCCGCACACACGATAAGTAGAAAAACATTTAGGGAATGATTGTTGGACTGGAGAGTTGGATTGGAGATTGCTAAAAGGTGGATTCTTTGCAGCCAGGCAACCCTGATTTACCCATTGAGAAACTGAAGGTCAGACTGGGTGAAAAGAAAACCTAATGGTGGGGGTCTCAACAGCCAGTCGTGCAGCTCTCCTTGCAGGGTAACACCGGGGACATCACCAAATCCAGTCTCAAGTCATATTTCAGTCATAGTAATAAAAACAGCATGGTGCTGACACCCGAGGAGACAGGTAGCTCAATGGAATAGAATAGAAGAGCCAAATTTAACTCCGTGCAATTCCAGGCACCTGGACTTTTTACAGACACCAAAAATACACACTGGAGAAGAAACAGCTCTATCTACAAATGACATTGAGAAGCTAGATGTCTACACACAGAAACAAATCCAGATCTCTATCTTTCACCCCACAGAAAATCAACCCAAAAGACATCAAAGACCTCACCATAGAACTGGAAACTCTGAAGCCACTGGAGGATGTGGGGAGTGTTCGCACAGGCATTGCTAAGATCTTCCACTCCAGGACCCCAGCTGTCCAAGAAATAAGGCCAACACATAACAAAGGGGACCTTGTGAGACGAAAAGGCTCATGTGCAGCCGAGGGAACAGTCAACGGAGTGAAGAGGGAGCTCACAGAGCGGGAGGAAATCTTTGCTAGCTCCACATCTGAGTAAGGATAATATCTAGACTACACAAAGTACAAACAGACAAAGCAAGAAAACAGTCTCACTTAAAAAATGGGCTGCAGATCTCAGCAAGAAGTTCTCAAAAGAATAAATGCAAATTGCTAATAAATGTTTTTAAAAATGTTCAGCATTAGTCATCAGGGAAACTCGAATCTAACTTACACCGAGATACGGTGCCACCCCAGTCAGAATGTCTACAATTGAGAAATCCAATGACAGCCACTGATGGAGAGGGTGTAGGGAAATGAAACCACACTCTCTATTGGTGAGATTGCAAGCTGGTGCAGCCACTATGGAAACCAACGTGGAGAATTCTCAAAAAGCTATAAGCAGTAATGCTATGTGACCTCGCCATTCCTCTCCTGGGCACACCCAGAGGACCTTACGTCAACAGATTGCTCATCCATGCTGACTACTGCTCCACTCATAGTAGCAAGGGCAGTGGAAGTCACCCAGATGTCCACCAGCTGACGAATGGATAATGAAAATGAGGTGCATTTATGCAATGAACTTTTATTCGGCTGTAAATAAAAGTAAAATCATAAAATTTGTAGGTAAACAAATAGGGCTGGAAAGAATTAAAATCAAATCACCCAGGCCGAGAGACAAAAGCTCTCCCTCTCAAGTGGCCTCCGGCATTGTGTCTCTTTGTGGGAGCCCAATCTAGAGAACCATAGAGGCCAGAAAACTAGGAAGAGGCCATGGGGTTGGTGTAATAGCTTAGATAAAACTACCGTTTTCTGAGGGGCAGCTGGGTCCCACCACTAGAGGCGTCTGTGGGTCTCAGGCAGGTGGGAGGTGGTGGGTGAGAGACCTGGGCGGGTCGGCGGGGTAGTGGGTCCCAACGCTGTGTGGGATGGGGACTGGGTTCATTGGCGCTTGCTGGCTGCCAGCCTAGCTCCAGATTTAGCAACAGACCTTGTCTCAAGGGAATCTCAGGTGTGGTACAGCAGGACACGGATGTCCACCTCTGGCCTCCACAGGCATGCTCCCCTACACAGGTGCACACACACTGTATGTACAAAGCGTGGTGCGTTCTGCCCGGATGCAGCAAGGTTCAGAGGCCTGAGAAAGTATTAAAAGTCCGCTAGCAAATCAGGAGTCAGAAGACAGACTAAGGGTTGGAAAGAATGGTTTCTGCCTGCGGTGATATCACAGTTACCTTCCATCTTGTCCCTGTGGCAGAGGGCTGTTTGGTCACACAAACCCATGCGTGAGCAGTGGCAAGCTTAATGTAATTATTCAGCCACAGATAAGGCTGCACTTCCGGGTTCTAAAGGCAGGCACATGTGGGCGGACCCTTGGGGACAAAGGGCCCCCGCGTGACCCACGTGCGTGCATGAGTGGTTACCTCCATGTGTGACTCAACTAAAACCCTTGCACACATGTGTGGGTCGCCCGTCATCTGCGTCATCAGCGTGTGACGTAGTCACGCCAACCCCCTGTACGCATGTGCTAGGCATCTTTTAAAAGCTGGATGCGCCATTTTGCTCTCTCTTTCTGCACACTGTTTCTCAGGTCTGTGCGCACCCCTCCTCTAATAAACTCCTAAGCGGGTTTGTGTTGCATCTCATGTTTTCTTCTCACTCGTGCCAGATCATTACACTCGAGGCTTGGGCACTGGGCTTTCTGCAGTTTCTCTCCAGTGTTTGTTTGTTTCTAATCGACAAACCCACAGGACAGAGACGGTTGCCTTCAGTTGTTTACTTCGTCCTAAACTGCGGGGGTAAGAGGTAGCTTCGAGGCTGAGGCAAACCCTGGAAAGGCTTCAAGCCTGTCCCAGTCACAGCCTGGGAATAAGAACCTGAGTGGAAGACGGAACTTTAGATGCAAACAGACTAGGAGTGTGGCTCAGTGGCCGAGCTAGCCTGTGTGAGGCTTCAGATTCAACGCTGTGTTCTGTAAAACAAAAACAAAACCACAAAGAGAGCCAGAGACAACTCGTGGGGGGGAAGGCTGGCCACAGCTGGGCAAGTCTGGTTTGATGCTTTTGTTTGTTTTTTTTTGGACCTTAAATATAATACTTCTCACCCCACTAAACTCAGCAGCTCCAGACACAGACTGGGAGTGAGCGAGTGTCCACCTCAGGCTGGGCGTGAGGCTTAAGATAGGACTGTGAGACTCGGTTCTGCTTCTCAGGGGACAGGTAGGACCTCCCTCATGACTGGTCATTTCTGAAAACAGGAAGTGGCTTCATTCCCATAGCCCCAGGCTCCTGCAATGGTGCTCAGGGGTGGGAGTGGATGGAGAGATGCTACCCATACTGCCTTGCTGCTCTGTTTGGTAGACCATCTCACTGGACAGTCCAGGCTGACTTTGAACTTTTCATCCTCCCGTGTCTGCCTCTTGAGGGAAGGGGCTGCAGGTGTGCATGGCCGTGCCTGACTCATGCAGCCTTCTTGAGAAATCTTCTACTGTCATCGGAGGGGATTAGGGTTTTGTAGATGTGGAGATTGCCTCAGGGCCGGGGACAGTATGGTCACTGAAAGTAGGAGGGGTGCTCCGGTAGTCAGAATGAAGGGTGTCAGATTCCTCTGTGTCTAGAGGATCACAGACATTACAGAAAGAAAGCAGTGGGGCTTCTGTACAGGGGAAACTGAGGCCGGGAAAGACAGCTGCCCTGACTGAGTCTATCGCACAGGCTTGGAGCAGAGCAGAGGCTTGCGGACTGGCACTTTTGGACCTTGTTCTCCAGCCTCCCTCACTGGGCTATCTTCCTGCTCCGGCTGTGTTCACTCACAGAGCATCTGCATGGTTTTCTTCCCGAAATTTGCGAAGGCTCTGGCTTCGTCTTCCTGAGCACCTGCAGGAAGAAGGGGTGCTGGAAGGCTCCCCAGGGGTGGAGAGGGGGTGGCATGAGATCAGGGTGTGTGTCGGCCAGAGGACTGGGCCAAGCCATCTCCCCAAAGACAGGGAGGGCCTGATTCTCCCTCTAGGGTTTGCAGCTGTAGAAAGTCATGTTTACTTTTGAATGTTGTGCAATGTCAGTGAGGGTTTTGGCAGAGGGAAACCTCGGCTGAAGAAGACCTGGGGCCTGAGACGGCAACCACATCTTTCTCACCGGTCCTTTCCTCTGCGCATGCGTGCTCCTGATGGCTACATTAAGGGCTCGTCCCCTGGTCGATTCACATTCCCTTCGAGGCTTCGTGCTTGTCTTCCCCGTGCGTCGTCTGTGGTGAGGATTACCTACTTGTTTCACTAAATGTTTCCTCTCTCTTACCTAGACCATCAATTTTATACATAGGTTTGGAGGGGAAAAAAATCAATTTTCAGATACTGTGTGTCATGCAAACTCTCTAACCACTGAGTCACACCGTGACCCGCTACATTTATTATTTATTTATTTATTTATAAAGACTTATTTATTATGTACACAGTGTTCTGGCATCTATCCCTGAAGGTCAGAAGAGGGCACCAGGTGTCATTATGGATGGTTGCGAGCTACCATGTGGTTGCTACAAATTGAATGCAGGACCTCTGGAAGAACAGCCAGTGCACTTAATCTCTAGCCATCTTTCCAGCCCCTACCTTTATTTTTATATTAAGATGAACAGAAGATAAATATACCTGGATTATGTAAATGAGCAATGAGGTTTCAAAGAAAAATGTCCCAGTGGTGTGGGCTGGACCTCAGACTCCAGATCTGGAAGAAAATCTTCTTCTACTTCAGGGTGTCTTCTTTTATAATGTTCACTAGGCGATGGGCACAGGAGAAAAGTCCATCTGTGTGTTTATTAAAGATCTATTTTATTTTGAATTGTGTGTGCAAGCACCTGGGTGCAATGCCTGTGGAGGCCAAAAGAGGGCGTCAGATTCCCTGGAGTCAGAGGTACAGTTGGTTGTGAGCTGCCATGTATGTGCTGGGACCTGAACTTGGGTCCTTTGGAAGAGCAGTCAGTGTTTAATTGCCGAGCCATCTCTCCAGCCCAGCCTATGTGCTTTCTAATAGGTAAATACTTCATACATTGGGTAGTCACTTTACTGAGATGTGATTGATGTACCACACAGTTTGTCCAAAGAAAGTAAACAATTCAATTTTTTTAAATCGAGTTCTCAAAATTAACAGTCAACACTGCAATCAATTTTAGTACATTTTCATTGGCTCAGAAAGAAATCTTGTATATAAAAGCAGTCATTCCCTAGTTCTTCCCAGTTCCAGGCAGTCATTAACCTACTTTCTTTCTCTATAAACTCTATAATTCCATCTAATTCACCTGCCCTTAATTCTTCACATAAATAGAGCTTCACACCGCCTGGCCCTTGGCTTACTCATGTCTGCAAGATGCATCTGTACTCTGCTCCCTTTTATGCCAAAATAATGTCCCGCTGTGCGGATATTCTGTCTGTTCATCTATTGACAGACATTTGTATTATTTCTCCCTTTGGGTTATCATAAATAATTCAACTGGGAACATTTGTGTACAAGTTTTTGCCTGAACATACAGTTTCATTAAAGAGTACAGTTGTAGGGTTATTGTTGTTTTGTTTTTATTTTTACCCGCCAGAAGGGCCACACCATTTCCCAGTCCTGTTGGCAGTGTGTGGGAGGTACTGTGTGTAGCATCATGGTGAGATTGAGGTGGGTTCCCTGGTAATCTGTGACATCAATGCCCCTATGTTAATGAGCTGTGAGTCCTTGTTAAGCCTTCCCTGCGGCCTCTGTTTAGATTCTCTGCCCCCTTGAAAACTAAGCTATTGGTGTACTTGCTCCCCCGCCCCCACATTGAGTTATAGGAGGCCTTCACACAGTCTCCATGTGAGCCCCTTAATGGACATACAAACTGCAAATACATCCTTCAACTCTATGGGTGGTCCTTTCCATTTTTTGGATGCTTCTTGTGAGCTTTTAATCATTTTCTGTGAATTCTCCAGAGTATTTCAGGGCATGATTTTGAGATCTGATTTTACATTTCCCATAGGAATGCAGTTGGGACACAGATAACAACGCAATCAAGGTTTTACTAACATCTGCCGTTTACCACATGGTTTCTGGCATCTTTGCTATTGTCAGTATATTGGATAATAGATTAGTAATCTTTCCTACTATGATAACAGAGTTCTATTCTGAATACATCCCCATGAGTCAATCTTTTTGGTCGAATGGAAGACACAGTGAGGATTAAACCCAGGGTCTGTATACACTGGGCGAGCATTCTGTTACTAAGCGACATTCCAGCCTTCCACAAATAAATCTTGATGCATCAGTCTGGTGGGTTTCTCAGAGTACAGGAAGTGAATGCACACAGCCTAAGCCAGTGCTGGAAGACTCCCAGCCTTGGAGCCTCCTCCATCACCCACCATGGCTTCACTAGGGACGTGTGGCTGCCTCTGTTGGTGCTGCTGTTTACCAAAGAAAACTTCTTCGATGATGCTTCCATCACAGCTTTTTTTTTTGTTGTTGTTGTTGTTCCTGCTTGGGCTAGGCCCAGCTGTGATACAGTAGGGCGTGAAGGAGATAAAGCAGGCTAATCAAGGCACCTCTGGGCAGAGGAGCTTGCCAATTTAAGTCTCGGAATTCCTTTTGATAACAGTTTTATTCTTTTCTGTTCAGATAGCAATCCTCAGGAGTGAGCTGTGTCACGTTGTCACTCAGGGAGCCTGCTCATCCCACAGGTGCTGATGCTGCAGGCTCGCTCCTGCTGACCGTGTCATGGGTGCTGGTGCTGCAGGCTCGCTCCTGCTGACCGTGTCATGGGTGCTGGTGCTGCAGGCTCGCTCCTGCTGACCGTGTCATGGGTGCTGGTGCTACAGGCTCGCTCCTGCTGACCGTGTCATGGGTGCTGGTGCTACAGGCTCACTCCTGCTGACAGTGTCATGGGTGCTGGTGCTGCAGGCTCGCTCCTGCTGACCGTGTCATGGGTGCTGGTGCTGCAGGCTCGCTCCTGCTGACCGTGTCATGGGTGCTGGTGCTGCAGGCTCGCTCCTGCTGACAGTAGCCATGGGTGCTGGTGCTGCAGGCTCGCTCCTGCTGACAGTAGCCATGGGTGCTGGTGCTGCAGGCTCGCTCCTGCTGACCGTGTCATGGGTGCTGGTGCTGCAGGCTCGCTCCTGCTGACAGTGTCATGGGTGCTGGTGCTGCAGGCTCGCTCCTGCTGACCGTGTCATGGGTGCTGGTGCTGCAGGCTCGCTCCTGCTGACCGTGTCATGGGTGCTGGTGCTGCAGGCTCGCTCCTGCTGACAGTAGCCATGGGTGCTGGTGCTGCAGGCTCGCTCCTGCTGACAGTAGCCATGGGTGCTGGTGCTACAGGCTCGCTCCTGCTGACAGTGGCGCCTTCAGCACCAGGCCTCACTCTGGTCTGCAGCAGTTGTTTGTTTTTCCAGTCTGGTGTCAAGAAGTGTTTCGACAAAAGCTTACTCATAAACACAAGATTAGTGGGAGATAGCCATACAGAAAACGTCTTGATCATCACATAGGCTAATGTCTAATGCTGTCATTGATGTGACCACTTACTGTTCATCTACCCATCCTTTACCTTTTCATCCACTCTACCTACCCAACTATCTACCCATCTGTTCATCTACTCATCCTCTACCCAACCAACCATCTAAGCACCCACTCATTTATCACCCACCCATCTCTCTATACGTCCACTTATCTACCCATACATGCACACACTCACCCATCCATCCACCCACAATCCATCATCCGTCTATTAACCCATCCATCCTCATCTATCTATCCATCAATCCATCCATCCACCCACCCATCCATCCATCCGTCCATCCATCCATCCATCCATCCATCCATCCATCCATCCATCATCCATCATCTATCTATCCATCCATCCATCCATCCACCCACCCACCCATCCATCCATTCATCCATCCATCCGTCCGTCCGTCCGTCCATCCATCCACCCATCCATCCATCCATCCACCCACAATCCATCATCCGTCTATTAACCCAGCCATCCATTCATCCCACCATCCATCCACCTATCCACGAAGCCATTCATCCATTCACCCATCTATCCAACCATCAAACCAACCAACCAACCAACCAACCAACCAACCAACCAAACAAACAAACAAACAAAAACCCCCAACCAATCAAACAACTATTCCTACATACAGCAAAGATCCCACAAATATATATCATGTGCCAGCTGTATTACTAAGGGTTGGCTGCTCAGATATGAATCTGATTCATGGTTTCATACTTAAAGTCGTTTGAAATTCTAGAGCCCTTTAGAAAATCAGTTGAAACTGTTGGATCTTCTTCCCAGAAAGTCTTGCAGCCCACAGGCACAAACAAACACAATTTTGTGTGTATGACTCCCCTTCAGACCAGCCATAGCTCTCCAGGGGATCATTACTAGATTAGCGTGTCTGGAATCATTGTTATTCCAGTAAATGAAAAATATGAAGGGCTGGAAGATGGTTCAGCAGGTGAAGTGCTTGGTGTGTGAGCTTGGTGACCCAAGTTCAGATCCCCAGCACCTACATAAAAGGCTGGACATGGCAGCCGGCCGTGAGAACCCAGCACTGAGAGGTAGAGGCAGAGGAACCTAGATTCTTTGAGTGGTTCTGTCTGGAAACAAGAGTACCTGGGAAATCCGAGTGTACGGTTGATTGTGTCGAGACAGAGCCTCACTAGGCAGGCAGCCCAGACTAACCAACGGTCTCCCGATCCTTCTGGCTTGGCCTCCAGAGTGTGGTTTACAGGTATGTGCCACCATTCCCCAGTGGATGCGTTGATTTTGACAGGGACTGGCTCCTCACCTATCCAAATTCTCAGTGTTCTGGCTCTCCCACAGGTCCAGGGAAGCCAGTGGATGCTCCTTGTGGCCTTCAATTTGTGGAAGGTCACACAGCCCAGTCATGGATGGCTGGGGTTCTTATGAAGCAAATCTAAATTAGTATTGCCCATAAGGGGGACTTTAGTGGGTGAGTAGGTCATAGAGTTGGAGTCCTGAAAACTGGGATTAGTGATGGTATAAAGGATCCCCCACCAGACGCTTTTAACACTGTCGCATGAAGCCACAGAGAGAAACTAGACATGCATGGGTAGGCGGCGGTCCTCAGAGGACACAGCATCTGGGGCCTCTTGGCTCCCAGGACTGTCACAAGGGATGTGCACAGCGTGTAAGCCCGTCAGCTCACAACTCCCCTACTTTTATTGTTATCTCTACAAAGGAACTCAGGCCCAAAGAGGTGAAGCCATTTGCCTAAGTCACACAGCTAACAAAGCGGTGGGGCAGGATTTGAACCTGTGCTCTACCCAGTACCTTCCCCACTCACTGTCTTGAGACTGTAGTGACATTCTGGGCCTTGACGAATTAGAATATAGCTCTGCGTTAGGATTCTGGGTTTCCAATTGTTAGCTTTGCCCCTTCAGCTCCCAGGTTTCCACCAGAGGAAAGAGGTACGGGGAGTGGGTTTTCTCAATGACTGGACCGTCTTTTCATGAGTTCTCCCTGCAGCCCACAGGCAGGGCCACCTGGGTGGGGTGGGGAGGCCAGGGATGCTAAAGGCTCAGCTTTGCAGAGGTGAAACTGTTGAGGGTCCTGGGGCATGCTCTCCCTGGCTGGAGCCAGTGTGCTAACAGCCCCATCTCTCATGAGCTCTGGGTTTGCCCAAGGTAAGAAAATAAGCCCTGAATCGAGGGAAGGAGGACGCTGCTTGTGTTTTCAAAACAGAAGTAGCCTCCCTGTTGCTATGAACAAACTTCGTGTTTTCAGAGTTTAAATGTTTTCTTTTAGTGACTCACATAAAAGGCACACAGCCTCTTTGTAGACACATGGAAGCCTGTACCAGAGGGCCAGGGGCCGGGACAACCTGTCTGTAGCCTTTGAAGGCTGGAGGGGCTGGCATTCGGGAACCCATCCTGCGTCACAGGCAATCCTCCAAAGGTCTGCTACGTCTGCAGCAAAGGTGTATTCGTGCACAAGTATGGGAGAGGACTTAAAAGCAGCTGTGCCCCGGTGCTCTGAGGGCTACATTGTCCACCGTGGCCCCGTAATTTTGCGCTATTCTGTTTCTGAGGAGCTGTTGACGCACAAGTAGATACCCAAACGGACTTTGATTAATTTGGTTTTGCCATTTCGTCTTGGGTTCTGCCCTCAGTTCGCGCATGATTTCTGTTTTTAAGTAGCTTTGTAGGGTCCAGGTCCAGTCTGTGGACTCTGTTCTGGGCTCCTGGGCGCGGGGCCTGGGATGGTCTGGGCCTTTGCAGAAACATCCATGCAGAGGAAGCAGAGGCCGCTCTGGTCGCTCTGCCCATGTGGCTGTGTGCCACTGGGGAACTGACTTCAGCTCTCTGAGCTTCTGACATGGGATAAGACGTGGCATCTGCTAGGCGGAGTCTGCAATACTGGACAGAAACACTGTCTCAGGGGCTCCAACTGCTACCAGCTTCTACCAGCTACTGCCGGACCTCCTCTTCCTCAGGGAAGGTGTTGCCTTCCCAGGCTCCCAGAGTGAGGGCCCCGCAAAGGCTCAGCCTCTCCATGGAGCAACTATCCTTAATTGAAGAACACCTGGGCTTGGGGCTGTGAGGACAGACTGGTGTGAAAAAGGACACAGAACGGGGCTGTTCCTCAGGTACCCCTTTGGGCTCCATGAAACGTGGCCCAAAGTGCCCTGCTGTCACCTGCAAATGCCATTGTTCCCTTGGGCATGGTGGGACATGGCCTCCCTATAACAACTTCATTCTAGATATCAGGAGACTTCCACCTCCCCATTGGTCCTCACTGGGCTATTCCCACTCTGATCACCCTCTTTACCCACCTCTGCAAATTTTTCCCAAACCAACTCCTGTTTTGCATATGGGGAAACTGAACACCCAGAAGCTTACCTGAGCCCACACCCGGATCATTCCAGACTCCGCCCTAGGTTCCAGACTCCACCCCCAGGTCCAGGCCCTGTCTGCCCAGCTGGCCCCAGTGGGTTGCTGGCTTTTGCCATCTGCCAGGCCTTAGACTTCAAATTCCCCCTTAAAACAAGAGCAAAATCAAACTCCCAAAGCATCCATGTTAGTTTGAATGAGAATGCCCTGGGCTCACATGTTTGTATATTTGGTCCCCAGTTGGTGGAACCACTTGGGAAGGATTAAGAGGTGTGGCCTTGGAGAAGATCATTGGGGGATGACTTTTGAGGTTTCAAAAATCCACACCATTCCTGATTAGTGAGCGTGCACTCCCTCCCTCCCTCCCTCCCTACCTCCCTCCCTCTACCTCATAGTTATCTCAATGCCTAAGCTCTCAGCCACTGCTTAGTGCCGCACCAGAGCCTGCTGCCATGTTCCCCACCACGATGTCTGGGCCCCAACCCTTTGGAACTGTGAGCCCCAAATGAAAGGCTTTCTTTGATAACTTGCCTTGGTCATGGTGTCTTTGTAGCAATAGAAAAGTCGTTAAGACATGAGGTGATACCAGGGAATGAAGGATTACCTGACAGTGTGGGCTTCTGGAGGTGTGTGGACACATTCGGGACTTCGGACTAGGAAAGTGGTCGAGAGCTGTAAGCTGAGCTCGATGGACCTCAGGAGAAACACGGACAATGACCGTGCTGACGTGGAGGCACCTCTCAGAGGTTTCAGAGGGAAGCAGTATTAGCAGCTGGGCGAGAGAATATTCTTGTGATACTTGACAAAGAATATGTGGCGGTTGTTTCTCTCCCTCTCTCTCTTATTCTAAGAATTTGAGGCTAAATTGAAGAGTTCTGGAGTAATTTTTGTTGGCAGAGGAGCTCTCAAGACAACCTAGTTTTGACTGTGTTATTTGGTCATTAGTGAGCACTCTTACACAGACTACAATTAAAACAAGCAAGCAGGGTAAAAAGAAATATGAGGTTGGCGGTGGTGGCGCATGCCTTTAATCCCAGCAGACGCGGGTGGATCCCTGTGAGTTCGAGGCCATCCTGGACTACAAGAGCTAGTTCAAGGACAGGCTCCAAAGCTACAGAGAAACCCTGTCCGAAAAGAAAAAAAAAAAAAAAGAAAGAAAGAAAGAGAAAAGAAATATGAAATGTACAGTTTGATGAGAAAAAGAACAGCAGAGAGTGTAATATTGGAGCCAAGTCCTTGAGAAGTTTAAAGATTGGCCTGATGCTAAACGGACTAAAGGGAGAGGAGACCTCAGGGCAGAGGTCACCCCACCCAGCTAAGCTTCCAACATGTAAACCAGCAATTCCTAAGGAATCTTAGGCTCCTAAGGAGAACAAAAAAGCAAAGGAAAACTTATTCAACGAAGGAAATTATCAATAAATCAAAGCTTATTGAATGTAATTTAAGGAGGGGCCCAGGCTCCATCCGAAGCAGGCAGCAGAACGTGGCAGCACTGAGCATGTGGTTCTGATTTTAGAGTCATGAAGGGTACAGGAGTGAAGGCATTTGTGTAAAGGATACGTGTCAGGGCTGTCCCTGCACGGAGGCTCAGAGAGGCCATTCCGCAAAGCTGGGAAGGTGAAGCTGGATTACCGTGGAGACCCCAAGATGTTGGATATTCGAGAGCCATGGGATACCTGCTGAGGAAAGCTGCTAACTGGGAGTGGAACAAGCATAAGAGAAAGAAGTGTGTGCAGTCAGCAGAAGTTTAAGGGAGGAGCCATCTAAGCTCTTTGACGCTGGACACGGAGCTACAGGGTTTAGAGTTTGGGTTTCAGTCTTGCTTTGGTCCAGTATTTCCTCAGACTGCTCTGTTCCCTGCGTTTTGGAACAGGCATATTCTGTGCCACTTATACAATTGTATACATTGGAAGTATATGATCTGCTTTTTGAATTTACAGGTTACAGTTAAGAGATTGTCTTGCATCTCAGAAGAGACTTTAGACTTGTTTGTTTGTTTGTTCATTTATTTATTTATTTATTTATTTGAGACAGGGTCTCTCTGTGTAGCTGTGGCTGTCCTGGAACTAGCTCTGTAGATCAAGCTTGCCTCAAACTCACAGACATCCACCTGCCTCTACCTCCGAGTGCTGGGTTTTTAAATAGTGTTAAGACTGAACGACTATGGGGACTTTTGAGGTTGGAATGGATGTGTTCTGCATAATGATAAGGTGCCAAGCCTGTGGGGCCGGGGAGTCGAGTGTGCTGTTTGAATGAGAAGGACCAGTCCGTTGCCTCCCTGGGTCCAGTTACTTTCTGTAAGGGAAGGGTTTGAACGGAGGCCGAGCAGAGGGGAGAAGAGAGACTTGCTGTCAGACAGGTTGGTCCTCTAGGATACTGTGTGACCTTGGGAAAATAACTTGACCACTCTGGTGCTGTGAAATAGAAAGGTTAGAACAGCCTGCGATCATGAATGACAGGCGGCATTCTGAAGGGTCAGGCTGTGCTGCGGTTTGCAGTGTCCCTGTTGTGGAGAAGCACTGGGAAGCTCGTCCCAGGGTTAGAGTGAGGGAGGAAGGGTGGGGCTTTCAAGGGATAATTCTGTCTGAAGTGTTCCCTGTTCGGGACGACTAATGCCATCATTGCTGACAGGCAGAGCTCGGCCCCCTCCTCCTAGCCCTTCTGTGGCTTCATCTCCGTTTCCCACCACGAGAAGCAGGAAGCCCACCAGACACCACGGTTCCGGACCACTTCCTGCCTCTGGACCCCAGGGCCGCATACACTTCTGATTATGAGTATAGACAAAGATAGGCAGTGACAGACATGACTGCCACAGGTGATGACAGACACGTCCACGGCCACAGGTGATGACAGACACGTCCACAGTCACAGGTGATGACAGACATGTCCACGGTCACAGGTGATGACAGACATGTCCACGGTCACAGGTGATGACAGACATGTCCACTGTCACAGGTGATGACAGACATCCACTGTCACAGGTGATGACAGACATGTCCATCGTCACAGGTGATGACAGACACGCCCACGGTCACAGGTGATGACAGACATGTCCACCGTCCACGGTCACAGGTGATGACAGACACGTCCACGGTCACAGGTGATGACAGACACGCCCACGGTCACAGGTGATGACAGACACGCCCACGGTCACAGGTGATGACAGACACGCTCACGGTCACAGGTGATGACAGACACGTCCACTGTCACAGGTGATGACAGACACGTCCAGTGTCACAGGTGATGACAGATACGTCCACTGTCACAGGTGATGACAGACACGTCCACGGTCACAGGTGATGACAGACATGTCCACTGTCACAGGTGATGACAGACATGTCCATGGTCACAGGTGATGACAGACACGTCCACTGTCACAGGTGATGACAGACATGTCCATGGTCACAGGTTATGACAGACATGTCCAGTGTCACAGGTGATGACAGACATGTCCATGGTCACAGGTGATGACAGACATCCACTGTCACAGGTGATGACAGACACGTCCACGGTCACAGGTGATGACAGACACACCCACGGTCACAGGTGATGACATCACGCCCACAGTCACAGGTGATGACATCACACCCACGGTCACAGGTGATGACAGACATGTCCACTATCACAGGTGATGACAGACATGTCCACTATCACAGGTGATGACATCACGCCCACTGTCACAGGTGATGACAGACATGTCCACTATCACAGGTGATGACATCACGCCCACTGTCACAGGTGATGACAGACATGTCCACTATCACAGGTGATGACATCACGCCCACGGTCACAGGTGATGACAGACATGTCCACTATCACAGGTGATGACATCACGCCCACAGTCACAGGTGATGACATCACACCCACGGTCACAGGTGATGACAGACATGTCCACTATCACAGGTGATGACAGACATGTCCACTATCACAGGTGATGACATCACGCCCACGGTCACAGGTGATGACAGACGCGTCCACAGTCCACTGTTACAGGTAATGACAGATGTGTCCAATTGTCCAAAACTGTGAGGCTGGGCTCCCCGCCCCGGCCTTTGTCCTCCCATCTCCTTTCTCCTCTCCTCCCTCCCTCTATTCTTTTTCCCCACATCTCTCTCTCCTTCAATCTCCCCTCAGTCCCCTCCCTCCATTCTTCTCCCCTTTCTTCCTATCTTATTCCTTCTCTTCATCTCTTTCCTCCCCTCCTCCTCTTTCTCTATTTCCTTTCCCTGTTTTCTTCCCCTTTCCTTTCTGTCCCCTCTCTCTCCTCATCTCTAAGCAGTTTTAGGCAGCATGACTTCAGACCCCAAGGAACTTCAGCTCGGTCCCAGCTGTCAGCCCCAAGCTGGCTGCCTGGGCACAACTTCCTGTCTATGGTCTTAGCATCCTCGTCGGCCATGGGTGAGCCGTTCTAGCCACATTCTTAGTGGAAGCACTTACTATGGGTCACACACACCAAGGACTGCTATGTCATCTGGAGACCAAGGACTGGGATCAGCCTGGTGGGACTGCAGCTCTGCTGTCCGCTGGCTGGGGGGTGTCAAGTAAAAGACTCATCAAGAAACAAGTATAATAAACAAGAATAATAAAGATACCTGTCTGCCAGCGGTGCTGTGAGGAGGATCAAGTATTGAGTGTCTAGCACTGTGAAGGCCATTCACTGAATGCCCAGTACCGTGCCTGGTTCTTGGCTGCTTCAATAATGCTGCTGGTGGTGGTGATGATGTAACCAATAAACTAGGCAATATTAGGTGCTGGGGACAGACTAGGGACGAAAGTTGCTCAGGGAGTTCTCAGTCTGAACATGAGACACCTAGCGGGTGGCCCAGCATGGTCAGTGCCTGCTGTGATGTGGAAATCCAGGGCATTCTGTAGTTAGCCCGTGGAGGCTTCCTTGGGTGAGGAATCAGCCTCGAAGAAGACCTGGAGGTCATCTGGTCACAACAGCGACAGGAATAGCACTCGAACTAGGAACAGCAGATGGGAGGGCCTGGAGTTTGAGACAGATCTTAGAGGGGGGCAGGTCTTCAGGACTTACTCCCAACGCCAGCAACCTGGTTTCAAGGCTCCATTTGCAGCTCCCAGCCAAGGGGCGGGTCATCCCTAGTGGGCTGCTACCATCCAGGAGCGCAGCTTGGCTGGCAGGCTCGGTCTCCTTTAGCGCCCCCACGCCACACAGCTGGCGCCCCCGCCCTCTGCTCGCCGTTTCCTGCTCCTCCCTCCTCTCCCGGCTCCAGCTGTTTGTCTAGCTGAGTTCTGTCCCTGTCCGGCACAGAACTCTGGACAGAGTGGGACTCTTAGGATGTGCCTGGGGACTATGCTCCGCGGGGCTCGGAGGAAATTTTGCGTGAATAGGAGAAACGGTTCCAAGCAAACAGCCCTTACCAGCACAGCTGTGTGACCAGGAGAAGGAAGCCTGAAGCCACAGGAACCACAGGGGAGACTGGGGAGAAGGTACCGCGGCGCTTGGTGTTCAGACCTGCAGAGGGCGGGAAGGGGCGCACCGGCGGGGACTGGAGCGCTTCTCCTAAAGAGGTGCCTGTCAAGGTTCCCAGGGTTGAGTCAGATCTGAAGAGCGACGCTGGTGCTTGTGAAAACCAGCGTAGCTGTCGCGGGTCCATCCTATCCCGAAACCCGCTGGAAGCCAACTTGTGCCTAACTAGAGGCAATCTCCTACAGGCTCTCCGTGTTCTCCAGGGGAAGAAAAGGTTGTCCTGGGGCGCATGTAACTGCTGTCGGGTCTACTTCTCATTTTGTTTTTATTATTACGAGCAAGACGAGAGAGCAGCTTCGCAATGGACGCTTTATGGAATAGTTGTGCTTTGTGTACTTGTCCTGTGGATACAACTCCATAGATGGAGATGCCACTCTGTCTCTCTGTCATCTCTTTCTCTCTGTCTCTCTCCCCCTATCCAGATGTGCATGCAGATGGAGGAGAACATGGGGTCCTTGAGGCGATGTCTCTTACAGATTCAGAGGCTGGCCGGTTTAGATAGCCAGAGATACCTAGTGACACCCCGACTCAAAAAAAAAGATTCGTTTTATTTCTATTGATGTCTACATGTGGCAGTCTCTATGTGGGTTTGTGTGTATAGGTGCAGGTACCTGAGGAGACCAGGGGGGCATCAGCTTCCCCTGGAACTGGAGTTACAGACAGTTGTGAGCTGCCGTGTGGGTGGCTGGGAATTGAACCCGGGTCCTCTGCGAGAGCAGACAGAGCTCTTAACTGCTGAGCCATCTCTCCGGCCCCTCACTACCCGTTTTGAGATATGTGACTGTCTGACCGAGACAGTTTCTACCTGCAGACACTCCCTATGGTGTGGTTTGGGGTTCGGTAGCCTGGGAGGCCCCCATGGCTATCTGCCTCCTGCCTGAGATGCCTCTACTTGTGCCTCTTTCCTCTTTGATGGGGGGTCTCTCACTGGGATCCTGGGCTTGTTGGTTAGGCTAGGCTGGCCGGCCTGGAAGCCTTCCTGCTTCTGCCTTCCACGTGTGGACCACCACATCTAGCTATTTATGTGGATTCTGTGCAGGCAGAACAGGCCATCTCTCAACCACTGAGGCGTCTCCCTGATTTTCTATAGTGGGTCTGTAGAAAATAGACTTGTTATCTCTGACTCGCTTGTGTGAGCCTCCCTCCTCCCCACCATGTTCATATTTTCTTATTGATATCTAAAAGTTCTTTGCATATGGAAGACAGGAGCTGTTTGGCCAATTCTGCCTGAAAGCATCACACTCCCTCTGCTCCCATCCTAAGGCATTTACAGCGAGGGAGCTCTAGTACAGAAATCACTGCCTACAGCCACCTGGAGAGTTTGATGTCCCATGTATGTATGTGGCTCAGAGAGGGCAGGTTTCAGGTCTGAGGTCACACAGTGAGGAAGTGGTGGAGGAGCCCTTGTGTTTGCTCAGTGTCTTAAGAAAGCCCCAATTCCCCTTTGCTTCCCTCTCCTTCCCCTTTCCAAGGGGATCTGTGGTTCTTGCTTCTGTCAAAAGAAAGGCAAGATGGGCTCTGTGCCTTGCTGCTGTGGTGTGCCTGGTCGGGTCAGACTGTGGAAAGGGTTGACTCAGCATTCTCTTTTGAAAGGTTTGGTTTAAACCTATGAGGGGCCAGTCACGTGGGAGGTGGGTGCTATCTCTGAGAGCCAGAGGTGGTGACTCTGGACTCCCCCAACTCTTTGAGGAGTAGACGAACCCCACACGGGCCCCTTTCTATAAAACTCAACTCTTTTGCTGGTGGAGAAGTCTCTACACCTCTCCCCCACTGATCCACCTCCCCCATCACAACTCCTCCCCCACTTGTCATCTTGTCTGTCTCCTAGCAACCTGGGAGTTCCTAGACCACAGCTCAGTTTTATGTCTTCTGGGTCCTCCATCCTCTGCATAGGAGTTTATGCACAAGACAGAATCCCCTGGGTCCATGGAGAAGTTT
Source organism: Arvicola amphibius (assembly GCF_903992535.2). NCBI lineage: Eukaryota > Metazoa > Chordata > Mammalia > Rodentia > Cricetidae > Arvicola > Arvicola amphibius. The sequence continues at coordinate 121,893,792 of NC_052056.1, forward strand.
CACCATCTGCAGAGGGGGCTGGGAGAATGGACTGTAGTCCCGTCTCTTAGATGTTTGAGTAGGAATGACAGCTTGAGTTGGCTTTCTGCACTCAACCATAGCCACATGATGAGGGTTCTAGTAACACCCCCAGTTTGCCAATTAGAAATCCGAGGCCTCAGAAGGTCCAAGCACAGACTGCCACAGATTTCATAGGGCTCCACACTACAGAGGTGGGTTTATGCCTCAGATTCCACTTCTGTAAAATGATGTTCCGAACAGGAGCTACCCTGTAGGATTGTCACAAAGGTTAAATGACAGGACCGACAATGCTTAGCAGATGATGATCCTCTAGGCTCTGAATATTATTACTTCATATGACCATGGCGCTTGACCATGCCTGTGTCATCTATCTGAGCCATACAGAGGCCAGTATGGAGTGTGTGCACACACACACGCACATGACTGTGTGTGTGTGTGAGGTGGGGGGCAGTGCAAATGCTGAATGTCCTCCTATCACTGTCCACTGTCCTGCCGTGAGACAGGGCCTGTAACTTAACTGGCAGCTCACTGTTTTGCTAGACGGGCTGGACATCAAGCTCCCAGAATATACATACCTTTGCCCCCCAATACTGAAGTTACAGACACACACACAGTCACGTCTGGATTAACGTGGGTTCCAGAGATTTGAACTTGGATTTTTAAGCTTGCAGAGCAAGCTTTCTCACCCTCCGAGCCGCCTCCCCAGCCCTCAGGGAAGTTTCTTAGAGCTCAAGCGTCTGTGAGCCAGGCTCTCCGAGGGTGACCCGAGGGCATCTATGTGTCAAACAGGCGCCTCGGAGACATCGATGCTCTTCGTACTTGAGCACAGCTGACAGGAACACTCGAATGTTTTCCTGTTTCGCCCTCTGCCCAGGTTTCTGACGCTTTGCTGTGTGTTTGAGTTTCTTTTCCCTTTCTAAGCAAATCTCCACAGACCTCCGTGGAGCCACACATTCTGTGTCAGCAGCTGAGGCCAGGAGGCTGTGTGGAGAAGTGAAACTGTCTTATGGGACACAGCGTGTCTGATCGGACCCGCTCCCCCGGGCCCCGGGTGGGGACTTTGCAGTTACTTTAAGCGACAGAATTCGCTTATTGAAGTAAAGCAGGTGGAAAGAAACAAACTGAAAACCAACAGAAACCTGGTTTCTCCACAAACAGAAGGGTGGCCCACTAGAGAGGCCCCATGACTCTGCAGGGGGGCCTGCAAACTCCCGGGTATCAAGAGATGCGTGTTCCAGACATTTGCTGGACCTGTGTGATCACAGGAGAGGCATTCCCATTGTCTGGCCGCCACTGCATTCCTGGCAGGAGGAGACTGTGCTGTATAAGCTTGTGTGAGCTTCAGGAACAAATAGACCCAAGCACACTTACTGCCCCAAACACGGAAGAGACAGCACAAGGCAGCCAGTTCTTTTTATCTTCTGGTTCTCTCCCTGAGACCTTTTTTTTCTTTAATCTCCCCTTTCCCATGAGTCTTAGCATGTTTCCAAGGCCATTTCTAAACTCCTGGGCTCAAGCAATTCTCCTGCCTCGGTTACCCAAGTGCCTGGAATGGCAGGTGCACAGCACAATGCCTGGCTTAAGGGACATGTTTTAGAGTGGAGGATCCCCTGTCCTGGGAGTCAGTGACCCAACTGGCAGCTCCACGCTCCCATTGGTGGCATTCTGGTAGGCCCAGTGGTAGATGGGAAAGTGTGAAGGTGTCTGACTGCCTGGCTAGATTCTTCCTCCTGGGAACCTCTGTGAGGTAGTCTCCCGGCTCCCACTGAAGTGAGGTGCTGATTGGCTAGGTGACATTCCAGAGGCTCTTGATGGGGTTAATCTGTGTCCCACAGGTGGCCCTTTCTATGCTACCTCCAAGAGGGAGGCGCTGAGCCAGCCCTGGGATACATGGAAAGGGCTGTTTGTGGCATCCTCTTTGTGCTGCTTCCGGATTCAGGGCCCTGTGCTGTTTCTGGGCTCAGGCAATAGTAGGACACCGGGCAATCTATTTCTCTCAGAGTCTCAACATTTTCGCAGCAAGGGTCACAAGTGAGATTGGAAAAGAGCGGTACTGCCGAGGGTGGAGTGGGTTTGCACGGCGCAGCTGTCACAGAAAGAAATGCTTGCAACTGAAGTCAGCAGTTGGCCAGAGATCCCAGAGTAGGCTGCTGCAGGATTCAGCTCTCAGCCTTGCCCCTTGACCTCCTCATCCCGATTGTGGGACCAGATACTCCAATACGCACAGAGGGCAGAGTACATTGTGTGCCTCTCTGAGGAAGCCCGGACTTGGAAATGCACTTGGGCAGATCTGAGCAGCCTTTGGCTCCAGCCAGGGACCTCTGCCTGGGCTCTGGTGAGGGTGCCTGGATGTCCTCTCCACATGCTGTGGAAATGCTGGAAGTACCCATAGCTGAGTCAGCAGGGCTCAGAATCACTTCTTCTTTCTTGAGGGTACAGGTTCTGAGTTCTCAGCCCAGGCTGGTGATGGGGTAGTTCTTGTGCAAGGAGGTGGGTGGTCAGGGAAATCAATGCACAGAACGGCTGGGCACACCCAGCGTTCCTCTGGGGCTCATGGATGACAGGGGCAGTGAGCACACGAGGAGAGGCTGCTGAGGGATGGTGCTAGCAGGCCCTGCATTGCAGGCCTGTGTTCTAGCTCAGCTCCCTGGCCTCAGTCTCTTCCTCTCAGAGTTGCTTAGGTTGCCCTGCTCTTTGGTCTGTAGTCCATGCTCAGTGAGTGGGCCAGGGTCGTGGTTAAGGACAGACGCTCACCCCTGTTGCATGAACTTGTCAGAACAGTCTCCAGAGTCCGAGTCCCTCCATGAGAGAGGGATGGGTTTGGGTGCCGTCCTAGTTTCTTACTTACTGTGACAAACACCCTGGCCAAAAGCAACTTAGGAGAAGAAAAGATTTATTCAATTCACAGTTCCAAAGTACCCTGTACGTGGAACTTCTCTGTGTCTCAGCAACTGCTCCCAAATAACCACTCAAAGGCTTAACATTAATTGTAAATGCTCAACCAATAGTTCAGGCTTATTACTAGCTAACTCTTACATATTTATTTATCTACCATCGGCCACATGGTAATACTGTCTTTCAATGTGACACATTCATCTTGCTACTCTCTGTATCTCTCGAAACTCCTGAGACTCCGTGCTTCTCCCTCCCAGTGTCCTCTGTCCGGCTGTCCTGCCTATACTTCCTGCCTCACTACCAGTCAGTCAGCTCTTCGGCTAAACCAATCAGAAGTCACCTTGGCAAAGAAACATCTTCACAGTGTACAAAAAGATGATTCTATAACACCACCCCGAAGTCACAGCTGTCAAGTGACTTTCTGCTATCTAAGAATAGGTGTGTTGATTTTGCCTATCATTGCAGGCTACCCTGAGGGCAACCCAAATGGTAAGAGTTCTGGGCCATTTCTCTGAGGAGCACAGCAGGGAGCAATGAGCGCCAGTGTGGGTGGGGCTGAGGCAGGTATAAGGAGAGGGCAGGTCTGGTCTCAGCTCTGGGCTCTGGCACTGAGGTGGGTTCAGGTCCCTGCTTTAGCGGGTAGGAGCTGCTGACAGCAGGTGACTGTGCTCTTGTGGAAGAGGTGGTGGTAAGATACAGTCAAGTTTGCTGGTAGGTTTGTCAGTGAGGCCACCTGTGCCAACTGAGGCGGTAACCAGCTGCCCAATCAGGCTGTCCTCTGCCAGATCTCAGATTCTCCATCTCTGTCCCCTCAGTAGAAGAGCATTGGCTGCCAGGCAGTGAGGCTGCCTCTTTGTCCCTGCACACCCCACCCCCGAAGAAATGGACCCCAGGGAGCCTCATATGTAATGCAGTTGCCCTAACTCTGAGCCAGACCTCAGCCTCAGCCCTGGTTTCTTTTTTCTCTTTCCCCGTCCCCAGGGGATGGTGGAGGGCGGGTGAGAGGCCCAGAAAGTCTCACTAAGTTGCCCAGGGTGGCCCTTGAACTCACTTTCTAGGCCAGATAGGTCTGGAACTTAAGATGCCCCTGCCTTAGCCTCCGCAGTAGCTGGAATTACAGACCAGAGCTGCAAGGCCAGGTCTTCTAGACACATCTCCCCTGCTGTACTCTGTTGGCTAAGGCTGGTCCCAGGTCAGTGCAGATTCAGAAGGAGGGCAAATAGAGGCCTCTTGGTGGGAAGAATGGCTTGCACATGCTGTCAGGCACCGACTTCCAGGCTTTAACTAACAGACTTAAATCCTAGACCCGTTGGTGGTGACACCACCTCAGTTGGCCACTATACCACCCAAACTCATGGACCATCCCATTTCTCAGGTGGGAAAAATGAGCCAGGGAGGCTGTGGGTGAGCCGAGAGGCAGCCTTCATTCATTCTTGGGCATCTATTAAGTGCCTGCTTTGCTATCCGCCCATGACAGGGAATTTGGGAGGAGCCCGTCCTGCCTGAGGAGCTCCTAGCCTCTCAGGAAGACAACTGAGAAGAGACAGAGTGGAAGCTTGGAGCACACCACTCCTGGGGTGGGCACACCATCTGCCCGTCTGTCAAGGCTTTTTTGACCAAGAACAAATTGTTAGCGGCATCCACACTGGTGTGGGCCGGAGGCACTTGGTGGCCAAGGGTTGTAGGAGCAAAGGGGAGATGGATTTCACAGGAATGGCAGGAAACCAGTCCCCAGACAGGAAGCCCGTCTCTGAGCTGGGTTCAAAGCACAATCTGGCCTCAAGTTGCCCGAAGGGAAGCTGGCAGGAACAGGAGAGAGAGGGGAGCGTGGATGGGGAGTGGAAGACAAATGGCTCTGGGGTGTGTGGTAAAGTGGGCGGGGGGAGCAGAGAGAGGCTGCAGGCTCTGCAGGGCCTTGAAGGTCCCACCCAGTTTTCTGGGTGGCCTGACATGCTCCATTTTACCAGCATGGTATACCCACCCTCTTCAAACTCGGTGCTTACATTTGAAGTTGCGGAAATGGAAGATTCCAGACAACCAGAACTAACTGATGTAAAATTTGAAGTCTGAGGCTTTATGTGCTGGGTTGTTGGGCCGTAAACCAGATCATCAGCTCTGACCGGGGGCAGGGGAACTGCAGGATGTGTGTGGGGGACACAGGCACAGAGGTGGGAGGTGCTGAGATGGTGTTAGAGAGGGGTTTCCCGATGTGAGCCCTGGCCTGCCTGTCGTGTTCGGGGATTCCTTCCCAGCAGGGGCAATGCTCTGCACACACGCTGTGGCCAGCGGGCCTGGCTGGCATCACAGGGTTCTGTGGAAGGGAAAGAGACCAAACCACAGGAGGAATCGCTCTTGAGGGTATGTGGGTACTTTCAGTCTCCTTCATGACAGGCGCAGACTCCCAGGACCTAGGTCGTGGAGAAGAGGGAGTCAGTCTCTCCAGGATTGTCTGGAGGGACGGCTGCCTCGAGGCCTACCCAGTCCACTTCCCCCAAGGTCACACTTTGGGACTGACCACCTCAGACACACTCATGGGAAATGGGAGGGAGCCCGCTGTGCGGTGTGTGACAAGATGAATGGGACGGAGGGAGGCAGTGTCCTAGTGACACTGAGAAACGCGTTGTGACAATAGTTTGGGATGATTTAGCAGGGAAAAAAAAAATCCTTTAAAAATATTAACTAATGAGTTAAGTTTACTTTATATAGCTCATTTAAAGAGGTTGGAACTGGTCAGTGGAATTAGGCTAATCACATCGGTAGGGATGCAGGCTGCTGCCCCTGAGTGTTTGCTCTGATTACTCAGAAGTGCTTAGTCTTGGTGCTAGCTTGACGTTGTTTGCATCTTTGTTACTGGCTGATCCTTAGACACATGGGTTTGGTTAGACAGGATGTGGTAGGCAAACTGAACCCCCTTTCAAAAGGAGAGTTTTCTAGAAGCTGGGGTAGTACCCCTGTGCTATTAGGTGACTAAAAAACACTGGTAAAACAGCAGGTTGCTGACTCTCTAGATGCTTCTGCAACCACCAGTATGGCCATCTGGTCTACCGTTGGGGAGGGTAGCAACTGTTTGTTTCCTTGGGCTGTTGTGTGCAGAAACTAGGGACTCCTCTAGATCCCAGTGCCTTAAGGCTAAGGTTCTGGGTTGCTTCCCCAGAGCAGGAAACAGAAGTGTGGAGTGTGTGTGTGTCATCTGTCTTGGTGACCCCCATGGCCACTTATCTATCACCTTTGCTCTCCCTCTGCCTCCCTTCCTTACCCCAGGCATATGTCTGGTCTCAGAGGAAGGGGTCTGGGTGGTCCCTCCTCTCAGAAGCTGACTGTGGTGAGACCCAGCTACCACACTGTGGGAGGGAGTGTGCCTGCTGCCTAGTCCACACGCCCAGCAGTCTCACCCTGTGTCCACCACATCCTGGTGCTCTGTAGACACCGAAAGGGTGAACAAGGAAGTGAGCCTGACAGCAGAGGGACCCTCAGGGAATAGGATCTGGGACATCCCTGAGGCCTCCTCTCTCCTTCAGGGAAGAATAAACCTTAACCACAATTCTTGTGAGGGCTTGTGGTGTTTTATTTTGAAAATATGTGACATTAAGGGTGTGTGTGTGTGTGTGCAGGCATGCATTGGACAGCTTGAGGAGTTTGCACTCTTCAATACAAGTCTGTAAGTTTACAACATAAATGTAGCTTTTAGGCTGCACATGATGATGCAATAATGTCATCCCAGCACTCAGGAGGCTGCCACAGGAGGATGGGGGAGTTTTAGGTCACCTGAGCTTGACAGTAAGAGCCCACCTCCAAAAACAAACAAGTAACCCCCATTTGCAAAATAAATGGAAAATAACTTGAGGTCTCCATAAGCCTTTGGGCCAGCTCTAGAAGGAGGTGGAGGCTGAGGTTGGGCCCTGTCATGTGGCTGATGAGAAACTTGAAGGAGAATTGTGTTCTGTGGTCTGAAGGAGTCCCCAGCAGGTAACAAACCTTCTTCCTCTTGCCGCTCCTCCCCCCCCAAGGAAATAGGGACACAATAGAGAGGTTAAGTGACTTGCCCGAGACACACAGTGAGTGATTGGCCTGAGTCAGAGTTCGAAGCCGCAGTGCTTAACCGCAATGCTCACAAAGGTGTTACTTTGGCAAGATCTGTTTGTATCTGTCACCTCAGGTCTCTGGCAGGGCAGATGAGATCAGTTTCCTGGACAACGAAGAATCCTTCCTTGAAGAGCCAGGAGCCTGATAAGGGACAGAAATAAGTAAAAGAACGTTCTTAGGAGTTCTATCGAGGACCGTGGCTCAGACACCATCTTGGATGAGGTGAGGTTTGGATGGCCTCTATGTGTTGAGGGTGTGTTTCAGGATCCTGGTTGGGAGGAGCTCATTTTTATTTAAAAGTGGGTCCCTTTTCCATTGTGAATTTTTTTCTTTAAAATTTAAAGCTGTGCAGGAAATCAGTATGCTTGATTAGCGAGTTGGTGGCACCCCTCTCTCCTAAATTCGTGCTCTGGGCTCGCCTCTCACTCTCCTAGCTCAGGATGTCTTTGGGTATTTTCTGTGGCTGATTACTCCACGTTGAGGTTGGTGAATGGCAGGAGAGAATATTTTGGGTGCTCACCCTTAGAGCAGGCACAGAGCAGTGAGACCAGAACCCTGTTCCACGGTGGCAGTGATGGGTCTGGGAAGTGGCTCCATGGGTAAGAATGCTCCTCCTGCAAACATGAGAGTCCGAGTTCACATACCCTGCATCCATGTACAAAGCCGGGCGTGCTTGCTGTGCCTGTGAGTCCAGAACTGGGGGACATAGACGGGTGGGTCCTGAGGGTGCACTGGCAGGCCCTGACTATACAAACCAGTGGCCCTCTGATTTGGTGAGAGACCCCCCTCACAAGGAAAAAGGTGGAAGGTGATAGAAGAAGAAACCAGGGGTCCTGCTCAGGCCTCCTCATGCATATGTGCAGGGGTGCACACCACACGTGCAATAGCACAGATACTAATGGCTTTTCTGGGCCTCCACCATGGGCTGTGCACTGTTGTCCTGAGATCTGTTTTCCTCCTCTTACATCCTAGTACCCACCCTGTGAAGCACGTGCTGTCACTGCTTCACTTGGGGACAATGACACAGAACCCAAGCCCTCCGGGGGGCTACACAGCAGAACTGGCCTTTGGCCTGAAGGCTGGGCTTCCGAGTCGTGGCTGTTATCGCTACGTGCTGAATCCAGCTTTGGGGATCCATTCCTGGCTTCTTCATCTTTTAGCTGTGTGTTGTTGGGCAGCTTGCTTGACCCTCCAGAGCTTCAGTTTTCTCTCCTGAGGGGGGTCATCAGGGCTTTGGGGAGGCTGAGGATGAGTGAGAAGTGAGGGGAGTGTGAGGGACAGGCAGTGAGGGTCTCAGTGTTTCAAGGGTTTTCATTCCTGGCTCCAGACACAAGAGGCCTTGGAAACCTGAGCCAACAGAGAAGTCACAGCCAGGACTCTTGGCAGGAGTGCTAGGGAGCAGAGAGGGGGACAAAGGTTCCTCTGTCAGCCACTCAGGGCCTGGAGGGGCCTGATGGAAGAACCATGAGTGTTCCAAAGAACAAGACTCCTGCCCAGAGGCGGGCTGGCACTGTGGCCTGCCAGGCACTGCTCCTGGGCCAGGCTGAAAGATTCCTCTGGACTCTTCTTGAAGGGCTTGGGAAGTGGCTTTTCCTCCCTCCACCCTCCACCCAGGATTATTGTTATTTTATTTTAGAACCAAATAAAGATGGGTCGCATCTTCACTTTGGCAGATGCTAGGAGTCCTCATTACACCAGGTCACCTCCAGGTCACCATCCCTCAGGCTTATGATGACACTGGTCACCTGCCCTCCGCAGAGGCTGCCCCTCTAGCCTTGGCACTACTCTCTAAACCCCTGCCACCCAGCTGTACCCATGGAGTTACCTAGGGCCCAGAAGCGCGTCCGCCCAGTGCACTGCGGCTCTCCTGCTCCCTGCAGTAGCCCATGATGCAATGGATAATGTGGAAACTGAGGGCCAGCAGTGGACTAGCTCTCCCGACCAGAGTGAGAGCAGGTATTTCTGCCACTGGTGCTGCAGGTGCGGCCCGGCTGTGTGAAGACCTCTTGACCTTGGAGGATGCAGTTCACTTGCTTTGGAACAGCGTGGTTCTACCAAGTATGGCCAGCCCTGTTTCCTCATTATAAAAGCTCCTCAAAGACTTACCTAATAGGCACAAGGCCCAGAGTTCCATCTCAGCCTCCACAAGTCAACAAAGATGAAAAAAAGGGGATAACTCAAAGGAAAACTTAAAACAACAAACTCTGGAAAGAGGGAGTGGAGGGCTAAGGATTCAGTTGTAACATTGTAACACACATGGCAAAACTGCCTAAACACTGTAACATTAAGAGACTAGACAGATCCAGCGCCCGTCCCGCCCAACAGTAAGCAATGGGTATGAAGCTGTCCCCAGGCCCGTTACTGAAAAGCTTCAGGTGAAGCTAACAGTAAGATATTATGCAAGGAGGGGGTATGATTTACCATCTCCAAAATTGAATAAAGAAGGAAGGTGCATATATCTTTTATTTTATACAAAGGGTATGTGTGTGTGTGTGTGTATGTGTGTGTGTGTGTGTGTGTGAGAGAGAGAGAGAGAGAGAGAGAGAGAGAGAGAGAGAGAGAGAGAGAGAGAGAGAGAGAGAGAGAGTGAGTTCCCTTTGTAATTACTCAGAGGCTTCACAGGGTAACCTGGTACAGGAGCTGAGTGCCCTGGCAACAGATAGATCATAGTGTGGAAGGGGTAGGGCTTTTTGTTCTAACTCTTTAGAGTTTTAAATGGTTTGAACATCTCTAATTGGGTAAAGCTGTGTCACCTAGTCAGAAATCTAGTAATAAAAAGAGCTGAGACTTTTAGTTCTGAGTGGAGACCCTCTCGATAGTCATTGTGTTTGTTTTGAGTATGTGTAGCAGACTCCTAGGCCCATGGTCTCTGTGACCTTCCAGGACAAGCCTGGGATTTCAAATTACCTCCACTTGGTTCTAGCTCTTAGTGGTGTCACAGGGGAAGGGTCCTTGTGGGGCTTACGTCAGAATCACTCCTTTGTCTAGCTCCCCATCCTCCTGGTAGCTGCCATGGATGTCTGGTTGTCTCCTGTGGGCCAAGCTGACATTTCGGCACAGATCTGCTGCCTTTTCCCACAGCAATCTTGAGACTCAAACCCTTGGTAAGTGTTTTCAGGAGAGCGATGTGTCCTCCTGGCCTTCCTCAATGCTCACTTCCAACGCGTGCAGGCTTCTAGAGAAGTCAGTGACCCCAAGCTCAGTCCAGAAAGGCCTGATATGTCTTAATCTTGCTTGTCTCTGCCAGAACTTTCCCAAACACTGCCCCCCGCCGCCACTCTGTCACCAAACGACTTGCATTAAGTAACGCCTCTTCTGAAAGAGACTGCAGGTCAGGGCAAAGCTCTGGCCTTGTGTGCAAAATGCCCTGGGGTCCATCTCCAGTGTTGTGTAAGCCATGAATAGCAAACAAGCCACAGCTTTCCTGTGACATCACCCAAAGTCCCAGATGACCTTCTCCTGGGCCCAGCACAGGGGCTGCCCTTTTGCTGCTGGCTTGAACCTCCCAGGTCAAAGCCCTGGCCACTTCTGCCTGGGTGTGGGTCTTGGTTCTCTTCTCTGATCTTGCAGCCCGCCCTTGGCCCCTCTCTTTCTGGTTTCTCTCTCTTTCTCTGCCTACATCTTTCTTGTCTTGGTGTCTTGTCTCTTCCCCTAAGTTTCTCCCCCACCCCCTTTGTTTTTCTGTCCCTACCTCTGTGTCACCAGTCACCACCTTGGTCCACACTTCTTTTAGCTCCTCGGTGCTTGCTCCTGACTGTGGTCTCCAGCTCCACCAGGCCCTGACCTGCAGGAATCTGAAGAGAGAGGACTGGTCCTCTGCTTTCTTGAAGCCAAGGGCAGGCCAGCCTTGAGGACAGTGACCAGTGCAGTCATTAGGCCCTGGTAGGGGTACACTTGAGATTCTGCCACTGTTTGTTCTGAGGGCCGTGACTTATTTGGGACAAGGGGCTGCATTTTCTTATTGCACTGGGCCTGTTCATGACTCAGGTGGCTGTGTGGAGGTCATGACCTTTGACTTGATACAGAGGAAGTGCCACACTGAGCAGACTCTTGTTCATCTCACAGCAGGGGGTTACTGAACTCCTCCCAATTAAACAGATGAAATAAGTGTGGATCCAGAGAAGCCAAGCCACTTGCCCAAGGGCACACAGCTTGTGGGCCTGGTGGAATAAACCGATTCTGAAGGGAGGAGATTGAGCAGCACCTGCTACTTCAGTGGTCATAGGAGCCAGTGAGGTCACCTGCTTGCCTGTGAGCACAGAGATGAGAAGGAACTCTGTGCAGAATCAGCTGTCACAAGGGTGTCTCCTCACCAGGTGCCCAGCACGTGGCTGTCTTGGTGAGTAGCTCTCCAAGCCTTAGTTTCCGGACCTGTCAGGTGTGCATCGCAGAGCCCGCCTCCTGGGTCATTACTGGAACGCAGTGACTCAGGATGAGAGCTTGACTGGAAAATGAAGCTAGGTAGACCAAGGCTGAGCACTGTGAAGGAGAATGAAGTGTTCTAACAGTGTGGGTGCAGGAGTAACAGGTGTAAGGGGGACTGTCCGTGGCAAGCAGGAACTCTGTGAGCAAGTTTAGCTTGTGTGGTAAACCATATTAATAAACAAGAAGAGTCGGGACCACAGAGTTGACCCAGACAGTCCCCTACAATACAGGCTGTCAATAGTATCCAACTTGTGGATGCTGACATCATCAGGACATCAGCACTGTTCTGACGTTCCTGGGAATATTCTTAGAAGTTGATTTTTTCAGTTTTAAGACAGCCGCATATCATATATTCCTGCTGGACCGAACAGTTAGCCTTCCCTGGTACATCCAAGGGAAATGACTTTGTTGAACGGCTGTATGGTCAGTCTCTCCTGCGATACCCCAGGCTAGCTGTGGATAGGTTCCCAGGAGCCCTGTCCCATAGCCTGGACAAAAGCATTCTGATCTTAGCACCAGGAATCCGCCTCACTGTGGTTTGGGCTGTTCAGGGCCAGGACCACGTGACCTGGAAGCTCGCATCTCTTCCCTGGCCAGGAGCCTCGGAGGTGGAGGCCCCTGGGAGCAGTTCCGGCGTTGCTGTCTGGTCTGTTCCTTCCAGGTCCCTTCCTCCTTTCACCTTTACTTTAGGTTCCTCACACACAAACTTCTCCTTCGAACTCCCAGCCTCTTCTGGTCTGAGCCGGTACCTAAGCAAACGCCAGCCTACCACCCTAACACCGCTGTGAACCCCTTCCTCCGGAGGACTCAGGATGTCCTGGGATGGGGGAGGGGGCCTGGGGAGGCCTAAGAAGGGTGCCGAGGAAGTGCTAGCTAAGGTCAAAGAGAGGAAATGCTCAGTGCCAGGATGGGGAGGTGTCGGGTGTGGTTTGGGTGACTCCCGGGACTTGAACCGGGCCATTCAAGTTCAGTTAGTAAACAGACCAGCGTTCTCAATGACTCAGTCTTACTAGAAGTTCTGCTGGTTGAGGACTCAAACTGTTAACTGACCCCCCCGAATCACCTCTCTGGAAACTACCAGGCAAAAGGGCATGTGTGTTCCAGAGGTGGGGTGACCTGCAGGGACACTGAATCCTGTGTCCTGAGGTAGCCTTCAGTTCTTACAAGGGACTCTCTGCATGTGAGGCTTCGTGAGGTCCGAAGTAGACCCACTCTGCAGATGTGGGGGTGGGTTCTGCAATACAGAATCATGGCAACTGAAGGCCAGTTTGCAGCTAGATAAATGTGTGTTTGTGTGTGTGTGTGTGTGTTTTGTTTTTATTATTCTTTTTTGAGACATGATCCCTCCCCAGAATGCAAGGATTTGAGGCTTGGATGACAATGCTTGGTTTATGAGGTGCTCAGGATTGGGTCTGGGGAGTCATGCACAGTTGGCAAGCACCCTGCCAGCTGAACTGCATGCCTAGCTCTGTGTCAGATCTACTGCCATCAAATGATACTAGAGTTCATGACAGTGGCCTGGTGACCCCTTCTCCACCAGAAGGAGACAGGCTTTCACCTTAGGAATTTTGAATTCCCTTTGGTCGGCAGCCAGCATTTTGTTCTCTGATGGTGTCAGGGCAGGTGAGAGGGCCATTTCCCTGACCATTTCCCTCCCAGGTCAAAGTGCGGGCTTGCCTTGGAAGAGGGAATGGAGTGGTGATGGGGGGCAGGGGCAGGCAGCCCATGTCCCTCTTCCCCAGAGCCTAGGAACAGGGCGGGACCTCACACTCCACCATCCTGGCAACAGTGACAGCCCATTTATCACTGCCTGGGCCCAGGCCAGGGAATTCTGAGCTGGGCTGTAGCTGGGGTCCTGGGGCAGGTCAGAGCCTTGGGCTGTCTCAGGTCCCATTGGGCTGTCTAGGTTTTTGAAGTCCTCCACTTGCCCTGGAGTCTGTTTGAAGACAGCCCCGCGAAGAGACGGGCAAGTTGTGGTCACTGGAGGTTCTTGAGATGTTGGAGCCATGCTGCAATGGCAGACAGACCAAGGCCAGCCAGGGAACAGGGCAGCCCTCAAAAGATGAGCCCCAGAACACGGCAGTGGACATCTGTCACCGGTTGTGTAGGTCTGAGGAGTCAGGCTGTCCTCATTCAAACCCCATTCCTGGCCCTTCCTGGCTCTGTGGTCTCGGGCCAGAGCCATTTCTGCTTGGTGCCTCAGTTTCCCTTCCAGCCTCCTTTCTTCCAGTGCGGACCTTACTATCCACCCAGGTATACCTTTTTAGAAAGACAGACACCCTCTACTTGCGAGTATCCATGGCTCCCTACTGCCTGCATGATCCAGTCAGGTCTAGTACGGCATTGTCCCGTGAGTCTCTCTGTCGCCCCCCCCACCCCCAACCACCTTATCAGGGCCTCTTGACCCACATGTACTTAGCACCCTTCACTGGGGTATCTTCTCTATCCATCTGGCAAATGACTGGCACCCTTAAGAGATCAGTTCCAATGTCACTTCCCCTAGAGGCTTCACCTGTCCCCAGCCTCCCACCCCTTGCTTTGTCAGGGCCAGGACTCACAGACACGGTGACCGGAAGGTTCAGACTGGAGTCACGGAGAACCAGCATGTACTTTTCACTCCTGCAGAGCCCTGCACCTTCTTGGGACAGAGGCATGCGGGCAGGACTCTGCTCCTCTCTTACCCTCCCTTGCTCTTCCTTCCGTGGTGGTAGAAAGGCAGATGGCGTGGCAAATTGCTGCTTACTTAGTGCCCCAGAATTGAGGAACAAAATGAAGGAGTGGGGGCTGCAACCAGCTCCACCCTGACAGTAGAGGCCAAGGATGGTAGTTGGTTGGGGGTCTGGACTTGGGACAACATCTTGTGACCCTGGCCATGCCACTTGTCTCTGAGGATAAGGACCGAGTCGTCTTACCCCGCAGCCTTCGGCAGGGTGGCAGCTAGGTGCTTACTTGCAGCTTTTCCATGGGTGCTGGACCCGCTCCTGCCTCAGACCTTTGCACTTCCTGTCCTCACTTCCCAGAACGTTCTTCTACCACACTGACTCCCCATCCCTGAGCTCACATCTCCATTCAAATATTGGTTCCTAAGGGAGGCTTCCCTGAAGCCAGTATTAGGCCCTGTATGCCTCTCTCAGAACGGCTGCTGTTGTTCTTATTTAAATAGGCAGCATTTCTGAGAGGTATGGGGCTTTCCCAGGTGACACAGCTGACCTGGGACTCAGCCCCCAGGCAGTGTGCCTCTGAGGTGTTTGCCCTTTCATATAGCGCCTCTGGTGACTGTCGCTTATACCCCTTCCCAAGCATAGCCGTGTTCTATGCTGATCTCTGCTGTACCCCACCACCCCAGTCCAGCCTGGCACACAACAGGTGCTTGGTGAGTGAGTGTTTTCTGGAAGGGTGGGGGCGGCAAGAGGTGCAGTGGGTCCTCAGAGCCCACTCCAAGGTCAGTGTCATCATTTGGAAGTGTCTCTCTTTTGGAGGTTTGAGCTTGTCCCAGTGAGGCTCACTCTGGCCCCCAGGAGGACCTCTATCTCCTGACCCCTCCCTGGTAGAGGTGCCGAGCAGAGATTTGTCCTTTGCTACCCGGGGTCCTGCCAAGCCCACTTCCTGCCGTGTAGGAGCCAGGTGTCTCTGGAACACGGTGGCCACCATTGTGCAGCCATCAAGGGTCCCTAGCGCGTGCTCAGGCAGCTGTAGAAGACTGGGTGAGAACCCTGGACCCTAAAGCAGTGAGCTCCCTAGGAGCTGGTAGGAAGTGTGTGACAGCTGCCCCATGGGTGACGACCCTTTGCTGTCAAAGCTGCGCAGTGCTGAAACATGGCTGCCCTGGTCTCACTGTCCTCAGCCTGTCGAGAGCAGCAATGGAGATGAAGAAACCGAGACCCAGACCCAGAGAGGTGAAGCGCCCGCCCTGCTCACTGAGGCTGGAATACTTCAGATTCCTGGGAAACGCAGTGTGGGAGCATCCGTTCTGTCCATGGCTGGCAGCTCACAAGGCAGCTCAGTTTGTGTAAATCTTAGTTTTCCAACTGGGAAGTGGGGATGGAGGGCTAGCAATGTTGCTGGAGACCCACAGAAGTTGCCTGCTTTGCCGAGCCGCTACCCGGCTATTTTCCCCCAATTGAGCTATGTCTAAAAGGGGAAACTGAGTCACGGGTTCAGGATGGGTAGCTGGTCAGCCTCCCCATGTCACTCTCCGGAGGACAGACTTGCAGTTGGCTGCCAGCACAATGGTCCAGTCTGAGCTCTGTGTGCTGAACACCTCCTGCAGGCGCTCTCCATTCTCCTGCCAGGCTCACTGCACCCTCAGAGGGTTTACACAGCCAGCTCAGGGAACCGAGGTGGCTCATCCACATTGAGGTCTACAGATAGCCTCTGACCTAGCTGGTTTGGCTGCTCCCAGCTGCAAACCCCCGGCCACTCCTGCAGCTAGGAATGCGGGTTCTAGTTAACCAGAACCCAGTCTTGCATTTGGCAAATTAATTTTGAACTTCACTGTCCTAAAGCCATTGTAGCTTCAGAGGATCCCCACAATCCTTTCCTCTGAACGCTTCATTGCTCGCAAATGTTTTATTATTTATCTCATGAATGATTGACTTCCATTTCTGAGAGGCGAAGTAACTTGCCTAGGACCACATAGCAGGCGGGCAACCAAAGCATGCTGTCTTTTTAGGAGTCATAGCACTAAACGGGGGATAGACACTTGGCCCAAATATAGTGTCAAGCTGGACAAGAGCCTATGAAATCATTGAGACTCCAAGAAGTCGGGCATATTTGTGGCTTTTTTTTTTTTTTTTGAGCCAGGGTCTTGTTAAGCAGCCCACACTCTACCACACCCAGCTAAGTTATTTCTAAGGACGTTTACTAAGTAAGGCCAAGAGAGAAGAGAAAGTGCCTGGCTTCAACTGTAAAGCGGCTACAAGCACAGCCACCATCCCAGTCTGGGCTAGATGCTTACATAATGTCTCTTGGCATTCCGGCACATAGTAGGCATGCAATAAAACGGAGCTAGTAGAGTGACTCACTCTCTTGCCCCAGCTGGCAGGTTATCGAAGCTTCCTGCTAGTGTCGGGGAGTTCTGTCTCCAGCCTAGACTGAGCAGCCTCCCTGTCACCATGCGTGCCCCATGCCCAATGCCCTGCAGCCACACTGTGCGCCCCACTCAAGGAGGCTTTTATTTAGATAGGGCTCTCACTAGGGAGTCCTTGGCAAATCTACCACTCATCTTATAACCCTGGTTGGCCTTGAACATGTGGTGACCCTCTTGACTCTGCTACCCATGTCATCTCATGCCTAGCAGAGAGACCTCTTGGGATCCATGCAGGGCACCCTGGCCTTAAGTGCAGGAAGGCAATGGGCAAAGGCCTGCACTTTAAGAAAGGCTTTTGGGGCTCATAGAGCCAGTCACGGCTGCTCTAGTGGAAGAAACCAGGAGGTGGTGTGGTGTTTAGGGGGATCTGCCTTCATCCGTGTGTCCACCAGACACAAGAGGTGTTCTGGGCTCTGCCGGCCCTCTGAGCGTGTGGGCTTCTTATTTCTGCCAATTCTCAGAGTCTTGCCTGCAGGCTCTGGTGTGCTGACTCAGAGACCTAGTGCGGGGGTGTGGGATCAGGGAGGAAACTCTCCTTGACAGAGCTAATTCTGTCCAGCGCTGGGAGCCAGGCCTGTGACTGGAACATCTGTGTAATTTCCAGACACCTGGGGCCCCATGCACTGTAGCCCCTAAGTGATTCTAAAACTATCCACAAGAGCTGGGAGGCCCCCTTCTCTGAGAGCTGTGAGTAAATGGGACTAGCCATCAAAGACATCACAGTCTGGAGGTGTTCAGGCTGGGGAGCCGGGGAAGGAAATGCTGTGTGAGCCTGTGCTGGTCATGTGACCTCTCTGAACCTGTGTGTGCAAATCTATGCTGCAAGGGTAAGCCTTCCCACTAAAGTATACGATGTATAAGGTTCTAGTTCCTAGGCTCTGGGTATATGGTACACATGACAGCCCAACTCTCCCGTCCTGTGGCTTAGAGAGGGTCAGTTACCCTCCCCGGACTTCAGTTTCTACCCCCGGACAACCTCTGAGGGACTTCTCAGTTCCTAAAAGGCCTTTAGAGGCAGAGAGACCTAGAGATGTGTCTGAGCCATTACCCAGCTGGACTGTCAGCTGCGGTGGTGGGAGATGGGAACAGAAGCCAGACCAAACATACTGGCCATTTGGAGCTGGGGAAGGGTTTCCAGTTTCCTTCTGGGCTCTCACGCCCACGCCCACTGCCCTGATAAGGCCCTTGTGTTTGTCCTGGGGCTGCTATTCAGAGGTAGAGGAGGGGAGAGAAGCAGAAAGGGGAGGAGAAAGAGAGAGGGAGGGGGAGAGAAAGGAAGAGAGAAACGGAGAGAAAGGAAGAGAGAAATACAGAGAAAGAAAGAACCAGCTGCCTGGAGGGTGAGGGCCAGGTGCACGCAGAGGTGAGAGAGGGCTGTAGATGAAGGGCTTTTGGTTGGCTGGGATAGGGCCAGGGAGGGAGAAGGAAGGGTGGCTGGGACAGGGCAGGGGCGAGGGGATTGCTGAGAAAGAAACAAAAGAGGCAGAGGGGGAGTGAGGCACGGAAGCCAGCAGGAGGGACAGACAGAGAGTAAGACCCCATGTGGCTCAGGGGTACAGGAAGGGATAGAAGCAGAGCGGAAGACAGACAGACATCTGCTGCCCAGATGTCTCTTGGTCCTTCTTCCACAGGGGTGGGGAGCACGGGCCAGCAAAGGACAGCAGAAGTGGCGCCCTAGCTTCTTAGGCAGCACAGGCTTGTACGGCACTCACCAGGTAAGGAGGGGGAGGGTGACTTCGAGCAAGCTGCTCTTCCCCGGCCTCAAGTGCCTCTCTTGTGAGCTGGGGACCACCAAATGGGTCGAGGATGGAAGAGGCATGTTACCATCTGCTGTGGCTAGGCATATCCCAGGGTCTACACCAATTTCAGGATGAACCCCACATGCATCCTTGAAGGATGGCGGACGATGAGCTCCTTCTAAAGGGCAATGTGACCAGAGGCGTCCCTCACATGGCCACTCACTAGAGGCAGAGCGACTGGAGGAACCCAGGACACTGGACACCATGGATCCTGTGGGGGTTTTAGGAGGTTCTGCTGAGGCCAAGGACAAAGGGTCCTGGTGTGTCTTGGAGAAGAGCAGCGGATATTTTGCAGGCTGTGGGTTAGAGCTCCCGTTCACCTCTGTATTTCTTCCTAAGGCGAGTGGTTAATTTTATGTGTCTTTCCTGATCGAGTTTGCTGTGTGAGCTTGGGCACATGACTTAGCTTCTCTGTGCCTCGGTTGCCTCTTTGTATTCATGTGTAGGATGGTGGCCAGAATGTAGCACAAGTCAGTTCAGTGAGGAGGAAGGTGATGACATCTGCCTGAGGGCTTTGTTCTCTGTGGCTGGTAAAACCAGATGTGGATGTGGACAGGAGCAGCCATCTGCCTGGGGCCCTCTGGTCCTGCAAGTCTTGGCTTGCTGAGGACATTCTGATGTGGGGACACCCATCAGTTCCCTCCCACTGAACTGTCGCTGTTATTTCCATTGGATCACCCCAGCCCAGCAGAGAAGACTGTCAGGCAGGGCCCTGAGTCAAATTTTTTGGCTTTCTGTCTGCTAGCGCAGTTTGGTTGTAGGATCAGTGACCCGGGCATCGCCCAGCTGTGAACCCCAGACAAGGGTTTGGGGTGTTTGTTCTTAGGATGTTTTTCTGGCCCTCAAGAAAAGTGAGGAAGGTGAAATTCTTTGCCTTCACACCCATGCCTGCTGCCTGCAGCCTCTGTTCTGGCCGGTGTGTGCTCCGTCAGGTCTCTGGGCCTGGCACCCCAGGAGTGCTCCCCTTGAGTGCACTTCCCAGAGTCCTTCCCTTCCAAGTGCTTCTTCCTGAGTTCTTTCCCTGAGTGCTCCTCCCATGTAGCTGGTCCAGTGTGGGTCTGAAGGTCACAGGGTCCCTGCTGTGTGCCGCTTCTTTGCATGAATTTTCCATGGAGCTCCCCTGCTCTGTGGGGCTAAGAGCATCATAGCTCCTTACAGCAAGCTCACTGGCCCCCCTTTCTCCTGCCCCCTCTCCCATGGGCACTTAGGACCTCCAGCACCCAGCCTTTGGCAGAGGCACCTGTGTCCACCCATGTCCCCAGAACCTTGACTGTTTCCAGGCCTTAGTCTCCAGGTGGACTCCTGCTCCCAGCACCTAGGACCTGGGGCTCTGTTGACTGACAGGTGGGAAGCACCTGGGAGGCTGGGGGGAGGACAGGAGGTGAACATATGCAACCTTCTGGAGCATGGAACATGGCCTGCCTCGTTCCCACAATGTGGTGGTTCACACTGTAT
The DNA here is from genome assembly GCF_903992535.2 of Arvicola amphibius. Lineage (NCBI taxonomy): Eukaryota > Metazoa > Chordata > Mammalia > Rodentia > Cricetidae > Arvicola > Arvicola amphibius. The sequence goes on from NC_052056.1 coordinate 121,913,559, forward strand.
GGTGAGGTGCCCGGCTTCCTCTGTCTCCCAGTCCTCTGCCCCACTCCCCAACCCAATTTTCCTGGACTGCGTGGCAGCCACCCCTGTTTATAGGAATCCTCGCTGAAGCGTTTGTTTGTGGACTCTGTGTCAGGCCATGGAGGCTGCCTGGGAGTTTCCTTGGGAGCTGTCACCAGTCACCTCAGCTCCTAGAGGCCTGAGGCGCCCGCAGCTCTCCAGGGCTCACCACAGCATGCCTGTCATGTTCTCTTTGTTGCTCTTCAGCTTGGTGTGTGTTTGATCTAGGGACCTCCTTGTCTAAATGTCGCCTGTTCCCATTCCTTGGTTGTTTTCCTGTCAGGGTTATCCGTCCCAAGGTTCCTTGGCTATTCTGAACAGTCATTCCTCTTTGGAGGTAGGGCTCTTCTGATTGTGCGTGTGTGTGTGTGTGTGTGTGTGTGCGTGTGCGCGCGCGCGCGCGCATACATGCCCTGATGTAGACACTTCTTGTCACTGGTAACTTCTCACCCCTAGAAGCAACTTAAGCAATGGAAGATCCACTTCAGTTTATGATTTGAGGGGATATAGTCCTTGTTGGCAGGGGAGACATGGTGTCCAGGGCTCCATTGGAGGCAGCAGAGGCTTGAGGCAGAACCTGGACCCATGGAACATCTCAGTTCTTGGCATGTGACCTGGGAAAGGATCCGAACTCAAAATTGGAAGCCTGGTCACTACTGAACAATGTTGCTTCTGCAATCTTGCACAGAGAGTTGCAAAAGCATCACATGTTAGGCACAGGAGGGTGGCCACGTGGGCAGTAGGCCCTGGCATCTTAAAGCCTCGGTTTCCTCAGATTGATCTGTCTATCATCTATCTATCTATCTATCTATCTATCTATCTATCTATCTATCTATCTTTTATCTGTCTGTCTATCTGTCTATCTATCATTTATCTGTCTATCCTCTATCTGTCTGTCTATTAATCTATCTATCTATCTATCTATCTATCTATCTATCTATATCTATCTATTTTGGTTTTTCAAGACAGGGTTTCTCTGTGTAACAGCCCTAGTTGTCCTGGAACTCTCTCTGTAGGCCAGGCTGGCCTCGAACTCACAGAGATCTGTCTGTCTTTGCCTCCCAAGTGCTGGGATTAGAGACAAGCACCCCATCGCCTGGCTTGTTTCCTCATCTTTTTAAGAAGTGGGTGGTACGTACCACACTCACTGCAGAGCTGTCTGGCGATGGTGTGGGCACACATGTAGAGGGCGTGCAACAGATTCTCATGTCATAAAAGGATGGGGCACATTGACTGAGTACCCGCAGTGTGCTGGACCAGAGGAGGGCTGTTGGGAAGGGGCCTACGTTAGGCAGTCGACCTATGTTGAGTGGTGGCCTTGGGTGAGCAGTGGTGGATGTGGTTGGCAATAGGAAAGGCCTGGGGATGGGAGACAGTGACTTGAAAGGGGTAAGAGGTGGGGACCTGTGGACCCCAGCAGCAACAGCCAAGAGCTTTACTCTGGGGAGTGGGCAGAATGTCCCATCGAGCCGTCCAGAACCTCTGTCCGAAACTGGGAGTGGGTGCAACCACGCTGGGAACCTTAGGACTGTGAGGGCTGCAAAGTGCTGTGTGTAGTGTCACCGAGCTGGGTGGCTCCTGGGTCAACAGACACGGTTAGTTAGTATTTGTAGTTTCATTTACAAGGGATTATTTAGCCTAACAGGTCATGTTCCATCATTGACAGCAGTCAGGGCAGGGACTCAAGTAGGATCTTAAAAGAAGAAACCACGGAGGACCCTGCTTGTTGGCTTGCTCACAGGCTCATGCTCAGCTAGCTGGCTTTATTATAGAGCCCAGGACCACCTGCCAAGGGAATGGTGCTACCCCCAGTGGGCTGAACCCTCCTGAATCAATTAAGACCCCCGTACATACACACACACACACACACACACACACACAAATGCGTTCTCGGTCAATCTGATCTGAGCAATCCCTGTGAGACTCCCTTCTCAGGTGACTAGGTTGTGTCAAGTTCACAGTTAAAGCTTTAGTAGGACACCAGTTTTCACACCAGCCCCCTCACCCCCAGGTTGAACCCCAGATCTGCAGCAGACACTAAAGGATTGAGCAGGACACAACAGTTCACGGCTGGTAGTTGTGGTATCAATGTGTCACGCTACATTTCCAGACCTACCTAAAGCCTCAGAGGCACGCTTGTTCATCCACCTGATTGTTCACGTGGCCGTCCTTTCACTAGATGACCTGCAATTCCTGCACCAGAGCTATGTGGGATGCACCCTGGGGGAGATGGGAGAGAGCTGCATGGGGTGCCTTTTGACTGAGAGTCTGTAATAATTTAAACAGACAGATGAAAGGCGGGAAGGCAGAAGTGATTCTAGGATTAGTTCATTCCCAGATCCCAGGGCTGTGACGCAGAACCCACCGCTCCAAGGTCACCATACCGAGAGGACTAGAGGACGCTCCTGTGTATCCAGGCAATGTTTTGCTTGACTGCATCGGGAAGATAGAATAGAGCGGAGCAGAAGGAGCAACAGTTGGTGTCCCAGTTTGCTCTCACTGACATGAGGGGGCGAAGTAGAACCAGATCCCATTGTCCTGGGGGAGCCAGCCGTCTGCACATTTCTATAAGGAGCCATAGTCTTCTGTTTCTACTGGACAACAAGCCCTTCCCCGTGTGAGCAGGCTATGGTGGGAGCTGGCATGGAATCCTGGTGTTTATCTCCTGAGACTGAGAGAGAAATAATAGGAAATTGTTTCTTCACAGCTATGGGAGGGCGGAAGCTGGATCCAAGGGGTCAGGTGGGATCACCCAGGGGCCCCCTGCAGGTTCTCCATGTCTGGTGGCTCCAGATCTTGGTTTCATCTTCTTGTCGTCTCATTTTCTAATGTCAAGTTTCTCTGTCAGTCATTTCTTTTCTCTCTCTTCCTCTCTCTCTCCTGCCCTCCCTCCCTCTCTTCCTCCTTCCTCCTTCCCCGACCCCTCGATCTCTCTCTTTTCCTCTTCCTCTTCCTCTTCTTCCTCCTCCTCCTCCTCCTCCTCCTCCTCCTCCTCCTCCTCCTCCTCCTCCTCTCTTCTTCTTCTTCTTCTTCTTCTTCTTCTTCTTCTTCTTCTTCTTCTTCTTCTTCTTCTTCTTCTTCTTCTTCTCCCCCTCCTTCTTCTCCTTCTCCTCTTCCTCTTCCTCCTCCTTCTCTTTCTCTTCCTCCTCCTCCTCTTCCTCCTTCTCCTCCTCTCTCTGTCTCTGTCTCTCTTTCTCTCTCAAGTTCTCTTAATGTAACTCTGGCTGGTTTGGAATTAATAATGTTCCTGCCGCCCTCCTGGGTGTGAGGATTGCAGGCCTATGCAACCGTACCTTCTGTTTTATTCCTGTCTCCTCATTTAGAACCGATTCTATTCAGAACAAGTGTTTACCATAGTTACTTTTGCAAAGATCCTTCCTCCAAGTAACTCCAGATTCACAGACTCAAGTGGACACACTTCTCTGAGAGAATGGACATCATACTCCTGGGGTAGAGACCTCCAAGGGAAGATCCCTCTGTAAGGATGCTTGAACCTGGTTTTTCAAGGATGACTTTGGAGAGGGAAATGTCGTTTTGCATTGTGGGGGCGCTGCTGCCTGTACTAGTGCTGCTGCCTGCCCTGGCGCTGGTCCAGAGCCGCCCTGCTGACGCCTTGACTTGGCTTTTCTGCAGTTCCTATATTAAATCCACCGGGACTGGGATGAGCTGGGACCTTGATCAGATGCTGAGCTGGGACCTTGATCAGATGCGTGCAGGGCATCTGGGGCCTCCGAGATTTCTCCAGACTGCTGCTCCATCCCTACCGCAGCAGCTCTTTAGCTTTAGAAGGTTCAGGTCCTGGTAAGTTCCAGCGGGTGTGGGTGTTGTCATCTTTCCAACTCCCAGAGGCCCAGGAAGAGGAATTGATTTCAGAGGCCCTCTGCTGCCACCTCCTCCTTGTGTCTGCACGTCTTCCTAGGGTGCAGGACTGTCCCAGGGAAAGGACAAGACAGGCCTAAGGTTTTATGGATCAGGCAGGGCCACTCTAGGCTCCTGTGTCAGATGGATAGGGGCTCAGAGTCTGTCCCTGGTCTCTGGGGGGAGCTGAGGACAGGAGAGGGAGGCCAGATGTGCTTGCTTCATCTGTGACCCTATGTATTCCTGACCTCAGCCAGATGGTTCTGGAAATCGGGGAGGTTGCACTCCTTGGCTAGGAGGGTCAGAGCTTAGAAAACTAGGACAAGAGGAAGTCTTAGTCACTATTCTACCGCTGCGAGGAGACACCACGACCACGGCAACTCTTAGAAAACAGTTATTGGACGTTTGTTTACGGTTTCAGAGGTTTAGTCCATTAATATTGTGGCAGTGAGCATGGCAGCATGCCGTGAGCATGGCAGCATGCCGTGAGCATGGCAGCATGCAGGCAGGTGCTGCAGCAGTAACTGAGAGCTGTCCTGATCCACATTGAGATTCTGGGCTTGGCATTGGCTTCTGAAACCGCAAAGCCCATCTCCAATGACACACTTCCTCCAACAAGGCCACACCTCCTAATCCTTTTAATTCTTTCAAGTAGTACCACTCCCTGGTAGCCAAGCATTCAAATATATGAGCCTACGGGGACCATTCTTATTCAAACCACCACAGGGAGGTTGTCTTGTTAAGGGGGGGGGTACTCTGGGGCATCAGGAAGGGTGTGGGCAGACTCGAAATAAAGTGTTCTGTGTTCTAGAAGCAAGGGTGGAGGTTGGAGTGATGGTCACAAAGCAGTCTGGCTGAGTATGATGTTAGCTGCACCCTCTCACCTTTATAGTGGGGTAACAGTAGTAGGGCCCTGGGGATGGGTGGAGGCCTTCCAGCTAATGAAGTTAAAGGTGCCTAGCCCAGTGTCTGGACAGCTGTATACTGATAACTGAATCAGTATGGAGTAGGTTAGATGCACGAGAATGGGCTGAGGCCAGAGAGGCTTGCTACAGACCCACTGAGTTGAGGGAGTTACTGCCAGGATCTGCAAACATGACCTCGAGCTTCCTCGTGGCCACATGAAAAGGGGTGATATGGATCATTACAGATCATAGATTATCAAGTTAGAGGAAGTAGCACGTCTTCAAGGGAAGCCTTGTTCTTTACCACAGTTTCCTCCAGAGTATTTCTCCGGGGCACCTGGGGGAGAGCAGTAGCACAGGGCAAGAACTCTATAGCTCTGTGGGGTGACTTCCACGAGATTTTTGCTTACAGAGAGCAAGGAGGGGAGGAGGCTTAGAGAAGGCATATTGGTGGGAGAAAGACACAGGGAGGGCCTGAGCTCTGAGGACTCAAGGCTAAAGCTTGGAAGCTTGGAGCAGATGGGACTGGGGCTGCCCTCTCTCCAGAGCAGTAAAGAAGTAGAGCATCCTGGGGCTCAGGTTCTGCTCACACTCCCAGCTGTGTGGCTACAGACAAGAGGCTTCACCTCTCTGAACCTGCTTCCTCATCCACAAGGCGAAGTCTTCCCCATGGGGCCATCTGAGCACTGCAGGGTGTTGGCATGTGGCCAGGGCTCCGGTCTGTGTTAGCTATTTATGGGACATGGGGTGCACATAGAGGTCCCACGTCTTTATTCTACGAGCTTCCTGGCAGTGTGTGTGTGTGTGTGTGTGTGTGTGTGTGTGTGTAAGGAGTGTGAGTAGCAGGAGTGCTGTAGCTCTTTGCATCTTTCCAGTTGGCAGAGGCTAAGCTCCCGTTGTCACTGCACACAGTGTTCTGGGCAGTGGATGGAAGGCACTCTATGACAGAGCTTAGGAACCAGGATGCCCAACCCTGTGACTATGTCCTGGCTCTGAACCCAAGCAGGAAAGACAGATGGAAGAGCCCTTCCTCAGGCCTCTCTGGCTGTCCTTTTCCCATCTGCCTTGACAAAGGCCACCAGAGGGGGCATAAAGTGCTAGGAGACAGTGTGCCAGGCCAGTTCTCAGCACAGCCACCCCTCCTTCTTTATGGACTTTCTGTCCCCGGATTTGACCAGCCATAGATGAAAAGTGTTTTGGAAAGCCAGATGTGGTAGCATAAAAACCTTTCAGTGGCATATACCCATAATCCTAGTACTAAGAGGCAGGAGGATTACTAGTTTAAATGTTGCCTGGCCTACACAACAAGATGCTTTCTTTCTCAAAAAACAAAAACCAAACAAAACACCAAAAACAAACCAAGAAAAAAATCAAAATAGAAAAAGGAAAAGAACAACAACAACAAAAAAAAAGAAATTGAAGGAAGGAAGAAAGGAAGGAAGGAAGGAAGATGATTTAGGTTGAAATTGCTGGTGTTATAAGCATGTGTGGCCTTTTCTTCTCATTTCTTGTCACAGAATGCTGAGATACAAAGGCCATGGGCACAGCATATCTGTGACGTTAGACACTGAACTCAATCCCCAGGAAACTTAAAGCATCTGTCAAAATGCATGTGGTTTTATATGCAAATGTGCTGTTTTAGAAATGGATGTGAGGATTTGGGTATCCAAGAGGCATGTGGGAGCCAGCCCCTGCTTCACATAGGAGTCAGTCCTTGGGACCCCCTACCGTGAAAGTACCTATCACCTATCCCCTTCACATCCCCTTTATAGACACACAACTGAGGTGCCGAGGCCACCGACTCCCTCCAGGTCCCCAGGAAATCCATGCAGCTCAAGTTATGGGGAGACAGACAGAGGCTGAGGGCCTTCCTCCACTTAGGAGGGCTAGGGGCAGGGAGGTATAGGCTACCCCAACAGCTGACCTGCTTCTAATAGGATGAGCTATGACAGACTTGGCAAAGCTATATATATATATATATATCTGGAGCCATCCCTGTGGCCCTGGCTCAGAGACCAAATGACACAGCCTCTGACCCCAGCTGCTCCCAGCCCAGCCTAAGAACCAGACATGACGTCATCGAGGTCATCTTTCTATGGCCGGCAGGCAGCGTCTGAGTCCCCTGTGCCATGATAGAGGGTGCTGGGTGGAGCCTTCTCCCTCCTCTCTCAGCCTCACATCCTCACCCCTGCTCACCCTTTACCCCCACTCAGAGGCCCCTTGTCCCAGAAAGCGTACAGCTCCCCGGCTGAATGCAGCTCTTCTTACTTCTTGGAATATTGGGGGTCTGCCCGGGGCCCTCTGTCATATCTGCGAGTCAACCGTGGGAAGAGACCCTAAAAGGGAGTTGCTTCCCATCCCTGGTGCCTGAGAGGCCCAGCACAGGGAGAGTAGACAGACACATGGTAGCGGTTGTCCGGGCACTGTGGCCTGGCAGTTAGCCTGGCTTCTGCAGGCTTCAGACGGTTTTCTCACCCATCTGTGTGCTAGGTCGGGGCCTTCTGCTCCCCAAGTTACACAGTAGCGTCTCCAGGGTTAAGGCAGGATCATGGCTAGGGGAGGTGGCTCTCTCAGGGAAGAGCTTGCTCTGCGGCCATAGGGCTTAAGTTCAAACCCAGCAAACAAAAAGAAAACAAAACAAAACAAAAAAAACGGTCGCAGCAGCCATCTGAAATGTCTGTACCGAGGAGGCAGGGGCAGAGCCATGCAAGGGCCTTGCCGGCCAACCAAACCAGTGGAATCTGAACTCCAGATACAGTGAGAGACCCTGACAAAAAAAGAGATGGAGGACAACACTTAATACCTACCTGTGTCCTCGCAAGCATGCTTACATACATGCACGCTCACTCATGCACACATAAAAACACACGTGCACACGCCAGCGTGATCACTGGGACTGAGTGCCTAGTTCAGGCTCTCAACACGTAAGAGTTTCAAGTGGCACCTCATACTGTCATTGACAGTAAGTCTTCCCCTGACAATGGGCCTCTCTCCCTCCCTCCCTCCCTCCCTCCCTCCCTCCCTCCCTTACTCCCTCCCTCTCTTCCTCCCTCCCTCTTTCTCTCCTTCTCCCTCCCCCTCTAGCACTAGGGATGATGAGCCCCCAGGTGCTAGGTGAGTGCTCTTCCACCACGTGGCATCCCTGTTCCCAGTGCTCATTCTAACTGCTGCATTCCTTGGATAGGCTCCCAATCTACCAAGTATGGTGACAATCAAGCTCATATCCAGGTCCCTTGGGCTCAGAGCCCCAGTGAAATTTTCCAAGAGGCTTTCATTTAACAAAAGTGTTTTTCTGTAATGAGAGGCGCACTCAAGCCCAGAGGAGCAGCCCTGAATGCAATCCCAAGGGAGTTGGCTGGTTGGTAAAAAGGGAGACTTTGATTGACAGTCTCACTGGGGTTAGAGTCCATTTGTCAAGACTGGAGGACTCCCACAGTGGAGGTCAGAGCCTTCAGTTCAAATCCTGTGCATTGCTGGGCGGGGATGCTTCACTTCTAAGTACTGATGGTTTTCTGTGTCCCTTTGCGGAGCTAATTGCCCATATCCCGATGTCCACTGCTTTCTAACACACTGGCATGTTCTCGGATCTGGATGTCCCTGTTTTATTGATGGGGAGCCTGAAGTTTAGACAGAAGCCATATGCTAGAAGAGCACAGCTAGGAGGTGACAAAAGTCAGATTTGTTCTGACTTTTTTTTGTTCACAAACTCTCCTAGAAGCCTAACTGGGTTGCTAGGGGCTGATGCAGGACTAGCTGGCAGCCTGCCCTGACAGTGCTCAGAGGCTGCCTGGGTCACTGTCCCCATACAAAGTTCCCAGGTCAGGAAGTTTGTGTCTAATTAATGCTGACCACCAGGGCAGGAAGGTCTATATCTAACTCTCTGGACCACCAGGCCCAGAGAAGGCTTTCTGAGCTCTGTTTCCACGCATTTTGGAGGCAGGCTTACTATGTAGCCCAGGCTAGCCTCAAACTCATGATCCTCTTGTTTCAGCCTCCCCAAGTGCCTGAATTATAAGCATGAGTCATTTCATTCTCCACGTTTCTAATTTAAAAAAAAAATCATTTACTTATTTATTTGACACATGCGTGGAGGCCTGAATGTGTCCATGTTCATGCGTGGTCAAAGGACAGTTTTGGGGGACTCGATTCTCTTCCACTGTGTGGGTCCCCAGGACGACACTCTGGTTGTCAGACATGGCCAGCGAGTGTCTTTGCCGGCTGAGCCATCTCACTGGCCTAGTTTCTATAATCTGTAAAGCAAGAGCAGCAATGCCTGCTGGGAAGAGGCCCTGGGAAGACTAAATGATCTGAGGGGACGCATCCTTCCATCCTCTCTCCCCACATTGCCTTGTGGGCGGGTGTTTTCTGGGCCCTCCCATGTGGGTGAGTGTCCAGGGAGCCACCCCCACAGCCTGTGTGGCATCTGCATGAACTCACCTGTGTTTAGCCCCTTATGCTGGTGCCCACACGGTATGGCAGCTGTTGTGGGTAGAGCCACTTGGTTCTAGGTTCAAGGGCTCCATTCTTTCCAGCAGGAGAGCCTTGGCTGAGTGATTCCCACCTCTCTGAGTAGCTGTTTCCTCCTTATCGGGCTCTGGGCTTACCTGCTGCCTCTTCTCCACCCTCCCTACCCCCTACAGGTATTTCCAGCTGTGCATAGTGACCACCTGGCTGGGAACTCACACTGGACTTCTGTTCTGCAGCAGCAAAGAGTGAAGGTCTCCAAAGGTAGGGACCCATGTCTCCAAAGGGGACTACTGACCATCAGCAGGGTGGGGACAGGGGAGGATGCTGGGATGGCTGTCCCCGAGGCTTTGGAGGTGTGAGTGGAACCATGGTCACAGCAACAGGCTCCCTTCTCCACTGTATCAGAGCTGGTGTGATAGTCTATACCCCAGGGGTCTTTGAATGACTAATTGCCTCACACAGACTACAGAGGGAGGAAGAGTCCTTAGGAGGCCAGTGAGACTTAGTTTAGGAGCCCAGTCTTTTTCTGTGGTGGGGGGTGGAGGGTTTCATCATTGGCCTTGTTGAGATTTGCATTAGTTATTATTTTATACAGCTGTGATAAAACACACCACAGCTGAGGTGATCTACAAAAGAAAGCACTTAATTGTGCTCACTGTTTCAGAGGGATCGGGTTTAAAATGGTGGAGCAAAGAGGCTGCAGGCAGCTGAGTGTCCATACCACAAGGAGGAGACAGAGAGAGCACTGCACCCCAGTGACATACCTCCTAATCTTTCCCAAACAGTTCCATCAAATGGGGCTGAGTATTCAAGCATGTAAGCCTAGGGTGTCCATTCTTATTCAAAACACCACATGGGTTCCTAATGCATCCCACCTCTGCATCTTCAGCTTGTTTGGGGGCTCGGCTCCATCTGGTATCACACTCTTACTTGGACTTGTGGGGTCCAGCTGTTATTGTCTGCATATGTTAATGATTATAGTAGTGCCAGGCTTGCAGATGTTTGTGAAAGAAATAAAGTAGGCCAGGTGTGGTGGCACACACCTTTAATTCCAGTACCTAAGGGTAGAGGCAGGTAGATCTCTGTGAGTGAGTTCAAGGCCAAACTTGTCTACAAAGTGAGTTCCAGGACTGCATAGTGAGACCTTGTCTCAGAAGTGGAGGGCAGGAGGAGGATGAAGAAGAGGAGTAGGGCTAGGGAAAGGAGGAGGAGGTAAAGAGAAAGAGAGTGAGTAGAAGGAGGACTAGGGGGAGGAGGACTAGGGGGAGGAGGACTAGGGGGAGGAGGACTAGGGGGAGGAGGACTAGGGGGAGGAAGAGGAGAGGAGGAGGGAAGTGGTGATAGCAGTGGGGATAGAAGAAGGCCGGGGAGATGGTTATGAGTATTAAATAAATTGAGGAACTTCATGTTCTGTGTCTCCTCTGCCATTACCCTCTGCCCTTCACATACACCTACTATATGTACGTGCACATATGACAGGCAATGCATACAAAGCAAAGAAATGAAATGACAGAGGGGTGATGGCTGACTTACGGCCCTGGCCTCTCTCGAATGACGGTCTCTCTGTTGCCAGGCAACGCCTCAGCACCTGTCCTTCGAGGTCTTTAGCCTGTGACCCTGTCATCTCTTGCGGAGATGGAGTACGATGCTTACAACGATTCCATTTACAATTACGAGTACATAGACACCTTCGACCCCATTGTGGTTTTTGAAGAGGAGAATCCACTAGAGGCCAAGGTGGCCCGTGTCTTCCTGGTGGTGATCTACAGCGTGGTATGCTTTCTTGGGATCCTGGGCAATGGCCTGGTGATCGCCATTGCCACATTCAAGATGAAGAAGACGGTGAACACTGTGTGGTTCGTCAACCTGGCAGTGGCTGATTTCCTGTTCAACATCTTCCTGCCCATCCACATCACCTACGCCGCTATGGACTACCACTGGGTGTTTGGGAAGGCCATGTGCAAGATCAGCAGCTTTTTGCTCAGCCACAACATGTACACCAGCGTCTTCCTGCTCACGGTTATCAGCTTTGACCGCTGCATCTCTGTGCTGCTTCCTGTCTGGTCCCAAAACCACCGCAGTGTCCGACTGGCCTACATGACCTGTGTGGTTGTCTGGGTTCTGTCTTTCTTCTTGAGTTCCCCATCTCTTGTCTTCCGGGACATAAACAATACGCATGGGAAAATAACCTGCTTCAACAACTTCAGCTTGTCTTTCCCACACTCCACTAACTCCCGGGTGGATCACGTAGGGTTCAGCAGACACGTGGTGGTCACCGTCACCCGCTTCCTTTGTGGCTTCCTGATCCCCGTCTTTATCATCACCGCCTGTTACCTAACCATTGTTTTCAAGCTGCAGCGCAATCGCCTGGCCAAGAACAAGAAGCCCTTCAAGATCATCATCACCATCATCGTCACCTTCTTCCTCTGTTGGTGCCCCTACCACACACTCTACCTGCTGGAGCTCCACCACACGGCTGTACCGGGCTCTGTCTTCAGCCTGGGACTGCCTCTGGCCACTGCCATTGCCATCGCCAACAGCTGCATGAACCCCATTCTCTATGTCTTCATGGGCCACGACTTCAAGAAATTCAAGGTGGCTCTTTTCTCCCGCTTGGTCAATGCCCTGAGTGAAGACACAGGACACTCCTCCTACCCCAGTCACAGGAGCTTCACCAAGATGTCCTCATTGAATGAGAAGCCTTCAGTGAATGAGAAGGAGACCAGCGCACTTTGAGCCCTATTGGCAATGCCCCCATGGGTGCCGCAGCCCAGGGACACCCGGGGATAGCCAGGACTTGTCTCTTGAAGTGGGAGACATGATGGGAAGCTTTCTGGTATGCTCCAATGCCCACTACATTTTGTACATGTGCTCATGTTTTGAGTAAGATTCCAGAGTGTGGACACAGACACTCTTCCAGCAAAATGGAATTCACATCAATCTGAGCCTCTGGAGCAGGAGGAGTAGGGGACCAGCTTTGACTGACTCAGAAGAGGGCAGGGTTCTCCATCCGGGCACATAATATCCTGTGTATGCTGCAGAGTCTCTAGTGTGGGTGAGGAAGTCAGCACAAACCCATTGCAGACAGACCTGTGAGAGCCACAGGGCAGTCAACCCAGCAAGCCTCCCCTGCCACTGCCATCATCCTACAAGAACTTGACTTTGGATTTCAGATGAGCTGGGAAGACCAGCATCCGAGGGGCTGCATGGAACCCTGCAAGGGCGAGGCCGGCTGTGGGTGGTGGTGGTGGTAAAGAAATGGAGGAGAACAGAAACCCAAAGGTTGGAGGCACAGAACATCAGCATGCCACAGGGAAATGGTGCTCTAGGTTGTGGGTTCAGGTGGTGGCAGCCCTTTGCTTCTGTGCCTATTGTAACCTGAGGCTGGGGAGGAGGACATCCTCACCAAAGCTTCCACTCCATCCTAGGGTCTCTTCTCTTCTTCCCTAATCCTCTCAGATCTGGCTGGAAGGTCTTAGAATACACCTCCCTGGGTGGAACGTGGGGGTGCAGGGAGGAAGGTGGGGGTGGAAGGAGGAAGGTGGGAGTGTCATCTCCCCAATCCATTCCCTTTAAGCCTCCTGGAGACTGGAGAGTGGAGTTTTGAGACTCCAGGCTCAGAGCATCTCCCAAAGCTGTCTCTGGGGGCTGGGCTGTGAAGCTGATGAGCTAATTGACTCCTCCTTGAATCACGCTTCCCAGGTGAGGCAGCACAGCCTTGTGGGTAGCCTATGGATGGACTTTCTTCCCCAACTCAGACACTTTCTCTTGGCAGGGAAGCCAAGACTTGAGGAAGGGAAATGACTCACCAAACACCACACACTCTTAGTCAGTGACAAAGACCTAAGCCCAGCTCTGCCTGGCTGCCTTCATCCCTCCACTGAGGATTTGGTAGCCTGCATTATTTAAACATATTTAAACTTAAACCATTTACCATGCATTTAAAGTGTTTCACATGTATCTTCTCATTTATTCTTCACAGAAACCCTGATTTAGGTCCTTATACATATGAAGAGGCAGAGACTCAAAGAGGTTAAGTAGCTGGGCAGTGGGACCACATGAGATGCTGGCAGGCTGGATTTGAACCTCAGTTTCCTGTCTCAAAGGAGAGGTGGAGTCAGGAAGGAACTGGTGGTTTGGGGTTTTAGCCATAAATATTGATTCTTTAGTGGATCCATATGAACATTTTAATAGTCTTTACGAAGCTTTGCATGTTGATTTCAGAGTAACCCAACATGCAAAGAAAATGCGCTTGATCTCCAACCTCCACTCCTCCTGGTTCCTGTCACACACACATGCTGAAATCTGAGCAAGCAGAGGGAGGAGCCTGGCAGGGGTAGCCCCTTCTGGGTCCATGGCCTCCTGGCCCAGGGTGTCCACCGTCCAAGCCCCTTCTCCGCCAGGATGTAATATGCAGATGTGTGCCCTCTGGCCTGGCCAGTTCCTGAACTTTAGGCTGCTAGGACTCGCACTCCATCAGGGGACAGACAGACTGCTCCTCCCTTGTGGGGGTCTTGAGATGAGCAGTTCTGAACTGATCCAAGCTGGAACTTCTGATTGCTTCAGATTGCCTGAACTTACAGGGATTGAGAACAAAGAGGGAGGTTTAAAAATAGCCTTGGGTTCCCATTGTCCTTCCCAGGGCCACAGATGTGAACTAAGGCATGCCACGGTATGGGATTCATCACTCCACAGACATCAGGGTTGCCAGGCCAGGCAGGGGACCATTGGAAAAGCTGACAAACAGGAGAGTGACACTGGCCAAACCCTCTTCCTCCTGACTGTCACATCAGCCTGTTCCTGCAAAGTGCTAAGTGGAACCTTCAGTCTTGTCCTGGTGGCTTCCCACGGCAACCCCTATCTCTCAGGACACATGCGTAATCCTTGCAGCTGGCAAACTGCAGTGGCTCCATGCCTCCCTGCAAAGACTTACCAGGGCAGCACTTTCTCTGCAGCTGGGACCCAGCAAAGTGCCTCACTGATGCCTCCTGGGTGGAGGATGGGCTGAGGGAACAGGAACAAGACAAGATGTGGGGGGACAAGAAAGGAAGATCACTGGAGTGTGGAAGAGGAGAGCAAGGCTTGCTGAGGCAGAGAGGACCCATGCTTCTGAGCATCCAGGTGCCAATGAGCCTTCCAGTCTCTGCCTGGATCTGGTAGAGGACGGAGGACCACACTGTGTCCCTTTGGGCCATGCGGAAGGTGAAGTCAGGGCCACATAGCTAGGAAGTGGTCTGGGGTGTGTATGAAGGGGCACTTGGAACCAGCTCTGCTGCCTGAGATCCCACCTTTGTTAGCCCATGAAAGCACCATGGGAGGACAGGAAGGGGAAGGAGGGAGAAAAGAGGAGGGGAAAGGAGACAACGGAACCTCCACCTCCTTCCCACTTGCCTGGCTCTCCTGGAACGCCTCTAGCTCATCCCCTGGGGGCTCTCCTGGACCGCCTCTAGCTCATCCCCTGGGGTTCTCTGTTCAGAGAGGGACTCTGGAGTCTGTGGTTCTGAGGTTCAGACAGAGGGAGCTCTCTATTCTTGTGGAGAGAGCCACTGCGAGGTGTGATCCTTGTCCCAGGGGGTCAGAGACTTGTCCTTGGGAAGGGATTGTGTTGACCTGGGGAGAGCAGGTCAGTGTTGAGATGGTGCAGGGCGCCTGATGCTCCAGGCGGAACTGGAGGAGTATCAATGCCGAGAGAGAGCCATGCAGGGGTCTGGGTACAGTAAGCAGGAGGCAGGCAGAGGACCAGAGCTGGGGAGGCTCCGGTGGGGACTGACCTGCTTAGACCTGCATGTTGAATCCCTCCCCTCTCTGCTCTAGAAAGCACTGGAGAAAGGAAGCTGGGAGGCTGGCTGCACAGCAGAGGTCTCTGGACTGGGAACGTTGGAGAGAGTGGAGAGTTGTGGGAGGTATTTAAAAGCTCTGAGCTCTCTCAGGGGAGTGGTTAGCGGGAAGCCAACCCTGGGCCCATCTGTGCAGCACAGAGGTCCTGCTGCATCAGTTTGTTGATGGAAATTAATTGTAAATATTATTCAAATGTACCTCCCAGTGCACAATTATACTTCTCAGGGGATTCTGAGTACATGGGGAAACTCTGTAAATAATACATACATTAGCCCTGGCGCACAGAGGCACACTGAAGCTGCTGCCGTGGCGGCTGTGGGAGTCACTCAGAGCATCTGCGCTGGAGGCTAGCCTTGGACAACCAGCTCTGTCTCTCTCAGAGGATGGGCACAACTTTAGGCATGCCAGCCTGGTCACTGGCCAGGTGGGGACACAGAGCTGGCAGGGAAGGAAGACACACAGGTCAGAGCGTGCCCAACTGGCCTGGGAGGCTCAATAGTGGCTGTAGTAATCATGTGATTACTTGGGCATGCTCAAGCTTGGGGCAAGCATTTCTGTCTCACAGTCATAGGAAAGACCATGGAAGACTTTGTGCTAAGACCTAGTGCCATGTCCGCAGATGGATGAAGTAGAGAGATTCAGATAGGTGAAGTGAACTGGTCTAGTGAGAACCCAGAGCCAAGCCCTGTCTGTCTGTCTGTCTGTCTGTCTGTCTGCCTGAAAGCTCTTGCTTTCTCTAGAAGTTACTTGGTCAGTCTCTGCCTACACCCATCAGCTTTCAAGGTGGGGTGGTGATGAGCCTGAGGGACTGCCTTGCCCTTGGAGGGGAGGACGTGACATGCGCAGGGCTCGTCAGTTCCTCTCAGCCTCTGGGCTTAGGAGTTCGGAAGAGACACTACTTCAAGCTCATCCCTTCTCAGGCCCCTATTGCCCAGATTGTGAAAATGAACAGGATACAAATAGTCGGGGATCCCCCACACACACTTCAACAAGAGCATGGTCCTGAGAGTCACTTTTAAAATGTCAGCTTGGATACCTGGGCCTCACCAAGCGGGCCTCACCAAGCTGCCCTCTTTGTGGCTAAACTTTGAATACCAGCTTTGGCAGCCATCTGCCCAGGGCCCATCAGAATCCTGGCTGAAACTGAGTCTTGGCAAAACCCACATTGGAGCAGAAACAAGATATTTCTAAGACATCTTCACTGTTGCCCTGGTTGTGGGTGAGGGTGTCTCTGAACCTGGGCTGTAATGGCAGGGACACCTCCATGTAATAAAATCTCAGTCTGTGTATCTGAGATGAATGTCTTATGAAGAGAATGAAAGATCTTGTAGATGGTGCCCAAAGGAGTGATCTTCCCTCCACACCCCTGCAGACGGCAGGGGGAAAGCAGGCATGGAGCTTTGTGGGCAGCTGGGAATGGTCCTGGCAGAATCCACCCAGCGAATGAGCTCTCACAGATAGCCAGGCTTAAAGGCCTCTGTGATGGCAATGCCTTGGCAAGAGAGGCTCCTTTCTCTGCCTGCATGGGCTGGAATCCTACCTGCACTGTGCACAGCTATCAGGGGCCTTGGCGGGCAGGGACTTGAAACACCTCTGAAACTCTTCCTTTCCCGTATGGATGGTTTGTAGCTCTGAGGTGCTGCAAGGCTTTAGGAGAACAAGTACTTGGCCATCATTCACTTGGGCCAACATCAAGCCCCTCACTGACCCGGACCATCCACTCACAATTTTCCATTGTAGAACACACCCAGCCTTTGCTGCCATGACTCACAGAAGCTTGGGGAGCCAGCCACCAACTCCTTCCCCATGACATCAATTGCTACTCATCCTGCTGTCTTCACTGGCCCTCGGAACCTAGCCAGGGCAAACAGGTACCTACCATAACCACTCCCAGGATGTTCTTTTGGGACTATCCTGCTTCTGGTGCTGGCTTTACCTATGTACTTCCCAACTCCCCTCAAATGTCACCTCCTCTTGGGGACGATGGCTCACTTGTAATCCAGAAATCAAAAAGCTGAGGCAGGAATTTGAAGCTAGTTGGACTACAGGGATCTGACCTCAAAAAGAAAGTCACTCCCTCAGCAACTTCCTCTGAGGTAGTCTGACCCCTGCTCAGGGTCACAGAGGAGATCTCACTTCTCAGTAGCATGGGCATCAAAATCACTTTACTTATTATGTATGTAGTTGTCTCCTGTCTGTCCCCTAATGGAAGTGGAACTTCACTGGGGCAGGAGCCCATGTGCCCCACTAACCGTGTTCCCAGCACCCACAACAGAGCTCAGCTTGGAAAAGCTGCCTGCATTTTGCCATCACTGGGTGGGATGAAAGTCCTTTCCCCTTGACGTGGTTCCTTCCCCCTTGGTTCCCTATTGTAACCTCACAACACCCCCCAAAGGCTTCCCCTTTGTGTGGAAAGGGTGGACCAGATCATTGTATGAATTGGAGGAGCTGTGGCTCTTCCTGAAGCCACTGGGAACCATGGGGGGCAGAAGAGGTTTTCATTAATGGCCTTCTTTCCTGGTTGTCTGGTTTATTGCAGCTTGGGAGTAAAAGAACCAGATACCTCCAGCCCCGCACCCTCCCCATTGTTTTCCAGACCAGGATTCTATTAAAGGTTTGGCAGGCATGGCTGTGACCACAGACTTCCTGTGTTTACCCTTCCGCTTGGAAATCGGGCATGGAGTCTGTGTTGGCTGTGGATGGGGTCCCCTGGCGCCCTGAGGCTCTGCAGCCCAGATGTTCTAGGAGAGACAGGCATAGGTTTCTCTGTGACCTGGTTTCTGCTGCACAGATGTTTGGCATCCTATAGCATCTGGATAGCCGAATGAATTTCTGATTTGATTCCAGAAGTTGAAGCAGACACGAAAGGGGACTCGAGGCCTAAGTGTTTGGCTGAAAGCACGAATGGCTGGCTCTTGGTGGTAGCAGGTGTTTACAATAGAAGGCTCTCGCTAGTCCCGGATGCCTCACTGGAGAGGGCTGACTGGGGGTGGGCTTTCAGGCACTGTGAGAAGAGGCCAGAGACAATGGCACATCAGCCATCCTAGGTCACTGTCCTTAGAAGGCTCTACTTTGGGGATGAGGGAAATGACAGATCCATTGGACGCCCATCCACTGGTTTGCATTGAGTGCTTGCTAGGGTCTGGGGACTCAGACCATTCCTAGTTTCGTAAGTCAGTCGCACCGTGTGCTGGCTATGCTGTAGCTGGAATCCAAGCTGCTATCTGTGCAGAGCCACGGCTTTCCCGGTCACCACACATTCTGCTTCCTGTTAAATAAACCAGATTCCAAGGAGAGGGGAGAAAGGCTTGGTGATGAGTTGGAGAGAGAAGACTCAGTCCTTAGAGGGGAGTGGAGCCGAGACTGGTTCTGGAATCCAGCACACACCTGCCGGCAACTGCCCTCTGGCCCTGAATCTCGGAATAGGAACGGGTTTGACCTGATGGCTCTTCCCTCCTCAAGCCCGGTGAAGGACATGAAGGCTAGAGGCAGGAACTGAGGCAGCCTGAAAGAAAACAACTGTGAGCCCCCGGTCTTAGTCCACTCTCACCACAGGGACCACCAGCTTCCCCACCTGCTGGAATCAGATGTCTCTGGTTTCTATTCTCTAGAGAGAGGGCTCAGTGGTTAAGAGCACTTGTCCAAGCAGAGGACCCAGGTTCAATCCCAGGCATCCACATGGTGGCTCACAACTGTTCATCACTCCAGTTCCAGGGAGTCCTGCCGAGAGTTAGGGAAATCCGAGTTTTTCCTCAAGGCCCCTGTAGAGGCAGAGTTGATAACCCTCTGGGGCTAGAGCCTTGCAGGGGCTTCAGCTTGACCCTGGGAATTTAACTCTTGCTGGCATATGGGGCTACGGTATCAGTCCTGAGGTTGCCGCTGTGTGTTCGGTCTATAATATTCCTGAGATCCCATGTTCTCTGTGTGCAATATTGCTGGGTTAGCTTCCTGCTGACTTCGTCCCATTGTATGGCAATTGCTGAGGACTCTGTCCCACCTCTCCCCTGAAAATAGCATTTGAGGTGCTGTTCTCCTTAATAAAATTGCTTGCTTGAGCCATCAGCGTGTGTGAAAGGTCTCGATCCCACATTTTATCTTCTCATCTCATGCTACCTCCCATTTAGGACCCACCCTCTCTGTAAAGAGTAGCCCCCTGCTCTCTTTTGACCTCTACAAGCACCAGGCACATGGGGTGCACAGACATACGTGTGAGCAAAAACATTCATGCACATAGGATTAAAAAAACATCTCTGGTTTCTTCTCCACCAGTGGCCTTGTTATAAATCTCATTTTATTTCCCTGGTCTCTTCCTGGGTGTAAACAGATTTCTTCAAATAGTTTGTTTTGCAACAATTGTCAGCTATGTGGAGGCTTTTATGGCCAGTCTGGGCCAGCCCTGCCTGCGTCCTCTATACTCAATGGGCCCACAACCCATCAGTACTGAGATGAGCCGTGCCAGCTCATTCTTCCAGTAGCTCAGCCGTTTCCTCGTATTTTGGCTGTGATAGATGTGTCTGCTGTGAGCAAATCCCTGACAAGGAAGGAAGGTCTTCTTTGGTTCACAGTTGCCCAGTGTGCTCCACTGGGCATCAAGTCACGCTGCCTTCTAGTCAGGAAGTGCTGGTGCTCAATCCAGGTCCATTTCTCCCTTTTATGAAGCCTGTGGCTTTGTCTCCAAGCTGATTCTAGACCCTATCACGTTGACAACCAAAGATTTACCATCACACACTCATGTAAACTTGAGAAGCAGACAAAGAATATCAGTTTTTTTGCTATAAAAACTTTCTGATTTTTGGAGACAGTGTTTTCCTGTGTAGCCTTGGTTGTTGTGGAACTCACTCCGTAGACCAGGCTGGCCTTGAACTCAGAGATCTCCTGTCTCTGCCTCCTGAGTGCTGGTCTCAAAAGGAGGATGGGTGGAGTGAGGACATGCCCTGATAACCTCCCTCTCCCTAGCTTCTATCTTTGGAGTCACAGTCTGCAGTGCACTGAGGACTAAGACTGTCGCCGCTAGAGCACACTAGGACACATGGACAGACATTCACTTCCACACTCAGAACGCCTAGTGAGCCCAGGAGTGCTTCCTTTCCGCCACACTGTCGCTCGCTTCCAGGGGACAAGGCTTTGTCGCCAAAGTGTGGCTGTACTGGTCACAAGCTGACTCCCACCACAGAGAAGAGAAAAGGGCCCTTGAGGAAGCTTTCGGTAGACCCCTCCTAACATATTACTAATTAGAGCCAGTCCACGTGGCTGATGCTAAACCAATCACTGTCAGGGATAGCTTTGACCAATCAGGATCCATATGAGGGGTCACATGTGAAAGGTTGACCATTCAGACAAGACCAGGCTTCCCATTCACAGGGAAGAAGGGAAGTAAGTCAGCCCCCATCACCCAGTGATGTCCTTTAGAGAAGGGAGCAGGGCTCTGAAAACAGTGACCAGCCCTTCGAGGACACAGCTCTCAGATGCCAGCGAGGGAGACCCAGCTCCTAAAAATCATTTGCTTCTCAGAATGCTTTGATCCCTGACAGTAATGGTTCTCCTTCTTTACATTAAATAATGTATGATCTTTGTCAAAATATTAAGAATTTATGCCGGACTGGAGAGATGCTCAGCAGTTAAGAGCACTTCCTGCTTTCCTAGAGACGGGTGAGGTTCCCAGCACACACAACCATTTGTAACTCCAGTTCCAAGGGATCTGGGGCTCTCTTCTGGCCTCCACTGCACACACATGGTACACACACATGGTACACACACATGGTACACACACACACACACACACACACACACACACACGAGAGAGAGAGAGAGAGAGAGAGAGAGAGAGAGAGAGAACACTCACCATACATAATAAAGATAAATGAATCTTTAAAAATTTAAATGTATGAATAAGCAAAAAACTCAAAGCAAGATCTCCCATCATCCCATAAATGATCCCTGTTACCATTTTCCCTGATGCTTTACAGTCCAGTCTACCCATCTATAACATTTCAGTATCTCTCTGGTTTAAAAAAATGCATATAGATTCTGCAGGACATTTGTAGTTATCTTTTAATCTGACCTCCAAATGTTCCTCTGCCCACCACTGATTATGTCCTAGCAGACATAACGGAATTATTAGTTTAATTAAGCAGCATCCTATTGGTGAATATTTAGGCCTTTTGTTTTCTAGACGATTCGGAGTACCTGAAAAGGCAGCTTCAGGAAGGAGGGGTTCATTTTGGTTCACAGTTGCAGGGTATGGTCCATTATGGTGGGAAGGCACAGCAGTGGGGGCCTGACTGAGGCAGCTGATCTGGCTGCATCCTGTGACCAGGAAGCAGAGGGGAAACTCTGATGCTTAGTTCACTTCCCCTGCTTCTCACTGAGCCCCCATCCCATGAGGTCCCTGCTGCCCACATTCAGCATGGGTTTCCCCAAGGTTAAGGCTCTCTTGGAACTTCCTCACAGACACACCCAGAATCCCCCAGGAGATTCCAAATCCAGTCAAGTGGGAAACAAAGACACGGGTAGGTCCAGGTCACCTAGCTTTAGGCTGCCAGTCTTGTCTCTGGGGCCCAGCACCACTCTCGGGAGGGGGCAGGCTGAAGAGCTCTTTGGAAGCTTTCATAGGTAAGCGACTTGGAAATGGGGGAGGGGGAGGGCTGCCAAGGAGGAACTGAGCACAGTGTCTGGAATCTGGTCCATTGGATACGCCAAGCAACTGTCCAAGCCCAGCTCTACCTGTAAGACTGGGAGCCAAAATGCCTTGTAGGATGTGTGCACATTCAGCAAAAACAAGCCATGGGCAGCACCTGCTGGATTGTGTGCTTGGGAGCTTGCCTGCTTGAGGGAATCCCTGCAGGTGTCATATAGGGAAGCAGACCACAAAAAGAGATGAGAATGAAAGCCTGGTCAGACTTTGGGGAGTCTAATAACAGGCAGTTTATTCTCAATGTATTTAAGCCCACTATAATTTGAAAAAAAAGCTTCCTGGTGTGATACAATCCCTATTGCACAAGGAATCGTAATTACGTTGAAATTCAACTCAGGGTACAGTCATTTCTTCTAAAAAAAGATGGGTCCTAGAGTTGAGCTACCTGTACCTGATTAAGGGCCTAAGGGTCTGGCCTGGTCTAGGTCATACAGATAGCGCAGAGGTCATTTGTGCTATTAGTCACCTCTGGTCATTTAGATTATTACGAGCCACCTCTGTCCTGGTTGTAAGAGCTTGGTGTGGCTTGACTTAAAGATAATGCAGATCACCAGGCTGTCAATCACTTCCAAATCTCAGCTTTCTAGATGGAAGAACAGGTTTTTCATCTTTCCCATTGGAAAATGTGTTTTTCACATTCCAGGTTTCTCTGGAGATCTGTGACCGCAAGGATCTTCGCGCAATGCTCTCAACACTTGTTCTCGTTGTTATAATAGCTTCTGCTGTGATGTCTCTGGGGCCACTCCTAATCCAAGCCATTGATTTGGGAAGCTGTGTGCATCTGCTTACATCGGTGCTAAGCTTACAGGAGTGTTAAGCTTTGTCAGTGTGGTAAGAGAAGAAAATGTAATGTCTCTGTCTGTGGTTGACCCGGAGTATCGTGAGGAAACTTCAGGCCCGTCACAGGTTCAGTGGGGTCCTACCCCAAACATATATGTTAACATCCTTAGTCCCAGAAGCTTGGCATCTCTCTGCAGATCATTTTTTATAGAAATCGGCAAGCTAAAGGAAGTCCTTAGGGGTGGCCTAATCCAGTGTGACTAACGCCCTATGCGAAGGGACTAACACAGGTCCAAAGGGAAGATGAGGCAGAGGAAACCACCGGCCATTTACCTGCAGGTGGGGAGAGAAGAGACACTTCACATTCCGAAGAAGGAAAAAAAATCATTCTTCTGGCCTCCTGCACTATGAGCACAGCCCGCATTGCCCATGGTTCATGGTATCTTCTGGAGCTCTGTCATCAGACCCAGCAAGGAATCCTGCCCAGTTGTAAAATTCCAGTTTGAGTGACATCTGATGTCCCTCAAGTGCTTCCTCTGGATGATCACACTCAGTCCTTCCCTCTGGGTTGTCACGTCCCCTCCCTGTTTTCTGTGGGCAGAGAGGGTGTGGTGGGGACAGTGTGACTTCTAGGGAAGCATGCGCGTTGAGCATTTTCTCTCCTGGGTGTGTTGCACATTGCCTGTTGGTACATGAGAGTTCGTAGCAGGAGCCTGTTCTGACGTGGCAGACTGGGGTCCTGGGGTCCCCCAGATGTGAGTTTTAGCACCTCAGCTTCACACCCCGTGTAGCTTTTGTTAGACTACTGTTCACAGGTCTGCTGGGATTTCCCCAGCCTTCCCCAGGGCTGTCTTGCTGGCTTCCAGCGCACCTTCAGGTGACATGCATCCCTGGTGAGAGGTGGGCTGAATTCCAGAGAACCTTCCGGCTCTTGGAGGAACCCAGCCCAGGCTTGAGGGCTCTCTCCTGCTCTCCTCTCCCTCTCCTGCCTCTCCTTCTCTCCTTCCCCTTTCAGTTCTCCTGTTGTGATGCTTAGTCGACATTGACAGCTTGGTGGGATCTAGAGTCAGGCACCATGGAGACTTACTTCTGGGTACCAGTCTAAAGATTGTTTCCAGAAAGGTTGAACTGGAGAGGAAGACACACCCTGACTGTGGGCAGCACCACTCCACGGGCTGAAGTTCCGGCCGAGTAAAAAATGAACAACTGAGCCGAGCTCCCGCCTTCCTTGCTCGCTTTCCGATTCCTGACTCTGTAGATACAGCGAGACAGGTTCTTGGCACTGTAATTTCTTCACCACGACGGACTGTACCCTAAAACTGTGAAGCAGAATAAACCAAACCCGTCCTTATGGTGTTTTTTATGCCATAGTAAAAAGGAAAAGCAACACGCTTCTAATACACCCAGATGAGCCTGGAGAAACAGAGCCAAGGTGGTGTCCCTGATCCGGAAGAATCTGGGGCTGGGTTTTTCTAGGCTTATCCTTCGTGTGTTGAAAGTAATAAAAGATGTCTGGGCTGCAGCTCAGTGGTAGAGCACTTGGCTAGCTGCCACGAGGTCCTGGGTTTTACCCCAGCACCGTAAAACAGGTGAATAAAAACAGAAGTTGGGAAATCCTTCAAGGCAGGAGCATTGCTGCACTTCAAATGTAGCAAATAATGTGGCATGTTCCCCGTGAGCATCTGGCTCCCAGCTGTCAGCGCTGTTTGGGTTGGGGGTGTGTGTGTGTGTGCCTAGGGTGGACTCCTGAGGGTCATCGCTGCTGATGTCTCTCAAACCCTCTCTGCTTCCTGGCCCCTGCCATGCACATGTGCTCCTTGGCAATAATCTCACCTCCCTCCCCACTTTGAAGGACACAGCCCTCAGACTGTGAGCCTGAAGCAATCCTTTTGACCCTCAACTGTGCCCACCAGGTACTGTGGCCACAGAGATGCTAAAATAACAAACATACCCGCGGCAGGTCGCACCTCTTAATGCTGTCGCATTTGAAGTTAAGATTGATCATGAACCATGTAGGAGACACAAACACTTCAGCCACAGCCCCAGGGGTCCTAAAAGCCGAATGAGAGCCTTAGTGGTCCTTAGGACAGGTCTTCTGTCATCATCCATACATTCTCCACAGACCACAAACGGAACAACCAGCCCGAACAAGGTGTCTGTGACATGCAGTTTAATTCAGGGCCAACTGCAGACGGCAGCAACAAAGGGGAGAGAGGTCTCCTCCCTAGAGGCTTTCTTTGCCGCTGCTCTCAGGCTCCTGTGTGCAGTCAAACTCGATTTTCTGCTATTCACAGGGAACTCCACAGATTTCTAGAAACCTGGGGATGGGCCGATGGCTGGCAAAGATGGACAGAAAGGGTGGAGTGGTGTGGTGGGTTCTTAATGCACGTCGAATGGGATTAACGCTGCCTGGAATCTGCGCTCCTGCTGCCATTCCTGGGAGCTTTGCCTGAGGGTTGCCAGAAATTAGGAACCCATCCTCTGGGCCTTTGGAGTGTTGAGCAAGATGCTCTGGCTGGCATCCACTGCAGGGCTCCTGGGCAGGGAGTGGGGGGTGGGAGTGGGTGTGGACACTGACTAGTGTCTCTCCATGCTGCTTCCTGGACCAACTGGGCCTCACAGGCCTACCCTTAGTCCACTCCAGGCTTCAGTGGTGAAACGGAAGCCAAGTGCCTTACGGAGAGCACTGAGCCCCAGCTTGATGAAGTCAAGTGCTCAGAGGGGGCCAGCCTCATGCCGAACAGCACAGACAAGGATCACTGCCACCTCTGCGAGATGGCCGGCTCCTCTCTGGCCTCCACCTTCTGGCGTGGAAAAGGGGAGACAAACTTATGCAGGCCTACTGTGCACGGAGACTGGAGACACATCTCCTGATGCTGGGAGGCAGAACCTGACAGGAAGGAACCAGAGTCTCGCCCCCGGCTCACGTTGTCTTACCAACCTCCTTTCCACTCTGACACTGCAAGGTTTCAGGCAACTGCTTCCCCTCACAGAGCCTTAGTGCAGCCTGGTGGAGCCAACAATGTGGGGCTGGGGTGTCTGAGAGGTCAGAGTGCTTGCTGGCATGCTCAGCCCCGGGTTCCATGCCTCGCACACACAAACAGGGGTGGCCATGCATGCCTTCAATCCTAGAGCTTGGGAGATGAGAGAGTCTTGGGCTAGCCCAGCCTGGGATACGAGAGACCCTATCACAAAACAAAACAAAACAAAACAAAATCGCACTACACTAAGGCCCCTTGGTCAGCCCTTGTGGGGTCCCGGGCATAGTCCTCTAGTCCTAACCTCCCTCCCCTCAATCTGTTCCATTCCACCAAACCAAATATAAAGCAAATATAAAATAACAAACCAAAATAAAGAACTGATATGCACAAACAAGCCCATTTTAATGGGATTAAGGGGTGGGTTGACATGTGGACTTTAAAGCACAAAGGGTCCGAAGAAGGAAGGGCTGCTGGAGACTCCGGCCTTTCCGTGTGCACCTTGATCTCATCCTCCTGCACCCAGCATCAGCTTCCTGCTGAGCACATTATAGGCTGTGTTCCCTTGGAGTCTTGGAAGGATGTGAACTAGCAGTTTCCCTCAAACATTCCCTTCCCCAGTTGCTTCATTCTCTGCCACTTGATAAATGGCTCAACCATTGGCTTTGGACTCAGACTGAAGGTCTGTGTCCCGGCCCCACCTCCTTCCAGCTCTCATAAAATCTACTCCAGCCGCTGTACTTCAGTGCCCTTTGTGGCGGAAGGAGGTGACAGTGGCTTCTGCCCAGTAGGGTCTGTGTGGGAATGCCTGTTGGCAAATCACCCTCCACTTCACAGGTTTGCCACAGCGGTGGCCTTAGGACAATGGAGGGAGGGCATATGGAGGGAAGGCAGATGGAGGGAGGGCAGGTAGAGGGAGGGCAGATGGAGGGAGGGCAGATGGAGAGAGTTGGATGTGAAATGCTAGCTGGAGGGAGACCCAGTGAACTGAAGTGGCTGACCCCAGCAGGTGTGACCTACACTCTCTTTCATGGCGGGGGAGGTGTCACCTAGTCCAGCCTCCAGTATAAAGGACCAGGGATGGAATTTTGGAGTTGATGGTGTTAATCCCAAAGATGGAAGGAAAAGTCCAGATCATCATGGCCAAATTCATTTAAAGCAAGCAATTAATTAGAGCAAACATTTTTTGTTTTATTTTTTTTCCAAGACAAGGTTTTGCTGAAATTTTAGAGCCTGTCCTGGAACTAGCTCTTGTAGACCAGACTGGCCTTGAACTCACAGAGATCTGCCTGCCTCTGCCTCCCAAGTGCTGGGATTAAAGTCGTACACCACCACTGCCCGGCTTTAGTGCAAGATTTTTTATTCGTGTACATGGGCTGCCTCCCCCAAGACGGGGTTGGAGAGGTCAGCATTGGGTGTGAAGAAGACAAGGCTTTTATAGCTCAGGGGTAGGGAGTTTCCAAATGGGGGAAATGGGCGGGCTTACAGGAGCAGAACATAACAGGCGGTCAAAACAAGGTCATCACAGAAGGTAGTCATGACAAGGTAGTCATAGGGGCTCATGTAACCTTTTCAAACAAAGGTAGGCTTGCAAGATGGGTCTAAGCAACTTGATGAGAAAAAGACACGGGGGCCATTCCTGGTACAGGCAGCACAGAACCATTTGTAGTTAAGGTTCTCTAAGTGGGGATAGCCCAATCCTCAGGAAACAGATACAATCACAAACATCTTGTAGCTTGTCTTTACTACAAGATGGCTTTTAAACCTGAGATGGAGGCAGGTTGGTTCTTCAACGGGATGGGCCTTGGAGTTTGAATAAGAGGGGCCACAGCTGCTCCTCCTTAAGTATAATCTGAAGAGGTCCTCCCTCCCTCCCTCCCTCCCTCCCTCCCTCCTTCCCTCCCTCTTTCTTCCCTTCCCAGTGCCAGGATCAAACTCAGGGCTACACCAGCGCTTCACCACTGAGCCCCAATCCCCTCACGTTTTTTCTTTTAACACTTATTTATTTATTTTGTATATAGTATTCTGTCTGTGTGTATGCCTACAGGCCAGAAGAGGGCACCAGATCTCATTATAGATGGTTGTGAGCCACCATGTGGTTGCTAGGAATTGAACTCAGGACCTCTGGAAGAACAATCAGCGCTCTTAACCTCTGAGCCATCTCTCCAGCCCCCCTCATGTTTTTCAACACAGGAGGACAGTGGCGATTGTTTGAGAGCCCAGGAAGGCCTTGAATTCACTATGTAGCAAAGGCTCCTTCCCCCACTTTTCAGACACCGGGATTACAGGGTGTGCTCCCATAGCTGGCAGTGACCCCTCTTGTCCCCGAACCCCCCTGCCTAGAACTACAGATAGTGGCGAACCCTATATCCATGGTGCTTCCCCTTCCGTACGCAGACACACCTACGATAGCATTTGTAGATTAGCATAGAAGAGATCAACAGCAGAACAAAAAGGACAGCAACAACAATGCACTGTGACTCTGCTCTTCATCTCTCTGTCTCTCTCAAGTCAAGGCTCTCTTGTTTTCAGAGTGAACGCTTGGGTGAGGTGTGATGGTGACACAGACCCCAGACTCTGGTCAGGGTCTGGAGCAGGGCCTGAGATGGAGTCCGCTGTCACCTCCTAGGGGGCGCTGACAGGGCTGACACAAAGCCACACCTTGGGGAGGTAGAAGCTGGTGAGCTGGTGGGTGGGATGAGCTCGTGGCGGGCTTGGGCCGTGTCACAGTGTGTGAGTGAGAGGACAGTTTGCAGGAGTTAGCTCTCTCCTCCTGCCTGTGGCTGAGAACTGAACTCGGGTTGTCAGGCTTGGCGGCGAGCACCTTTACCTACCAAGCCATGTTGTTGACCTGGGGCTGACTTGAGGCCAGGCATCTGCCCTCTTTTCTGTGCCCTGTTCACAAACCCCCAGCAGGATCTGCAGCAGGTGGTTGTCACATGGCCAGTGTGACCGAAACAGCATGAAGTGGGGAGCTTTGTTCTGTTTTTCAGTTTCCAAGGGTTCAGCTTTTGTTGTTTGACCACATGTGCCTGGGCAGAGCAACAGGGAGATGGGAGCGTGTGGTAGAGAAGGCTGTACTTCTCATGGTGAGCAGAAAATGGGGGGGAGGGGAGAAGAGAGAGGGAGGGAGGGAGGGAGGGGAAAAGAGAGGGGGAGGGAGGGAGGGAGGGGAAAAGAGAGGGGGAGGGAGGGAGAGAGAGAGGAGCAGGGAAAAGATGCTCCATAGTCCCTAGGGACCTTCAACAGGTACCACCTCCAGAGGGTTTCCAGAGCCTCCAAAAGTGTCATTCCTGGGGTGGGTGGTGGGGCTAAGCATCCAACAAGGAAACCTCTGGGTGATTTCACACTGGACCAAAGCACAGGACACCTTTGGGATGGAGTTGGGGTGGTGAGTTTGCTCTCCTGTAAAATGTATGCTATGCCTCTCTCTCTCTCTCTCTCTCTCTCTCTCTCTCTCTCTCTCTCTCTCTCTCTCTCTCTCTCTCTCTCTCTCTCTCTCTCTCTGTTTTTGAGGCAGTCTCACTATGCGGCCAGGGCCAGCTCAGCTCACAAAGATCCACCTGCCTCAGCCTCCTGAGTGCTGGGATTAGAGATCTACACAGTCGTGTGCGGTTCCTGAGGTTTTATTCTAATGCAGGTGGTAACAGGGTCTTTCCCCCATTTCCTGGAATCCCACCTCACAGTGTTTTGTGATTGGCTAGGTTTTTTTTTTTTTTTTAAGATTTATTTTATGTTGCTCTGTGCTTTGCCTGTATGTGTGTGCACCATGTGCCTGCAGTGATGAGGTCAGAAGAGGGGAGCAGATCCCCTGAATCCAGAATTACAGATGGCTGTGAGCCACCACATGGGGGCTGGGAACTGAGCCTGGGTTCTCTGCAAGAACAGCAAGTGCTCTGAACCACTCAGTCATCTCTCCAACCCCATTACTGGCTAGTTTTAAAAGAATAAGCACAAAGAAAGTGAAGGAAAGGGGGAGTGGCCAGCTGCTCTCGGCCACGAAGTTCTGGGGGTGCAGGGAGGAGGGACTTTGCTTGAAGAAGAGTTTGACCCCGGAGGAAATATGAAAAGATACGCATTAAAGTTTTGCAGGTGGGAAGACACGTGAAATATTAACCTTGACTGCCAGCTACCTCCCGCAGAAACAGAAATAAAACATCCCTTACACGTGGGCGGGGGCACCACTTGTCACCCGTGATAAGGGAACGGAAAGCTAGCGCTCATGGTGGAGGAGCCAGGCTCTGCGAACGGTTCTGTCGATGTGAAAGTCTAGAAAAGACAAAAACGGGTTTCTCCGGGCAAGCTCTCCTGCTTGGCCAGAAGTCCAACGCTCAGGGGCTGCCCTATCCTGGCTGGAACCTCTAGAACCCAGAGCTAAAGAAACCCTTTAAATGTATAAATTAACCAGCTCAGGGGCTTACTGGAGCAACATGAAGCCAACTAAGACAAGTTGTGTGTAAAACACCTTTTAAAACAGCTGGCAGAAAACATAACCCAGGGTGGAGGCCGGCAGTCCCACCACGGCCACGGCCATGGTCAGGTCCCTTAGTGCCTCTCACCTTCTAGGCATGGGGTGGGGGTCACATTCCTAAGGCTGAGCCACAGGAACTGACAACAAAGCAACTTTGGAGTCCACTTTCTTCCCCAAGGACTGTATTTCACCCCCTTTCAAGCCCCGAGACCATCAGACTTAGCATCTTAGGACTTGAGAATTGGGTTAATGGCTGAGAGAAAGTTCTAACACCTGAGGGCCTGGCTTCTCTTTGGGAATTAGCTAATAATTACAGAATCCATGCATTTAATTAGGCAGAAAACAGCCCCTGATAACAATAATTAGCATTTAAATGTCGCTCTTTAACATCAACTTGCATTAAAGGCGTGTTTATTAATTAGACACTTTCCATAGCCCACAGAGACAAGGGATGGGCTGGTTATTGCTCCAGGCAGGCCTAGGAAGGCCAGGCAGTGGGTGTGGGTTTCCAAGAGTCGGGCTTCTCCAGCCTCCGGTCACTCAGAGACTTGCGGAGAAGGGGGGTGAGGAGAAGGGGTGAGGTGGGGCTGAGGGTGCAGGGGAAGCAGGTGTGACCAGCCTCTTCCCTCTCCTTAGTGCTTCAGCCATTTTCTGGTTTTGTGACTCCGGGTCTACGCACAACCCCTTCTTTGTCCATGAATCCACCGGATCCTTAGGGGCTCACCTAGTTCAGCGCCATGGATTTGCAGAGAGTACTGAGCTCAGGAGACGTCAGGGCCTTGTGACATTTCTGAACCACAGCAATCCTGATGAGAGTGGGAGAAATGAATTGAGGGTGAAGGAAGAAGAGATGGAAAAATAGGGATTCATTTTCTACAGGGCTTGAGCAGGTAGTGTCTGGTGGTTTGAATGAGAAATGCCCCCCATAATCTCGGGCATTTGAAGCCTTAGTTCCAGGAGGTGGTGCCATTTGGGAGATTTAGGTGATGCAGTCCTGCCAGAGGAAGTAGTCACGAGGTGGTGGTGGGTGGCACAAGGTGGGGGGGGCAGGTATGGTGGGTTTTTTTTTCTTCTTTTTGTCAACTAGACAAAAATATAATAGAAAAACCTGGGAAGGAATCTTAATAAGAAAATGCTTACCATCAGTTCAGGGTATTTTCTTAATTAGTGATTGATGGGGGAGGGCCCAGCCTATGGTGGATGGGGCCATTCCTGGGCTGGTGGTCCTGTGTTCTATAAGAAAGTAGGCTGAGCAAGCCATGAAGAGCAAGCTGGGGAGCAGCACTGTAATGGTCTGTCCTGTCCCTTTAAGAGACAAGCCCCGCCCACTCCCCCATTCCTTAAGTGGATCTTCCTTCTGCCTCCAGCCTGTGAGTACTTTCTTCTTTTCCTTCTCTCTCACAAAAAGGTAGCTTCTCCTCTCTGTTGGGGCAGCTGGCCCAATCCCTGCGTTCAGGGGCGTGGCTGCCCCAGGGGAGAAAGGTACCTTTAAAAAGAACCGGGTGGAGGATAGTCGCCCCTGTTCCCTCCCCCCCCCCCCCCCCCCCCCCCCCCCGCATCACCCTCTGCTTCGCTGGAGCCTTGGCTTTGTAAGTTCCCTTATTCTCCTTTTATTAAAACTGATTTATTCTAAAAGGACTATTTTTGGTTATTTCTAAATTCCTCCGACCGCCGCTACACCTCTCCCCTCCTCCGTTACTCTTCTCTCTCTCTCTCTGCCTCCCTTCTCCCTTTCCCCCTTTCTCCTCCATAACCCACTAAATGAATATCCACTTTCTCTGCATGGCATGCCTATCAGTCTCTGTCTCTCACCTGCAGTGGCTCCTCATGGGGTGAGGGTTCTCACAGCTCCCTGCCTGGGACCCACTGCCCCTAGTGGCACATTGCCTGCTGCGGCCCTTGCCCCTCGGGAACCTGCAGTGTTTTATTTATTTATTTATTTATTTATTTATTTATTTATTTATTTACCATTTCAAGCACCCATCCTTGGCTTGTGCATCAGTTCCTGCTTCCAGGTTCCTGCCCTGGTCGAGCTCCTGTCCTGATGTTCTTCAGTGATGGACTATGGTGTAGAAGTGCAAGCCAAATAAGCCCTCCCTCCCCAACTTGCTTTGGTCATGGCCTTGTGTCACAGCAATAGAATGTAGGAGACCAGCTTTGACGAGGATACTACTTACCAGGGTTGGGGCATGGGGACTAGAAAATAAGTAAAGAGAATGAAGATGCAAGTAAAAGTAATAAAACAGAAACAGGATAGTACTGCGAGGAAGTTCCAGTGAACACTGAAATCACCCGCGTGTAATTTCCATTTGCTTACATACCCTAACCCCCAAAAGTAGGAGTAAGATAAAAAACTGCATTAACACGATACAAGGAAATGAACAGACCAGTTGAAGATTGTGGGCTACATTCTTAGTTAAACATTCTGTTGCTAGAACAAGATAAGTCATGCTCACACCCTAGACCAAAACATGTGGTAGGCAAACCACTCCCTGTGTGGAATCCACTGTTATCTCCCTAAAGGAGTAGGAACTTAGTTGGGTCCTGAGAATTTTGTTTGAGGTAGAAACAGATCTACTTCTCGATTCCTGAAATACCAGGTCTAGGTATTAGCCACACTTGTTGACAATAGCCTTGAGAAAGAACTCTGATCTAAATCAAGGTGGGACCTTTGAGGTAGCAACAGAGAGTAACCTTGAAGGAACAGAAGTAAGTTCCAACTCTCTGACCTTTGGTCAGGGTAGAGTGGATCTACCTCCGTGGGCCATCTGAATGTCCTAAACACTAAGTAACCACATCCTAGTTCAGGGTGTGTAGCCACAGTTGTCAACAACTTTGAGCAAGTAGGCTCACATTTTTGGGCCTCCGCGATAGAAACCCTAACTAAGACACACTCTTCACCGACTCAGACCTGACCATTCATCTTTGAGATGAATCCTGATTTAAGAATCTGAGTAGGGAGCTGGAGTCTGATGACGGTATAATGACCCCTCAACCCTTGCATTGCTAATGGGTAGTCACAGCTGCTCTGGTTAAGATGGTGATGCCCAATGGACAGTATATGCCACACTGACTAGGGGCAGGGACTTCATTCAGTGTGACCATGACAAAGAACAGGATACTTGCAATGACAGTTTGAAAAAAAATCATTCAACAGCTGCAACCCTCAGAAGCCAACAATGGAAAATCCAGCAAATGTGGGAAATCCAGGCTTGCATGCTACCATGTGCAAAACACCTGCCTCCATAGCCTGTGAAAAGGGGCAGGAGAAGACAGCACATTCAGAGGGGAAGAAGCCGTCCAGTCCTTCATCC
The DNA here is from genome assembly GCF_903992535.2 of Arvicola amphibius. NCBI lineage: Eukaryota > Metazoa > Chordata > Mammalia > Rodentia > Cricetidae > Arvicola > Arvicola amphibius. The sequence goes on from NC_052056.1 coordinate 121,946,921, forward strand.
GTCCAATCATCCTCCCACCCATTCATTCATCCATCCGTGACTCATTCACACTCTCATCCATCCATCTCAGGCTTTCTTCATTTGCTGGTTCACCCTCTTCTCCACCATTTTCTGGTCCATCTGTGTGCATTCATTGTCTCCATCCTGCCCACTCCTCACCAGGGAGCTTCATTTGCCCAGTGCACTCTACAAATGTGTCCAGCCCTGTATCAGTCACTTTTCTGCCGCTGTCATAAACACCATGAAACCTACAGATGAGCATATTTGGGCTTATGGTTCCAGAGGATAAGAGGCCATCATTGCATGGAAGCATGGCCGCAGGGGGCAGACACGGCAACCAGAGCAGGAAGCCAAGAGCTCACATCCTCAACCACAAAGCACAAAGCAGACCAACCAAGCTGGACGTGAGTCGGGTTTTTAATCTCAAAGCCAATCATCTAAGGTTTCTATTGCTGTGATAAACAGCATGACCAAAAGCAACTAGGGAAAGAAAGGGTTAATCCAGCATACAGTTCCACATCACAGTTTATCATCAAAGGAAGTCAGGATAGGAACTCAAGCAGGGCAAGAACTGGAGGCAGAAGCAGAAGTCATGAAAGGGTACTGCTTACTGGCTTCTTCCCTGTGACTTGCTCAGTCTGCTTTCTAATAGAATCAAGGACCACCGTCCACAAAGGGCTGGGCCCTCCCCATAAATCACTAATTAAGAAAATGCCCTGGATCTTTTGGAGGCATTTTCTTAACAGAGGCTTCCTCCTTTCAGATAATTCTAGCTTGTGTCAAGTTGACATAAAACTAGCTAGGACAGATAGGAAATAAAGCTACAAATTTTAAATTTGTAAGGTGGAGGTTTTTTTTTTTTTTTTTTTTTTTTTTTTTTTTTTGGTTTTTCGAGACAGGGTTTCCCTGAAGTTGCTAGAGCCTGTCCTGGAGCTAGCTCTTGTAGACCAGGCTGGCCTCGAACTCAGAGATCCACCTGCCTCTGCCTCCCGAGTGCTGGGATTAAAGGCGTGCACCACCACCGCCCGGCTAAGGTGGAGTTTTATACAAACCCACTAGATGCCAGGCCCTTCATCTGCTCAAACATCTCCTGGGTGGGGAGCTCTATAATAGAGGCCACGGTCAACACTGAAAACAGGGTCCTACTGCTTTAACTCAGAGAGTCTAATTTCCTAATTCAGGCCCCAAGGGATGAATTTATTCATTTTTGGTTTACTGAGACAGGGTGTCATGTAGCTCAGGCTAACCTTAAGACCACTACAGCTCAGGATGACCTTGAACTCCTGATCCTCCCACCTCCATCTCCTGGATCCTGGGATTACAGATGTGCACCACCACACCTGGATTATGTGGTGCTGAGGATGGACTCAGACACTCCACCACCTGAGCTACATCCTCAGCCCCTTAGTGGATTGGAGGACCACAAACAATGTTTTCTTGAAAAGACAATTCATGGCTTTGGCCCAACACTTCCCTTCTCAGTCTCTTCCACATGTGCTAGTTGGGTGTTTGTGGTTTTACACTCTTCCTTTTTTACACTCCACCCTAAATTAGTCCTGTACCCTCATTTATCATCAGGAAGAGGACCACACCTTCTTCTCTCTCTGGCACATTCTTTTCTATGGACTATGGGGAGGGGTGTGGGTAGTTCCAGCAGGAGAAAATGTTGCAGAAAACCTATGAATCAAAAAATCCTTCCTTGCCTGGCAGTTGTCATGGAAACCTGTAGGCGATCTGTGCAGCTAAGAACTGGGGGGCATCTGCATGGCCACACGAGCCACTGCACTTGGAGTGTCTTGTGTCCATTTAACCTCACCCGTACGTTCTGTACACTGTGGTGAGGAGTGAAGTCCCTGCCCCTGCCCACTAACGTGCCAGCAAAACTGCCGCTGTGGAAGAAGCCAACAACGCCTCCAGACATTGCTAAACGCCTGTGTGGGAAGTTGGGGTTTCATTGTGTGAATCCGGAAACCGCAGCTTTGAGAGGCTTCTTATTTCCCAATCTGAGTTCTAGGTAACGTCGGAAAGCCCAGCTGTGTGCCCCACTTCTCCTTCTCTCCTCCTTGGTAGAAAGTCAGCCTCAGCACCCCTCCCCAGTGTCTTGTTGGACCCATGGTTTCCTTCTTCCTCCTGACCTCATGTCTACCCCATGCCTACCATCCAGCACGTGATTACACAGTAGGTTCTCGGGTCAGATGTCTTAGTATTCTGTTGCCTTGAAGAGACACCACAACCAAGGCAACTTGTACAAAAGAAAACATTTAGCCAGGAGTGATGTGGGATGCCCCTCTTTATGCTGTGAATATATTTTTATGACCATGGTTAATAAAGAAGCTGCTTTGGTCTATGGCAGGGCAGAATATAGCTAGGTGGGAAAGTCAAATTGAATACAGGGAAGAAGAAGGAGGGAGATGCCAGCAGCCACCAGAAAAGCAAGATATAGGGTAACAAGCCACGAGCCTCATGGTAAAATATAGACTAATAGAAATGGGTTGATTTAAGTTGTAAGAGCTAGTTAATAATAAGCCTTAGCTAATAGGCCAGACAGTTTGTAATTAATATTAAGCCCCAGAGTGGTTATTTGGGAACTGGCGGATGGGAGAGAAACATCCAGTTAAACAGGAGTTTGCTTACAGTTTCAGTTTCAGTCCATGACCATCGTGGCAGGCATGGTGGCAGGCAAAGAGCCACATCCACAACATAAAGGGACACTGGGACTGGCTTGGGATTTTGAAACCTCAATGCCCACCCCCAGTAACATACTTCTTCCAACAAGACCACACCTCCTAATCCTTCTAATCTTTTAAAATGGTGTCACGCCCCCATGACTAAGCATTCAAATAGATGAACCTATGGGGGCTGTTCTCATTCTAACCACCACACCAGACTTCCTGGGTTCAAAGTCCTCTTCCACCTTAAGCTGTGCAACCTTAGCCAAATTCCCTTCCCTCTCTTAGCCTTCATATCCTGAAGTAAAATGGGGAGGATAAGAGTTCCTTCCTTACAGGGACCTGGGAGTGATTTTGAGATGCTAGCATCTGTCAGCGCACCATTTTCCTAAGGATAGATTTGTCAGGGACCATCGTCCTTGCAGGGATGGCAGAGGTCATTGCCCTAAGGATGTTTACAGAGAACCACCCCTCATCCCACTATCTTGAGAGCTATCCCTTAATGGAACCCAACCCTTACTCCAATGCTAATGGATCACATCTGTTAATGGAATCTGCCCCTTACTCCAATGTTAATGAATCACATGCTTCGGCTTATACCAGGTGCTGGCTGATGACCTTCAGTTACCCCGGCAGAGTTCCTGCCTACCCCTACCTCCACCCCATTCAAGGGCATATAAGCTGTAACTTTCACCCCAATAAAAGGAGACCTTGACAATAGAATCTTGCTTGGTCTCCTTCCTCTTCTTCAGCCCATGTCTTGCAGGTTAGCGTCCCTTCAGAGGACCCTGAATAGCTGACCCTGCCGGCGGGGTTACACATCGGTGCTTAGTAACTAGCAGTTACCATTACCATGGGAACCATTATTTCTCATTGTTCCCCTTCTCTGGCCAATGTCCAGAAGATGGATCTAGCTCTGTGGGTGCTGGATGTGACAGGATGGGCACATCATTCTCCGTCAGGTGAGTGCTTGTCACTGTCTGCATCAGGAGCTATCTGTAAATGAAGGGGGAAGACTGGAGAGTTCACAGCTTGGGGAGGTGTGTGACACGTGCATGTACATCCACACACAAACATACAGACAGTCCTATGTAATGTATGAGCACACATGAACATACCTCCGTGTGCACACACATAGGCAGACACACATACACACATATACACATCATCAACACAAAAACACAGCTCTCGCCTGAAAAGCAGAGTGAGTTTAATCTGCAGACAGAGTGACTGTGGCTGGGAACACAGGTTTAGGTCCTTCCCAAATTCCATGTCCCAACTAGGAAGCCGTTTCATGAAGTTTTTATAGGAACAGAAAAAACTCAGCCACAGATGAAGACACTTAGTAAACTCACTGCTGGATGAACCTTGGCTGACGGCCTCAGTTATGTTCTGATGACACTCAGCTTCCAGGTTGGTGGGAGCTGGGTGGGGGGGTCTGCTGAGTTAAAACATCTCAGGATTTACCTGTTAGTCATAGCATGTTAGGGCCAACACAGGCAGTTAAGGAACGGCTAATCAGGGAGCTGGATCTAGCCCAAAGTGAACTGATCAGGCGCTGGACCTGCAACATTCCCAGCTCCCCACAGAGCTGCCATTCTGGTGAATCAACCGGACTTTGACAACACAGCTTTAGTCTCGTGCACAACACACACAAACACATGTCTTGGGGTCCTAACATGACTACATACTGTCACATCCAAAGGCAAGTTCAGGGTGGCTGAGGAGAAGCTGATTACGGTCTGTGTGGTCAGGTTGCCTGGGAGAAGAAGCCTGAATAGAGCCCCATAGACAGTTAGCCATCAGCCACTTCCTGGGAGGAGTGGGAGGTGCCTCCCCCCCACATCTGTTCTGTAGCACTGACCAGTTCCTATGTGACATCACTATTTGTGCACAGCTGGCTCTTGGGGACCAGGATGAGGGCTACACTACACTGTTAGCTTTGGGAGTTGGGTGGTGCGAGCAAAAGAGATCTCAGAGTTTATGGGAGACAGATCCCAGGCAGCAAGGGCTATCTCAGGCCTGCTGTGGGATGGATCCCAGTCAGCCAAGGGCTATCTATCTCAGGCCTGTCCTGGTTGCCAACTGTGGCTTCTCTCAGGAGTTTTACTGAAACACCACTCCTTCAGGGGTCCCTGGGAACCTACTGTGTGCTGGGTGCCAGGTGGGGAGACGGCCATAGTTGTCAGTGCCATGCCCTTGGGATGATGTGTGAGTGTTCTTTCATACGCGACATAGGCAAGCTTGGAGGACTTCCATACCGCCCCCACCACCAGCTCTCATTACTGTGGTCCTTATAGCAGGAAGCTCAGAACATTCGGCCCGATCTGTGGGAAAATCAGGTTCAGAAGATCTGAGATCAGCGGTCATGTCGTGTTCAGGAAGCCTGGGATGAGTGCCCACCTCAGACCTCACCAGAGACTTCTCCCTCCAGCCTTTCACTTGGGGACTCACGAAGGTCACCAGTCAGATTCTGCTCTGCGGCTCTGCCGATTCTTCATTCCATGCAGTCTAGAAGCCTAATGCCTCCTAATGCCCCAAGTCATTTGCATCAATGAGCAGCCTGCCTGCCTGCCTCAGGGTCTGCTCGTTTCAATCAGACACCGTGCTGCTGGTCTGCTGGAGCATTGTGACCACTTCTGAGATGAAAGCCAAGGTGGGGGTGGGGAAACACCTCACTATTCCCTCCTCCTCAGGCATCTCCCCTGAATGCTGGCAGATAACAGGCTCACATCTGAAGGAAGCGCTAAACTGGCAAAGAGGAATAGATAGATGCGCTGCTGTGTGCACCTCACCCTGCGTGCCATGCTTTTTGGAAAGAAGTGGACATGTTTGTATCCACTAAAAGCTTTGTGTCCTTCATCCCAATGCCACCTATATCCCTGACTCTTGAACACCAGCCTAGAAGGGAAACCCAGTCTGTCCTTCTAGAACGGAATACCTCTGCCAGGTGTGTTCTTTGGAGACTGTCCTTTACAGCTACGCAGGCTGTAATGCAGTCAGGCATGTAAAACAACTTGGGAGCAATGATTTAAGACTCCCCAGCCCTCCCTTCCTCCCTCCCTCCTTTCCCCTCCCTGCTCTGTCTCTCTCTCGGTCTCTCTGCTCTCCCTCTTCTCTCCAAGTACACCCTTTGCCTCTCCAGCTTCCAAACGGGACTCTTGATGGTTTCTGGTTCCAACCCAAGCATTGTATCCAACTTCTGTGCCCCAGAGTGAACTACTTCTTTGAGCATCTCGTGCCTTGGCCACACTCTGGGTGGTTCCCGCCTCCGTGTTTCTCCTTGGGGGAGGATGGGAGATTTCTTCATCCTTCTTTATGCTCTCTCTCCCTCATCCCTGCTAAGAGAAACAGGAAACCATAGGAAACTTGCCCACCCTCACCTGATCCCCTCTCTATGCTCCCTTCAATCACAGGATCCCCCTGATGTGAGGGGCTGCTGAGCCTGGGAGCTCCAGACCCCATCTGCCCTTTTTGTCTTTTCTTCCTAGCTGTCCTTCAGGCGCTCACCCCAACACTTCCCACTTTGTCTCTCTTAGCCCGCACCCTTCCCAAAGCATCCAACAATGAGCTGGTGCCGGAGCATTGTCCCCTCCTGGAGGAACCACAGCAGAGATCACACTGAGGCACTCAGCCTGACATTTGTTCTCTCTCTTTCCTTCTCTCACTCATTTCCTCCCTTCTTCTCTCTTCCTTTATTCTATTACCGTACTAGCAGAGTTAAGGACAGGGCAGTGCAGCCCCAGCCTGCAGACTCTGTTGCTAAGGAAACCACTTCCTTGGTTACCAGCCTGGGTACATTTGTCTCATGATGCCTGAATCCCACAGAGCCACCCCCACTCTGCAGGATGAGGAGATGGGGTGGGAGAGAGGGAGGAAGGAAGGAGAGAGGAGTTGAGAGCTCCAAGGTCAAGGGGTAGAGATGGAGAGACACTTGCAACAACAATGCAGAGACCAAGCGAATGGTGAGAGGGACAGAGACAGTCAGGGGCAGGCAGAGAAGAAAGAGGCACCCTAGGCAGCTGGCGGAAATCAGACCGCAAAGAGGGAAACCATGGCTGTAAGGAAAACAGTAAGGAGGAGGAGGGATGAGAAGAAAGAAAACAAGAGAGAGACGCAGGGGAAGAAGGGCTGAGCCTGAGCCAGGGCAGCTTTGGAGGACCTGCCCATCCCCTGGCTCTCTTCTTCCCTCCCACGCTGAATGCGGCCACTTTCATGGCGCCTGGGAAAACCTGGAATTGATTCCAATAATCAGCCTTATTCTACTTGAGTCTGGGAGCCACTGTGGGAAGACAGCACGATCCAGCTTGGATGCCCCCTGCCCTCCCTGTACTGGGGACCACTGGGACCCATAGCTATTTTTCATGTTGCTTTCCACAATGAGAGCCTTGGCTCTGAAATTAATTTCTGTGTTGGGGCTCAGAAGTGTCTGTGGCTCACAGGGGTCACCAGAGACCTTACCATCCTCTTCCCCAAATGCTACTTGAAATGACTGCTGGGTACCTGGTAAGATGTGGACTCTATAGGGATGGAGGCTTTTAAATCCTCTTTCAGACCGTAAAACAGGGAGCAGGGTGTGTCACACCGACAGTACATGCTTAGGAAGTATGTTCAGGGTGTGTCACACCGAGAATACATGCTTAGGAAGTATGTGCAGGGTGTGTCACACCGACAGGACATGCTTAGGAAGTATGTGTGAATGATCACAAAAGCTACTTTAGTTCCTCCTAAGTCTGAAATAGAAAGATTTGAATGCAAATGGCCACAGGCCGGGCAGATGTTGGCAAGTGCTTTAGCCTAGCTTCACCCCTGGCTGTGGCCGGAGCATCAGGGAGGAGTGGGAGACAGATGCAGCAGGTTCCTTGTGATCCTGAAACAAGAATCCAGGCCAGCTAGATGCTACCTGGCTTCCCTCACTGGGAGTGGGTGGGTACAAGTGGCGTCAGGGACATAGAGAGACTTAGGTTCAAAGCAGTTTATTGCTTCTGGCCACTAGGACTAGTCAAGCCTTGATGTAAGATCACATCAGGGCACACACGACCAAGGCTAAGACTCCTCCCAAGCCAAGACTCTGACTTAGTCAGCACCCAGAGTCAGTCAGGACACATTAAGGAACAGTCAAGAGACATCAATTGCATCTGTTTGGGGCAGGTCAGGGATCAGCCTGAGAACTTGGTCAGAATGGTCAAAGAACCAGGAGTAGGGTTCAGTATGCATAGGACCAGTCTTGGGACTCAGTCAATGTGGAGTTAGGATAAGGAGTATGGTTAGTCTAAGACTGATCATGGACCAGTATGTGTCTAAGACCATATAAACTGTATCAGGATTTAGCTGCAATCCAGGTACAAGGGTTTAGGTTTGGGTGACCAAGGTTCAAGGGTCTATGTGGATGGAAGTTTTTGTCCTGTCCCGTCCCAGGTGACACATATTCAAGGGTCCAGGTTTTGGTGACCCAGGCTCAAGGGTTACCTGTGATAGGTGAGAGTTGGTTTACGACTGAGATCTGAGTCAGCCCAGGCCCACCCAGCGTGGCTTTCAGGAGCAGCATTCCCTCCCCCATGACTCTACCACTCAAGTCCTTCCTCTTGCTCCTATGTCAGGGGCTGGGACTTCGGGTGGGGTGAAGCTTCCCCCCCTGCCAACAAGGCAACATTAAAAGCCCTTTCTCCCTCTGGCTGGGAAAGTTTCTGGTCATAGCCCTTCCCAGAGAAGCTGCAGTCTGGTGTGAGAAGCCAGGGTAGAGGTCTGGGGACTGAACGGGCCGACCATAGCATTCTCGGTGTCAGAGAGGCTTCCTTGTGTCTCTCTGTTGTCACTGGCTTCCCTAGTGAAGAGACATGTACAGCAACCACACGGGGCCTGTCACTCACATATACAGAAGAGACCTCTTAAGGACACGTCTTCCACATCTGTGCACAAGCCCAGAGAATTTCACACCTCAGCCCTTCCCTGGACATTCTCTCTCTCACACACATACACCCAAGGAAATGTCTCATCTGAGAGCGCAGCGTCTACAACAGGGCCACATGGTAGAATTAGCAACAAAACTCTTTAATGATCACATTGACCTGAGGAATCTTTGAACAGAAAGTTCGTGACCAGAGGTGGCCACTAGCAAGGAACTGGTCCAGGTTCTGGACCCAGAGAGAATGACCTCCAAACTGGAGGGGAGATGTGGTCACCTACTACCCAGTAAAAGAAAATTAGAAATTAGCCTGGAGGGAGAAACACCATACAAAATACATTCAGAGCCCCCTGGCTGAGCCCTGGGGTGGTCCACACCCTCCACATGAGGGCGCTGGAGAAGGGAATCAGGTAGTCTCTGGTCCTTCTTTTTTGCGTGGCCAGTATCCAAGGGGCAGAATGTCTTGGTCATATTCCTCTTAAAAAAATATATCTCTTTTCATGAACCTTCTCCTGGGTTCCTTGGCTAGCTGGGAACGAGTGTTCGTTTGCCCCCCCCAGAGCTGCGGGGGGCTGCTCCAGACAGAAGGGCGAGGGGGCCGTGACTATGGCTTTTGTGTCTGTGCAGTGGGAATGGTGAAGGTGTGGGCTGCAGGGGAAGCCGCAGGGATCCAAGGTGGGGGAAACAGGATTCTGGATGCATGCGCTTGAAAACATGACCAGTGACGTAAGTCAGAAATCCTTTGGTTTGGTGTCTCAGCGTCGAGAACGGTGGTGCTGTGGAAATGGAGGGCCATCCATTACCCCATTTCTAAGGAGTTCCCAGTGGGGACTGGCCCTGTTGGGCTATATGCAAGGGAAGGGAGGCTGATGTCTTGGCGGGCAGGGGGCTGTTTTGAGTGTGGCTCCTTCTGAGTTGGAGCGTTTTTGTGCTCTCCTGGGTAGTAAAGGACTCCCTGGTTAAGGGACTCAGGAGGGCAGTGTAAGATAGACATGTTGAATCCCACCCTGAAAATATGGGTCACTGGGGCTCTGTACATGGCACATGGCCAACTGCTGGGTTGGTGTTTGGTACCTAAGGGACTTTGGAAGAAGGATCAAAAACCCCAAAGTCACTCCCAACCCCAAGACACAGTGTGGGCAGAAAGGACAGAGTTTCAGTCCTGGTGGAACGGTACCCAGCTTGGATCTCACTTGTGGGGGCAGCTCCCACGGTGGTGCCAAAGCACCGGTCTCCCTACCTCAGAAGTCAGACTTCTAAGGCCACGGAGACACATCCCAGACATCTGTCTGTCACACAGAGGAGGCCTGAGAGAGATCAGAAAGCCGGTGCTTGCTCAGGGGAAAAAGACAGGGGCCCTCACAGTCAGCTGCAGGGTCACTGCATATAACTGTCCATCAGCTGTTACATTCAGAACCTCCCAACCACTGCCGTCTCCATGATAACCATCTCCCCTTTCTCCCCAACATCAGGGACATGGACTCCCCAAACCAGGCAGTCAGGGGAAGGTGCCTGGTTGTCTCCTCCCCAGGCCTCGGAGGGGCCTCTCTGAAGGCAGGCAGAAGCCTGGGGTTGTCTTCATGCCAGAGGGAAGTCAGCTCTTGGAGCCACAGGAGTTGCTGGGTCCCTCCCTGGCTACCATCATCTTGGGCCGTAGGCATCGGGCACCCCTGTGAGGTTGCGACTGCGCAGTGCTGTGTCTACCATCCTGATGTAGGCGGCGATGGTCCTGCGCATCTCGGCCGTGTATGGGTCATACTCCAGCTTGCGGAGCCCGGAGCGCTTGAAGTTGCCATCCTTCTGGCTCTCCACACACAGCAACCGGTCTTCCCTGACCACCACGCCCAGCAGGCTGACCATTCGGCCCAGCTGGGCAAAGAGGTCCTGCTTGAGATCCTCGAAGTGCACCACTAGTACTGTCTTGCCAAACTTGAGCCAGTCCAGCGTGTGTGTGGCCCACCATGGGGCATAGTTCCTCACGAACTCAGGCCACTCTGCAGAGACAGCAAGGGGTCAGCAGATGACACACCTCCCAGACATCTGAACCCACCTGGGGTGGCATTCCAATTGTGTTTTAATAAATAAAACCTGTCTGAAGACCAGAAAAGTAAAATAGCCATTCTGGCCAGCCTTACAGACCAGGCAGGGTGGTGACAAACACCTTTAATCCCAGTAGCCACACTAGCTTGCCATAGAAACCAGGTGGTAGTGGTGCCTAACTAGAGAGATTATAAAGCAGGAGGAGACAGCTGCCAGTCTCAGTCTCATTCTGAGGTTTCCTGGAGGCAGGATCGCCATTTTTGGACTGAGGTCAAGGTAAGAGCCAGTGGCTGGCTGCTTTGCTTTTCTGGTCTTCAAGTTAAACCCCAATACTGTCTCTGAGTTCTTACTGATCATGCTACACCCACCTGTGATCTCTGGGGTCACACACACTTGACTGGAGCCTGGTTCATTAACCAGGCACAGTCAGCCCTATATACAAAGAGACCACAACATGTAAGTAATGCTACCTCTATGTGGAGGTACGGAGATGATATGCAGAATTATACAGGAAAGGCTGGGGAGTAGGCCCTTGCTCGCCTAGAATGCTGGAGGCCCCAGGTTTGATCTCAGGAACCAGAGCTCTTAGAAAGAAGCTGCGTCTCCAGACCCTGATTGATTAGAACGGCAGCACCTTGGAGAGGTGGAATGTGTAGGAGCAAACTACCTTCCCACGGACTAGTTCTAGCCGCTTGGAACAGCCATTCCTTGCCCACCTGTGTCAGAATTAACACCCCTGACCAGTAGACAGAAACCCTTTGGAAACTATTAACTTAGCAGATCACTAGTTTCCAGCAATTCAGAAACTAAGAACGCCATCAGATAGCCTCTTGGTCTACAGCAAGGTCTTGCTGTACCGGCCTCTATGACAGACCCACCAATGCATTTAAACTTGCCTTGATTCAGGCTTTATCCGTCCTGCAAAACTACAAAAACGTCATGAAACTGCTTCCATGTTGGAACATGGAATTTGGGGTAACCTAATTCTGTGTTTCCGAGCCATGGTCACTCAAAATGACTCCAGAATAAACAATTTCATATTTCCTTTAAGATGAGAGCTGTAGTTTGTGTGTCATCAGATATGGTGACATGCAGGGTTCTAAAAATGGTTCACTTTTTATGGAGGAATTGCCTGAATGGAAGCCAGGTACCTGCATGGATCCCTTGAGCCCTGGCCATCTGGTGTTATCTCCTCAGGTGGATCGTTGGTGAGCTCTTTCCTCTGGTTTTGTGGACAGTCTATTTGTCGATCCTGAGCTGGTTAACAGATAGTATTTCGATAGGAATCTCTTTAGTCTGCTTTCAGAATATTTGCTTTGAGGTTATCTGTTTGTTTGTTTGTCAGAAAGCATTTTGTTCTAATATTTGGTTTGGTTTCCTTGCTTGCGTTCAGAATTCTAAACTTGCGTTTAGATTCTGCTATTTGGCTTCTCTTCAGTATTTCATCTGCTCCTGGGACTTTGAAGCCATTTTAGTTTCTGTTTTGTTGTGGTTTTTCTCGTCCTTGAAATGCTTTCATTTATATCACTTAACCTTTGCTTCCTGACATTTAACCTTTGCTTCCTGATGCTCCTCAAATGCTTAATTCTGCTTTTTTTTTCCTGCTACTTCTCCTGAGACCTTGTCAAACCTTTAGCTTAGGAGTTTTATGATAGGGACACCTAAGAGGAGAGGCACTTGTTCACTCCCACCCCAAACCACGCCACAGAGTTGAGGCATCAGGGGGAATGCCTCTCTGTGTGCAATGGCCTCGCAGGGAACTCAACAACCGTGCCTATTCTGGGTCAGAAGACATCATTGGCTCGTCCGTCCGTCTGTCCAGGAAGACCCGGTTTGTTCGCCCAGTGTCTTGAGCGCCCTCACGCTTATGTAAACATGTAAGGAAGACCCAGTAGGAGAAGTTGGTTTCAGGGTAAAAGCTGAGAAAGTCTTTGCCAAAAGCAGCACAGAAAACTGACCAAAATCGCATAGTCCCTAGCTAGTACAGATGGGTAACTTTTCAGAATAGAAAAGAGAAAGAGAAAAAAATATATATAAAGGCGGCAATGAGGTTTCCAAAGAGGAGGGACTGCCTGAAGGTAAATGACCATCTGCCTCTCTAGCAGCTCTAAGACTGATAATTGCTGACTAACTTGCAAGTGTTTGGAAAAAAACACACTAAAGATAACCCAGACAGTTACCTCCAAAGTAGGAGGCAATAAAAGCGAAGTCCTAGGCAAAAATCACAAATAGGCAGCCGGCTTTAACTGGAATGTAAAAGGATCTCCCCAAACTGATCAAATAGGCAATTCATAACAAAGAGCTCTTAAGCCAGAGGAGTTAAAGTAGATGTTAAAATAAAAAAATTAATGAAAACTTTTGGGAGGTTTATGCCAAAGGTCAATTCTGAGGTAGCTCTCCTCTCCTCCCTCTTCCCCCACCTCTCCCCTTCTATTTGGTCTGCTCTTTGTAGCCTCCTAGCCTCTTTTCCCTCTTCCTCCCTTTTCCCCTCCCTTTTCTCTGGTCTGCTCATCGTGGCCTCCTACCTTACCTTCTCTTTGAGCAGCTTCTTTCCCTTTAACTCTCATGCTTACATCAAAGTGTCTTAGCCAGTTCTAAAAGTCCTTTTGGCCTTAAAACTCCAAATCTCAGCTTGGACTGAGCTTAAGGGAACACCTCAGCCTATTAAAGATAATCAAATGAATCTGCCTGTGTCCCCTCTCCAGCATTCCTGGGGACTTATCCTGAAACCTATCTTCAAGCATCTTGGGGTGTTTCCCTGTTTGCTATCTTGACCTGTTAATCCTCCTAAACATGGGGGTCTGTGTCCCTCTTATCTAACAAGAGACTCTCTAAAATTTTAAGTGCCACCGACACCAGCGGTAGGCATTTCCCAGACCCATCATTCTGTTCCTGGGTCACATGACCACGTGGCTTTTTCAGGGGAACTTCATCATAAGAAATGATCCCTGGAGTAGCCAGTCTGTCAGAAATCGCTCTCAAGAGACACATATGTCTCAGTTGACTGTCACTGTTGAAGCCATGGAACCTCAGGACATAGGAGTTCCCCCAGGAATCTCATGTTGGGAGAGGGAAGGGCACCAGCTGGAGGGGGGACCTTGTCTCCCTGATTTTAAACAGTTCTAGCAACTTTTCAACTCCCTCAGAGAGACTGAAGCCTGATGACGGCACCACCTCGACCAGGACTGATTAGTCTTGCACAACCTCGGCCCTCTATACTCTGACCTCACTCCAGGTCCCCAGAGACAAACTTGCAGGTTTGATGGATCTTATTCTCTCCCTTCCCAGTGTTGATCACCTGACTAAATCTCCTTTTTGACCACTCCCCTTTTCATTTGGCTCTTTTAATGGGGTCCCAAATCTTTTTTTTGGGGGGGGGTGTGTGTGAGTTTTTAGATTAAAAAAAAATTAAATCTCCTTTTAAGAACAAGATACAATTCTGATGAAGATGTGATCTCCTGATCCTTAACCCAGTCTGGTTTACAACATGGACCTTATCCCTTGAGGGTGTAAAGTAACTATATGATGCTCCTACTCTAGGGTATGTTTTTCTCAGTGAACAACTGCCACCCTTGACACACTAAACTCTGGCCCATAGACTAACAGGCTAACTCACACCCGTGCTTTCGGTAGGTCTCCTTTACATGTGAGTGTTTGTATGCGCACCAACATTTCAAGGGTATTTTTGAGCAGCGCTGCCTCTTTAAAAACAAACGAGTGGATGAGTAGAGTTTCAGGATGCGCACCTTGGCAAGGCCAATGGAAGGGAAAACCCTACATCTGTATTTTTTGAATTGTCATTTTAAAAACTTACTTTGAGGTTTGCATAGACATCTTAGCGTTTAGAGATCATCTTAATGAGTTACACCATAGTTCAAAATGTAACAGAATTATTCAGCTCTGTTTCTAATTAAAAATAAAAATAAAATTATGAATGCTGCGCTCTGTCCCAGTCTTTACGCCTTATACTTTTGGTGAATAAAAAAAGGAAAGGCTTTTTCCAGCAATGACAACAGAAACCTCACACACATAAAAGCAAAACACTTCAAAGTACCTGCTATAGCAACTTAACTCTTTAACAGATACTTAATTTAAATTTGCTTAAGTAAACAAAAGCTAATATACTTTACCTGTATTAATGACTACTGAACATTTAATATACCATATTTTGTTTTATATTACAGCCCCCTGAACTTACTTTCAAAATTACCTCATTAAATTTTTTCTAAGATAGGTGTGGTGGCGCACACCTTTAATCCCAGCACTCGGGAGGCAGAGAAAGACAGATCTCCGAGTTCGAGGTCAGCCTGGTCTACAGAGTGAGTTCCAGGACAGCCAAGACCTCATAGAGAAACTATGCCTCAAAAAACCAAAGGAAAAATTCTTTTCTAAATTTTGTAATAACAATAATAATAAGATCAAGGTATGCTGCAAAAGGATTATTTGAAATGGTTATGGTTACAATGAGGCTAAAGTAACACTGAAGTTATAAAACTCAGAGGTCAATCAGTACCCTGAGATAAAACTGATGCTCTGATGCTTAATTCTCTACAACACTTCACAATACTTTAATTATTGTTTTTAGTAATGTTTATCCCTCCTCCCCCAAAAAAACCCACTTAAAACAACACAATCCTTTGTTTAGCCTTTGACTTAAATGGACATTTAAAACCTGTGATTAAATGTTTTCCCACTGAACAAAGCTTTTGTGTTTTGAATAGTTAGTCATTGCTTTCATCATTAAAAAGAAATCTGTTTATAGACTTATACCTATCTAGAATATGCTTACTAAATGCAATAATGTTTGTAAAACTTTTAAAAGGACAAATATTTAAATCTGTTTATACAGTGTGGTCTACTAACTAATAAGCAACACGGAGTATTATAAGTTTTTTAAGTAGGGTAACTAAATTCAACGTTAGTCACAGACTCTTCCTCAAAGGGTAAAGACAACCAGTTTCATCAACTGAAAGGAAAAAGACAACATAGCAAAGACTCCATTCTGTGTCCAGGTCCTTCTGACTCACGCCTGGAGATTATACTCTGCAAATTATATAACAGTTATACAAAATAGATTTTGTTTTGTTTTTTGAGACAGGGTTTCTTTGTATGGAACTCGCTCTGTAGACCAGGCTGGCCTTGAGCTCAGAGATCCACCTGCCTCTGCCTCCTGAGTGTTAGGGTTAAAGGTGTGTGCCACCATACCTGGCTTTATAAAATAGATTTATATTACATAAGATTTATGTAAATGTCGTCATACCATAGGGCTATAATTCCCACTGATATAATAATTATAAAGGTGCATTGCTGGGTGGCATTTGTGTTCTCACTATGTTGACATAGGCAGGAGTTAGCTCTACTCAGTTCTCACAGGTCTGTGTTACCGTGGTCATCATTTAACAGAAGAGGAAACTGAGGCAGAGAGTGGGTTAGCCAAGGTCACTCAGAATGAGCCGCAGAGCAGGACTTAGGAGACCTGGCTGTAGAGTGTGGGCCTTTTGCTACCATAAAGCAATGACAGCATGCTCACAGGGAATGGTGGGCTGTAGTGTACAGGGAGTGGCCAGAGCCCAGGGTGGTGGGGGATGGCTGAGGAGGTGCGGGGTGGAGGTGGGGACAGACTGTCAGCACCCTGACCTAGCCCTGCAGCTGTTCAATAAGCACGGTTACTATCGTCCTTGCTGTGGCTCAAGAAGTCACCCTGCTGGATCCCAGGGTTCAGGCCTCCTTTGAGCTCTGCAGACCCAATTCTTCCTCCTGACCACACAGTGAGTCATTACTGTGTGGTCACCCTGCTTACGCATCTGTCTCCACCGCCCACTGAGCCCATGGAGATGGTTTAAACAGGATCGTTAATCTTGATTGTGTGGTCTCTCTACTCTTTATTTAAGCTGTCACGAACTGTCTCTTTGGGGGGCTCATTGGCCATCTTTCCATGGGATAGAAAGTCATGGGAGGGCGCCTTTGGGGTGGCCTGATTTGAGAGGCAGGTTACACGGAGCACTGCAGGCAGGTTACATGGAGCACTGAAGGCAGGTTACACGGAGCACTGAAAGCAGGTTACACGGAGCACTGAAGGCAGGTTACACGGAGCACTCCTTGGTAGTTGTAGAGCAAGCAAATCTCAAGAAGAGATGCTGAGGCTCAGGTGGGAGGGAAGTCGGGAGACTGACCAAGGTGGGCACTGGGATGCTGGGATCAGCATCAGCCCCAACTCAGCTGGAAAACCCCAAGGAGGCACTGAAGTCTCAATAGTTGATAGCGCAGCACCCCCTCCATAGGGGGCAGTGCACGACAGACCAGGGAGTCTCTCAAGCTAGGTGGGGGACCTTGACATCCTCCTAGATATTCTGAAAGGAATAGACTGTAGTGCACCTGTCTCCAGGAAGGAGGCTAAGACTCAGACAAGTGAAGTGACTTGGTCAAGGTCACGCAGCAGGGAGATACCATCCAGTCCAGCCCGCCTCACTCTGGCCCAGATCCTCTCCAGACATCAGCAGCCTAGTCCCCGCTTCCTCCCACAGCCTGGTACCCAGCAGGAGCTGGGGGTAACCGCTGCTGAACTAAATTGAAATTCCAACTGCTAAATTGCTCCGTGATAAAAGGCTGCCTTTCTTGATGAAAGCTGTCCTGAGATGTCTCTCTTCCGGTCCCCTCCTGGAACCCCACGGCTACTTGGGAAATATTTATGCTGGCGACCGGTTATTTTTTTATTCTTAAAATAGATTATTCACAAGGCAGCTGACTAATTGGGCCCGTACTGTTATAATGGGCTAGGACCAGATGTATCTGGATGATTGGGAAACTTTAAGTACGTATGGGGGCTCCTTCCCTTAGTCAGCCTCTTTCCCACTGTGGAGTCACCTCCCAGCGTCCTTAGTGACTCAAGACAGCTACTACAGGAGAAACCCGGGTGAGGCTGGCCTTTGTCATCTAGTGCCCCACAGGTCTAGACTTCAGGTGTGGCTCCGTGTGACCATCTTGAAGACATTTACCCGAGTGTCTTCATCCCACCACCTGCACTAGCCCGAGGAAGTTGCCTCTCTGTCTACCGGTTGTGTCCGTCCTTCACCTCTGGCTGCTGGCTAAGACACAGCTGTCCACAGATGACTTTCCAGCCAGGTGGCTGGGCTGGGAATCCTGCTCTTCTCCATCCACACTGGGTGACCTTGGAAGCGCTGCTTGCTCTCTCCTTGAGTGGCATCCCTAACCTCTCAGGCTAATAAACTTTGCAAAGATTCCGATGAGGTACCAGTTGTAAATGCTATCTATGACCATCCTTGCTGATGCCAGCTTTTCCTGAGACACCCCACGTGCCCTATCCTGCTGGCCCAACTTTCCCTCCCAAGGCTTAGCAGCACCCTAAGCTGTTCTGAGCTCTTCCATCAGATGTTTGCCTACACTCTCCAACCCCTCACCTCTCAAAGCCCCCAAATGACTCCTCTGCAAAGAAGAATAGAAATGGAAACAAAAGCCCTCCCTAGCTCAGGGCTCCTGGTAACTGATTAGCACCCACAAATCCGGAAACAAAGGCACCCCGGGGAGCCAAGACCACACAGATGTGCCTGGCTGCACACTGCGCAGAGGTCTCCTGCTTCATCTTCTGTTGTCAGGAGAGAGCAAGCCCTGATGAATGGCTCCTCCGTGCCAGTCCCCCACGGAATCGTTAAACACAGGATCTGTTTCATTAAACAGATCCAGGACAATTCACCTTGTGTAATCATATCACATAAAATTTTGCCTTGGTCCTGCTCCAGAGGGGTTGTAAAATTAACGTTATGGAACCAAAGTTTGGGGGTGGGGAGGCTTATCTCCATCTAATTAGGAGAGGGCAGAGCTACGGTGATTGGATGCACCCAGCAGCTATGGGGCCTCCCCTCCCAGATAACCCTCCCACCTTACAGCAAGGGTGTCCCAAAGCATTTCTTAAAGCTTGTGAGAACACTGGAGCCCCTGAGAAATCTGCGTGGACACAGACTCTGAAGTATCCTAGGTGTACTGGTGCCACTGGTCCCGGCCACCCTTGAGCAGGAAGGGTTTAAGGCAGTGGCACTTAAGTTGGCGTGCGTGCGTATCAGGAAGGCCCCCAGAGGCTGGTAAAAATGCAGCACTTTTGGGTGGGCAGCTCTGGGGTGGAGCCTGGTAACCGGCCTTGCTAATGAGTCCCCCCCCCCCGTTGTCCTGGTACATAGGGTGTCAAAGAAGAGAACTGGGTAGGTGGGTGGGGTGGAGTGTGGGGGCTCTGCTCCCTGGGGGGAGTTCTCTGCCAAAGCTCTTGACCTGAGGAGTTAATGGAACTAGTCTGTCCCCAGTAGGAGGTGAGTCTGAACCAATCCCCCAGGTACCATCTGTTGGTTCAGCCCTGACTCAGCACTGACCTAAAGGGCCCAGGAGTCCAAAAAAGGAAACAGAGCAGATGAGGTGGCTTCTGGGGGAGTAAATGTCTCTGGACGTGGAGGCTGGCGTGTGTACGTGCGCACGTACGTGTGCGTGTGCGTGTGTGTGAATCAATGCCTGGGTTGGAATGCCAGCTCAGCAGCACCCGGGGTGCTAAGCAATCTCCGTTTACGCTGCTACAGGAACCACAGGGTGGCTCATCGATGAGTTAGGGGCCACACTCCCTAACACCCCTCTTCTCTCAGATCCCAGGAGGCCCAGGAAGAGGAGAGCTGGATAGCTTGGCCATTGGGCATTCCAGTGACCTTAGTGGTCTCTACCTCTCTGGGCCTCACTTTTCTCACTTTATAATAAAGAGAGAACCAGGGTCCTCAGGGCAGATGCTTGGTCTGTGTTCCAACCTCGGCCTGCTTGCTGGCACAGGCCTCTCACACAGTGGGGAAGAACTGTCAAACCCACTTCACCTTAGGCCTGCTCACTGCCCAGTGGGATGACACTAACAAGCCTCCAAGCCCTCTGAACCTTGTGGGTTGGAGCTGCTGGGTGGCTTCACGCAGCTGTAGGGTCTAACGGCCACGCAGGGAGGGGCTGGGCACAGGCCATGTGGTACCCAGGGAAGGACCCACAGACTTGTGGCCATCAGTGCCATCTGGATTGCACCAGCGGTGTCTCTGCCACCGTGATGAGAACCATAGCTGGTGAGTAGAGAAAGGACACCTTCCAGATCCTTACACCCCACTATTTTCCCATCTCCCTAAGTCCAGAAAATTAGAGCTATTCAAGAAAGTGTAAGGGCTAGGAGTCCCCTCACAAGAGAGTCCCACTGCAAAGTCTGAATCCTTAGCTCCTGGCCTATAAAGCTGGTGCTTTGGGTGTGGCCCTGTGGAGCCTTGGCCACCCGTGCTGCTCTGCACAAGCTCCGTATTCCTCTGAAGAGTTTCCTGCTGGCCACCCTGCACCCCACAACACCTGGGGCCCTCGCTCCTGTCACCCCATGCTGGCCACCCTGTACCCCACACTGCCCCAGGCCTGGCTTGTCACGCCATGGTGGCCACCCTGTACCCCACACTGCCCCAGACCCTCCTGTCACCCCATGGTGGCCACCCTGCACCCACACCGCCCCAGACCCTCCTGTCACCCCATGGTGGCCACCCTGCACTCCACACCGCGCCAGGCCTGGCTTGTCACGCCATGGTGGCCACCCTGTACCCTACACCGCCCCAGACCCTCCTGTCACCCCATGGTGGCCACCCTGCACCCCACACTGCCCCAGACCCTCTCTCCTGTACCTTTGCCTTTCCAGTGGGCATGGGCAGCAAATCCTATGTGGCCTCCATACTTGCGGTTGAACTCGGCCATGAGGGCCTTGTAGGGGTTTCGGATGAGCAGAATAGCTGCATCGAAGGCTTCAATCTCCTTCTGGCCACTCTCATGGGTCTTGATGCAAATGGTCCTCCCACTACGCCAGTGGTCTCGCTCACCTTTGAACCCTGTCCCCAACCCCAGGCAAGAAGTCAGAAGCTGGTAAGAGGGGAGGCAGGAAGCACATACCACTCCTTCCACACCCCCTCTCAGTATTCCTCACTCTCCTGACTCATGGATTCCTTCCTGTGTGTATTCTGAGCACCCACAGTACTGAATATCATGACAGAAGCCGAGCAGAGCCTTATGGCGTCTGTTAACCCAAGCTGCAGGAACTGAAAGTCACAGCCGTTGTCAGTCAGTGCAGCAGGACAGGAGCAGGCCTGGGAGGGATCAAGCTGGGTGGTTCTGTTTTGGTCCCGGGCTACACATTCACCCTCTGAGGTACAGACATGGCCCCAGCCTTCTGGGAGGAACCGGCTAGCCCAAGACAAGAAAGGATAGGAACCACAGGCACCAAAGACCTGGGGTGAGTGAGAGGGAACACCGTAAGATGGCGGAGAACGGAGCTAGAGAGGGCCGTGGGAGTCATGGTGCACTCAGAGGCACCAAACCCAGGCTCCCAAGCCTGTGTCCTTACCCTTCAGGACTCTCACGCTCTGAGCTGAGGCATTAGGGACATCTTAAAGGTCAAGTGTGGCCTTCATGCTATTTCTAAGACAGCGAGTGACCCTGACACTATGTCACAGTCTCTGGACCTCAGTTTCTCCATCTGCATCTTCTTCACACAGCCTTTGTGAGAAACTGGCGAGCACACAGCAGGACTCTGGTTAAAGGAGTTAAGGAGGCCGCCGGAGGTGGCCCTTCTAACCCTCCAGTGACATAGCTGTGGCCAAGAACTCTGTCCTGGGGACTGAGCTGCTCCCTATCCCCCTTCCCTGTAATGATGGACTGAACAAGCCCAAACAGATCCTCCTTTACACTGTTTTTGTTTGGTTTTCTGCCACAGAAACTAAGAGAAGCCACAGAAAGTCCTGGGCTAAGAGGTCCCGGGACCTAGCAGGCTGTGGGGGTACGGTGTCTTCCTGCTCAGCCTACGTGTAAAAGCTTACATACAGCTTTTAAGGTGATAGAGGTAAGGTCTGGCATGTCACCTGATCCTGTTCTAGGGGTCCAGAGAGTTGTGGCCGCCCTCCTAAGGCCTCTGGGCAGAAGAAACAGGAATGAGCTGCCCTTTCCCAAGTCATGCTGCACCCTTGGGCTGCTTGGGCTGAGTCCTGGGATTAGACCAGGCTTGCAAATTTGGGCTGGCTCATACCTGTGACAAGATAAACAGTTTTTGGGGTTCTCCGTGGCACAGTATCCTGAGGGCACCGAGGATGAGGCTTGGGAGAGAGTACGGGAAGTTCACCACACACACCCTGGCTAACTGCCATGCCACACATCCCGTTGGTGGGATGCTGTACAGCCCACCTGTATTTCATTCTGTGGCTTCCCACCTGTGGCTTCATCCTGTCTTCACTGAAATCCATTTTATTACAGGCCCAGCAATGGGCAGGTGCAGGTGGCATACAAGAACCCCTCAGGCTGTCGGAGGAGAAAATGTTCTCAGAAACATGGCATCAGTTCCAGGTGTAGCGGCAATCCCCATGCTCAGGAGCTGAAGCTGATGGACTGGCATTGCACAAGATGCCACAAAGCCGTCCTGGTTACAGTGTGGACCCCATCTCCAGAAACCAAACCCAACAAAATAGAAGGGAAACTTCCTAATTCCCTATACAAGGCATCATGATGTCATCAACGGGGACAGTATGGAAAGTCACCTCCCTGTCATGGGAGACCTGAGATGCTGTCTCTTTGATGCCATGATGGCATCAACTGAGCTTGATATTTGTGGAGATTAAAAATAAACACAGACAAACAAAACACAAGCAAGATGGGCCACGATCATCTAGAAATACTTAAGAGTCCCGTGGGGAGCCGGCCTGTGGGTGGGGTGGGGTTGGGTGGAACAAGGCGTTCCTGAGGAATGCTGCCCAATTGACAGAGTCACAGGGAATTGCTGAACTCCACCAGCAGAGGCCCCCCTTCCGCACCCCTCTTTTCTACAGGACCTGGAACCACTATTACACAAATGTGGCATATTTAAATATTACTTTTCAGAGTCAACACAGGAATCTATTTATTTGGGGAGCATGTGACCCTCAGGCTCTGAGGAGCCACCAGGAAATTATTCCAAGACAAGGGATCAGAGCTGCAGGAAAAAAAATCCCTACATGTATGCACGTGCACGCGCGCGCGAACACACACACACACACACACACACACACACACACACGCACGCACGCACGCACACACGCACACGCACAATGTTTTCTCTTGTCTCTTTATCTCATTTTGCACTACCAATATTATCGATTGTGTGTGCCTTGCATCAGTGTCCCCAAGGTCCCCTCCTGGCACTATCTGGTCATGTAAGAACATGACCAGAAAATCTCTGATGCCAACTCCCCATGTTCCAAATGAAGAGCCCAAGACTCAGGAGTGTGAGGCTCTGAGACCAGGACCTGTTTACAAAGTGCTGTCAACTTTCAGACTGATGGACCCTTCGCTCTCTGATGCCAGGAGGGAGTTGGTGGCGGAACAGTACTGGGTGTCTAGGCAGCTGCTTCCCTTCCCTCCTCAAACCTCTGAGGGAAAACAGAACCTCAGAATCCATCTTAACGTGCCTTAGCAAAGTGGGGTTCACTTAACTTGACACAGGAGATGAAACCACGTTAGATCTCTGACCTCAATGGTCCTACAGACACCCTTCTCTGAGGGTGGAGCCTGTGTAACAAGAACAGTTAGGATGAGCCTACCTGAGACTGTCTGACCTGTCCCCATCCACCAGCACATAAAGACAACACAGCACAGGTTCTGCTGAGGGTCTGAGTTCAAATCCTGGCAGTCACCAAACCAAATACAGAGAACAGGGATCCAAAGGTACAGACCTTAGTGTTTGTCAAAAACACAACTTCGAGACATTTATGGACAGGGAACCCCAGCTCAGGAATTCCCTTCATCAGATTGGACTGTGGGACATTGTCTTGATTAATACTTTATGTGAGAAGGCCCAGCCCACTGTGGGTTCTATAAGGAAACAGGCTGAGCAAGCCATGAGGAGCAAGCCAGTAAGCAGCACCCTCCATGGCCTCTGCATCGGCTCCTGTCTCCAGGATCCTGCCCTGCCTGAGCTCCTGTCCTGACTTCCCGCACTGGCAGACCATATGACCTGGGGTTAGAAGATGAAATAAACCCGGTCCTCTCTGTGCCGGCTTTGGACAGTGTTTATCAGAGTCAGCTGAGCCCTCCAGCACTCCCTGTTGGCTCCAACCTTCCACCCCACCCTCCTCACCTCTTCACTCTCTGCTTCTCATCCTGGGAGATGGTGCTGCCTAGCTTTCCTTAGCCATGCCTGGCACCCAAGCCATAAGAGCAGAGCTTATTTCCCATGTGCCGGGCATGTTACATGCATGAACGTGTTCACTTTTACATCACCCTCACGAGGCACACAAATTGTTAGCTGTAGTAGGTGCATGATCACAGGACCAGAGAGGTGCAGCAGTGTGCCAAGGCCACGCAGCCAGAAAGTGTTTCTCCACTAAAACACAGACACAAAGCCGCAACCTAGGGCTGGCCTTTCGTGTCCAGTGCCACCCATGATTTCTAGTCCCCCAGTGAGAAGCCCAAGAGTGACAAGGACATGAGAATGAAATCAGGAAACAGCTGGGCACATCCTCTAATCAGCCATTGAAAAAACAGTGACTTTGGGGCCAGTTATTTCCCTCTTTGTCAGCCTCAGCTTTCATGTCTGGAGTCAGGTTACATGGTATCCAGGGATGGCTGAACTCCCCTGAGATTCCTGCCCACAGCTGGTGCTCCCTAAATGCATCTGGAAAACCACACAAGGGAAGCCCATTTCTAATACAATGGTGCTCAGGAAAACACAGCGAACAACATCAAAACAAAGCATGGCATCCAGCAAATACTGTGGGTGAGATGCCTGGCAAACAGTTGGTGCTCATTGAGTGCCGTGATGTAAACACAGTTATTATACCTCTGTTGATAGCACAGAGCTGTCGGTTAGTGAGTATCTGTGGTTAGCTCCGCAGCAGGTGCTTAAGAAATGGTCGTGGCAACCTAAGTGGAGGAAAAGTTAACCAGCCCATCATAGGTACTTAATAGATGCTAACTAGTCAGCAGGCTCAGGACACACAGCATGTGTGCGTCAGACATAAAAGGGAGGACCGCAGGAGCACACAGTGGGCCTTGATGGACAAGCCCTGGCATGCTGAGAGGTGCAGGATGCCCCCTCACCTTCCACCCCCCCTCACCTTTGTTGTACAGAGAGCCATCGAAGTAGTAACTGCCGGTGTAGAAGCCGGTGGCCAGCTCAATGAGATGGCGGGCCCAAGTGTTGCCGGCGCCCGGGAAGCTGGCGAGTGCAATGAGCTTCTTAGACTTGGCTGGGAGGAACCTTCTGTCCATGCACCGATTGTCTGCAGGGGGACAGACGGACAGGGGTCGGCACAGTACGCCCGGGAGACATGGTCATACACGGAAGAGGAGGGACACCCTATGTGCTGTGTCCGACAGGAGGACAAGCCTCCTCGCCATTCTCAGCCATCCCCACAGCTAGAAAGTCTCTCCCGGTGAATCCCTGCCGAGGTGCAACTTTACCTTCAACTTGGTGGGACTGAGAGCCCTGCCCACGGGGACCCAGCCCACCCACTGCAGTCCTTACCTAGCCAGAAGGTTCTCTGGTCTCTTTTGTGCTTAGAGGGTCAAGGGTCATCAAGTGATCATGGGCCACCACACTTAAAAGGTGCCTCTCCTTCTATGGAAATGGGACTTAAAAGAAATCCCAATAGCCGGGCGGTGGTGGCGCACGCCTTTAATCCCAGCACTCGGGAGGCAGAGGCAGGCGGATCTCTGTGAGTTCGAGACCAGCCTGGTCTACAAGAGCTAGTTCCAGGACAGGCTCTAAAAAAGCTGCAGAGAAACCCTGTCTCGAAAAACCAAAAAAAGAAAAAAAAAAAAAAAAAAGAAAAAAAAGAAATCCCAATCAAATGTTGCATTGTAATTAATGTCTCCCATTGGGGACCACACTTCCTTCAGAGTGACAGGAACACTGGGGACAAGGGGTGTAGAGAAGTGTGACTCAGTAAAATAGTTCTGGGGGCAAATGGGAGCCTCTGGCTGTGCCCTGGGCAATATTTTACTTCATAACAAAAGCTTGGCTATGGGGGTGGAACACAGAACCCTCCCCTTAATCCCCTCCCCCAACAGAATTCTCCACACAAACCTTCCTGGGAGGTCATGGGCTGGCTCTGTGGTTAGGGCTGTTTTTTTCAGTGTTAAAATTTATTTTGTTTCTTTGGTTCTGAAGCCCCGTAAACCAAGGCAGGAGCTGCAGGCTGAGTTTTCTTGACCCTGGAACCAGCAGACCCAACTCTCCAGCCTTTACACTGGGTTTCACCTCCTTGGAGCACACTCTCCTCACTTCTGACCACTCAGAGAGGAGTGCCAGCATGCCTGTGAGAAGCCCCGGTTAGGCGTGAAGTCTGAGATCCTGATCACTGGGCTTTGAACCCCATCTCTGCCCTGCTCCAGCTGCGTGGCTCTGGCCATACTGCTGAACCTCTCTGCATTCATCGACCTCTCTGCATTCAGTCACCCATCT
This sequence comes from Arvicola amphibius, assembly GCF_903992535.2. Classification (NCBI taxonomy): domain Eukaryota; kingdom Metazoa; phylum Chordata; class Mammalia; order Rodentia; family Cricetidae; genus Arvicola; species Arvicola amphibius. The sequence goes on from NC_052056.1 coordinate 121,973,019, forward strand.
GTAAGGTGCTCACCATAGTAAGCATGCCATGAGGGCACTGGAGGGTTCATGGGCTAAGGTGGTGAAGAGCGTTCACGGTGCTGGGCACACAGGTGCTAACTGTTAGTTCCCGCCAGGACAGCAGGGCTTAGCGTGCAGGAAAACCACGGTGGACCAAGATTTGGGCAGTTTACGGAATCTCTGGTGCACACCTCTCCTCAGGGTGGAGGATCTGCTCGAGAGGCTTGGGCAGTCTGGGGATGGCTTGCCGGGATGAAAGCAGAGATGCTATCTGCTGTTGAAGAGCCATCAGCATCCAGCAGGGCCTCAGCAAAGCCACTCACAGTCACAGTGCAGACAGTCTGTGTGAGACTCTCTCCTCCAGGCCAGGGCCATGCAGCTCTGCCCAGACGCCCAATGCATCCCAGAAACCAGCACACCCATTCATCCTCATTGGACTGTAAAACAGTGGGATTGCCTGCTAGGGACCACCAGACACTTGTTCAGGATTGTTATGCAAATCACAAACAGGAATCTGCCACTTCCCTCTAGGGTGCTGGCACGCGAGAGCACAGGCTGCCTTGCATGCTCTTTTGCTGTTGACACACTCATGCAGTGTCCAGGAGCCTGTCCATCTATGCATTGTTGCTAGGAGGTAATCTGCCTGGAGATGCACCACTTGCTCTCCAGACTCCAGATGGCTTGGGAATATTCTTTCCATTGTGAGTTGAGGATTCTAGCATGGTCTCTGGAGTCATCTCTAAAGGCATACTGCTCTCATATGTAGGATTATGGCCAATTCCCTAACCCTCTACCATCTGTAAAATGGGACCAGCTCTGCTCATTGGCTAATTATGGCTTTTACATCACAGGATGGGCTGAGGCTTGGCCTGAGGCTGGTGCACAGTGGATGGCCCGTGTATCCATGCTGGTATATATCCAGGGGTTTCCTTAGGTTTTGTTCCAGCATGAGTACCCAACCCCATACCAACTTCTCATTGAGATGCCCCAGCCAGGAATAAAGGTTTATAATCTGTCTGCAGCAAGTCCCTCAGCTAGTCTGATGCTCACTTTCCCAGGGAAGGAGGAATGATCATTGATCCCACCTCACAGGACAGCTGTGGGGAGGGAGTATATATGAAGGCCTTAGCACTGAGTCTGAAGTGGAGTAAGGTCCAAGAAACTCATTATGCCATCCCATCACCAATTTAATCATCACCCTATCACTACCGTCATCACCATAATCAAACCACACCATGATCAGCACCATCACCTTCTTTACCAATGTCACCACCACCGTTTACCACCACTGTCATCACCATCACCACCGCCACCATCACCATCTCTACCACCACCTCCACCATCACCATCTCTACCACCACCTCCACCATCACCACCATCACCATCACCACCATCACCACCATCACCATCTCCACCACCACCACCACCATCTCCACCACCACTATCACCACCACCACCACCACCATCATGATCATGATCATCATTATCCCAGCTTGCTTCTCTGTTGCTGTGATATGACACCGACCAATGGAAAGGGTCTGTTTGGCTCACATGTCCCAGTTACAGCCAATCACTGAGAGAAGTGAAGGCAGGCACTCAGCAGGAGCCGTGGAGGAAAGCTGTTTACTGATTAGCTTTCCATGGCTTGCTTTCCTATACAATCCACAATCATCTGCCTAGGGTATGGTACCACCCACAGTGGGCTAGAGCCTCTCACCTCAGTTATTAACAAAGAGAACTCCCCACAGACTTGCCTATATGCAGTCTGATAGAAACAATTCCTCAGTTGAGATTCCCCTTTCCTGGATGTATCTAGGTTTATGTCAAAAACTAACAAGCCCAAGTGCATCATCATCACCATTATCATCAACACCACATCATGACCATCATCACCATCATCATCACCATCATTGTCACTATCATCAACAACAAATCATGACCATCATCAACACCACCATTATCACTACCGTCATCAACACCAAATGCAATCACTATCATCAACAACAAATCATGACCATCATCACCATCATCATCATCATCACTATCATTATCAACACCTCATCATGACCATCGTCATCACAATCATCATCACTATCTTCGTCAACACCGCATCATGATCATCATCACCATCATCATCATCACTATCATCAACACCGCATCATGACCATCATCACCATCATCATCATCATCACTATCATCAACACTGCATCATGACCACCGTCATCACAATCATCATCATCACTATCATCATCAACACCGCATCATGACCATCACCATCATCATCACCATCATCATCACTATCATCATCAACACTGCATCATGACCATCATCATCATCATCATCACTATCTTCGTCAATACCGCATCATCACCATCATCACCATCATCACCATCATCACCTTCATCCTTACCGTTCCACCCACTGTCGTCGCCACTACACTTGGCACCCACACAGGCGGCAGAGAGACAAACAGTCAGTACGGGCTCCACTGGCAAAGAAGGGAAGAGATGGAAAGGATGATCGAGTCGGGGAGGGGAAGAAAGAGAGAGAAGGAAGAAGCTATAGACACAATGACAGAATTCCAGAACCGAAAAGGACCTTGGAGACCAACCATCTACAGCTTCATTTTCCAGATGAAGAAACTCAGGCCCAGACAGGTGGTGTGAGCTGTTCAAGATCACCGCTGGGTCTGTATTGGAGGAGAGGAGACCCAGGGCTCTCTTTCCGCTCACTCTCACTGCCTCTTCTTCAGCAAAGAGCCACCAAAGGCCCCTGGTGACGAGGGACAGACACAGGGTCATTAGAACTTCCCCTCAGACACTCCCTTTGTCTTCTACCCAGGAGCCCTAAGCCTAGGCAACGTCACCAGTCCAGCCCTCTGTCCTCTTGTCAGTTCTCCTCTTCCTGCACTGCAGGCTTTAGGAAACAGACCGGCCAGGACACCTCTGGGAAAGGGGGTCTGTCGAGGCAGCTGGCTTACCTTGGACCTGTGTCTGGTACACAATGAAGTAGCTGGGGTTCCCACAGCTCTCAAACTCTTCAGCACTGCACTTCTGTGCACACAGTTGCTCATCCTCCCGGTCATGAAGAGGGAATCGTGTAGTAGGAAAGCCGCAGTGGCAAGCCGTGCCAGCGAGAGCTGCCAGGGGGTACTCCTGGGCATGAGAAGAGAGGGCGAGTCACCTGGTCTTTGTACGGCCCAACCATCCTTCTCCCCAGACGTCAGCAGCTACCCTCCCTGGCAAACTGCCTCCATTCCAGTACTTGTGTTGATTAACTGTTTATCTGATTCCTTATTTGAAATAAGACTTCAGGATAAACCTGGTATCCGTAACCAGGAAGATCAGTGGAGAAGCGGTTCCCACACATTCCCACGCAGCAAAGGGAGACCCACAGACTATACCAGCCCGCCCCATCTGTTGACTCCATGGTGAGGTTTAAAAAAACATTCCAGAAAAGTACTATCTCGGCATTGAACACCTGAACCTTTCCTTTCCCTCAGCGATCACCATAGCAACTCCTTACACAGCATCAGTACCAAATTAGGGCTTAGAAGTCACCTAGAGCTGAGGATGTGCAGTGTGGATGTGCAGGGACCCGCAGAACCTTGGCAGTTCAGTAAGACGCAGGCAAGGCAAGGCGTGCTGGAACTCCACCCCAGGACACTAGTGTTGGTAAATGCTGCCTGGGTTCTGCTGTGAGTGAGCCTGGGGTCAATGCCATCTTTTCTGTCAAAAGGGATTCACTGCAAGCTGTGGTAGAGAGTGTCAGCACTACACAGACACTTTCCCCGGGAGCCTGGGAGAGAGTCAAGGGTGCATGCCTCTGTTGATCTTGCCAGTCTTTTGTGTGACTGTGTCACACAGTTCACATCTTGGGAAATGCTGTAAGTCATCCATTGTTCATGTGTTCATGTGTATGCCATAGTGTGCATGTGGAGGGCAGAGGGCAGCATGGAGAAACCAGGTCTCTCCTTCTGCCATGTGGGTCCTAAGAATCAAACTCAGGTCTTCAAACTTGGTGGCAAGTCTTTACCCACTGAGTCATGTTTGATGTGGGATTCCCCTCTGTATGCTAGGAATATGCTTTATTGTCATTGGTTAATAAAGAAGCTGCTTTCAGCCAGGCGGAAAATCCAAACAGAGATGTAGAGAAAGAGTAGACAGAGTCAGGGAGACGTCATGTAGCTGCCTAAGGAGAAAGACGCCCGCCAGAGCCTGCTGGAATCTTGCCGGTAAACCACAAGCCCCATGGTAAAATATAAAATAAGAGAAATGAATTAATTTAAAATGTAAGAGCTAGCTAGAAATATGCTTAAACTATTGACCTGACAGTATTGCAATTAGTATAATTTCTGTGTGATTATTCATGTCTGGGCGGCTGGGAATGATCAAAAAGCCTCTGCCTACACTTGTTGGCACAAATCTGTGTGCTTTTCAACCAAAAGGATATAGATGTGCACACCCAAAGAAGCCTTGGGTTGTCTCCTTTGGCCCCAGGCTAACTCTGTCCAGTTGGCTCCCAAACCAGACGCAGAGCAGATTTCCCCCTGGTCACGGGTCCAGGAAGACTCAGGAGGGAAAAGCACACAGCACATCCAGTGAGCTCCACTCCCATGGCTCTCAATTTCTCAGATAGTTTATAGGAACTGCTTAGATGCAGAGAGAAAGGCGGCATGCACCTGGGTGCCACTGGGTCACTACCGATGTCACTACCTACCTAGGAGTGTTTAGTATGCCTCCTCAGGTATTCTCAATCTCACACTCCCTCACCACTAGACGCGAGTAGACAACTCCCGCCGCTCTGTGTGACGCCACCGCCTTGAATCCATGAACTAATGCATTCCCGTCTCATCACAGCCACGATCTGTGACCTCATCTGTTGCGAGTGACTTATGCAGCCCACATCCTGTTCTCTGGACTTCCTGCCACCCTGTCCTTGCATCCCGAGTGCTGCAAACATCCCTAGCTTACCTTCTCTGTGCAGAGGTCCACACACCTGTCTACAGACATGTTTGGCATGGCGACTGTCACAGGCAAGGCCAGGGAGAGGTTGTTCGGTCGGCGGAAGCAGCCCCTGAATACAGCACTTCCATCTGAAGAGGCAGACAGAGCTGTCAGACCTAAGGACAGCTAATTTTGATCATCAACCTGACCGTGTCTGGAACCAATTAAAGCCCAGGTAGCTGAGTAAGCATGCGAGGGATTTTCTTGATTGGATCACTTGAGGTGAGAAGATCCACCCTGAATCTGGACCACACCTTTAGGGGCAGCCCCAGAAAAGGACAAGGAAGAAGAAAGCTGCTGCCTTTGGCCTCCTTGCTCTCATTCTCACTGGTGAGTTCGTCTATCTTGTCCTCGAGGCATTCATTCCCTCGCTGATACTAGAATCCACTTCTTCAGGATCCCAGTGTAGACTGAAGACCAGCTGCTTTCTAGAATTTCCTGGGGCTGGACTGGAGCTGTTGACAATTAGACTCAAGGATTGAACAGCTACCAGACTCTTAGCCTTTCTGTCAGAAGACAGCAATTGTCGGACTACTCAGACCACAGCCTATACATCATTCCAATAAATCCCCTTCCGGAAAGAACATCGAGACGGTTGCCCAGAGAAGGCAGAATTTGCCTGAGGTCACACAGCAAGTCAAAATGGAGAGGAAAAGCACCGGCTTGTTCCTGGTGAATGAGCTCAGTATTTCAGGGGACGCTCCCTGCCCTGGTATTTTGTCAAGAGGTGGCCGAGATGGGTTCACCTTACCCCCTTTTCTTTTTTGGTCCCCCTGTGCCTCATGATGGGGCGGCCCCGCTAAAGGAATAGACACATGGCATGCAGAGTTTTTCACATTCTCATCAGAAAGGCCAGCACTGCAGGACGCAGGGAGCAAAGCATCTGGCAGCATCCTGGGTACCACCCTTCCTCCCAGTTCCAGGGCCCTTCTTCCTCACCTGTGCGGGGCTTTAGGGGAAAGTCCCTGACCTCAGACATCTATGCTGACCCAGGACGGACTCATATTGGCTGCAAAAGTTGCTATAGTGGCAGGAGATGGGAGGGGACTCTTTAAGATCCTTAACCTGGAAATAGCCCAGTGGCATAGTAGACGACTGGGAGCCCACTGCTGTGTCCCAAGAGAAGTCGCCCCTGAAGAAAACATCTGGAACCATGGTCTTTGGCTGGCTTTGGGGAAGCAGAGCCTGAGATAAGAGTGCAGTGTAAAGCTCTGGATGGGAAATGTGGAACTATGATGGGTCCAGGAAGGAGGTGAGTGCATCTCTCTTTCTCTAATAAAAACCCTTCTCTAATCCTTTCCACAATGAATATGTATTTTATGTAAGTAAGAAAAGCAGGACGTGGTCCCTGTGGTGTGCTGCAAGGTTCATGAAGCATATTTAAAAATTTATCGGAGCCGGGCGGTGGTGGCGCACGCCTTTAATCCCAGCACTCGGGAGGCAGAGGCAGGCGGATCTCTGTGAGTTCGAGGCTAGCCTGGTCTACAAGAGCTAGCTCCAGGACAGGCTCTAAAGCTGCAGAGAAACCCTGTCTCGAAAAACCAAAAAAAAAAAAAAAAAAATTTATCGGACTTGGTTTGAGTCTCAGATCTTGCTTTCTTGCGGTGCTGGAACCAACCCAAGTTCCTAGTACAGTCTAGGCTTGCTCTCCCACTGAGTTATACCCCCAGCTCTTTACTGCTCAGATCTTGACTTGAATGTTCCTTCCCAGAAGCAATCACGAGAAAGAATCAAACTCTTGAGCCCAGGATCTGGGACTGATGGCATTTGCACAGCCCCTACTGTGTGTCGGCACTCAGCTCAGCACGGTAGAAGTACCAGCATGTTCCAGTCTCCTGAAAAATTTCAAGGGTCTAGGGGCATGGCTTGGTTGGTATAGTGCTTGCCTAGCATGTACAAAACTTTGCTTTCATCCCCAGTACCGCATAAACCAGGCATGGGGACAAAAGACTGTAACCCTAGTGCTTGGGAGCTGGAGGCAGGAAGGTCAGAAGTTCAAGGTCATCCTTGGCTATGTAGTGAATTTGAGGCCAGCCTGGGCTATGGAACAAAACAAACTCCAAAAGTCTGCAAGAGGCAAATTCACTGAGAAAGTTCAATGAGAAACTAAGAACCAGCTGTTGTAGAGGTGCCCCATTTTGTCCCAGCTGCTCTCAGAGCAAAGGAAGCTGCGGAGAGCACAGGCCTCCTGCTTGGCGGATCTGAGAGTTGTAGAGCAGATCCACATTCTGGTAAAAACACACCTTAGATTCAAGGGCTGGCAAGGGATGGAGAATTTCTTCCACGCAGGAGATGTGGTGTTCAGGAATAGCATATCTAAGATTTAGGTCTCAAAGATACCCTCACGGTTATTTCTACCATCCGACACCTGTGGCCTGAGCTCACAGTGGCACTGGCCCACAGCACAGGCATTGCACAGGCTTACAGGGTAATTTTACGTCACGCCAGGGTGTATGCTGTCCTGCGCTGTCTCAGAGTTCTATTTGGGACAGGAGGGGCTGGAGGCGCAGCACTGGGAAGAATGCAGCTCAGTTTTTGTGCAGTCTCTCCAGGCCTTAGTTTCCCTGCGTGAACATGGGGAGCAGAGACTATCTTATCAAGTGAGCACTTGGAAAATATGGAGTCACCTTTGATTAGCACGACATCTTGAGGTTTCACCAGCATTGGGAGGGTGGAAACATGGAACCACATGCCCTGTACAGCACATCTTTCTGGCACCCCCAAAAGCCACCAATGCCCCACAGAGAAACGCCGGAGTCACCCATCCAGCTGCATGGGTGGGTACACAGGAGGAAGCCCCATTAGGCCACCTAGGGGTTGGTGAAAGAAGCTCACCTATTTGCCAAGCAGGGGAGGGGAGGGAAGGGAGCATGGTCTCTGAGCATAAGGTTTAGAGGATGAGGCAGGAAGCCACACAACAGCTTGTATGAATCTCTGTTGGCCAGAGAACTCTACTAGCTGGATGCCAGTTCAGGTCACGGGGCATGAGGTGCTGGCTTGGTAATTGCCTCCTTCCTGCTCCGACAATTCTCACTGAGGCTGTGCTGACCTGGGCTTGGGTATCTTGGAGCCTGTCTCTCTTCATAGTAGCCATGTGAACTGTAGTTGTAGCCCAGCCCTTCTGAGTCCCTTCCTATCACCCTGATGGTGCCTAAGACCCCCCAGAAAGGACAGAGTTGAGTCAGAAGGGGTGAAAAGTGTTGAAGGATATGGGAAGGAATGTGTCTGTCTACATCCAAGGGGATGAGGGGATGGGAATGAGGGCACCGAGGGCCTGACCTCACCAAGTATGTGTATGGACAGTGGGAAGGTGTGTGGGTGGGATGTGTGTATGTGAGATTGTCCATGATGAGTCCACCTCTTTGGGCACACAGATTCCAAACTTGAGGATGCAGGTGGGACCCTGTGGGCTTCTTCAGAGGCAGTCCAGGGCTCTGGGGAGGGGGGTATGTGTCTATCTGCCCTGCTGGATAGCCAGGTAGCCGTGGCAGGGCTCCCTTCACCTAGCTCAGGACAAAGCTGACCTGAGTTAACCTGCCACTCTTGGCTGACCCACAGAAGACACCGGGGGTCCAGTATTTCCCAACGGTCCTTTGAGCAGCCAGGCTTGAATCTAAGAGGCAATGTACTTTGCAGAGGGGGTGCAGGAGAGGCGGGCCTTGGCCAGAGTCCAGCCCACACGGGGAAGTCTCTTCCCAGAAAGGTAAGCGCTTCCGGGGCTGGAGAGATGGTTAAGAGGTTAAGGACACTGACTGTTCTTCCAGAGGTCCTGAGTTCAATTCCCAGCAACCACATGGTGGTTCACAACCATCTACAATGACATATGGTGCCCTCTTCTGACATGGAGGCAGAACACTGTATTGTCTGCGTCTCCATGTGAGCTCTGCCCAACACTAAGGTGGGGTTCCGGAAGACCACACGCCAGCCACACTTATTTCTAGGATTCTTCGCAGGATCCTGAGGAGGTTGCAGAAGCTTGTGCCCCACACTTTGACAATGTCAGCTCTTACTGGCAGTCTATCAGGGACACTGGTGACCCCACTGGCTTGAACTTTTACTAGAAAGAGTTGAGCACAGCAACGGCACACTGCATGCTTTGGGGGCAGGTGCATTAAATCTAGCCACTTCATTGTTCTTGTGTATCACAAAAAATGAGGCAAATGTTACCAGGCACCAGCTCAGAGGCAGACATGGAGGAATCCTCCTTGGCTGGAAAGGAGCTACCACCTCCTGGATTATTAGGCCAAGTTCCATGGTATTAAAGATGCTAGCTAGGGGATGATGCTAGCCAGAAGCTATTCTCAGCCAATGAGCTCCCTACAGTCAAAGAGACACTGAATACACAAAGAACTTCCCTGTCTAAGAGGGGTTCAAGGCGGCTATTTTTATACATCACCAGAAGATCCTGTGGGTGTTGGAAATCCAAGTAGCTTGAACTAGGCAGTTCTCAGAGCAAACCTGGGGACTCTGTTAGAAGCAGAGTCACCATGCTGATACTGTCTAGACTCTCACTTGCTTTGTGGCCCCAGTGATGTTGGGGTTGTCCTTAACTTACAGACAACGCTCAGAGGTTCAGAATGGATCTGTAGTCTGGCCAGAGTCAGTGTAGCAAAGAAATAAAAACTGGGGTGGAAAAACCCACACCACTCCCTGTGTCGCATGCCTGCCTTCATGAATTTTGCTTAGAGAAGCTCCAGCTGAGTCCACCTGTTACGATCAGTACAGTCTCCTGTGAGGGCAGGAGTCATCAGTGCCATATGTTAGCGTCTGGCAGAGACAGAGCTGGCAAGGTCCGTCCAAAGAGACACGAGTTTCCTGGACAAGCTGGAGATAGGAGTAGCAGGAAGGAAGTACCAGTGAGCGGAAACCAGAAAACAAAAACCTCACAGAATTCTCCTTCCGACTCTCAAAGATGGGAGTCTCCAGAGCTAACAATCATGGACACAATTCACTACCCAAGCTAGAAGGTATGTGAGGGATTCTTCAGGGTTATTGTGAATTACATAAGGACTCATTAAGAAGGGAAAGGGGAGGGAAGGTAAGAGCGAGGAAAGGTGAGAGTAGGAACCTTAGCGGGGTGGAGAAGGAGGGGGAAGGGGGGAAGGAGCGAGGTGGACGAAAGGACTGAGCCCAGGGAAAGCTGGGTGACAGTCACCGATTTGAATTGCACCAAAGGGCAGTCAGCACTGTGGACAGCCACACACAAGGCACCCTGGGAACTCCCCTTGCTCAGCACAACTCTCAGCTTCTTCTCCACCGGAACCCAGCAAGCATCTTTCAGGCAAACTTTCAGGCCCCTTGTGACCTACTATAAAACCACAATGTTCTCCGATCACCAGCTGGTCTGTCCCTCAGGGAGAGAGCTGAACTCGACGGCACATTTAGCAAACTGGTGTGACAAATGCAACCTCACCAAGAGATAGTCCATTTCTTGGTTCTTTGTCTTCGAGTGCCCCAGAGCCTGTGTTAAAGCAGAACGGCAGGGCACCTCTGAATATCCTCACTGCTTGCTGCAGGAACAAGCGACCCCCTCACAGGCCCATCCGTGTGATGCTCAGGGAATAAATGTCCCCGTGCGATCTTGAATGGAAGTGTTCTGTGTGTTTTCTCAAGAGACTCTGCAAATGGAGTCTTGTTTCTGTCCTCTCCACTTCCTGAAAAGGTCACTCGCTTCTTCACCTATGTTACCTGTGCTAAGCTGGCCATGAGCCAGTGACTCAGAGCACACACCTCTCTTAGTTGTTTACAGCTAAAGCCAATCCCAGGTATGAGAGTCAAGAGTGCTTTGGAGTTGGAGCAAAAGGCAACAGAGTCAGGAGACAGGAAACGGGTCAGGGGTGAGGGATCAAGGGAGAAAGAATTTAGGCAAAACTGAGTCCTTATAGAAGCCATGTTCCAAATGGGAGTCAGAACCCATGCCAGGCATTCGCAGTCTGCAGACGGCACCATGGCATCAGAAAGACATGCCGGTCACACCTCCCGGTGTGCATCCAGGTCTTTTCAGGCCTAGACCTCTTTGTCGAGATTTCCCCCATGTTCCTTGGTAATGTGTCTCAGATCTGGGTGCTCTTTCCTTCTTTACTAGAGAAAGCTTTAGCCACCATTTGAGGATCCCCACCAAATGGGCTGCCTCCTATGATGTCCGCCAGGGTGTCCCATGGAGTCATTTCTGTTCTCTGTACATCAGTTTCCACAGCGTATAATGGAGACAGATGAGGAAGATTATTCTAATGAGACATTTGCTGAATCTGGACTGTTGCTTCTGGCTGAATGCTGGTTTCTGGCTCACCTAGACTCTCCCCAGAAGAGGATTCTACTCAAGTGTCCCCTTGGCTCCTTCAGGCTGCCTCTGCTTATTCTCATGGCTGAACAAACCCAATTAGCATCCAACTGCTACCCCAGGATTGTGGCTTCCTTGGAAGAGAGGCTACACCTCCCACACTGCAGCTACATGAAGTGCACAGTGCCCTGCTTCAGCTTCTCCATATGCCATGCTGCTGACTGCTGAGTGGGAGCCTAGTAGGCATCCTGGCTGGACATCTGGTCAACCTCCTGTTTTCTTGCCCATACCACCTTCATTCTAGTCTCAAGGGAAGCAGCCTCGAGGCTTGGGCTTTCCTTTAGTTCTCTGGCGGATGGCTTCATTCCTTGTGTATCACACTCTGGTGAGCAGAGGGTATGGAGCTCTTCTCTCGGCAGAAATGACCCCGTCTCCCTTTGGACACGATACAACACAAGGATGCTTTTCTCAGGCAGTATGATTCCACACTCAGGGTACTTTTACTATCACAGAGATGGGCAGGCTGAGTAGGGCATATGCTTCCCTGCCAGCCAGTCCTCCCTCCATGTGTAAAGACCACCACACATAAGACATCCCCACCACCTGTGTGTGTTATACATGTCATCCAATTGAGAAGCTTTTGGTTTAAGTGTTACACCAGAGAACTGGGGGTCAGTGTCCCAGATTGTCTAGTTAGTAAGACACACAACCTAAATCTTTTCTACCCATCCCAGGAGCATCCACAAGCAGCAGCAGCAGCATCCTTTCTAAGCAACTGTAACACTTTGAGGCCATCTATTCAGATGGTCAACATATTACCATTGTAACGACTTGATAGCAGTACAAATGAAGTCAGTCATGAGGATGAGAACTTAGAACCTTGTTGCACCAATGGTCAGACCCAAGCCCACTGCACAGGTTTTCTCCAGCTTAGATTTCCCACCTCTGCACTTTGCCAGCTGGATCTTCAGACATGAACCAAATGGTGTAAGCAGTGCATTTGCAAACTGGTGACGCACAACCCTGTTAGCTACAGGGCAAAGCTTGCATGAGGCCACCAAAGTTCAGGAACTCAAGCCCTGTACATATTACCCAGTGACGGACTGTTACAGAGAAGACATCCTGTCCCCACAGCCAATCAGGAACAAAGCTCCTGCCAAACTCAGCTGTGCATTCTTGCCTCAGTGTACCAAGGATGGGGGCTATGGACCAACGGCCTGGAATAGCCTGTGGGCATCTTAGGTGTGCAGAACCCAGCTGTGTCTGGTAGCTCAGACCTGTCATTCCAGCTACTCTGGAGACTGAGACAGCGGCTTCACAGGTTCAAGGCTGCCTGGGCTACGGACTGTTTAAGGATGAAGATAGGGGTGTAGAGAGCAGTTACCTAGCATGTTTGAGATCCTGGGTTCCATTCCCCAGCACTGCAAGAGCCAAAATCAAAACCAAACAAGGCCATGGTAGTTTGAATGAAAAAATGTTCTCCATCATCTCAGGCATCTGAATCTTGGTTCTCCAGTTAGTGCTGTCTGGGGGAGGTTCTGGGAAGGTATAGTCTCGCTTGAGAAAGTATGTCACTGGGGGTGAACCATGAGAGTTTTTTGCTTGTGTTTCTTTGCTTATTTGTTTATTTTTTTTTGAGATAGGGTCTCAGTCTGCAGCCCTGGTTACTCTGGAACTTACTCTGTAGACCAGTCTGGCAGACTCAGAGGTTCAGCCTGCCTCTGCCTCCTGAGTACTGAGATTAAAGGTGTGCGCCACCACACCCGGAAAGCCTGGTGCTATTGCTGTCTGCTCTCTGCTTCATGCTTGTGGCTGAGATGCCATTGCGCAGCCTTCTGCTCCTGGCTCCCTGCTCTTCTCTTTCCAGAACCACAAGCACAAACAGACTCTTCCTTCTCCATGCTGCCTAGGCCGTAGTGTTTTACCAGAGCGGGAGAAAAGTGACAGACAGGAGCTACTCCATTTCACAAGGTCTGAAGTGGAGCCTGGCGGAAGAGCCCCGGGAGCCTGTGCCTGGATAGTTTTATGTCAACTTGACAGAGGCTCAAGTAAGTATGGAAGAGAAAATTTAAGTTGAGAAATTGCCCTCGCCACATTGGTCTGTCTGTGCTGTACTTTCGTTGATGACTGACGTGGGAGGGGCCCAGCCCTGGGTTGACGGTCCCGGGTGGTATAAGAAGGCTGGGTGAGAAAGCTATGAGGACTAAGCCAATGAGCCGTGTTCCTTCATGGCCTCTGCTTCAGTTCCTGCCTTGAGAACAGCCTGACAGTTTGGATGGTGGAACAGTGAGGTGAGATTAACCTTCTCCTCCCCAAGTCAGTTTTTGTCATGGGGTCTGTCACAGCAATAGAAACCCTGACGAAGTCGAAGCCCTTGTGGTTTTTCCTTCCTGCTTGTGTGGGCCTTGGCAAAAGTACTTCAATGCATAAAGCCTCATACCCTCGCTGTGGATAGCAACGGTTGCCAGTGGCAACTCCTGGGAAAGGCTGTGGGGAGGAGACATGGATTCAAGCCTGACCTGAGCTTAGCACCTGGTTACCAGCAGACTCTTGACAAGCAGGAAATAACCGGAACTCAACACTCCCTGCTTAGGAAGGGGCTGTGGGACAGCGGCTGCAGCAAAAGCGTCTCCTGCCTCTCCCACCACCTGCTCTCCTTGGTTGCAAACTGTAGTTTTTCTAACCAAACTCAAGCTGGGAACACTGGCAAGCTCAGGGGAACTCTCAGAAGTCAGCTGAGCTAAAGAAAGGCCCCCTCTGCTCAGAGTTGTGACGTTGCAGTGGGTTTCTGGTCTCAAATGAAAGCAAGTAAAAGCAATGCCTCAGGCTTGCTCATCTTCCCTCATTTCCCTTCCTTCTTCCATTTCTTTTTATTTTGTGATCCTGGAGATTGAACCCAGGGCCTTGCACGACAGGCAAGTGCTCTACCACTGAGCTACATCACCAACACCCTCCCACCCCTTCAACTTGTTTTGAGACTGGTTCTCACTATGTAGCCCAGGCTGGCCTCAAACTCTCTGTGTGGCCCAGCCTGGTCTTGACTTGGAATCATCTCCCACCAGCCTCCCCAGCAGCAGGGATGTCAGGCCTGTGCCACGAGGTCCGGCTTTCCTTGTGCCTACTTCCAAGGCCACTGTGAAGATGGTATGAAGTGCTCGGGAAAGGACAAAGGCTTTGTGCTCTTACTACATTGTCCTAGGCCATGGAGACAATTTCATCTCAGAAGAGATGTGCCAAGATCAGGTTCAGCCTCAGGGCAGAGGAGAGCAGGGACACAGGAACGCTGAGCGGCTGGAGTGGATGCCGGGGCGGGAGGGGAAGCCTATGGTGGCTTCAGGGTGATGGGGCGTCATAGACGGCGCAGGGCAGACACTGAAGATGAGAGCAGTGGGCAGTGGAGGGCTAGTGTGCCCCAGCAGAGGGGAGGGGAGGGGAGGACTCACGTACACCTGCGGGCAGACTCCTGGGCCAGCTGTAAGCGGTAGACCGAGAGGCGGTTGACCCCGCCACACACGCTCCCTCGCTCGCCCTTGCAGTCCATGTCACACTCGGGTTCGCTCACGTTGGCCGCCTGGATCTTGTGGCCACAGTAGCACTCGGCGCCGAACTCCAGCCCGGCATACAGGTAACCCCTGGGAGAGGCGGGTGTCAGGCAGGACCACACGGCCAGGGAGACCCCAGGGGACGGGAGACTTTGGGGTACAGAGGATGGACAGAGTCTCCAGGAGGCATGGAGACCAAGGAGTGAGAGCACAGGAGAGCTCAGATAGGGGACAAAAGGGCTGGAGAGGCGGGGAGCTTGGAGGAGGAATGGGGGCCATAACTACTCCAAAGGGAAGGACAACCTGTCGGGAGTCACTGAGGGGGGGGGAGTCAGTGGGCCTGAGGCACCTGGAGGGGGAAGGAATTCAGAGACCCCTGGGGACAGGGAGAACATCTTGGGGATACCCACCAGCCCTCATCACTGCCTGCCGCGCTGTGTCCCCAAACCACTCTCCATGTCCATATTAACACACTCACACATGACACACAACTCACTCTATACACACATAAATTCACTTGCACATACACGTATTCATAATTCACAGATACTCACACATTCACTCATATACACGTATTAACACATACAAGTACAAATTCACACACAATCACTCATGTGTACACACACATTCGCCCAAACATCCTCTCTCTCTCACACACACACACACACACACCACACACACACACCACACACACCACACCACACACCACACACACACACACACCACACACACCACACTCCCTCCCCCCCCACACACCACACTCCCCCCCCACACACCACACACACACACACCACACCACACCACACACACACCACACTCCTCCCCCCCACACCACACACACACACACCACACACACACACACACACACCACACCACACTCCTCCCCCCCCCACCACACACACACACACCACACACACACACACACCACCCACCACACCACACACACCACACACCACACACACACACATACACACCACACCACACCACACACACACACACACACACCACACTCCTCCCCCCCCACACCACACACACACACACCACACACACACACACACCACACCACACTCCTCCCCCCCCACACACACCACACACACACACACACACACACACACCACACCACACTCCTCCCCCCACGTCCTCTCTCAGCACAGCAGGCCCCAACCTCTGCCTTCCATGAAACATCACCCAAGGAGACACCTCATTGCCAGGTCCCCTGAGAAGCACTGGGGAAGGGGAGGAGGCAGGGTGCTTGTACCCCTTTGGCAGGCTATAAAGCCCAAGCTCACACTCCCAGCCAAGAAAAAATTTCTTCCCCGAAAACAAAGCGAATCAAAATTCCAGGAGTTCTGAGGAGATGTTATTTGTTTCTTTGCCGTGGAATTCTTCCCTAAAAAGGACACTCAGTGGACACCAGTCTAAACACATGGAAGGAGGCTGTGGGCTCTGGCTGGGGACTCGGGGAAGGGGACAGGGGAGTCTTGTCAGCCCCCTGACCAGCATGCTCCTGGAGACAGTCCCCAGAGCCATGGGGGCTCCTCAGAGAGACCTGCAAAACCCTGTCCCCAGAGGAACTGTCAGTGGCTACGGATGCCTCCTGGATCCCTATTCAGTGCTGACGGATGGGCGAAGCCACCAGATCTGTGCCTGCACAGACCCCAGTGACTAGGTGGCATTGGCCTTTCCCCGTCCACCTACTTTTTCTGGGAGGCAAGAACAGCAGGCATGACTGAGCATCTTGGACCCTTACTTGCCCCCATGCCCATCACTCTGAGCCTGCTTCTCAGACATTCCCTTGACCCCTCTCCTACAGCGGGACCCACAGGCAGAAGCAATATTTCCCAAGGAAAGTACGTTACTGATTCTGAAACAAGGGACAGCTTGTAACTCAGAGCCAGAAGGGATGAAGGTTGAGGAGGAGGGGCATGGTTCTAGAGAGGACTCAATGGCTTCCAGCTGGTGAAGTAGCTTGTATGCCAGTTGGCCCCCTGGCTTGGAAGAGCTGGGAGTTCACAGGGTGTCTGTACACTGCCCTCTTAGAAAGATGCAGTTTAAAACCAGGCATGATGGCACAGGCCTGCAATCCCAGTCACTCTGAAGCCTAAGACAAGAGATTGAGAAGACTTGCGCTCACACAAGCACTATTTCTTAGAGATGGTCAGGTGTCCAGATGACCGTGCACACCACACCTCACACGCCTCCTCCCAGCACAGTTCACACAGCTGACTGTGCACACCACACCTCACATTCTCCTCCCCAGCACAGTTCACACAGCTGACCATGCACACACCTCACACGCCTCCTCCCCAGCACAGTTCACACAGCTGCAGTCATACTCCCACAGACCACATTCACATGAATCTTTGTGTACACACAAGTATGTGAACACATATGCACACACACATGCACATATATATATATATTTTAGATGTGTGTACACATACATAAACACACACGCACATTAATCATGATTGCAATCCTCTGTTTCTACAGCCCTTGTCCACTCTCTGACAATCTTTCCACAACAAGGCAAAGGACACCATGGAGGGAACCCTGGGTGGAAAGAGTTGGAAAGGACATGTCTGGGAACATGGCAGAGGCAGCGGGGTGGAGGTCATTACCGTTCAGCACAGTTGTCCTGGCAACGAAAGACTGTCATCTTTTTGTAGTCAAAAAAGGATACCCCTCGCAGGGCCCGGCTCTGGGTGTTGTCCAGGTAGCAGCCGATGTACTTGGCTATGGGGAAAGAGGAAGAAAGGGGATGAAGCTGGAGGGCTGCAGGAGGCCCCGCCCTCTGTGGCTTTGCCAAGTGTATATGTAATGCCTGATTCAGTCCTGGGGGTGCAAACAAGAGATGGGAAATGCCAGACCTTGGCCAATCAGGGCAGTGGGCACCAGTGGGTGAGGCTTCAGGTCCTGATGACCAGTGCACAGGGAGGACTCCCTTTCCTGGGCTACAGCCAAGTCCAGCAGTCTCCTGGTGACATTGGCCACCGGGGCCGCATCTCTACCCTAAAAGGAGCTTGACTCATGCAGGATGAGACCTGTTTCAGCACCTGTGGAAGGTCTGGAAGGCACGCTCCCTTCTGTGGGCAGCCTCAAGGGTCTCGCTGCACTTGGACGGTTCGAGGTTCGGGCCACATTTCACTCTGTAATTCCCCAGTTCTGATCTATGGAGCTTAGGTGGGGTGACCTTCCCAAAGCCTTGCTTTCCTTGATTGGGGGCTGAAACTACCAACCAGCTGGAGTGGAATGACTCACGAATGTTCCTGCTGTCCTGTCCTGTATGTACTAGGCGCAATGTTCTGGGGAGCAGGATGAGAAACTGGCCATTCACTGGGCAGGGCACACTTTACAGTTTATATCCCTGGTGGAGCTGGGTAGAAGCTTCTACCCGCGAATCACTTCAGATGATAGCTAAGAACCATCCAGTTATTAACTGTGAACTCATTGCTTTTCTTTATGTCAACCAGGAACTCACACACAAAGACGGCACTTTACAGTTTGTGCAAACTCTCTCCTCACTTTTCTTAACACCTGGATGCAAGCTACAGTAAGTGCTTCTCATACATAACCTACTGAGTCCTCACCAAGACTCTGTGAGAATAGCATTTCTATTCTGCAGTCCAGAGAGGGCATCATCTGCTCAGGGTAACACAGCGTGTATAAATGAAGCCAGAGTTGGACACGCACAGCCTGGCTCCAGATCCTGCTTCTGGATGGTTGGGACGTGCCTGCACACTGGGAGACCTGGCATTTAGCCCTTACAGAGGCCTGGAGAGGAGAGACTCAATGCTGGTCTCTAGGACCCACACTGGCTCTTCCTGCCCTTTCCCTTGGGGAAAAAGGATCCAGCTGGGTCCCGGGGAGTGACCAGGAGAACCTCAATGTCATTTGACACTTCTCTGCCTAGGGGACTGCCCAGGTTAAACAAGCAGAGATCCCTGTCTCCGTACTGAGGGGCAGGGCTTGCGGAAGACAGTCCTTCACCATATGTGGCTGTTGCCAGCTCTGCTGAACACCAGTCTCCATTCTGGCAACTTGGACTTCCTTCACAAGACCAGTCTGACTTCAAAGGGAGTGTTGCTGCCCCAGCATGTCCCCTCCCCGCATCCTGTGAGCCCATCACTCGTAACAACTCTGGAGGGTCCCGCTGGCCTTTGTTCTTTCTGGACATACTAAATGCCTCTCGTCTCAGGCAGAATCTCAGCTGACAGGGCGCTACAAGCACAGGACAGGTTCGGCCACATGCTTCATTTGGGCCTTTGCTTGTTTATTTCTGTTTCAGGTAAAACCCAGGCCTGACACATAGTTGGTCAGCACTCTACCACAGAACCATGATCTCAGCCTTCCTAACATTTGAAACTCTAAATTTACAGGCTTCTTAGGAACCCATTTTTTTTTAAAAGTGTGTGTGTGTGTGCACAGATGCCTGCAAAGTCAGAAGGGGGCTTGAATCCCCTGGAGATCCAGGAGGTTGTGAGTCGCCTGATGCAGGCGCTAGGAACACTACTCATGTCCTATACAAGGGCGGTGTACGCTCTTAACCGCAGAGCTACCTCTCCAATCCCACTGGGATCCATTTTATAGACAGAGAATTCAATCATTAGGACACTAACATCCTCTTGCCTCTGCCTCCCAACTGGTTCCCTAACCCAGTTAGGGTTGGTAGCACTGCCCATCTACCGGCCTGCTGGAGTCAAGACAGGGCATGAGGCCCATGCCCTGAATTCTTACGGATTAAAGCTGGCAGTGTCCTGCCTTCCCTGGCTCATGATGCTGGCTGGCATTCTGTAAGACCAAAGATGACAGCAGCTGGTATCAAGTTCAGTCTGTGCAGGGGAGCAATAAGCGGGGAGAACAATGGGGAGGTGGGGAGGAAGGAGAGAGAATGAGGAGGGAGAGGGAGAAGAGAACTAAGAAGTGCTGAAGCCCAGGTATCAGAGCCTTTCTGCAGCCCAGCAGCATGGCAGGACAGGAGGACACTCCCCAGAACCCTGATGCTGAAGCTCATTGACTTGCTGAAAGACCACAAGCAAGGTCTCAGACTGAACCCCAGTCAGATTCATCTCCTCCAAAGCTGCCATTTCTGGCATGCTATCCTGAGGCAGGACCCTGGGGGTTTCTCTATCCTGCTCACACACCAGGGTGGGGGAGTAGTCAGTCAGGGTGGGATCATGTGTCCTTCTCCCCCAAATCGGGACTTTTAATTTGACATGGTATGCTCACTATAGCAGACTCCTTTCTCAGTTGTTATGATGTGGTGTTGGGGATGGAACCCAGGGCTTTGGGAACTCAGGGGTCTAGCTGGACTATTGGATGTTGCATGACTCTACCCGGGCCTCCCCAGGCTAGCATTAAACTGAGATATCCTCTATTTATTGAAGGGACACTTGAAGGCCTGTTTCCTCATCTGTCAACAGAAGGGAGACACAAGGTCCTCTGTGCTTTGAACACAGGCCTGTCACACACCACTGCCCAGTGAAGTCAGTGTCAGGATACGCAAGTTGAGTTACTTTTCCTACCTCCCCTGAGCAGGACCAGGAGTCCCCTCCCTGGCAGCCTATCTGGTCCCGATCCTTGGACCATCACAGTGCTGCCAAGGTTGAGCTCAGTCTTGTGAATGACAACCCCGGAACCTCCCTCAGCCTTTCCCAGGGCCTGTGCTCACATCTCGCAGTGGTAGCAGAACCTCTCAGAGGCAGGGGAGTTCAGGTACGTAAAACAGGGACAGAATGTCACAGGCCACATGATGGGGGATTAATGGCTGAGCTCACACAATCCACAGCATCTCCAGGAGCCCAGAGACCTCTGAAATACTAACGGGCCAGGCTGGCACCATGTCCAGCCTGGAATCCAGCGTGCGGCCTCTCACTGTGCTGAATCCCCTCTCCACACATTTTCCTCTGCTCTCATTAATTCATGGAATTTCCCCCTCTCTGATGGAGGCTGGCTGCTAAGAGGGTGGCCGAGCACAAGCAGGTTTGCACACTTTCTTCTGTACTGTGGGGAACACACTTCTGAGATTCCTGCTGTGCAGAGTCAGCCAGATCTGGGTGTGTGGTGCCGAGCCACAGGTCTGGGCTCCAGGAGTAAGTGGGATCAGACATTCTACCTGGGGTGCCTTGAGGTGACCCGTGTCTTACACACAGCCCAAGAGCCACACCAGATTCTTAAGCCCAACACCTCAGAATATTGCCTTTGACAGATGGCCACACTGCCCCAGATCAGGTGATGAGGTCAACTGGAGGAGGGAGGCTACAAACCAACAGAGCTAATGATCATGTGACCAAATGAGATGAAAGTAGGACACTGGACAGAGTGTGTGTCCCACGAATGGAATAAATGAATGAGCGGAGATAAGTGTGCATATATTTACATGACCAGTACGTATTGTTTGATTGTATGTATGTTCACAGGTATACGTGCATGTGTATGTGTGTTTGTGTATAGGGTGATCATTCATGCATGTGTGTACTGTGCATGTATGTGCACATGTGTATGGAGTGAACATTTCCATACACATGTACACATCGTGTGTGCATATTTGTGTGTTGGGTGAACATTCATGCATATGTGTTGGATGAATATTTCCATACACATGTGCACATTGTAGCTAGAATCAGGTGTTGCTCCTCAGGTGTCCTCCACCTTGCTTTTGAGACAGGGTCCCTCACTGGCCAGGAACTCACCTAGTAGACCAGTCAGTGAGCCCCAGGGACCTACCTATCTCTCCTCCCCAGTGCTCAGATTGAGTACTACAAACCCAGCTTTTCTTACATGAGCTCTGATCCTCTGGTTCTCTGTGTGAAATGGGACTCAATAATTTCTACACGCAGTGATGTGCAATCCCAGGCAGTTGGGCAGACTGTCTGCTGCAGTTATTGCTTCTGCATCTTCCACCGGAGGAGATGAGGAGTGGGCTCCCCAGCTATTCCTGAATGGGGTCACACAACTCTCCCCATGTCCCTCCTTCATGCTCAGCCCAAGTCTCCCTGCCATCTCAGGGAGACTTTGAAATCTAGCTGGATCTCACTCCCTGGCTCTCCCTGACCAGCTATGTGACCTGGGCAGCTCACATGACTTCTGTGCAGTTCCTTCCCTCAAGGGCAGAACCCCGGGGTGTTGGGGATATTATTGTAAGGTGTGTGACGTATGTTTATGTTGCATTTGTTTAACTCTGTGAAGCTGGATTCTTTGCCTGTCTACAACACCTGATGATCCTAATAAAGAGCTGAATGGCCACTAGCGAGGCAGGAGAGGACAGGTGGTGCTGGCAGGCAGAGAGAATATGAAAGAACAAGGGGAGGAGGACATCAGGGGCCAGCCACACAGCCAGCCTCGGAGTAAGAAGGAAAGTAAGAGATAACAGAAGTAAGACAAGGAAAAAGCCCGGAGGCAAAAGGTAGTCGGGATAATTTAAGTTAAGAAAAGCTGGCAAGAAACAAGCCAAGCTAAGGCCAACCATTCATAACTAAGAATAAGCCTCCGTGTGTGAGTAATTTGAGAGCTGGGTGGTGGGTCCCTCAAAAAGCCAAAAGAGTGAAAGAGAAAACATCACACAACACGGGGGCAACTTACGGATCCACATCTGTGGTCTTGGTTTGCACGCTTACTCAGCCTGTTTTGCTCCTGTGCTCCTTCCTTCCTGGTTGGATGGAGTCATGAAACTACTCCGTGACTGTTATGGGGTTGGAAGTCATACGTGATGCGTGCACAGTGCTCTAGGCAGTGCCTGGCTCCCAGCACCCTGCATTTGACTCACGGCCATCTGAGGCTGGATGCTTTGTCACCTGTGACCTGCTCAAGTCTGTGTAGCCCAGCTTGTAGCATGGGGATCTGAACCCTGGTCTGGGAGCTCAATGCTCAGGCTTTCACAAGGCTGGCATGGGCAGCAGTCTCATGGACTGACCAGTGCCGGCTGCACCCGGGGGTCTGACGTCATCTCCACCCAGATGCAGTTCTTCCATCCCCCTCTCGGCCCCATGGGCTCTGAAGCTCAGGTCCTGCATGCCCACATCCAGCAGGGATGCTCAGGAGGGAGCCAGGCTTCAGTGTCAGATCAGAGAAGCATTTCAATCTCAGTGGTGCTAGTCTGAGGTGCTGAACCCCCAAATCAGTCCGTCAATAGACGGGCTGCATCTGTATTGTTGTAATGATACTGCCTGCCGAGAGTCCAGAGTCTGGGGCTACTTTTCTGTACCCTTTCCCTTCTTTCTTTGCATTTCATAAATACATATAAGCTCAATGTGCTGGGCTGTGCCCAGGACTCAGAAGGCTCGCATGCCTTGGAAGTCAATCACCCTTGTTTCAAACTTCAGTTATCCTGCAAACAACCGGTGTAACCAGTGGAAGCCACTGCTCTCTGAACTCAGTCTCACCATGTGTAGGACAGACTAGAAGGGCCTCTAAGTCATGGAGTGGTGCTAGTCAAATAAAGCAACGAATCAATCCAACATGGTACAGTCCACAGGGCAGCTACTAAGTGACATATTATCACAAACCACAGGATGTGGCAGGGACGTGCATCGACCGCCCCATTCTTGTGAGGACCCACAGTTCCATCCTGACTAACTGTCAGAGAGTTCAGGCCCATTCTTGCTCCTCAAGGACGAACAACAAAGTGTTTGGCCAAAGGTGTGGCTACTGGGTGCCTTACTTTTCAAAAGCCAGTCAACAGGACGTTTTGACTTCGGGGGTGGTTACCAGGTGTTCTGAGATGTAAGGAGGTAATTGTGCTTGCTTGCTCTTTGTATCATGGAGTCTTGTGTTCTGCCCCTTTTGTTTGGGTTATGTAAGGGCTGTGAGAAATAATCTCAGGGCTTTTGGGTTTTTGGCTTTTTGCTTTTGGCCACAGTATTCACAGGATGCCCTCCTGACACTGTCTGTTGACTCTTATGTATTTCTTCCCTCAATCCACACTCCCGTCCACTGGAACAAACAGACACAGACACATTCTAAGCCAGGAGCAGGAAACAGTGCTGAGCATGGCTCGGATGCTCAATAAATGGCATTGTTAGTGTTGACAGCCATAATGGCCATCTATTGGTCTCTCAGTATCCCACAGTGGTGGGGTCCAGCATCCGTTGTGACCCAACCCATGTATGAAATGCGGTATTTGCACCGAACTCCCTCACGAGTTCTGCAGCTCTCTCTAAAAGACTTTAGGTGCTAACGCAGTGCGAAAACTGAAAATACAAGGGGGGGGAGGATCCTGTGTATTTTCCTTACAGATGCATTTTTCTCGAGTGATTTCTGTTTGTGGTTGGCTGAAACCCCGGGTATGAACCGTCAGCCATGGGGAGCTGACCGTATTCATTCTCAGAGCCCACAGGGGCATCTACGCACAGATCCACTGTCACAGTTGCTCCTGCATGGCACGGAGAAGGAAAAAGCATCTGATTAGACTCGGAAGGGACAGTGTTCTGGAGGTGGACAAAGCTGAACTAGGAGGTCCCCTGGCAGAGGGAGAACCACACATTCATTTACCCAATCACTCCCTGGGCCCACCGGGAGGCACAGGCGTCCACCTGGCGCTGTCCCAGGTGCTGACGGGTTGAGCTGGCCAAGACTGGAACATTCGAATGCCCCAGAGTGCAAAGACCCAGTTGTACCAGCAAGGTGCCTTTGGACGGTGATGCACTGGGCAGCACAGCAAAGCTAAGGAGTATGATTGTGACCAGACAAGGAGCGGGACTGGTTAGGACACTCTGGGAGTGGCTACAGGAGGCGGGGGCTGAGTGCTGACTACAAGGAAAGGAACTAAGCAGACGTGTAGGGAAAGAGTACACAGGGAGAAAGGGCAGAGACCCTGGGGCAAAGAGAGCAAGGACAGTGGGGCACAGTGCAGGAGCGAATCTGAGAGCTTAAGGAGCAGGCAGGCGAGGACTAGGAGCTTTCATCAGATCGGGAGGTCTTTGGAGTGGTCAGAGACGGAGCTTGAGTGGAGAATATGGAAAACGGAGTGATTTCTCTAAAAGACCAATCTCTCGTGCCTTGCCATGTTAAGACATGGCCGCCCCTCGAGTAGATCCCGGGAGTACTTTCTGAACATTGATTGCTAACTGCCAGTTCTGTGCCAGCTGGGTTGCCTGACCCACGTCACACTGGTTCTCAGGACTTCTTAGAAGGGAGCCATTGTTAGGTCCATGTGTCAGGTGTAGAAACTGAGGCACAGAAGGTCAAGCCATTGCTTAGACCACACAGATGGCTAAGGTGGGGTTGAAATCCTAGGCCAAGGCCCCCGGGCTATTCTGTCCCCTCGCCGCTCTGTGAACTCTGGGCTTTCTCACAGTGTCGGGAGGTGGAGTCTCCTGGAGAATTCCAGAGCCAGGTTCAGGTTGGGACTGGGGCAAGAGCACCTGTCCTTAAAATGGGTCCCTTGGTGAACCCTGTGCCTTCCAGGGTGGAGAAGGGCTTCCTACACAAAGGCTTGTGGTACCAATCCTCCCATCCCCGTCCTCCCATATATATATATATATCATTATATCATGAGTTGTGGTTATGACAGGTTTCTCTAGCCTGCTGGTCACGTGATATCTGCCAGTGGCGTGTGGGACACCTGTGGTCGCTGCCAAAGGAGTGGGGGTACCTTCAGAGAAAGCCAAGAGTCTGGGCAGATGGTGTTTAAAACCAGGATTATACTGGAACTGGCTGTGCAGTTCGGAGCCAGCATCTTTACCTTTCAAACCTTGGTTTCCACATCCGGTTCTTGTTTGTTTTTAGTTAAGTGCTTGTGTGGTGGTGCCTGTGCCAGAGGCATGGGATCCCCCTGGAACTGGAGGTACAGGTAGGTGTGAAACCACCCAACATGGGTGCTGGGAATGAAACCCAGGTCCTCTGCAAGAGCAGCATGGGATTGTGCTTAGCTGCTGAGCCATCTCTGCAGGCCCATCTGTTGTGAGGCAGGGTCTCTAGCCTAGTATGACCACCAATTCCCTACGTAGCTAAGAATGACCTTGAACTTCCAAGCCTCCTCCTTCTGCCTCCCTAGTGCTGGGATTATAGATGTGCCCTGGAGGTCACATGCTACAGAAGTGTTCTATTAACTGAGCTATACTCCCAGACTTCCACATCTGTTCAACTGGCACTAGTTCATCTGTACCCTGTTCAAGCCTGTGAAATGTACCGGTAATCAAAATCCTCTTGGCTGTAAAAGGCTGAGAAAATGCAACAAGGCAATGGAATTTACCGGGGCAGTGTTAGTGCCCGAGCTCCACTACCATGACAGGGCTCAGCAGACGGAGAACTCTTTGGCATGGCCACCACTTTGCTTTGCTAAGTAGCTGCCTTCAATCCTGGGCTCCTGGTGTCCTTCCCCACCCCCATTGAGAAAGAGTCTCAGTAGATAGCCCAGGCTGGCCTCCAACTCCTCCCATCTCAGCTTCCCCAGTGCAGGGATGAAGATATTCGCCACCCTGCCCAGCTGTCTCACTGTCTTTAAGACAGGCAGGGTAGTCAAGCTCACTACAGATCCCGGGACACTCAGTGCTCTGGAAACACAGATGCTGGAGTTTTTGTGTGTGTGTTTAACAAGCAGGGATAAAAAGGGAACGGGGGTTCTAAACTGAGGCAAGCAGAGGTTCGAATGGAACTTGCTGACGGAGGAGCTCATTACGGATGACAGAGCGGATTTCCTGCCTATTGTACCTGGAGCACCTTAAGCAGCTGCCGGTCGCTATTTCTGGTATTGTGTTCTGTGTCCTGTACTTTTTCTCTTTCATCAGCCCCCCAGGCTCTTACCTTTCTCTTCTTCTTTTTCCTTCTCCTTCTCCCGGACAGCCCTCCCCTTGAGGGCTCGGCTCCAGGCTCCTCCGTAGTCGCTCAGCTTGGCTCTCTCGCTGGTCTCCTTGCCTTTGAATGAGGGTCCGTACCTGCGTGCAATGCTGGAGGCCTCCCCAGTGTCCCGGAAGCCTCGGCCCAGGTGCAAGTCGCCCAGGAAGGGTAGCTCGGCTCCTTCTGCCGGGCTTCCAGCTGCAGGGCTGGCCTGATCCTGGGGCACAGCAGGCTGGCCCACGAAGCCTGCGTGCAGGAAGACGAGGCTCCCAGCGGTCAGGTAGAGAGCCAGTAGGGTAAAGAAGCGCACGGGTTTCCTGCGGAAATACCGGCAACAACGCTGGAACTTGAACCAGAGCTTGGCCATAGCCGGATCATTCCGGACTGGCTCGGGGCTGGCAGGGCTGTGGCTGGGAAGGGGCGTGGAGGGCGTGGCTTCCCAGGACCCCGTAGGTTGCAACTCCAAGGGCGTGGTACTCTGAGCTCTCTCCTGCGTTGGAGGCGCGCTGCAGCCAGAAAGCAGGCTGGGCTGAGGCCAGAGGAGAGGAGGGCAGAGGTTCTGAGTCCCAAGGTCAAGGTGAGCTGCCTGGGGTCAAGAAAGGGGACCTACAAGACGCGGTCTCCTTTCCCCACATCTCGTTCCTCACCCCAGAGTATGGCTAAAGAACTCTGGTGAGGAGGAAGGGAGAGGGGAGTCCAGCACTGTAAATCACTCTGACCCCTTCTCAGCCCCTTCTGGGCTGTTGAGCCTGATTAGTTCACTATGGATGTTGACATTGGCCTCTCCTCCACCTTCGACGGGCGACCAAGCTGTGTGCCACCTTCTGGGCACGCGTGCTGGAAGGCCTCCATCTTGTCAAGCTTCAGGGTTCTGGGCTACCACCTGCAAAACAGCAGTGGACACGGGCATGAGGGTCTCCCACCAAAACCCAGAATGCAAAGAGGTTCTGAGCAACATCAAAAGAGTATGAAGAGCCCCAGAGAGTGCTGGAAGCCAACGACGACGGAAAGAAGCACTTTGTGAGGGGCTGCTTGGGCTCAGGGGTCCCAGAGCTCCCTGCCTTCATTTTCAGACACAGGGGAATTTGGGTGCTTCAGTTTTAATGGCAATTGAAGCTTGGGGGGAGTCTTGGCCTCAGACAACCACAAGTTCTTATACATTATTTGCAGACATCTCTCCCCCAGAATCCACAGGACCTTGGTCCCAGAGAGGCTCAAGTATCTTGGGTACAAAGGTAGGGTTTGATAGGCTCTGCCCACACCCTCCTATATGTTTCAAACCATGCCACATGTCCTAGCACACCTAAGAATATCAGTGCTCAAAAGTTGTTATAGCGTTCTTAAAATAATGGCAAAGGAGAGCTTTCCTATAAATTCAGTATGGACACTGTGTATGTGCATGAATGTGTGTGTTGATTGTGTAGCATTTGTGTGTAGAGAGGTTGATATTGGTCAGTTTCTCCAGCCACTCCCCCCGACCCCGTTGTGTTTTAAGACAGGGTTTTGTCAATACTGAAAGCTGATTTGGCAACACCACCTGACCAGTGACCATGCTAAGGATCTGAACTCAGGTCCTACATTTATGTGGCCAATTCTTTACCAACCAAGCCGTCTCCCCAGGCCTAGATATATTTCCCATTTGTTTTCTACCCATGGTTGGTTGAATCTGTTTGTAGAATCTGCCAACAGGTCAGCCCCGGCAGCTTGCTCCTCCCTTTCTAAACAAACTTCGAATATATTTGTCAAACAAACATGGACGGGCTGGAGAGATGGCTCAGAGGTTAAGAGCATTGTCTGCTATTCCAAAGGTCCTGAGTTCAATTCCCAGCAACCACATGGTGGCTCACAACCATCTGTAATGAGTTCGGGTGCCCTCTTCTGGCCTGAAGGCATATATTGTATACTAAATAAATAAATATTAAAAAAACATGGATTTGTGGGTTCCTTTGAGTCTAAAAAAAGCCTCAGAGACTTTCTGAGCCCAAATTCATTCATATCACTGCCTTCCCCAGGAAGATTTAGGGAGACCAACTGTGTCCCAGCAGCGCTGAGATGTGGAGGTAAACACACCTCCTGAGGGTGTGTGCTCTGATGCAGGAATCAAATCCACAGGCCATCATCTGCCTGAGGCAGAACTGGGAAGAGAAAGGAGCAGGCTTAGGAAGCAACACATCCATGTGATAGGTATATGCTGAGGGCCTCCAGGTGGCCAGCTCAGTGCCAAGCCTCCTCTGTAGATCGGCTCATCTATTCTCTTCTGTCTTACAGGTGGACGGCTTCAGGGATGACTGGGGTAGCATTGAAATTTGAAACCACACATTTTTTGCTTGTTTGTTTTAGACAGGGTTTTCACGTGGCTAGAACTCCTATTCTTCCTGCTTCTACTTCCCAAGTGCTGGAATTACAGGTAGTGCCATCTTGCTTGGCCAAACCAGAGCTCTTAGCCTTTTGAATTAGGTCTCTTCCCACGTACTCTAGGTACGGTCTCGCAATTCAGAGGTAGCCACAAAGCAAGGGCCCACCTCTTTCCAGCTGCTGCAGCAACTCCTACGAAAAGGAAGAAGTTAGGAACTGCTGAAAAGTTCTGACTTTCTAACTAGCATCTCTGTTGTCACAGGTGGCCCTGGAAAGTGCTCATGGGCACCTGATTTTGAACAGTACATCAGATGGAAAAACAGGATTTAGCTATTGGGCAATGCTGTTTCGTATTACCACCAGCAGGGGGCGGCAGGATGCTCTCAGCTAACGCAAGGGGTATCCAACCACTGATCACCAGCAGAAGCGTGATTCTGGGATAGGCCCTTGAGCCACACAGCAGCATGGAAGCTTCAGTGAGGTTTCAGGCAGCCTTTGCCGCCCCACTCATTCAGAAACTCAGTGCTTACTGAACCGACCACCTCCTAGGCATGCAAAACACAAAAATCCACGCACCTGGCATCAAACATCCATCCGTCTGTCTATCCATCACCCTCAGCCATCTACCCACCATTAATTTATCCACCCATTCATCCATGTCTGAAGTCATCTGTCAGTCTGTATCTTCCCTCAGTCCACCCACCCTTCATCCCTGCACCCACTTTCCATCCAACTCCCCACTCAGCCAGGCACTTCCTGTCCTTGCATTCACAGAAAACAGGGCCAGGGAGATGGCTCAGCGGGAAAGGCAGTTTGCCGCCAAACCTGAAGTTCAGTCCCCAGGAACCCGCATCATGAAAAAAGAGAACTGATTTCTGGAAGTTGTCCACTGCCCTCCACATGCATGCTTCGGCAAGATCCTACGCACATGTGCGCGTGCATGCACACACGCAAATAAATGTAATTTAAAATATGTTCATCCTATCTGTCTTTGCTAGGAATACAAGAAAAAATAATTTACTCTCTGTTTTCAGGGAATTTTTAGTCAACCAAGAGAGAAAGCAAGCAATTCCACAGTTGCTATGTTAACCAGACACTGATAACCTAAGATATGTATCTCATGATACGTAACAGCAACATGGTATTAACAGTGTTTACAAAGCACTTATATGTGCCACTCCACAGTACAATTACACACATGCACACTCACACAGTATAATTACACACACACTCACACACAGTAGCACACACATATACACAGTATAATTACACACATGCACACTTACACAGTACACTTACACACATGCACTCACACACACAGTACACTCACACATTAGCACACACATATACACAGTACACTTACACACATGCACACTCACACACAATTACACACGTGCACACGCACACACACACAATACACTTACACACATGCACACGCACACACACTCACATACTCTGATTTAATTCTCCCAACAATTCCGTGAAGCTCTGTGTTGTCTTACGGAGCTGAGAATTGAGTATCAGAGAGGTTAATTAACTTGTTCTGAGACCACACAGTTGGTAAATGGAAGGTGGCTGTGAGGGCCCTAGATTTCACGACCTGGACATCTACCTGCCTCTTGCTTTGGAATGATTAGACCAAGTATGTGGCCAGAGACAAGCCCTTGCATGGAGGTCCCAGATTTGGATTTAAAATGTCAGGAGATTTGGGGATCCTGCTGACCCTGGAGTATGGGAACTGGTATTTCTCTGTAGCTTTGGAGCCTGTCCTGGAACTAGCTCTTGTAGACCAGGCTGGCCTCAAACTCACAGAGATCTGCCAGCCTCTGCCTCCTGAGTGCTGGGATTAAAGGCGTGCACCACCACCGCCCAGTACAGTCGAGGGTCTAAAACTGCCTGGGGAGAGAGATCAAACAGGGCTTCTCAGGGAGCCACCTCTGACAAAGCCAGTCTAGGAAAAGTAGATAACTCCCTGGATAAAGCACAACACAGGAAGGAAGAGCCAGGCCAGGAGGCAGAAAAACTGTGTGTGTGTATGTGTGTGTTTGTGTATGTGTGTGTGCACGTGTGTGCGTGTGTGTAGTGGGAAGCCAGACCACAAGGGTCCTGAGTGCCACGGCCCTGCTAATGGCACAGAACTCACTGAGGTTCCATGATTACTACATTTTAGTCTCTTAATTTTTTGAAGTAGTGTCTCCAGGTAGCCCAGGCTGCCTCAAACTCACCATGTAGCCAAACATGGCCTCGAACTCCTGATCTTTCTGCCTTCGCCTCTCAAGTGCTGGGGTTGGAGGTATGCACCACATGCCTGGCTTAACTCAGGGCTTGCCTGCATGCTAGGCAGGCACTCTGCCGACCCTGCTGTGTGCTGAGCTCACTCCACACTTTAGGAAGATCACCTTGAAGTCAGTGTGAAGACACTGCCTCTGGGAGCCTACACACTTCACACTTATGTGCCACGAGAGGAAGTTAGGAGTCACTCGGTACTTCCAGGAATCCCCTCATTCAGCTGTGTAGACCACAGCTCTTTAGATCCTGGACATAGCCAACCTGGATTCATGTTGACTGGAGAGAGACAGCTGTTCCCACCAGCCTTGGGTTACCCAACTCTCTGCTCCCTGCTTCCATTGTTAGAGGATTGAAAGAAACCTGTTGGAACACTCAAGCCTGCCCCACTGCCTTCTCCAGGCTCCTGTGAGCGCCTGGGAAGCTATTTCCCACCTCAGTGAGGGACAGGCTGCTGGTCCCTGCAGCCATTCCCTCGCTGAGGATGTTTCTGCAGCCCCTCGATTGTTTCCACGGTGTTTTTCACACCACCACACATCTTTCCCTGAAGTGGTTGCTAAGTGGGCGTTTGGGAACAGTGAACTCATTACAGCAGGCAGGAGACAGAAGGAGAAAGGCACGGTGGGGGTGGGGCAGGGGACCGAAGGAAGAGGGACAGACAGCAAGGGCTATGACACCCATCTTCAGCAGGAACGCGAAAATGTGAACTTCCTACTTACACCCCCCCACACCAGGATTAGAGGGGAGAGCACCCTGGAGACAGCCCCACACGCTATGCCTTAGCCCTGGCACCTGGAGTCCAGTAGACCCCCGGGAAACCGTGGTGGAGAGGTGAGGAAAGAAGGGACTGGCATAATACCAAGGACTGATGTGCTCAGGTTATAGCTGTGTGTGTGTGTGTGTGTGTGTGTGTGTGTGTGTGTGTGTGTGTGTGCGCGCGCGCGCGTGTGCATTTGTGTGTGTAAGTGTGTATAAATTTGGGTCTCTGAGGGACAGTACATTGTATTATTTGTCACCGGTTGAGTCTGGGTAGAGAAGCCTGAGTCACAGTATCCTGTCCTCAGAGGAACCTAAACACTTCTGCCTCCTGGAGCTGCCAGCCCTCCCCCACTCAGTGGCTCTCACTAAGACTTTGTCTCTCATTCCCTCTGCCTCCCTCGCACAGACAGAAGCCCCACTCCAAGGCAGACAGAAGAATTAGCGAGCCGTCATTTGCTGAACACGCACTATTCTAGGTGCAGGGTTGGAAGGACTTACAAGGGCCCCACACATTCTCTCCCCACAGCCTTTGAGGCTCCCAAGTCCACGGTGTGCATTGGCTTAAACAAGCCCTCTCCTCTTGTCTCCGTTTACTCAATTTGCACCACGGGACTCTGTCGCCCTTGGCACTTACAGTGTCTAAACCTCCCTGGGCGTGCATCAATCACAGAGAGACGATGCATGGGGCTGGGGTTGGCACCCACTGAGGGTAGGCTCTCATGCTACCCCCGACCCCCAACCCCCTCTTCATTGCAGGAGACCTGTGGGGTCTCAGCATCCTCATCTTCCAGGGACAGGAAGCCTTTGGGTGACTGAATATAGATTATTATTATTTTTTTTTTTTGGTTTTTCGAGACAGGGTTTCTCTGTAGCTTTTTGGAGCCTGTCCTGGAACTAGCTCTTGTAGACCAGGCTGGTCTCTAACTCACAGAGATCCGCCTGCCTCTGCCTCCCGAGTGCTGGGATTAAAGGCGTGCGCCACCGCCGCCCGGCTTAGATTATTTTTTTAACAATAGAAGCAACATAACAGTTGAGTGGTCAAGTAAGAGATGGGTGTGGCTGGAGTGGGATTCCCTGCAGAAGGGGAAACCAAGGGGCTGCCTGCCCCGTAGCTCCTTCCTCTAGGAGCGGAGAGTTTCCACACTTCCGAGGGGCTCAGCAAGGACGCTCTGTAGGCTGGGAAGGGCCTGGGCCTCCATTCCCTACCCCAGAGCTTGACTGGGGGGTCAGAGGCAGTTGTGGGGTTGGTTAGACAAGCAGGGACCAACTAAACCTATGACCAAGTTTGTCCAAGAAACAGCTGATGAGAGAGAAACCTGACTGGTGAAAGCGGACTGGCTCCTCTGGACCATCTCTGTCTTCATCTCCAGCCTCCAGACAGCACAGACCACCTGGGAGATGAAAGGCTTACGGAGGAGAGGAGCGGAGGACCATCCAGTCTGGACATTGTCTCACAGACCCATCTTGTGCACGCCCCCTGGCCTCATCTCATTTCGCTTTTAGAATTTAACCTGTTATTATACTGTGTGTGCACACGCACGTGCATACGTGCACATGTGCACAGTGCCTGTGGAGGTCAGAGATCAGCTTTCTCAGTTCTCGCCTCCCACCGCGGGTTCCAGGGCTGAGCCTGGGCTGAGCAGCAAGCGCTGAGCCGTCTGGCTTGCCCTGTTTTTTTTTTTTTTTTTTTTTTTTTTTATTTTGAGAAAAGGTCTCATGTAGCCCAAGCTAGCCCCGAACTCCCGATGCACCCGAGGATAGCTGTGGACTTCTGACCCTCCCACTTTGTTTCCTGGGTACTGGGTTACAGATGTGTCCCATCATGCCCAGCTTTGGCCCATCTTTCCCATAATACTGTGTAGCACTGAGACAGAGGTATGGAGAAACTGGGAATCCTGGTTCTCTTCATTGTTTACCCAAAACTCCAAACAAATACATTTCCCTTTGCCAGTTTCTGTTTCACAGCTGCTTTAGAAACCAGGGAAACTGAGGCATCAGTCTAAAACTAACATTCTCTTCCATCTGATCCAGTCACCGTTACTGAGGAAACCCGGGAGGCCCTGTTCAAGGGCCACACATTACCAGGGAAGCCGGGTCTCTTTCGGATTCTTAGTCTTATTAATAAAATAATTTTAAAACAGGCTCCAAAGGAAGAACGAGGACAAGTGTAGTAGTGTCTGAGAGAAGAGCAGTGGGCAGGTGAGCAGTGAAGCTGCCTGGAGGAGGGAGACGGGAAGGAGAGACCTGTCCTTCTGTCCTTGTAAGCTAGGGTCCAAGAAAGCCGCAGGTCCAGTACCCCTCCCACGCTGTCAGTGCCAGTGGGGTTCAGATCCCCTGCACCCCCTCCCACGCTGTCAATGCCAGTGGGGTTCAGATCCCCTGTACCCCCTACCCAAGTTGTCAGTGCCAATGGGGTTCAGGCCTGTGGCCATTTGCATGGGATTCCTTCATAGGGTCAGAGGCTACTCGATGTCACAGGCTTCACGGCTATGCTCAGTGTCACGTGGTCTATGGATCTGGACATAATGTGACATACAGGTACCATTACAGTATCAGTGGGGTTGAGTTATCACCCCGAAAGTCCTGCACTCCATCAGCTCATACACACACACACACACACACACACACCCCAAGCTGCAGGCAAACACCCTTTCTATTGCTGTCTCTCCCAGACTATCTCATGGTTGGACTCTCATAGTGTGCGTTCTTCTCAGATTGGCTTCTTCGCTGAGTAGCGTGAGGCATCTACACCTTGTCATTGCTGGACAGCATGTTCGTCTGGCGGTCCATGGGATTTCAACTCCTGTGGGTGAGTCCTGAGGAGATCACAGCGTTGGGTAGTTAACAGGCTAGGAAGTCATTGGGAATAGACCCCTTTCCCATGGACTTTGAGCCGTAGAGGGGAGGAGTAATTATCCCCTAATGATGTCATGTACTTTTCTGTTCCAGCAGGCCTCGTAGTAGGGATCTTGCAGATGCAGGGCTTCTGTGATGGGGAACCTAACTCAGAAAAGCTGACTTTTCTGTTTCCTTTTTCTATCGATACTGGCCAAAAGCCTGGGCCGCCATTCCCAGACATGGTGGACTTTCCCATGCTCTCTCTGAAGCTGTCCCCATCCCTCTTCTACCATGTCATGCTTGTACCCTATGAAGGAAGCATATGCAATTGGCCACAGGCCTGAACCCCGTTGGCATTGACAGTGTGGGGATGGGTACAGGGGATCTGAACCCCACTGGCACTGACAGCGTGGGTAGGGGGTACAGGGGATCTGAACCCCATTGGCATTGACAGCATGGGTGCAGGAGATCTGAACCCCATTGGCATTGACAGCGTGGGTAGGGGGTGCAGGGGATCTGAACCCCATTGGTGCTGACAGTGTGGCCAGGGGATCCAGGAGGTCTGAACCCAATTGGTGCTGACACTGTGGCCAGGGGATCCAGGAGGTCTGAACCCCATTGGCCTGACAGTGTGGGCAGGAGATACTTTGCCTTCTGACTAACTGCTACCTCGACAAATACAACAAATCTGTACTCCAAGCTAAGCACACATTTCAAACAGGTAGGAGAGGAGGCTGGAGTGTTCTAACATGAGGAAATGACATACGTCTCAGGCAATAGATGGGCCGGTCCCTCCGATCACCTCCTCACACAGCTCACACATGCACTGACACATCACCTGGCATCCTATTACACACACCATTATTTCAGCTGCAATTAAAGTGTTTGTAATGGTTTATGTGTTTGTGCCCAGGAAAGGATGGTCACATACTTGCCAACTCTGTGCTGGAAAAAGAAGGGGAAGCTAAAGAGAAGGGGATGGAGAGAACAAGGTTGGAAGCTGTGTCCTGTCCAGTGGTTCTGATGACCTGGCTGAGGCACAGCCCCAGCTGTGGTCCTCGCTGCCATCAGCAGCCCAGATCATTCCCTTCCCCAAGAGAGAGACTTGTAAAGCGAGGCCCTGGGCCCCTATCATTAAGCCATCTGGAGTCATTGCTCTCCTGCAGGCGCTGCTGTGTTGCGGGTCAATTAGTGCTCATTTGCATAGCCATCCTTAATAGGCTGCTAATTGTCAAGGGGATAATGGATGGTTCTGTTCCTGGGCAGAATGTTTATCCAGGGGCCAGACCTATGGGGGGTGACAGAGCAGGGAGAAAGAGAAAGGAGGGGACCTGAGGCGCACAGGAGGGAAGGATGGAGCCAGCTCTGCCTGCACGGAGGTGGCCCCATCATCTGGAGTCTGGTGAAATGCAGATGTGCTTCTCCAGTCTACTAAGCACAAGCACCATGGAGAAGGACCCTCCTGGGAAGGTCTGTAAACTGAGACCTCCAGAGAAGGTCCCTGGCAGGTGGACACCATGCAGCATGTCTGAATGGATACTGGAACAGGAGTGCGTCCGTTTGGCAGGGGCTGTACCTCAATCTGTCCCCGAACCTGTGGATGACTCTGCCTGGTTTCTAGGGTAGACCACACAGGGTGGAGGAGGGAGGCCTAAGATTCCTCCTGGGGCAGGACTGGTCAAGTCTTCGCTGCCCTGCTAGGAGCCAGGATGCACATTCCCTTCTTGGCAGGGCTGAGACCTGTGGCCACAAAGCCTGGACATTCAGTGTGGCCTTTTGAAGAACACCTCCACTGGCCGTGTCAGCCAAGACAGCTTGCAGGGACGCTCTGAAGAGGGGTTTGAGGGCCATGGAGGGACATCACTCTGCTTCTAGAGCTCACACCACCCTCTTGTCAGCATCTTCCTTGGATTAAGGAACATGAAACTAGGGATGGACCATCCAGAAGGGGAAACTGAGGCTTAGTGAATCAAAACGAGAGGACCTCTGTCCCTGCAATATACCTGACACAGGCTGGGCCAGGACAGGTGTTCAGTGATGCCAGCTCTTGGCCTTGCCATCTCAGAGAGCAGGGCACTCTTAGGATCCAGCTAGGACAGGCAGATGATTGGAGGACTCAGAGAAAGTGACCCAAAGTCACACGCTAGGCCAGTCCCAAGCTAGCTCCAGAAACTGCCACCCTGTGTCCACGGAGCTCGTGGTCAGCTCCTTCTAGCCACAAGCACCAGCAAACTGCCACTTGCTGCCACACCCGCTTAGACTCTAATTTGGGAACAGTGGCTACTTCCACTAGAAACCCTTCCCCGGAGAGGAATTTTCCACCCAAGATCATCTCTATAGCCCAGTCCTGTGTCCCTGCCAGGAAGTGTGTACTGGGGGAGGCGTCTCTGATCCCCCAGGGGGCTCCTCAAAGCCTGGTCTTCTTTTCTCAGAGTCAGAGGCAATCTCACAACCCATCTGCACTAGAGGGAGGGTTACCTGATGGGGAAACTAAGGCCGGGGGTGGGGCTCTTCTAACGCCCAGGCCTCTTGTTGGCCTTAAGCCTTACACTCCCAGAAAAGAGGCATAACCAACTCCCACCCCCACCCTCCATCCCCCCACCCTATCAGATCCACTGCAGTCCGGATCTTAATCTTCCCATCATGGATTCTTCCCGGGGGACTCCATGATAGATGAGAAAGCCAACCCACGCCATGGAGGCAGATCCAATGAACAGCAAGGTGACTCTTAGACCCAGGTTTGTGCTACTTCAGAACCTCCTGTACACTGCTGACCTGGGGCCTCCAGCCCGAGGGAAGAGCACAGCGACCAGAATCCCTCAGACTCAGGAAGCCTTTTTTCCTTTGTGTGCTCAGAGCTCATGCTGGGAATGAGGACTTCCTGGAAGGTACAGAGGTCCCTGACCCTTGGGCATCTTCACCGCCGCCTTCAGTGACTGGAAGGAGGGTTCTGGGATAACTAGTGGAAGGGTGTCTTCTCCACTTCTCTCCCTCATGACAACCACAGGCTCCTCTATCAGCCACCTGGACGTCATCATAGGAGACAGTGTCTGAGCCCCTCACGACACTCCATGCCTGTTCTTACCCCACCCCAGCACAGACTCTATCCTGTATTGTCCCTCCTCTTTCCCAGGCCAGACAGGGGTTCTGAACCCTACTTTGCAGATGAGGATCAGCAACAGCTGACATTTGCCCCAGAAACCTGGTTAGTGCTGGAAGCTTCTAACTAGATTCCATGGCTCTTGGGAGTCCAAAGTGAATGCATGGCTGGAGCCTGGAGCCCCCAGGCCAGATTCAGGCTCCTCTGAGGCAACTGGTACCGACCTGAGCTGTTCCCAGCATCGTGGCCTGGTCACCCACACACCCTGGCCTGCACCAAACAGCGTTGTTCCACAGGGTGCATCTGTAGGCACAGTTTCTGACTGGCCCTGGAGAACAAGCCTGGAGAGCTTACCACTCAATACACACAGCTTTTAGATCGGATTCCACCTCACGTTTTACCCAGCCTTCCATCACTGAGTCTATCTTGGGGTTCGATGTTAGGATCCCCATTTGTAGGACCTTGTACTGAGGTGGTCAGAGTCTACCAACTGGCACCAACTGGCAATGGACTCTCTGAATGGGACATTCATATTCTGGTTCCTTCTGTGAGGCGGTAGAAGCTCCCCGGAGACAGTCATACCTCAGTGCCTTCCAGGGACTGGGGAGAAAGACACACCCATGAATTATATATTTCCAGTCATCTCCAAATTGCTCAGCAATTACAGAACACCACAGGCAGCCACAGGGGGCAGAAGCCTCCCCGAGGGCTGAGATGCAGCTGGACAGAAAGGACCTCACCAGCTGGGCTCGGTTAGGAGGAAATTTATGGCTGTTTTTCTTTTCCACACCAAGCTGTGCTTTGAAAAATACAGGAGAGTTATGTGAGGGCTCTTAAAACAGATTTGATTTTATTTATTAAGGATGTATGCGTCACAGCACACACTCGGACGTGGAGGTCGCAGGACACCTTGAGAGGGTTGGTTCTCTCCTTCCATCAGGTGGGCTCTGGAGATCAAAATCAAGTCTTCGGGTTTGATATCAATGTCAGCCATTGCGTGAGATTTGTTGCCAGT
Organism: Arvicola amphibius; assembly: GCF_903992535.2. Taxonomy (NCBI): domain Eukaryota; kingdom Metazoa; phylum Chordata; class Mammalia; order Rodentia; family Cricetidae; genus Arvicola; species Arvicola amphibius. The sequence goes on from NC_052056.1 coordinate 122,011,975, forward strand.
TAGAACTGAGTTTGAATCTCGACTCGGATAGCACAAAGAACACGGAGGCTGTTTAAGGTATTAATTAGCGCGGCCGGTGCTCATGCGTGTGACATGGGATGGGAATACAGGTCTCACCCCACCAGGCTGGCTCTTGAGAGGGTTAGCTGGCATAACAGGTGCAGATGCTTAGCAGGGGCCAGGCTCCTTGAGCTGCTAGGTACTTGGATACCACGTCTGAATTGCAGGAGGTAGTCCAGACAGCTACGGCAGAAAGCCCTTGTCTCTCTGAGCCTCCATTTTCCAAGTTTGATAGCCCATGGCCACTGCATAGCCCGTTAGCCTATGGGTATAGAAAGCATAGAGCTGGGACAGAAGGGAGAGCTGGAGGAGACTCCTACTTATCTCTCAGTTTATTTGACTTTTAAAAAGCCATCCATTTCCAGCCCCAGCATTAATAAGCTGCTGCTGAACACGGTTTAAATTTAAATTTAGACAAACATCTCCCCTCATAAACGCTCACCACCCACACACCCCCCAAGAATAAATCCACCCGGTGAAGGGGAGAGATCTGTGTGGTTACAGCCCAGGGGGTGAGGGAATAGGGAGAACCGGGGCGTGCAGAGGCACCTGGGGACAGGAAGTGCCTCTCTGTCTTTGGTGGTGGCATTAAATGTTCCTGCCAGGAGCACTGGACAGGGAGTCTGCTCTGCAGGGCTGGGCCGATGGAGGGCAATGTCGATGGGTGAAGGCCACTGGGGGAGCTGACTCCCTGCTGCCAGCCTCCCTGAGGTGTTTCCTGTCTGCTAAGGTAGTGTTCTCAGACCTACACCTGTAGGCTTGCCCACAACCTGCAGTCACCCTGGCTCACGGGCAGAAAAGCCTCGCCTGGTTCAGTGCCCTCTTGTGGCTGCTTGTAATGTTTATTAAGAGAAGGGGTGGGTATTGTCCTCTCAGGCTGTCTCCTGTGAAACACCAGTGGCTACAAATGATGCTGAGGGCGGGTGGAGGTTCCGAGCAGGACTTGCAAAGCCTCAGGCTGCAGCCTTTACCTCTTTTCTTCCTGTCCCACATTCGAGGTCACGCTATAGCTGTGTGGCCTTGGGGAGGTAGCTTGCCCTCTCTGCCCTTCTGGTTCTCTCTTAGCAAAATCAACCAACCAACCAACCAAGCAAACACAAAAACTGAAAAACAAACAATCAAAAAGACCCTACCATATATACGTCTAGCTCTTACCTACTGTCTCCCTCTAACAGCCAAACTACAGCTCGCTCTTCATTCAATCAACAGACTCTCAGGACCAACTCACAGCAGGGACTGGGGGGGTCACCAGCAGGGACGGTTCATCATACATCATCCCATGGACCAAACACCTGCCTCACATCTGGGGAGAGTTCACCGTCTGCTCAGAGACCTCCTCGTCCTCCCACCCCTCTCTGGGTCAGGAGCAGCATGTGCAGGCTTGTCCTCTCAGCACTGACTGAGTCTGCTCCACATCCCAGAGCTCAAGAGGGTGTGACCCCTGGTGCCAGGAAGCTGGTGGCTTTGTAGTTTCAGATGTGGGGTGTATGTTGGTTTAGTCTCACCTCGCTTCAGCTTTCAGAGTCTCAAAGCAGACTGCTTCCAACATCGGAGACGAATCTGTAAGGCAGGTAGTGTCCCCGTCACATGGGTGAGAAACCGAGGCTCCCAAAGGTCATGTAGCTCGTCAGAGCAGAGTCAAGACTTCTGCCTGGACCTGTGTGTGTGTGTGTGTGTGTGTGTGTGTGTGTGTGTGTGTGTGTGTGTGTATGTGCGCGCACATTGTGTTTGTGAGTGAGAGAAAGAGAGAGCTCCTCCCTCTCCTAGCACCCAATCTCCTGTTTCCATAGGAATGGCACCTCAGAGGTAAACCCCGCCCCGGCTCTGTCAGTGGTGTTGGGGCTTATTTCTTTTTAGACAAGGTCTCACTATATAACCCAGGCTGGCTTTGAACTCTGATCCTGCTGCCGCCTCAACCTTGTAAGTGTTGGGGTCACAGGTGTGTTACCTGGCTAACGTAGCCTTTTGAACCAACCTAACGATGTTCCCTTAGAATCTTCAGGAAGGGTGCAAAGTGGGGATTCTCAAGTCACAGCAAGCCTCTGGGATGCCACGGAGAGCATGCCTGGCTGTGCGTGCAGCAGCGCATCCCTACGGGAACCCTTTGACAGGGGACATGAAGCATGCGTTCACGGTCTGAGACCGTGGAGAACCAGGGCTGAGACGAAACTGGGTGCTCCAGGGCACGTGTCCTTGCCCAGAGCGACACTAGGGTGGCAGATGCAGCAGCCAGCATTTTAACCAAAGCCAAGACAGAAAACATTAGAGCTGCTGAAACAGACACAGCAAACTCAGTGGAGTGGGTGGGACTCCCAGTCACGATGGTGGAGACAGAGGGGAACAGATCCCCTTTGGAGGACAGGAAGGCTGTGCCTTACATGTTAGACAAGTCTACTTACTGTGATATCAACTATCTCCCTCCTTGGTTGTTACTGAGAGAAGTGATAGCCATGCTTACAGCAAAACCCCAATTCTGAGGCTGAGAGCAGTTCTTACCCCGCCCCCCCAGGCCCTCCCACCTTAGGCAAGTGGACCCAAGGTAGTGAGTCCATGCCTCAGGGGAGCCCTACTCAGCCCTTGAAGAAACTGTGGCTACACAGACCAGCCAAGCCTGGTGAGTCATACAGGCTGACATGACCCAGAAGGAAGGAAGCTGGAGTCTGAGGGCTGTAGGACCCATTTCTGTGGCATTCTGGAAAAGGTGCTTGCCAGGGCCCAGAGTGGCACAGTCAGAGGGACACTGAACTCTTGTGTTTCTTGATTCTGGAGCATGGTGCTGAGTTACATGGATCTGTCCAAGCTCGCAGACTGCAGACTAAACCGGGGTGGGGGTTGGGGGGGATGTTACTGCAGGCAAATTATACTTGATAAAAAAAAAAAAACCTTAATGCAATAACAAGCCATAGTGCTTGGGCAGCTGCTTCCCCAAGGAAACAGGATGAACATCTGCTTTCTCACTTATCTGGGCCCCTGAGAGGTTCACCTGGAGGACTGTGGTGCTCCCGGGAGCACCCGGATTCCCACGTGACCCCAGCTCTTGCCTCCTCTTCTCCCAGAGCCGCAATGCTCAGGGTTATTTTGCTGCAAGCCGCCCCAGTCGCTGAGCTGTTTCTCGGCAGGCAGCCGCCACCCCCTGCCGTGTTTACACAAAACCACATTTGCACAGGGTTTTGTTTCTACCGTTTGCTTCAGCAGCCAGGATCCCGTGAAGCCTGGGGCAGCCTGCTTATCCAGCTGGAAGTAGCCGGTGGGGGAGACTGCTGGAGTGGGGCAGCCCAGGTAAGCCCTTGTTGGGAGTTCAGGGATCCTGGGCTTCTGCTCAGAGGGTTCAAGAACTAGAGGCGCTTCTGCGGTGTGTGTGTACACACAGGTATTCTCAGCCCTCACAGGGCATTGAGAGGGAGTGTCTGGGATGTCCTACACCTTGCATACAGGATGTTCAGCAAGCCCTTGCCCTCTGCCTTCAAGGAACCTCTCCCACCCCTAGTCAGGAGGACCCAGGCTCAGTAGATATAATCAAGTGTCTTCCCCAGAAGGGTCTAATATTATGAATCACGAATGACCCTCACCCTTGAGCTCAGCTCCTGTGAGCTCAGCTCAGCTTCAGTTCCCCCTCCACCCCAGGACAACCACCACTGTACACCTGGCTCCACATGTGAGAAGCTGTGATGGCTAATCTCGGTTGTTAACAGACAGGATCTGGTGCCCTTGGATGAAACCAACTGGGCACCACTCTAGGTTGTGTTCAATGAGGTGGGAAGACCTGTGCCACAGTGGAACCACCCTGTGGGGTCCTGCGTGCCAGCGTTCATCTCTCTCTGCTTCGTGCGAGGTGGATGCTGTTTGGTGGAGTGGCAGCCCTGGGAGAATAGCTATATTCTTCCATCCCTGAGTCCAGAAGGGCTGTGGATATTAATCATTGTCTTTCACATGTGTCTGCTGCTCAGACTAGCACGGCCCCTGGGTGACATCTCATAGCACACCCCTCTCACCCCACTTTACCTGGCCTCCCTGTGGTGGTTCCAGTTGCCCTGTTGAGGGCTTCGCTGGGCTGACTAAATCCAGCTTGTTTGGGGGGGGCCTTCTGGGTTTGTGTGAAGCTGGATTTGTGTGAACCCAGCTTGGGTGCAGAGAGCCCTGTGGGTCAGGAACAGTCCCATAGAGATGCTATGGTGGGGAGGCCCCAGCTCAGCCATGCCCAGCTCGGGGCTGGCCTCCTATGTGTGAAATCATGCAGCACTATCAGCAAGAATATCAAAGCAGGGTCATTAAAGGTCAGTGTGTCTCCTGAACGCCTGCACTGTCAGACATTGACGAAACATGCAGCCCAGACCTCCTGCGCTATTTCCATTTCACAGACAGGTACACTGAGGTTCTGGGAAGCAAAACTGCTTGTTGAATGTCTTGCCAGCTGCCACGATGGCTTCACTGAGCACAGACCTTGTTCACAAGTTCTTGTAGAGAAGAAGTGGTCAGCAGAAATCAAAACACTTAGAGCAGTTCGGGGCAGAAGACGTTTCTCCTTATCGCTGCGAAGATCATTGTTATTGCTACCACCGTCAAATCAGCACCACCATCATCGCTGACATCATCATAGCGGCCACACTGTTACCAATGACATCATCACCATCATCAGTCATCATCGCCACCGTCATCATCACTGACACTACCACCATTTCATCAGCGTCACCGTCATTATCATCACTGTGACATCACCGCTGACATCATCATAGCGGCCACACTGTTACCAATGACATCATCGCCACCACTGTCAGCATCATTATCTACATCACCATCGTCATTGTCAACAGCATCAATGTCAACATCATCGCTACTGCCATCGCTGTTATTGCTACTGTCAACACCATCCCCGTCATTATCTACCACGGTCATTGCCAGCCGCCGCTGTTGTCATGGTAACATCATCACTGCCGCTGTCCTCACTGTCAGCATTGACACTGACATTACATCACCCCTCACTCATCCTGACTGTTGTCCTTGTCATCATCAGCACCACCATCCTCTGCCTCCTGTGTGACCCAGTCCTCTGCCTCTTGTGTGTAGTGAACGCAAAACTGCTCGCCAGCACTATGCAAAACATTGTGTCTGACCCAGTCACTAACACCCACGGAGGGAAGGCCAGGTAGAAAGGTGGTTCTTGTGTGGAAGTCACGCAGACGCCCATGCACCTCCACCCAGCATGCTTTCTTTGGATAGGGAAAACTGTACACAGCACAGAGAATGCCCCGGGGACAAGGAACCACGCTGCCCCACCAGCTCTATGGAGTTTAGTTTTTCCTTCCCGGCACAGGGATGCTGTATCCTTAGTTTCTTGGCCTCCCTTTGGAGAAATTTCCAACGCAAACAACCTCTCTTAGGTCTGAATTGTGCCTGCCCCCACAGAAGCATCTTGTTTGCCGTGCTCTAGAGATCCTGATAGGAATTGTAGTCGTCTCCGTGAAGCGAGTTCTGGGCAGAGCCTCAGGTGTGCTGCCTGGCGACTTCCTCAGTCGCTCACCTTGTCCTGGTCCTTCATATGATAAAGCCCCTCAGGTCAGCCACGGGATGCTGGCAATGGGGGTTCACTGCAGATGTTTGTGTGTGAGGGATCTACCTGCACCCCAAGGCCTGGGGATGGGAGAACTGGAGAGAAGAGGGAGTGGGTTTGCACAGTGATCTGAGTAACACTGGAGACTGGAGTCACAGCTCAGAGAGCTGCTTCCCCCCAGTTCACACTGTCTATTAAACTTCACCTTTCTGCTGGGGTCCGTGAACAACTGAAGTGTTCAGTCTGTGCTCAGTGGCTCTGAGCACACCAGCCAGTGTGGACCTGCCCCCTTGTTCAGCCAGTTGTATTGAGCTGCGGGGGGCACAGGCTGGCACTGGCCTGATGGAGAGGCCAGTCAAACTCTAGCTCCGAGTCTTTGTTGTTGTTATTTCTTTTGATACGGGGTTTGTTCTGTAACCCAGCAATCCTCTTGCCTCATCCTCCCAGGATTACTGCGGTTCACCACCGCGCCGGCGGCCCATCTTTCCCACACAGCGATGCCTGGTTTTGCTATTTTTTACATTGCCTGGATTTCTTTCTTTGCTGAGCACAGCCCCTTGCCAATCAATTACATGGTTAGCTAACACAGACCTCCCAAGATGGATTCTAGTCCTGTTATTCCATTGGGCAGACAAGGAAAGAGAGGCTCAGAGAGGGGGTGACTGCCCAGAGTCGCTCAAGGTGCACATGGAGAATCTAGACGGCTCCAGAGTCAGAGGTGTTGAACCTCACGGAGGGAGTTCCCCGCCAGCCTTGGGGTGGGAAGTCAGTCTGAGACCTGAGAGGTGCACAGATGTGGAGCAGGCCACGACAAGTGGGAGCCCATGCAGAGGTGGGGACTATGAAAGGGACTTTCGTGTCATCAGGTTCCAGATCAGCAGCATGGAGAGAGGTCTCAGCCAGGGCTGCTGTCTCCAACACCATGTCTCCACACCTCTCTGCTCATCCCTCATCCCCTTACCTCAGGAGCCTGGTGCTGTAACCAGCTAAGCTAAACCAGGGCTCTGCCAGAACCCGAAATAGCTACAGCTTCCAGGTGAAATTAGTGCAGAACACTGCCCCATTCATCACGCTGACTTCTACCTTGTTATTTTCAGCCAACATGGCACTGGGGATGAGGGGGGTGTGTGTGTGTATGTGGTATGTGTTTCTACCTGTGTGAGTGTGTGTGTGTGTGTGTATGCATGCACGTGTATGTGGGTATGTACTTCTGTGTCTCTGTGTGTGAGTGTGTGTATAGGCACATGTGTGTGGTATGAGTATGTGTGTATGAGTATGGTGTATGTGAATGTGTATGTGTGTTGCTGGTTTTTGCCAGAACCTCAGATTGAAGCCCCCCCAACATCCCCTCCTTTTGTCCCTCTTTGCTCCCAGAGTCTCCAGCAAGCTGAGCTTTAGCACATGGACCTGACACTCAGTTCAAGGAAACTGGCCCTGCCTGGCCTGAGCCAATCAGCAAGGCCCATCTCCCCTGTCCACCACAGCCATTAGAGACTTGGGCTGGAGAGGGGTTCCCAGCTTCTTGTAGATTTGGGCCTGGGAAAGGCAAGCCTAGGCTCTGTGAGCCTAAGGGAAGTGGGGTGCAATGTGAAACACTGAGATTTGATGGGCTTCATTTAAGCTTGGGTCAAGTCACAAGTGAAGCAAGATCCCAGTAGATCTTGGTGTCCACGAGTCAAAATCAATGATTCTCTTTTCAGAAAGCCATCCCCAGGGCTCTTTCAGCACACGAGCCCTGCCTGAGTGGAGGGGAGCTACAGATGACCTCCCAGGGTTCTGAACTTGCTGGGTCTGGGCCGTGAGTAGCACCCAGGACATGGAAGAGAGTGGGATCTGAGGACTGATTCTGGACAAAGATTTAGGATGGTCACATACATAAGTGGTGACATCAGATCCGCAGAGCACTGTGTCAGCTCATGGCTTCCTCAAGAGAACTATCACAGCAAACTACGCTTGGCCGTTACCTACCTGGCCATCAGGTTTGTGAGTCGCCTCAGGTTTAATAGCCCTGTCTGCAAGCAAGTTACAAGGTGCATGAGTGTCACCAACCAGTCTTGCTTTAACCTTGGCAGGATCCCAAGGGCAGTAAACACTCCTGGGCATGGCTTTGGCTGAGCCTGTCCTGGGAGGGGCCTTGGCCGACAGAGCCACTGCTACTCTGCCTGCCCAAGAGTTTAGCCCTCCTTCTGCATCCACCCCTTGACACTGGAGTCATGAGATGACGCCTCACAAATATGTCAAGGCAGAGCCACTCCTTGGGTGTCTTCAAGGCAGGTGCCAAGACAACCCTGTCACATAAACATGGGGCCAAGATTCAGAGGGAATCTGCCTGTCCAATGTGATGGAGCTAGGCAAGCATTCAAATACAGCCCCTACACAGTCAAACATTTCAGGACAATAGAAAGTGCAGATGTTACCTTGTCAGGGCTGATGCCAGTGTGAACGAACCTCTGTTCACAAAGCAAGGAAAGGATTGGCTTTGAATCTCCTCAGTTAATCAGGAGGAGAGTCCTGCCTACAGACCTTTAACACTATCCCCCACCCCGTCTCAGGCTCAGATCCACAATCCTCAAAGTTTGCTGGAGCCAATGCACCCTGCTGCCTTTGAATATATACAGTGATTGGCATTTCTTTAGAGAAAGGCATATTGGTTTCATATTAACTTCCAAATAAACAACTGTTTGGTTAAAAAACAGTGTAAATCAATGGAAAGAGAAATAAGCAACCGTGGAAAAAAGCACGGAGGTGGTGTGCTCACAGATTCCACCTGGGAAGCTGTGCCACCCCATCCCACGCCCAGCAGAACCCAAAACCACTGTCTCATCGACCCAGCAAAGGACGTTCCAACACAGAGACAGTGGAGCTGGTGTGGCTTGGGGACCCACAGTTGTGAGTCTGTTCCACCTCGGCTGGAGGTCAGAGTTTGAGCTTATTTTTGCTCTCTCAAAGTTGTTGACCACAGATGTGAGGACTCAAGAGGGATTCGGACCTAGGGTGTGGTTAATTGGTATTTTGGGTATAGAGGTGGATCCACTCCACCTGCACCAAAGGTCGGAAAATTCAAGTCTATTCCTTATGTCGTGTTGATGAAGTCTGTTGCATCCTCCCTCCCCTTTTGGAGTGAAGTACATAAGCATGTGGAAAATAAACAAGAAGGACTCAGTATTCACAGAATGTCCCTCCCGATGCTGTTCTGTGTTTCTCTCTCTTACTTCTCTTCTGTCTCTGTTCCTTTTGATTAATAATTCTCATCCTCACACTCCTGCCCTGGAACAGAAGAGTTTTGTCAAAGCTGGTCTTAGAAGACTGCCCTCTTCTCCCTCACTCTGTCCCAGGCACCATGTTAAGGCCCGAACTGTGCCTGTCTGCTACGGCTGACAGCAAAGCACCACAAACCGAGCCAGAGGTTTACGGTCTATCGCCACTGAGCCCTGACAGTGGGGCTGGTCCCTCTGAGGGCACGAGGAAGGGGCTGTGCCAGGCTTGCCCTGACTGTGTAAGTAGTACCAGACGCCTGGTAGCTATACCTCTCCCCTCATGCCTGTCTTCATCTCTGCACACTGGCTTCCTGTGTCTGTTTGCCCATCATCTTAAATTAATTTTTAATTGACAGTTTCATACATGTATATAACATACTTAGTCATTCTCGTGCCCCGTTCCCTCTCCTCCCACTGCTTCTCCCATGGACCCTTTTTCTCCAAACATGTCTATTCCACTTCCTGTGCCTTCTTTTTGGGTGACTCCCACGGACTTGAAGCAGGGACGCTTGCATAGGTGTGGGTAGAGGTTACTTACTGGACTAGGGGAACTTTCCAGTTCCAGCAACCATGACCTGTCGATAGTCCCTCTCAAAGGGGTGGGATCTTGTGTACTGGGTAGTTTTGTGTGTCAGCTTGACAAACGCTAGAGTCATCAGAGAGGAAGGAACCTCAGTTGAGCAAATGCCTCCATGTAATCCAGCTGTAGGGCATTTTCTTAATTCGTTATTTAGTGAGGGAAGCCAAGCCCATGGTGGGTGAAGCCATCCTGGGCTGGTGGTCCTGAGTTCTATAAGAACGCAGACTGAGCAAGCCATGGGAAAGCAAGTCAGTGAGCTGATGAGTCTCTGCATGAGCTCCTGCCTCATGATCCCTGCCCTGCTTGAATTCCTGTTCTGACTTCCTCTAAGGATGGACTATGATCTGGAATTATAAGGCAGATGAACCTGCTCCTCCCAAGATGCTTTTTGGTCATGGTGTTTTGCTGGAGCAATGGAAACTCTCACTAAGACAGGCCTCATGAGCACTTCCCATCCATGATGAAATGTGTACACGGGGCAGGTATGCTGCGCTAACCACACTGCAGGGAGTTTGAGTTTCTCTGTCACGCTCAAAACACACAAGTCACTGCGCATCTCCCAAACTCTGGCCTTACAATGCCTTTTCCTGGTGTCCCCTTCAGCCTTGGAGGGAGGGACACAGCTGCCCCATCGAAGTACTCCAGCATCGTTTATTCTTGGCACTTTGGCCAGCTTTGGGTTTTTGCAATAACCTCCACTGGCTGTAGAAAGAAACTTCTGTGATGAAGGCTGGATATTGCACTAACGTCAGATGGTGACAGGAGCCTCTCTATATCTGTCTACTATCTATCTATTATCTATCTATTGTCTATCCATCATCTATCTGTCCCTATCTATCATCTATCTATCTATCCATCATCTATCCATCCATCCATCTATAACGTGCATATGATGGTCAGAAGACAACTGTGGGAGTCACTACTGCCCTTTCCTTCCACCATGTGGTTCGGGGGATGGGATGATACAGGTGCCTTCACTTGCTGAGCCCTTTCTTCCTACAAGTGCACTGCCATTTTGTGTCTGGCCCAATGTCCTGTGTCCCAATGCCATAGTAAGGATTGCTCTAACAGCCACTTCCAAACAAGGCTTTGTTCTGAGGGTCCTGGGTTTAGGGCTTGAGTACAATAACCACACCCAGGTCAGTCAGTTTACTGTTGCCTTGACAACTTAGAAGAAAGAAGTTTGCTTTGGCTCAGGATTTCAGAAGCTACTTGGTCCCATCATTTCTGGGCTGTGGTGAGCAGGATAGCATGGCGGAGATCCATGGCAGAGCAAGCTGATCACCTCCTGGTGATAAGGAAAAGGAGGAAGGAGGCAAAAATGGGAAGAAGCAAAGCCAAAGGGGAGGGAGAGGCAGGCAGAGGGGGAGGAGGTTAGGACAGCTATCCCCTTCGAGGGCAGACCCCCAGTGACTTCCTTTCTCCCTGACAACCCGTTCCTCCAGTTCCCACCCCACCCCGCCACCATTGATTCAGCTATGAGCTCATCCACAGATGATATGACAAACCAGGTCATAGCCCTCATGACCCAGTCAGTTGTGAGCACTGCCACACTGGAGACCAAACCTCAGCTTGTACATTTTCAGGGACAGGAACACTCCAGATCCAAACTGTCACAAGCCCTAAATGCACTGTGACATCTGTTTTACAGTGGGCCTGGAAAGTAGGCTGGAATTTATGCTATGTAACAGGTGAATAAGCTTCAGAGAGGCGAGGATTTCATCCAAAGACGCAGACACAGTGTGTATCACGGTTGCACCAAGGTCTGTACCAGGCTTCGCAATTCCCAACTCTGCCTAACTGCCTGCATGCACCCTATATGCGCTGTCCCCGATCTTCCTGAGTTACTCTTTCCACTTTATGAATAGGAAAACTGAAGCTCAGAGAAGTGACAGGTTGCTGAGGCTGCACAGCAGTTCAGGCTGAGCTGAGGGGCCTCCAGGCATTTCCCAGGGATAGCCTCTCAGTCTGTACCAGGCACACCAGCAGCTACTGCACACCATGATGGGAAGGGTCACCAGGGAAACCAGCAGCTACTGCACACCATGATGGGAAGGGTCACCAGGGAAACCTGCAGCTACTGCACACCGTGATGGGAAGGGTCTCCAGGAGAACCAGCAGCTACTGCACACCATGATAGGACAAGTCACCAGGGAAACCAGCAGCTATTGCACACCGTGATAGGAAGGGTCACCAGGAGAACCAACAGCTACTGCACACCATCATGGGAAGAGTCACCAGAGAAACCAGCATCTACTTCATTCACACTATGACACGAAGAGTCACATACAGCAGCCCAGAAGGTTGTAGTTTCATGGTGGTTTGACTTACAGCGTGCAGACTGAAGAAGGTTATGGCAGGACCTACATGTATTCCATGAGAACTATGCATCATTAGTGGGGATCTTTCCCCCAGGCTGTGGCTCTCTGTAGTACATGTTTCTCATCTGCCACCGGGAAATGGCAGCGAGATGTAACTCCAGCCTGCCTCATGATGTTGAGAGGGGACCCACGGAAGCATGCATCTGAGCTGATCCTGATTTTGGCGTATGCCGAGATTAATTGGGATGTGGCCCCATCATAAGCTGAGGAGTGTTAGAACTGCCTTGCATTATAGACCAAATCATTTATCAATTCATATCACATCACACTATGCCATGTGACACTGATCTAAGCACATATCAGATCATGCTACATGTCAGTCATACCACACCACATGTATGTCTTATGTCATGTTGTACATAAACCTGGAGGGCAGGGATATAGAGGTAGCTCTGCATCCAGCCACTGGAATCTGCTCTCCTGGAGCCATCCCAGTCCAGCAAACTATTTCCATCCCCACAAGACACCCCCATCATGACTTACTTTCATTTTGGGTCCCAGAAGCAGCTCACACCCAGACAGAAGCCTCAGAAGGCCAAGCGTGTACCTCAGACCGGCCAAACTAGTATGTGAAGTGTGAAGTTGTAAGGAGGGGGCCTCAGCTCTCACACAGCTAGGCCTGTCTGGGCAAATGTCTTTATCAGAACATAGGAGAAAGCCCAGACTCCCGGCCAGTAACACGCCCAGTGATGCCCAGACCATGGAAAATGTCACCGGGGAGAAAAGCCAGCACCTTCAACAACCCTATCTCATAGCTGCCATCCAGCAAGGGTGCTTCAGGGACCCCTGGAGATGGAGTCCTCCCTGTGCAGGACCAATCCCTTCTGCTCACATGATCCAAGTAGGGGTAGCATTGTGGCACAGTGTTTGCCGAGTGCTTACTCCCCTGTAGGCTGGGGAGGCAGAGACCTGTAACAGAAACCTGTCCATGGGGCTGTGCCAGGCAGAGGCAGCTGCAGGTCTGGGGAGCTGGAGCTTAGCCATTCCCATCTGTAGAATGGAGATAGGCAGGGAGTCTTCCCTAGCAGGGGTGTGGATACTACCCAGGCTAAGGCTCAGCTCAGCACAGAGCCAGGCACACAGAAAGCCAGCATGACTCAGAGTCTTCAGGAGACTGACTGGAGGGGTCCAGAGAAGAGAGCCTAGTGGGAAAAACACCAGGGATGGTTCAAGGGTGGGGACCACATCCAGCAGCAGAGGGGGCCATGGCTAGAGCCTGGGGTGGTGTATCCCAGCAGAAAGCAGAGGAGGCTGCTGGGTCAGGGTAGCTTGTGGGTAATGGTCCCTGCATCTAGGACACACACACACACACACACACACACACACACACACACACACACAAATGCAGGGAAGGAATGATGGTTGGTGCCTTGTATCCCCAAAGCAGGGTGTGGCCTGTCTGCCCCTCGATGTGGCTTCAGCATTTGGCTCACAGAGTTGCTATGTGGGTTACTGAATGAGGGAGAGAAAATACCTGCATTCAGTGACTGAGCAGCTAGGAGAGCGGCTTCTGCCTTTGCGCTCTGGCCCTGAGCCTCCCACTCACTACCCTGTAGCACTAGGCCCCCTAAGCCCGCAACTTAATCTCTGGGTGTCCTGTTCTCTGCCTCACGCCAGGAAGGGGGTCAGTGGGGTGAGTTGCAGCGTTAGCATAAATTATTGACCCAGAGCCACTGGAGGGTTTGTGGGGCGGGCAGCCTTGGAGCCAGAACACTGCTGGTCAGAGAACACAGGGGAGCCCAGGACAGCGCCAGGGCTGGGTGGTTGAATAGCCTCAGAGGAGTCGCCCTTGAACTCCAGGGGGTTTATTCCTACCATGTCGCCTCCGTATCTGTTACTCTTTGTAATTTCAGGCAGGTGGCCAGACTTTCTGACATTTAGGCAGAAACAAGAATGACCTTCAAATAAAGACTGCTGGGTGGTCACGGGTGGGGGGGAGAGGCATGGCCAGAACCTCAGACTCAAATCCTTGGGGAGGGAGAGGGGCAACAGTAACTGGGCAGGCAGAGAGAGGGGGAGAGCCACTACCCTGCTGGGGAGGACCACCCCAGGGTCGTCTGGGACATCAGACTGTGCTCAGAGATCCTGTTCCTCTGAACTGGTTTATGCCATGGTGCAGTTTTTAAATTTTAGCAGCTAAATTAATTAACTTTAAATATTTTGATCTTTTTTTGAGATAGTGTATTGCTAGGTAGCCCAGGCTGGCCTCAAGCTAGTGATCCTCCTGTGTCTGTTTCTGGGGTGTAGACATAATATAGACATATACCCAGCTAATTAATTGTTTAAAAATCCAGAAAAGACATACCATGTAGATGGCAGAAATCCCAGTGGTTGCCAGGGATTCCAAAGGGAATGGATGAATAGAAGAGATACAGAGACTCTGGGGAGCAGTCAGCCCTGGAGGGTGCCCCAGTTGTCACCAGTGGAGACTCTACAAGGAGAGTAGGCCCTGGGTCAATCTGTGCACCTGAGTAGCGAGAACGAGAACGTAGACCCTGAAGCTGTTATGACAGGCTGATGGCAAGACCTGCAGGCCGGCAGGAACTCTCTACTTTCTGCTCACTTCTTTCTAGACAGGAAACATCCCCCCCCACCTCAATTCCAGCCCAGCATACTGAAAGCAAGTAAACACCCACAGTGAGCAGGAGGGAGCCCCCTACCGTGTGGCCTCGCTCAGCCTATTGCTGTGACAAACACCAGGACCAAAAGCAAACTGGGGAGGACAGGGCTTGTTTGGCGTTCTAGAGCACAGTCATATTCTATCACTGAAGGAGGTCAGGACAGGAACTTAAGTAGGGCAGGAACCTGGAGGCAGGAGCCGATGCAGAGGCCATGGAGAGGTGCTGCTTACTGGCTTGCCTTCTTATAGAACCCAGGACCACCAGCCTAGGGATGACCCCACCCACAGTGGGCCCTCCCACATCAATCATAGATCATCTATCAATGAGATGCCCCACAGACTTCCCTGCAGAGTCAATCTGCTGAGGCATTTTCTTTATTGAGGCTCCTCTTCCCAGGTGACCCTAGTTTTTCTCACACTGACAAAAACCAACCAGGACATCCCCCTCTTCTCCAGTTGTTAACCCTGCTCAGAGTTCAGTGATGTACTTCTGGGGGTGATATTGCCAGGAGGAGGTTGGATGTGAGGGAGTCAGGGGTGGGAGAGACAAGGAAAAAGCATGGGTTTTCAAACAAACCCCTGCAATGCCTGAAGGGACACCAGCTACTTGGTGCTCACCCCCAAACACCAGCTGTCTCAAGCTTGTCCCATGTAGAGAGGACAGATGGGGGCTGTGCTGCAATGGCAAAGGGGGGGGTCGTGCTGAGTACCCCTGGGACAGGTGTGTTTGCTAGGGATACTTCTCCGTGCCTGTGGGCAGGGAAATGAAGTGTCTAGCATTCTGTGGGGATTCCATGTTATGTTTGACTTAAGGGGTTCAGGAAATCTGGGGTCTCTGGGACAGCTGATTTGGGGGTTGAGATGGATTCCACACACCTTACACACCCATGCCTGTCCACCTCCGTGCAGTTCTGCAGCCTGCCTAACCCTACTCTTCAGAACATTGGCTCCCGCACACAGAGACCGGGCCGGATTCCAGCCCATTCTTCAAAAGGCTGCTCTTTAAATCCCGCCACCATGCGCCATTCCTGAAAGTACAGGGTTCAGCTCACAGGGAGTTAACAGATTGAAAATGAGACTGTGTCCCTGCTTTCCCAAGCCTCCTCAGGAGCACTGGCAGCTGTTTTTGGCTGGCCAGGTTGGGCCTTTACTGTCACCCACAGGACCCCGCAGATGTGCTGCTTCCCAGTGAGCTGTGGTTAAGAAGAACGTGGGAAGGGAGGTGTCACCCCTCCAACTTTCCAGCCCAGCCCCCTCCTCTCTGAGACAAGTCAACATGTCTGGCTTCATTTTCTTCCCATCTGATTCTACCACACGACACAAAACCAAATTTAAAAAGGCTATTTTCTGCTCACATGAAATTTTTAGTTCTGGCAAGCGTTCGGGAAAACACTCTCACCAAGGCATCTGAGCAGTTGAGCTGCTATAGGAATTCTTCTGGGACAGAACGGAGCATATGTGTGGGGACCACTTCATACGGGTGTCCCTGACAGTCAGTCCCTCACACCTCCAGAATGGCCTTCTCGGCCAGTGGGGGTGGTGCACCGATATTAGCAATGAAAGCTCCTCTAACTGTGAAAGACGGTATGGATCCAGGCTTTGCATGTATCGTCTATTTAAACATAGCCTCACACTCCTAGTCAGTGTTATTATCCACATTATACACAGAACACAACTAAGACTCAGAGAGGTGAGGAGACCTGCTCAGGGTCACACAGCGTGTAAATGGTAGGACTGAGATTCGAACCCAGTTCTGTCAGGTTGGCAGAGCCAGCATGCTCACTAAAGTCCTCTGGGGTGCTCAGCGCTAAGAGGGCTGGAGCTTTCGCTGAGCACTGATCTCTTAGATTATCCTGGGAATCATGCTGCCCTTTCTTTGGTCAATCAGTCATTCTGCAAGCAGATCATAACTAAATGCTTGCTGTAAGATTGGCATGGGGTTACAAGGCTGAATAAGAACCAGCTTCCTCCTCAGAGCTTTCCTAAGCATGCTGGTGGCTATCCCCGCAGGGACAGGAATTCTCAGAAACATCCCAAGTCAACACTGCAACCCTGTTTCCCACGATTCATCATCACTCAGGAGGAGACCCCGTGAAACAGGACTTGATTCACTTTTCACAAAGCGTGAAATCTGGGGACACCCTGGAAGACAGATCAAGGCGAGCAAAGAGAGCGGCTCTCGGAGCAGAGCCGAGGCACTGTGGCTGCACATTGAAAGATGTCTCCCTCCGTGAGCTTCCAAGGTCTCTTATACCTTCAGACACTCCCACGGTCTCCTCCCAGAACCCTGACGTGTCCCCTGACAAGACTGCATGTGATGGGGAGGTTGGTCTGGGTCACTCCGGTGCATGGTGGTATCACAAGGGAAAGAGAGTCAAGTGTTAGGACTAGCTGAGACCTGGCTGTGGTGGGCGCCAGCTTTGCACGAGGAAAGGGCGGCAGGCCCAGGGATGTGGGCAGCTTCTAGAAGCTGGCTGGAGAAGGGCGGGTTCTCTTAGTGTCGCCAGTACTTGGTGTGACCCAGATCTTGACTTTAGCCGTTGCAAGGTCCATCTTGGCCTTGGGGCCCTCACGTCTGTGAGGGTGTTTGAAGGCAGAATGTGTGAATGCTTTCGAGAGGGACACACCTACCGACACTCTCTGGGGACACTCAGGGCTATGTCCTGGGACACTCCTGCCTTCAGCCTTCCTCTCAGGTTGCTGACCGGCCTGCCTTTCATGTCCAGGCTGCACAGGGATGAGGAAAGCCTCCAGCAGGGCACAGACCCATCAACCGTGGCCAGTCTTCCTGGGCTCTTGCTTGTCCTCTGCACCGCTACCTGCTCCAGGGCGACCTGTGGCGACCATGCCAACGCTCAGTAACGTGTGCAAGATCAAGAGCAGGAGGGGGCAGAACCATTGCCGCATTGCTGCCTCAGTTTCTCCTGGAGTGCTCTGCTAGAGGTGCCCAGGGACTGGTGGATTGTGGCCACATAGGGTGCAGCTCAGGTTCTCGACTTGCTGACCCACACTGAGATGGAGCTTCTCAGTGCAAATGTGGAATGCTCACTTCTCTTGACAGCGGAGCCAGCTCTGCTCTGTTTGTTTCTGACCCTCAGGATAACCCCCCCCCCCCACAGGGTGAACATTAGCACAGCAGGAGGAAACTGAGGCACTCAGTAGTGGGGTCTCATTGTGAACTGTTGAATGTGGCACAGGCTGGGACACAGTTAAGGTCTACGGGATGCCCCTTACACAGACGATGGTGCCCTCAGCACCACTAGATGCTCTCATCTTCCACCTCCAGTCTCTCTGCCCAGGGCCATGCATGGTCACAGCCTTTTCCCGTCAGGGAAAGGAACCTCAAGTCCCCATGGTTGGGTTTCCATGGTGAGCCTGGCTAATCCTTTGGTGTCCTCTTTGCCTTGGGGCAGACTCTATCAGCCACTCTTACTCACTGGCCTGTTCTGCACACGTTCTGCCCAGGCGCATTCTGCAGCATGGGTGACTGCCAGGCCTCAGGCGCTGGCCACGTGGTGGCTTTCTGTTGACTCCCAAATCCTGGCTGGAGCCTGCGGAGCTTGGCACTCGGGTGCCCGTGTTCCCATGCCAGGAGCACACCAGGCCCTTGTTCTCTGGCCTCTCCTCCTTGCCCTGCTCAGGTTGGAGCCTTGCCTGGAGCCAAACAGGGCTCCAACTTTGTCGTTTCTTGGCCAAGTTCCTATCGGCTGCCCACGGGGAAACCGAGTCACAGGGGACATTTGCTGAAGCGCTTTGAAACTGGAGCTGTCTGGGTCTAGACTACCAGTCTGTCTCCCTTGAAAGGGAGGCTTGCCGGGTCTGGTTTCTGTTTCTCCTCTCTCCTGTTCCTCAGTTTCCTCCGAGGTCCCAGAGGAGGAGAAGCTGTGCTAAAAGCCTCATTGTAAAGAACCAAAGCATCCCTGTGCCTTGAGACGGACCCCAAGGCAGTTATGGCAGCCAGGGGGCCAGGGCCCTCTTATCAAGCACAGTTTTCCTTTGGTTACAAGCGTGGGCGGGAGGGAGGGAGGAGAGGGGCAGAGACTTGCTGGAAAGAACTGGTTGGACCACAGGGGAGGCAAACACAGTCTCGAAAAAGAGGAGTGTTATCTCGCCAAAGAGAACAATTAATTGGCCATTCCCCTGTGGAGGAGCTTTTCTTGTCTAAAAGCTGAGAGAGAGAGAGAGAGAGAGAGAGAGAGAGAGAGAGAGAGAGAGAGGGCAAGCAGGAACTTCCAGGGAGCCATCCCACTGAGCCTCGTGCTGGTGTGCTCAGCTCAGCCAACCTTTCAGGGGCTCTGTGGTGTACAAGTGTCAGGGCAGGACTGCAGGGAGGGGTCAGCATGGGGAGCAGCAGGCTACATCCGCACCCGACTATGATCCCAAGAGTCTTAGCACCTTGGATGAATCTCCTTCTCTTGGCCTTAGTTTCCCCTAATAAAAAGTGATGGGGGGGGTGTCCAGATGTTCTCAGCACTCCCACCTCTGCTGCACATGCTACAGAACTGGCCACTCTCCCTCTGCCCTTTCTTCCCAGAGGCCTGAGGGCCTGACGCTGGCTGGCACTGCTTCCTGGGGGTAAAAGGCGATTGCCGGAAACCAGCAGCTCTAGAGAGGGTAAGGGTAGGGAAGAGCTATGCAGGTGGGCAGCACTGGGGACCGGACAGACAGAATCTGGGTGTCCTAAGGGTGTGGAGGGTGGCAGCAGCAGCTGATGTCTGGGGTGGTGAAGCGGGAAGTGGGAACTAAGGAGAAACTGGAACATGGGAAGGGATGTGTGGCACGGCCTGATCACTCTGAGTCCTTCTAGCGGTGACTAACCCAGGTGGGCCCTCTCATCCATGGCTTCCCATGGTCTTTCTCATCTGGGGACACTCCGCTCCAGAGACTATCCAGAGAAGGGTCCGTAAACCCGAGGCTCTATCTCTAAAGCCATGGATCCAGGCTGTGTCTACCCTCATTCCTCTTTAGTACTACTCCAGCCATTGTGTCCTCTGGGACCCCTGCATAGAGCGAAGTGACGGTCCCTGAAGGAGATGCTGAAGTGGATGTGTGCTGTGCCTCCACAGAAACACCCTCGGTCCAACTGACTCCGTCAACTGGCTTCCCAAGCTTTCTTCAAACACCAGCTGCCCACATTAGTCCAGCTCAGACCCCACCTCCACGGGCCTCACTCAGTCATTGCTACCAGGGTCCAGTGGTGCAACGTTGTCACCATGGTGAAGTCGCAGACAGCAAAGCCCTTGTGACCCTGTTCCTGTAGTGGCATCTCACTTGCATTTTTTGTGTTTTTGTTTTTGTTTTTCCGAGACAAAGTTTCTCTGTGGCTTTGGAGCCTGTCCTGGAGCTAGCTTTTATAGACCAGGCTGGCCTCGAACTCACAGAGACCTGCTTGCCTCTGCCTCCGAGTGCTGGAATTAAAGGCGTGCGCCACCACCGCCCAGCCTCACTTGCATTTTAATAAATAAAACTTGTCTGAGGATTAGAAAAGTAAAACAACCACACTGGCCAGCCTTACAGACCAGGCAGTGGTGACTGACACACCTTTAATCCCAGTAACCACAATGACACACCTTTAATCCCAGTAGCCACACTAGTTATAGAAACCGGGCCGTGCATGTCTTTCTTTAATCCCAATGGTGCACACCTTTAATCCCAGAACTAGAGAGGATTATAAAACGGGAGAATACAGCGTTCAGACACAAAGTCTCATTCTGAGACTCCTGGAGAGGCAGGATGGCCATTTCAGACTGGGGTCGAGGTAAAAGCCAGTGGCTGGCTGCTTTGCTTTTCAGGTCTCAGGTTGAACCCCAATTTCTCTCTCTGAGTTTTTATTAATTGTACTTATGTTCTACCACTGGACTTGCTTACTGGGGAGTAAGCACTCTGTGACAAAAACCTCAGGAGATGTTGCTGTCTATGGGCCAAGGCTGCAGTATCACAGTAGAGTTGGGGGTGTGGGGTTGGAGGAGCTGTGGAGCGAAGACCTTCTGCAGAGGAGGGTGGAGGAGGGAAACAGGACCTTACTGGCACTGGCCCATGTATCTAGAAGGTTAAGGGATGAGTTGCAAGTTGGCCTAGAACTCATGGCATCTTCCTGCCTCAGCTTCCTGGATGCAGGGACTACAGGATGTGGCATTACACTGTCCTTCCCGGGGGTCTTTTTTTTTTTAAAGATTAATTAATTTATTATGTATACAGTGTTCTGTCTGTCTGCATGCTTGCTGGCCTGAAGAGGGCACCAAATCTCATTACAGATGGTTGTGAGCCACCATGTGGTTGCTGGGAATTGAACTCAGGACCTCTGGAAGAGCAGCCAGTGCTCTTAACCTCTGAGCCATCTCTCCAGCCCCTGGAGGGTCTTTAAATAACACTTTTCTGTCCTTTCTCAACCTGTCCACAACTTTGTGCTGAGCACAGTGACTTAAAGCCCTGCCATGATGCACTCCAACCCACCCACAACCATGCTCGGCGCCTCTTTCCAAGGACTCAGTTCCAGAGACCATTTTATCCCGGAAGCCCTGCTGGACCCCAGCTTCTACTCAGTACCAGCCATGCTTCCATTTCTGCTGTGTGAGGCTGTGCGTCCTGTAGAACCGAGCAACGGTGCTGGTGTGTGCGGCTGTGTGTCCTGTAGGACTGAGCGACCGTGCTTCTCACCATTCCCAGGGCTGCCTGGGACCAGGGTATCCAAATGGTTGGAGATTCACTGCCTGGTCCGGGGAAATGCTGAGCAAACCCCAAGCTGAGCTACGATGGTTCTCTCTGAGGTGTGCAAGACTCTGTCACACCTAACGAAGGATTCAGGATTCAAAGTCATCAGCCGGACATCAGGCTCACTCTGGAAGAATCCAGCTGCATCCTGCCCTGTTTAAACACCAAGGATCTATGAAAACCTTGGGGGGTATTGCTTTCCAGCTGGGGCCCAGGTTCAAGGGCAGAGGCCATCTTCACCCTTCCACTGGGGAAGAGAAAGGTCTCCAGCCACACTCTGCCACCCAGACAGAAGGAGGGGGTCCCCAGATGGGCAATGACTGCAGAGCTCTGACTGCCTTGAACTTGGACCCCATCACTCTGGGCTGGTCTCTGCCACCTTACCCTGGAGCACCGTGTCCCTACCCCGACTCTGCAGGGGCGGTCACTTGAACCACACAGGGTATTTTTATCTCCTTGTTCATGGTGGTGTCTCCCAAAGTTGGGATGTCACAGTGCCTTTTGTGCTTATTTTTCTCATTCTTTTGTCATTTTTTTCAGGGGCAACGACTCCCCCACCCCACCTCCATCGGCACAGCAATCAGGAGTCAGGGGTCTGTGCCTGGGGCATAAGCGTTTCCTGACCAGCTGGCCCAGAGAGAATGATCTGGGAATATGGAGGTCATCTCTGTGGGAAACGAATGGATAGATAGAGTTTTCCTTAGTTATAATAAAAGATAAAATAGATATAAACATTGTAACTGTAATTCTTGCTTGATAACTGTTTTATTATATGTAATTTTACTATGTTAAAGTTAAAGCCTTCTTTTTTTGTTTAAACAGAAAAAGGGGAAAAGACTCGAGTCATGGGGACTGCCTGTCTCAGCTTTCTCTCTCCCACAATTCTTTTCTGTCTTCCCCGCCTACCTATGTTCTGACCTATCAGGCCAAGCAGTTTTCTTTATTAATTAACCAATAAAAGCAACAGATAGATAGAAGATCCTCCTACATCAAACGAGGCCCACACATACACAACAGGAACCAGTGTGGACAACCTGACAAGTGCTGTGAACACATATCCATGCAACCACCAGCCCAGCGTGAAGTGTCACCAGGTGACACCCTTCTACACCCAACCCAGTCCTTCCCCGGGGAGTGCCATCCTTTCCGACTCTGTGATTGACAGTCCCTCCACCTCAATGCACAGGCATTCCCAGGGCTGTAGTTTAGCTTCCATTTTGAGCTTTTTAGACTCAGCTGTGTTAGTCAATGCTGCCGTTTGCTCAGATAGCACAGAGATTCACACTCCCCAGCATGTGGGTGTCCCCAGGCCTCCATTCAGCTTTATCTGTGAACTTCCGGTCTACTGAACTATGTGCACCAGTGTAAACCTGGATGAGGGTTAGGCACAGGGGCAGCCAGTTCTTAGCCCCGGGGCAGACAATCTGGAAGAGGTGACCAGGCCACAAGTCAGCCATTGCTTTCAAGAACCCTAGGAGACTTACATCTCCAAGGAGACTGGAGAGGGGGAACCGCAACTGACTGGGCAAAATAAAAGTTAGTGGGCTGAAGTCAAAGCATGTAGGGTTCCAGGCCGTATGCCGCCCAGGAGACTCCGTTCTGAGGGACCAGGACGACTCCAGCCCCTGGATGGAGCCAGAAACCACACCATCTGTCAGGCTCCACCCAGTCAGCAAGGCAGATAAATGACTTGTTTCTGGGGGTAGGAAAGGGGCTGCCTCTCAATTTATTGGGGAAAACTAAGAGTGTGGGGACACATGGGTGTGTTATGATCATATCAGGGGAACAGGGCCCAGAACTTACGGGGACATCAAGTAAAAGATGTAAGTCCCTCACCTGGACCCCATAAGGTGAAGGACACCTTCCCCCATGATGGCATGGCCCACTGAATCTGTCATCTGACACCTGCTGTGTACACCAAGGACCCAGGACTCCCTAGCTGGGTTCCTCGGTACTGACACAGGCTACTGTCTGTTGGTCTACCCAGCTGTCTGTCCTTCAGGACCTGGACCTGTCTGTTGGTCTATCCAGCTGTCTGTCCATCAGGACCTGGACCCGTCTGTTTTTCTATCCAGCTGTCTGTCCATCAGGACCTGGACCCGTCTGTTGGTCTATCCAGCTGTCTGTCCATCAGGACCTGGACCCGTCTGTTGGTCTATCAAGCTGTCTGTCCTTCAGGACCTGGACCCGTCTGTTGGTCTATCCAGCTGTCTGTCCATCAGGACCTGGACCTGTCTGTTGGTCTATCCAGCTGTCTGTCCATCAGGACCTGGATCTGCCTCACTGTTTCCTGCCACTGAACTTGACTCTTCACTCTATGGCTGAGCAGCAGCTCCCTTAACGCATTATTGCAGCTGTACAGACTCCCAAAGCCTTGCGACCTGTGGCAGCCTCTGCAACTTGTATCCCATGCACATCCATTCTGTGGCCCTCCTCTGTGCACATGCATGCATGCATGCATGCGTTCACACACATATCTGCACACAATCCACACTACACATGTGTTCACACACACACATTCCCATTTACACATTCACACAAAGATGTACACATATACGTGTACATATACATATATACACATATACACCATATGTGTTCACAGATGCACATGCATACACACATACACACACATGCAGTCACACACGCACATACCCATTCACTGTGTCCTGTGAGAGCTAATATTAGTAATTAAGACTGCAATAAAAGAGCCTGCATTTGCTCAGGCCGGGCCACCAAGGGAGGCAGATTTCATGACAAATTGTGACCACTGAGACACTAACCCTTGCAAGTTTGTTAATCAATAAATTCTGACACGGGAAACTCAGCCACGTTCGTCTGTTTCTGGCACTTATAGCATAGAGAGTGGACTCAGGTTGCCATGGGTCTCCTCATAAGAGGTAGAGCCTCCTGGTTCATGGGGGCTGGAGTTAAAATCTCAGTTCCACCAGTGCTAACTGTACTTAGAGCCTGGCGGGAGCGGGCAGGGGGAGAGCAAGAGAGATGGAGAGGTGGAGGAGGAAGGAAAAGAGACTGGGGGAGGGTTAGGAAGGGTCCACTTCTCTTCCCTCAGGCTGTTGGGGCTGTGGTGTGCAAAGACATGTTTTATTGAGTACCCACCATGGGCTGGCACCCCCATGCTGTGGGAAGAAAACTGAGGCCCCTTTGGGCACACAGCTCTAAAGAGGGCAGCCAGGAGGGAGCCCTCCCTTCCCTGAGGGCATGGTGGTCTGACTCCTTTCTCACCCTCAGTGGCTTCATCCCAGGAAATCAAGGAGAGCATGAATAATCTCAGACGGCAAACAACTGCTTCGACTCAGCTGAGTCTCTACCACAAAGCTGGATACTCCCAAAGGTGCCTGAAGCCACCATGATCCTGCTCTCAGAACAATGGAGGGTTTCTGGGGCTCTTCACGGCACTGGGGCAAGGGGGGGGGGTCTCCATCCCGATACAGGCAAGACCCTCTTCGCAGGAGGAGGTACAGCTGACTTTGCAGTGTGTAGGCTAGTGTTCAGCACCCAGGTACACATATATGGACACACACGCATGCATGCACGCGTGCACACACACACATACACACACACACACACATGTGTCTAAGTACATAGACAGCAGAGGGCAGTGACCAGTCCAGGGTGCCATGGGGCAGCTGTGAAGTCCAGACTGAGCGCCCAGATTGAGGGCTCTCCTCACTGCTCTTGAGTCCTTGCTGAGAACCCGCCTGGTCCGTGTGACATCCTGCCAGTGACAGACTGTGCACCTGGAGCTGTGTGCCTGAGGCAGGGGAAGCCCGTGTGTGCTGGGCCTCCTTTTATCTATAAAGTTCTCAGCTTGCCTGTCAGTCACTTCAGTATGACTGGCGCTGAGGAGGCCTTGACTCTCCCCTGGGGTTCACCCCTCCCTGACCATCTGCCAGTGTCTGTGGCTTAGGAAACCGCAGAGGGTGACTCCCTTGCTGGCGATCCTCCCCCACTCCCGGTCCCCTAGGCTTTGGTTGGTCCTGAGCCACCGTGATTGAGAATGTGGCTGTAATCTGAGAACCACTAAAAGTGATTCAATGATGTGGTTCTGGGGGTGCTGATGGGATCCAGTGCCAGAAGCAAAGCGCTGGGCTGAGAAGAAAGTCCACCGAAGAAAACAAACCAAAGGACCAGTAACTGTGAGAGATGAGGAAGGGGGCGAGGGCCGCACTCAAGCTCCTGGATCCAGTCAAGCCTGAAGCTCTGGATTAATACATAAGCGGATACGTTCCCCTCTCTGCCTGAGAGTAAAAAGAATGTAATAATGTTTAAGTTGAGATTTTTATCTCTTAGCATTCCAAGAATGCGGTACTGGTGAACACTACCGTTATTTCCACGCTGCATGGGAGGGGGGTGAGGTGGGCTGCCATCGGTTGGGAGCTGAGAACCGGGGCTGCCCTCCCCCACTCCTAACCAGGCTAGAACCCGCACCTTCTGGGGCTGTCCCCTGCCTCCAGGAGCTGAGACATGGTGTCCTTAGGACCTGTGTGTGTTCAGAGTTCAGTAGGCCATACACTGTGCGAGGGTGGGTGGGAAGGGGGCTGCTCAGAAATGGGATTCATAATTATTATTTCAATCCATTCCCATGCCATAAGGAGAAGAATCAAAGCTCTTAGCTGCACTTCTGCACCGCTGTTATTAATTCTATCAAAACACAGCTGGGGGTTGCTTTTCGTGAGGGTGGGGCTCTCCTTTAATAAAAAGAAAATCTCGTTAATAGAACTTAAGACAGCCCACAGGCCTCAGGCAGCAATGGGAGAAATGCAGGCGGGCATTTAAGGGACTAACAACAGCTTAGGAAACTCCTTCGACCCTTTTTTTTTTTTTTTTTTTTTTTTTGGTTTTTCGAGACAGGGTTTCTCTGTGGCTTTGGAGCCTGTCCTGGAACTAGCTCTTGTAGACCAGGCTGGTCTCGAACTCACAGAGATCCGCCTGCCTCTGCCTCCCGAGTGCTGGGATTAAAGGCGTGCGCTACCACCGCCCGGCTTTTTCTTTTTTTTCTCCTTCGACTCTTTTTCCTGTTTCCCCCACCCTAAGGCCAAGCCACCACAGGAGCAGAAGTCACTGCAGTACCCTGGCTCACTGGGGATATCTGCAGACTCCCCTCATACAGGGCAGCTTCTTTCCGGCTGCTCTGGCCGGTATCACGAACTCATCTCATCCCCTTTAATCAAACCCTTTAAAAGCTGTCCCTCTGCCAGATGACAGAGAACAGAGGTGCCCCCGCCAGTGTCCCTGAGGACTGTGCCGCTCTGCTGGGGCATCAACTGCCCCCTCACAAGGCTCTACAGCCTATGCCCATGGGCCAGTCACTAGGACCTCAGGGCCTTTGCAGCTGCCGTTCCCACTATCTGGCCACAGCCCCAGTTCCCCACCTCCCTTTTCTCTGGACAGCTGCCTGCCCCTTCACATACTCCTGGCTGAGCATGCTCTCCATTTTGGAGTGTACACTCCCAGACTCCTTCCAAGTTATGTAGGACTCTGTCGTGTTTACCTTCCAGGTCTCATACTGCAACACAAGTTTGTGGGCTCTGCCGGAGCCCACGGCCCCCGCCCCAGACCTCCGGAGATGCTCTTCCCTGTCGTGTGTGAGAGCTCATTGCGATAGAACACAGCAAGGGACTGACTGGAGGTTGGAGTGCCCGCTCTGCCTCCGGGGCCTCGACCACTGAGGTATCTCTTGGCCTCTAGACCTCCAGTTTGTTTGTGATGAACACCCAGGAGGCTGCGGTGTGGCAGGGACTCAGAGCCCCGCCCACATACTTGAGGCCTTGGACTCCTCTCAGAACAGCAACAGAAAGGCCAACAGCAACAACCAACAAAATCGAGTAACGTGTCATCGTGGAGTCTAAGGGTTTGTTTCGGGATGTTAAACGCACACCCAGTCTGTTGTTGCCTGGGTCGAAATTTCATCATGTGTGCATACACAAGAGTGTGCCTGCTTGTGTGCCTGCATGCGTGTGTGTGTGATCTTGTCAATAATCCCACTTTATTTAGCCTTTCTGTCATCACAAATACTGTGAGCGCAGTTGATCTGTGTGCTCACTCTGCCTGGACCACCCACAGAGGGGGTCTTGGCCAAATAGGACAGGACAGTGGAGTTCTCAGAATCTGAAGGAGAGGACCCAGGCTGGGAGCTGTCAGTTGTCATACAGTCGTTGCTTCTGTATCGGCCCTGAGCTCAGACTGCTCCCGAGGACACAGGAGTAGCAAACTCCTTGCTCCACCATCATCTGCAGACGGCGCTCAACGTAACAGAGGGTGCTCAGTTAGCATGTCCTGTGTACAGTAAGCAAGTGTGTGCCTGAGGAGGCCACCTGAAGGCCACCTTCCTTGGTTATTACAGAAGGCAGATGAGGAGTCCCCCAGGGGCATCACGTGGAATTAATGTATCAAATGTCTACAGCGTCAGGAGTTCTGTAACAGGGCTTGAGGATCTTTTTGTTGTTGTTGTTGTTGTTGTTTTAAGACAGGGTTTCTCTGTAGCTTTGGAACCTGAAACTCACTCTGTAGACCAGGCTGGCCTCAAATTCACAGAGATCCACCTGCCTCTGCCTCCCGAGTGCTGGGATTAAAGGCATGTGCCAACATTGCCCAGCTGGGCGTGAGGCTCTTGATGGCAAGCTTAGCTTAGGCCACACAGGCAGCACTGTCCTCACAGGGATCCTTACGTGGAGGAGACATGAAATTCAGATGGAAACTGGAAGTGGATGTGGGACCATGTAGGGCCATGAGACTCGGGATGTGGGTGGTTCCACAGGCTAGAAAAGAAGGGCAAGTGGACCGTGCTTAGGAGCTCCCAGAGGGTGACAGCCTCCTGGCTTGTTTATAACTTTGGCCTGTAGAATATGAGACTAAATCAGTATTGTATAAGCTGATAGATAGATCAGATGCCCCAGGATGCTGGTGTCCTGAGGCTGGGCTGTGAGCCCCCTCCTCTTCTGGGCACAGTTAGGCAGATGTCACTGACCTAACATGGTGGGAAAGCAAAACAACACATAGAGACAAGTCTTCCTGGGCATCAGATCCCACAGCAGCTTAATTCCATCCCTGCGGACTCCTTGCCCTTCGCTCTGACTGCTAAATGGGGCTTGTCGGTGCCTGGGGCTGACACCCTGGCCACCAAGCCTGTCCTGTAATAACAACTTAAGAGCAAGCTGTGGAGGGTCCTTCCTTTGCTCCCCGTCAGAGGCCTCTCTAGCGCTGTGCCTCATTTTCCTGCATCTTATTTCTTCAAAGTCCTCAGCCACCCGTGTCCCAGGGCTGCCGGCTGTCATGCCCAGCTGGGCCTCCTCCACCACACCACACACTCCTCATTCGTTCCTTCTAGACATGGTCATCTTGAGAACCAGGTCACCGAACTTATTAGAGGCAGTGGGGTAAAGAAAGGAAGCAGATACTGAGCAGTAGCACACAGAGGCTCTGTCCCCACACGGTGCTGGCAGTGACATAGGACAGTGTCCCTGTTCTAGGTGTGGCTGAACGTCCGGGACAAATGGGGACACATGAAAGAGTGAAAAGGAGGAGTCTGCTCTGAGTCACACAGTTGTATGTGTGCGCGCACACGGTGTGTGCATGTGTGTAGTGTGCATGTGTGTATGCGTGTGTGCATGTGTTTACTACTATTATTGTTATTATTATTATTGTTGTTATTATTATTGTTTACTACTATTATTGTTATTATTATTATTGTTGTTGTTGTTGTTATTACTTGTGCCTCAAGGCAGACATCAAAAATACAGAGCCAGGTCCCTGTGTTGCAAAAAGCCACACTGGATGGGACAAAGTGGAGGCCACAGAGAGGCAGCTGGAGAACCCCATCGGTTTTGAATGTGTCGCTGTGCCAGCTCCTGGAGCTAAGGCCTCCTCCCATGAACCTGCAAGGCTGGATCCTGGTGTGCTCAGCCCAGCCCTAGCCCTGCTTTTGTTGCTGCTCTTTTCTGTCCTCAGGGCCCCTGTGTGTTTTGCTGACACCCATGACTCCTCAGTCACCAGCTTCGCTGACAGCTGGAGGGACACAGGTCAGGCCAAGTCATTTCTCTATCACTAACCCACCTACACACACAACAGGAGGGCGGTGCGCTTCTTATAGGTTCTTTAAATACTTGTCATTTCCACCTGTTAAAAAACAGGGTCTTCACAGCAGAGGACACGAGACATAGACTCTGAGGTCAGGGGTATCTAGGCCTAGGCCTCAGCTCTGCCACGTACTGGCTGTGTGACCATGAGCAAGGGAACGAAGCTCTCTGAGCCTTACTGTCCTGTTGGAACAGTGGAGAAAGGGGATTTTGCCACCAAGCACTTGTCAACCCCCTTCCTCAGAGGCAATGGTGACCAGGGTGTCTCCATGCTGATGTACAAGCATCAGGGTGTTCTTGTCCTCCCAGGCTTCCAGGAGAGGGATTTCAGAGCTATACTGAGAAGAAAGGGAGGGAACCCTGTGAAGGCAGATTGTAGGATCATTCCTGGGTATCTGTACCATTCTTCTCTTCCATTTTCCAGATGGGAAGACTGAGGCCCACACAGAGGAAGAGGTCTGTGCAGAGAGGCTGCATCTGCTCGGACAAAGCTGGATGGAGCTTCCCCACCTTCACTCCCCACTCAGGAACTCTCCCTTTAGCCCCCACTCACAGGGCCACGCCCCACGCACAGGGCCACGCCCCACTCACAGGGCCACGCCCCAATCACGGGACCACGTCCCACCCACAGGACCACGCCTCACTAACAGGAGCACCCCCACTCACAGGGCCACACCCCACTCACAGGGCCACACCCCACTCACAGGACCACGCCCCACTCACGGGACCACACCCAGCATGGGGAGGAATCAGTATGATACAGTATCTAACAAGTGAGCTAGCAACGTGGACATTTAAACCTGGAAGCTTTGGGCTGGGGTGCCCTGGGGTGCCCCATTGCCCTAGGTTTCCTGGTGCATTTGTTGGAGTCAGGGCTGGAGGGGACACAGATGTGCTCCCAGAAGTCTGCATCACAGCCACTGCCCCCCACTGTAGACATGGTCTTGAGAAGCCCCACCCCACCTCTAACTAATAAGCCCACAGCTCATAGTCTCAGGAGCGGCCAGTCTTTCCTGCCCTCTGAGTACCTCACCAGTACAGGGCAGGAACCTCACAGGCCACCTGAGCCATGGTGATCCAGCTAAGTTCATTAATGCCAGACTCATCTCTTCTCCTTGTCCACAGTTTGGGGCACTGGAGGACTTTGAGTGGGGGTCAGTGATTATTTTTTTCTAGCAGGGTCCAAACAGTAAACACTGTGGAGTATGAAACTCACATGCTTTCTGCCCTGCCTAACACTGCTCAGAACTCCCATAGAGGGCATGCACATGAGCGGACCTAGCTGTGCGCTAATAAAACTTTATTTAGAAAAGAGAACATGAACTTGATTTACCAGTTTCCTGTTCTTCTGGGTCTTGCGGAGCAGAGTCTGGCTCCTCCTCTGGGGCTGGGCTGAGGAGAAGGGAGCTTTTCCAGACTTAGCATGGGAAGTCCTGACCCAGGAAGACTGGGTTCTGGGCAGAACAAAGGGTTACCCTCCCAGGACAGTTCTGCTCTGTGCCATCTGGCTGTCTGTTGTATAAAGGGGAGGGAGGACTGTCATTTATTGTGCTGTGAACTGTGCTGGGTGCTCGCAAAGGGCTTAGTGAACATGTCCTCCATCACAAAACACAAAAGTCAGTGTTGGGAGACCAGGGCTCCTTCCGGAAAGGGTGGAGGCTGGACATCCCTGCCTCAGGTATCTCAGGCCCTTCTACCTCTCCAGACCATGAGCTCCCTGAAGACAGAACTGGGAATCTCATCACTGTGACGTCTGTGACCAACACAGAACACGACACCCAGGGGAGCCCAGCAAACACAAGGATCAGCAAACACTGACACCAAATAGCGGACAAATATGTGCATGATTGATTGATGGGTAGATGGATGAGTACATTTGTCAGTGGATGGACGGATAGGTAGACAGACAGACAGACGGACGGATGATGAATGGGTTGCAGGAGGGTAGGGGGATAGAGAGATGGGCTGACTGATGAATGATCGGGAAATTTCTCCCACGTTTATACAAACATTGGCTTGTTCTATGCCTTGACCTGTTCCCATCAATGCATCTTCAGGCGAGGTAATCAGAAAAGGTCTCATGAGCTCTGACTTGTATTATATCAGACTTGCCTTCCGGCACTGGGGAGGCGATATGATATCATATTTAAAATGTACCGTCTGACATCAGGTAGCCTCTGTGAATTCCCAGGAAGGCCTCTTTCTGGGCTGTGTGACCCAGATAAATCCAGACACCTCTCTGAGCTTCAACGAAAGATTGTAACAGAAACTGTTTCATAGGGCTCCCACGAGTGACAGGTGACATTTGTGTCAAGTATGTGGTGTGTGCTGAGGAAATGCTAGTGTCATTGTGTTGGACTGCGGGGAGAGCAGGTGGGGCTGGGATGGCCACCATGAGCAGCACACTGTGTGGTTCTACATAGAACACCAGAGTCAGACAGGGTCAGGAAGGCAAATGCAGTTAGTGGTCACCATGTCACTCAGCTAGGACCACAGTGACGGCGCATACCAAACAAGCCCGTGTGGCTTCTCCAGCTCACCTGTTTGTGATCAGACTGAACTCTGCTCCTCCCCGAGGCAGCACCAGGTTTGGGAAGCAGCAGTCGCACAAGACAAGCCCTGTCAGCCAGGTTCACACACACACACACACACACACACACACACACACACACACACGGCCACAGGCCACACGTATTGTCATTCCCAC
This sequence comes from Arvicola amphibius, assembly GCF_903992535.2. Taxonomy (NCBI): domain Eukaryota; kingdom Metazoa; phylum Chordata; class Mammalia; order Rodentia; family Cricetidae; genus Arvicola; species Arvicola amphibius. The sequence goes on from NC_052056.1 coordinate 122,043,935, forward strand.
CTCTTGTAATGCGCAGTGACAGACATGGGGTTGAACCCAACCATAGGGTCAAGAGTGCAAACACAGCCTGCCCCTTGAGTGAGACAAGCAGCAAATGAAGTCTCAGGGCCAAGGCTGTCGATGCAGAAGGGGCCCGAGACACACATGCACACGTATGTCTGTGTACACACGTGTACCCCACAGCCCTGCAGCAGCCAGGCTGGGGAAGGGCCTGTGCCCTCCTAGTTGATCTCACTTTCACCCCGCTCCATGCCAAGAGGATCCTGAGCAGATGCTCTTTCTGTCTCTGGGACCAAAGATCCAGCTCATGTTTCACCCCGGTTCCCACCTTCCAAACATCTGGACCTGCTCCGGGGAGCCATTAATCTCCAGCAATTTCTTTCCTCACTTGATTTGTTTATTTAAGGGAAACAAGTTGCTCCTAATTAGAAGCGCTGTGGAGATGCTCAGCACATCGGAGCTGCCTGCTTTCAGATGTTCTGCCTGAATGCATACCTGCGCTCTCAGCATCTGGGGGTGCGTGCAGCAACTGTTCTAGGTGGGACTTCTGGCGAGAGAGACTCAGGCGTGTGGGTGATGAGGGGGGCTGGGAAGGCACCGTGCTCCGGGGCGCCTGAGACACACACACCGACCGTCTCAGCAAGCTTAGAGGGAGCACAGGGAGATTGGTATTTGCTCCATCACATGTCCACATCTCCATAGCTGCCCGGTCACACACACAAGGCACATACAGAAGCCACACAGTTGCACACAGGCAAAGACTACAATGACATACAAGATGTTGCAATCTGATACCCTGGGTTCATTCAGCACAGGAGATGTGTGTAAAAGTTAGGCACTCCAGAGAACACAGGCACATTCAAGTGGACACTGTAGATGCCCACATGCACACACATGATACAACTAAGCATGCAATGTTCCACACATGAACACATTCACATGTATGTCTGTGTACACATATGTGCATGGTAACACTGAGGCACACACTGATACAAACACACATATGTGCAGGGACATGATACTCGCAAGCTTCAAAATTCATATGCAGGGATGTAAATGCAGAGATGCACACAGCCCAGAGAGGGTTGAGCCAGTGTGTCAGGCTGTGTTTCTAAGCATGTATAGACAGGCCTGAGAGCCACATGTGTGTCCCCAAGTGCACAGTACACTCACCTCCCATTCTTCATGCACACCCACAGGTAGTTGTTCTCTCAGAGGCACGCACACACAGCATGCACATCCATAAACCCATGGGCACACATGTTCATTAGATGTCAAGTTCACCCTGGCTGTTCAGACACGTGCACGCACACGTAGTTGGTGCACTCATGACTACATAGGCACACAATTGCAGCGACGACACATGTGTTCCGTCACATACATGCCCCCCCTCCACTCCACCAGGAGGGCAAACTATTCATTTCCCAGCGTCCTGAAATTCTACCACACTAACTCTACTAGCGCTCGGTGGATCTATCCCCAAGCTGCACCCGCGACGTCCATCCATGCAGGGCACGTTCTGCTCTTCCACCCACAGCGTCAGCAAGAACCCAGAGCCGACCCGGGGAGGCTTCGCAACCAGTCAGACTGCCCCTCTCCCGGCAGTCTCTGGCTTTGCCCCACCCCCACCGCAGATCCAGCAAGCACGCTTCTCCCAGCATCGGTTGTTCCTGCCGGGAACAGCAGCTTGCCATGCCCAGCCCCGAGGCAGACTGGATGCCTGACCCGGAACAGACAGAACGTCCCTGCCCTGGGTCCCTAGACAGCTGCAAAGTTGAAGCCATGGAGACAGCTTACCTCCATCTCCCGTTGTCATGACGACGCAGCAGCTGGGTGCATCCAGCCCTCCCAGACTGCCCTGGGCTCCCCACTGGGAGCAGCCGGTCCAGCAGCGGTTTTAAAAGGAAGCAAGAAGGGACGAAGGGGTGGGGACTGCAGGTATCCTGCGATTGGAGACCTAGGATACTCCGAGTTCTGGGAAAGCAGGTCTCAGGATCCGTGCACAAGACCTCCATCCCCATTGCATCCTTACTCGGTAGGAAGTAAGGAAGAATCCCCATTGCTTCCTTACTCGGTCAGATTGAGACGAGTGCTCCCGGCATCATCCCAGTCAGTGCTCCTGGCACCTTCTGAAGTAAGAACTATAAACTCTACTTTTCAGTGGAGGAGTGGCCATCGCCACCCAGATCTACTTTGAGACCTGGGTTCCTAAACACTAACATGCACACTCCCCACCCCCTACACACGTGTACGCGCAAATACATATGCCCCGAGATTTTGAAAATCCCACCTGTCACATTGCTCAGGATCACATAGTGGCCTGAATGGAGATCTCTGAAGATACATGGTCTTCATTCTTAGAGAAACAGCAGCTGAGCTCAGAGAGGCCTAGTGGTTTGCCCTAAGTCACACAGCAAGTCAAAGGCAGGTTTGAAGCTACCTCCGAAATCAGAGCAGGGTTTTCCTCAAGATCTCTCGCACAGACTCCCGTTGGAGTGCCTGAGCTTGGGCAGCCTGGAAAAGCGGCTTCAGAATCCGAAGCTAAGGCAGGACGTCCTTAAAACCTCACCTAACGGTTCAAGAACCCCCAGCAATGGGGCTCTCCAAAGGCCGACACCCAGCCCCAGCAGGAGGTGCATCCACCGCCAAGGGATCATTTCCAAACACAGCTCATGGCCAAAGGAGTGCCCGGATCAACCAGTATGCCAGTGACCCAGGCAGGAATGGAGGACAGTGGTGTCCTCCCCCAGAGTGTGGACTCAGGGCTGGCCTCTTGGAAGTGTGCGTTCTCTAGGGAGAAAGGTGTGTGGCCACACTCAGAGCGGTGCTCTGGTTTGGGACAGCTTCAGGGACCTGAAGTGGCCAGCCGCCAGCTGGGCAGGAGGTTACCAGCAACCCCGCCACCGGTCCCCTCTCATTAAGGAGTGTTGGCAGCTCCCTCTATTAGATTTCTTTTATTCTTCCTTTCTCTCCCTAAAGAAGCATCCCCTCTAGAGCTCCAAGGAGTGGGGTGTGCCCCTTGGGAGCCTCAGAAGGAGTCAAGGGGCTCCTGGGAGGGCATTTGGGCCTGGTGGGTTTTGGATAGGGTAAGTGGCTGTCTCCCTCTAAACACCCCTCAGGACACACAGAAGCCAGTCTGCAAAGTGGGCTTCGCATAGCCCTCTCTGAGGGGGCCCTGGCTTCCGCGTGCTTCCCCAGTGCGGGCGCCACCCCAAGGCCGGCTCATAGGTACCGCTAGCCCCTTCTCCCCAGGCTGGGAACTGGCCCGGCAGCCACCGGGGTGCGCGAGTCTAATCCAAGGCCCCCTGCTGCTCCAGCAGCCTCACGACCCCAGGGACGTCCCCAAGCGCGTCCGCGGCCAGAGGAAAGTTTGTCATCTCCCCGGAGCCGCCTGTCACCTCTCCGCAGCGCGGGGTTCGCTGGGGACCCGTGGCCGCTGCTTACCTGGGGATGCGCCGAGATCTCCGCGCCCAGAGGGGCGCAGCGCCGGGTAAAGAGCTGCGATCGCGGAAGAGCCGGGGCTGGGGCTGAGTGAGGCTGAGGCGGGCAGGAGGCTGGGGCTGTGCGGGCGCCCGCACTCCCGGCCCTGCTGGAGCAGTCTGCAGCCCGAGCTCCCGCGCCCGCCGCCTCCCCGCAGCCCGGCCCGGCCGCCCGCGCTTAACTCCTTGAGTCCCGGCCACCCGCCGCGCCCGCCGCAGGCCTGGGCTCCAAGCTGAGCATTGCGCTGAGCCCTGATCCTGGGCTGCGGACGAATGCACCGAGGCGGCAAAGGGCCCGGCCTGGCGGGAGCGTGGTACACGCTGGCCGCCGCTGTTCAGTGCCTTGGCCCCGTGCCCGCCCGGCAGGCAGCTAAAAGAAATCCAACAAAGGGCAGTTTTGTTGATGGGTGTTCAGTACGTTGTTTTAACGGGCCCTGGGTTTCAGCTGTGTGGCCTCTGGGCTATCATATTCCCTCTCTGGACCAATGGCCCAGCTCCTGGATGACTCCTGCTGAGGCCCCTGAGGGACCTCATCAGACAAGAGTGGAGCATAGGGGGGCTTCTGGGATGCCATCAGCTCAGTTTGCAGATCTAGTGTGGCTCCAGGCTAGGTCCAAAATGGCTAGAAAAATCTAGGTGTAAATATTTTTATTTTATTCATTAATTTATTTTGGATTTCGAGACAGGGTTTCCCTATGAAGCCCTGGCTGTCATGTAACTCTTGATGTAGAGAAGGCTAGCCTTGAACTCAGAGATCTACCTGCCTCTTTGAGTGCAGGGATTAAAGGTATGAGCACTACACCTGGCTTAGGTATATTATTGTGTGTATTGCCTGCGTGTGCACATGCACGTGAACTTGTGTGATGGTGTCTGTATGCGGTCAGAGAACAACCCGGGGTGTTGGTCCTCAGCTTCTACTTACCCTTCTGGGATTCTCCCATCTTCCACCTCATATCTTAGCAGGGCCACTGGGTTACAGATGTAAGCTATTGTTAATGTGGCTTCTGGGGATTTGAACTCAGACCCTCACGCTTACACAGCAAATGCATTACCCGCCGAGCCATCTCCTCAGCCCAAGACGGGGTTTTGTGTTTTTGAATGCCAGTTGTTTGAGCTAAACTGTGTTCAAGTGCCCCTGCGTAGCTGTTTTCTGGCTAGGTAGCCCTGACCAAATTGCCTCAGTTTCCCCACCTGGACAGGAGCAGCCTAGACCTATTAGACCAACAATGTGAGGATTACAGGGTGCCAGTGCATGACAGACTAGGAACGCGTTCGCCCCGCAGTATCGAGAGCTTCCTCAGAGGAAAGGGATGCCGGGCATGACTGGGAGAGCGAGTTTGAGCCTCGTGGAGAGCTTCAAGTGAAAAGTGAGATGCCAGCTTTCACCAAGGCAAGTGTGAAATCTCACAGCCTCCCTTCTTGTCATTGCCTGGAATACAAGTGGCTTGGGCATTTTGCATTTGTCATTTGCTAATAACTTACTGTCTAGTTGCTGAGACAAAACACTCAGTGAAGGAATCCGAAGGGCAAGCGTCTATTTGAGTGTGAGCTGAGGGCACTGTCCATTAAGGAAGCAGGGTGACAGAGTCCGCGTCAGGGTGCAGGCCCATGCAGGTACTCGGCAGGCTTTCTTTTTAATTCTGTCTGGACTCTAGCCCGTGGAATGGGACCAGTTACATTCAGGGTAGGTTTGCCCATGAAGCTGGCTAGTTTTAAGTCAACTTGACACAAGCTAGAGTCTTCAGAGAAGAGGCAGTCTTAATTGAGAAAATGTCTCTATAAGATCAGGCCGTAGGCAAGACTATAGGGCATTTTCTTAATTCGTGATTGATGGTTGAGGGCCCAGCCTATTGTGGGTGGAGCCATCCCTGGGTTGGTGGTTCTTGGATCTTTAAGAAAGCAGACCGAGCAAGCCGTGGGGAACAGGCCAATAAATAACACTCCTTCATGGCCTCTGCATCAGCTCCTGCCTCCAGGTTCCTTCCCTGTATTGGTTCCTGTCCTGACTTCTTTCAGTGATGGACAGTGCTGTGGGAGTGTGAGCTCCTTCCTCCCCAAGTTGCTCTTGGAAATTGAGTCTCATCACACAGTAGTAACCCTGACTAGGATGTTCAGTTAAAACGCTCTGAAAGAACCCTCATGGGCACAGCCAGAAGCTGCGTGAGGCTGATGGGTCTTCTAGCACCATTCTTGCTCTTCCTGGGCTTGTGTCTCGGGGCAGCCAGGAACTCCCACAAGAGCGGCTTAGGTCCACTGCTAGTCTTCACATGTAAGACATGACTGGCTATGCAGAAGGAGCAGCGGCTGTGGCTGTGGAGTTTGAAGGCCACAGACCCAGGAAGGAGTGGAGTCCGGTTTTCTGGACTCCGTTGCTGAGAACGTGCTGTGCTCTAGGATCGTCCTAAGTGTGATCTGGCCGTGCGGCTCCTTCCATAGGCTTCTTTGAGAGTTCAGGGTTTGCTGCTTCGAGCCAGAGTCTGCTGTATGAATAAAGACCCAAGCAAGACGGCGGCCTCTGAAATGGATCTGAAAGATCATATGGTGATCATATGGTGATGTCAGAGAGTTCCTCATGCAAGATGAGACAACACCTCTGAGCTACGCTCACAGAACGAGTCGTGGCCCATGCGTCACTGTCATTCGAAGCACGGCCTCTAAAAATAGAATTTGCTCTAATTTTGGGTGTAGCCAAGGCAAATGGAAAGAATGTACAAGAATGGAGAGGGCCATGCCCAGCAGTGAGTAACTCCCTTTGATGGCATTGTTTAGTGGAAGGAGGGGGACTGTCCTGGTGGCAGAGGACTGTGGAGTCAGCTACACCCAGGACAAAGCTCAGGTCCCGCCACCCGCCAGCTAGGCAGCCTTGAGGAAGTTAATGAACCTCTCTGGGCTTCCGTGCTCTACAAATAGTGATGATAATTCCCAGCTCGCAAGGACTGCGTCCAGATTGAGTGGCATCTTTGTGCAGTTTGCCGCTGACTGTGCACGCATGAGGCACACTGTGACCTGCAATAAGAGTGATGTTGGTGGCCGTTGACAGCCCTGGGAAGTGAGAGCACTGCCCTGGAATGCGAGCACATTCAGAGTTCCCATGAGATGTTTCTGTTTTGATTTATTTGCAGGCGCAGAGCAAAGGGTGTCCACGCCACTGCTGTGTATGAGAAAGAGAATGCAGTGCCAGTGTGGTGGGCACCCGTGATCCCAGCGCTATCATCCCAGAGGCCGAGGCAGGAGGATCTAGAGTTTGAGGCTAGCGTGGGCGAGTTTGAGGCTAGTCGGGGAAACATAGCAAACGCAAACAGGGGGGTATATCCCAGAACACTGGTTAGGGATGCTTTGTTTTTTTGTTGATTTAACTTAATGTAGAAATCTTTTTGCACGATGTGTGAGGTGGGCCACGAGCCATGTGTGTCCTCACAGGTTCACAAGGCGGAGTTCTAGCCTCCCACCTTGTTTGAGACATAGTCTCTCATTTGCTGCCCCGTACTCCAAGCTAGCTGGCCAATGACTGTCTTGGAAATTCTGGCTCCTCCTCCCAACTCTCCATAGGAGTGCTGGGGTTATAGCAGGAGTGGCAGAGCTGGGGTTTATGCAGGTTCTGGGTATTAGAATGTAGGCTCAGGGGCTCAGTAAGTTTGTTATTCACCGAGCCATCTCTTAAACTCTGTTTATCTATCTATCTATCTATCTATCTATCTACCCATCCATCCATCTATCTATCTATCTATCTATCTATCTATCTATCTATCTATCTATCTATCTATCTATTTTTGGTTACCAGATCTTATGTAGTCCTGGCTAACCCTGAACTTGTGATCCTCCTGCCTCAACCTTCCCAGTGCTAGGATGCACCACACCTGACCTTGACTTTAGGAGAGTCAGTGTGTCTAAAACACATTTAAGCTATCGTGAAAGAGACTGTGAAACATCCCTCTTTTATTTTGGTTGTAGCTCTCCCAGGCTGGCCTAAATACGTAGTTGAGGAGTGACCTTGAAATATCCCCCCTCCCCCCACACTCACCTTCACCTCTTGAGTTCTGGAATGACAAGAATGCCCCAGGGTGCGAGGGGTCCAATCCCGAGCCTTGTCTGCTTAGTGTAGTGCTTGGTAGGCACTGTATTGAAACCCCACCTCCAGAGCCGTTCCCAGATCTGATAGCAATATGGATTGGGTGTGGCATATGTCCTGTTTGCTCAGGTGTTTGAACAAGTGGTTCCTAGCGGGCCTGGACCTGCAGGTGAAGTACAGGTGAAGGAGATGAGGGTCCTGAGGCCTTACTTCCTGTTCGGTCTCCTTGTTTGCTGGCTCTGGATACAATGTAACCTGCAGCTCCTCCTGCTGACCCGCCTTTCCTACAACGATGGGGGGGGGCATCCCATCCCTCTAACCTGTGAGCCAAAACAAACCCCAAGAAGTCTTCTCAAGTGTCTAGACAGCAGTGTGAAAAGCAATTAATTTTAACATACATGGTTATGTCTTAAAACACGAATGCAGTAGGATCCGCTCTATAGCCACACATGGCTGGAACAGTATACAGCAGCAATCACCAACGGTGGCTGTCAGGAGTACACAGACAAATGTCACAAATATCCAACAAAAGGAGGCAGACCCACTTCGGTTCCTGGCTTTACCACCGTTTCTGTATGGAGTTCAGAAGCCCTAGAACGGGGGCAGGGGTCACACTTGAGTAAGAGGCTGTTAGATAACTGAGGTAAAACAGGGACTTGGTGGCTGTGCCCCGGGTGCTGGCTGGTTTTGTAGGTGTGTTCTTTGAGAAAGGCCTGGACCTGTACTCTTCCTACTGGCTCCATTAAAAATGATTTATAAGTGTAAAAAAATTGCAAGTTCCAGTATTCTAACCTTTATTGGTTACAGAGAGGCTTAATCGCCACCCTGGATGGGCCACCTGATGGGGAGGTCACACGGAGGGCTAAATAAGCCCCCTCTCCCAGCACTGGCCGTGAACTCAAATGCCACAGGCTCCTTTCCAGCTACCTGAGAGGGGGATTGTGTTTGGGGCACCAGGGCAGGTGGGGACGAGAGCCAGGACTGGGACATGTGATCTAGAGAGACAGGCTGGCTGCCCAAATTATCTGATTTGGCAGATTCCTGGGATCAAATGACCCAGATAATGGCACTGACCACTGTGACACCACACACCACAGCCAGAATATCTGTAAGGGAGACCTTTTGGCTAGGGCCACGCCGTGGGCAAGAACAAGGCCAGGGCCCCAGGGTCTGATTTCACCAGGAGGATCATGGGAGTCTATGAACAGAGGGTTTCCTCTGCCCAGAGCTCCACAGCCCCCTCTGCCCCGCATTGCATTAACGCACTGTGTCCCGGCAAGGTGCACAGCCAGTTCCCCGGCTCAGAACCATGAACTTGCCTCTTCTCGTTCACTCCCATCACTCCACAGCCCTGGGATTGTAAGGAGGGAAGCCGAACCCTACAATGCTCAAATGAGTTGTCTTCGGGAAGTCGCATCATTTGGTTTTGAACTGGTTCACACAGCTGCGCCCTCAGCCTCCAGAAGGGGCTTTTCTGCTTCCCACCCTCGTCAGGCTCCACTGTGAACCTGACCCCAGCAGTCCTGTGTCTGCCTGCAGGAGGTGTCTGTCGAAGCTACAGGGAGAAGCAGCCCAGCAAGGAGGAGTTCAGACTGTCAGCCTGGTTAGGCATTGAGGAACAGAGAGGAAGGATGCGGGGTGGGGGTGGGAAGGAAGGAGGAACAAAGGAGGGAAAGAGGAAGGGAGTAAGGCAGGAAAAAGGAAAGAGGGAGGGCAGAGGGCTCTGGAGGGACCCCCGTGCCAAAGGAGCTGCAGGGCAGACTGCCCAGTGGGTAGAGTCTTGGGTCGGGGGGTTGGCTCATATCTCTCTGCGTCTCCGGAGCAGGAGTATCCGTTTGTTGGTTGGGGGTGAGCATCTCTTGGGTATCTGTTATGCTTATCCTGTGTGGCTGTTTTCTCCACTGGTCTCTAGACTGCACCAGGGAGGGGAGTCTTGTCCCCAAAGCAGTCCGGCTTATAGTAGGTGCTCAGGTAGCCGAAGCTGCTGACCAACCTGCGTCTGTTGACCGGCACACCTTTCCTGAAGGTATCTGTCTATCTGTCCTTCCTACGTGGTGTATTCTGATGCTACAAATAAAGGCTCAGAAGTCAGATCCAGGTTCAAGTTTTAGACTCGGGTCTACTTCACTATGTGGTTTTAGGAATGTTGCCTTGCACTCTGGGCTCAGTTTCCCCATGGAGAAAGGGGACACTTGTGCCTGCTGTAAATGAGATGGGTTATAACCACTGTGAAGCACCTGCATACCCCTTACGGCAGAGAGGGTCAGCCTCCGAGACTGTTCCTTGCAGACTGCCCTGGAAGGTGGGTCCACCTCTGTTCTTCCTAGCCGATGTTCTTCAAAGGATTTCCACATTGTTAGGGACCCAAACTGCAGCCACAGTCATGTGACCATGTGGCCCTCAGATCTGTTAATTTAATTGCACCTTGCAAATAGAGATTCTAGAGGCCCCGTGGGTGAACTGACTTCCCCAAAGCCACGGAACACGAGGATAACAGGCTTGGGATGTCCTGATTCTTCATGGAAATTTCCCATAGGGCCTTGTGGCTGATGAGCCAGGCTAATGGGTGAACCCCAGAGGCACCTTAACAAGGTCCTCATTCTCTCCAGAGAGACACTGGGCTGACCTCCTTCTGGCATTTTCCAATTTGGACGCACCAATCTCTAAGGAGGAAAAAGAACCGTGGGGGCATGGGCTACAGGGCTTTTACCTCGGACTTGGCCGAGTCAGTGTGGCCAGTCACAGGGCTGCTGCCATCTCTCCTGCACTCACCGTTCAGCCCTCCTCCTTCTAAATGCACTTGGGAACCACCGCTGGTTAACAGAGGCAGTATTTGCTGGGCTCTGGCTCCATGGACGTCTTGTGTCTACCCATCAGGGGTCATCATGTCTGCTTTGCCTCGCAGTATTACTGCTGCTGGGCAAGGAACAAATTCCCACCCCTTTTCCAGATGGGAAAACTAGAGCCCAGGGAAAGTTGGGGTTCCTGGCTGCCTGTCTGATAGATGTCAGTCACAGGGCTGGAACTTGAAGCCAGCCAGGGCCGAGCTGTAGGCAGGAGCCAGAGGGGGGTGTACACTGGTACTCTGGAAGGGCTTGAGATGTCCCCCACCTTTGAAGAAAACATTTGGGACTGTATCTTGTCCCTGGTGAAGCTCCCCCAGATGCCTTTTGGTACCCACAGCTGAGCCAATGCTTTCCCGGTACACGGGGACTTCTGTGTCTGGCCTCACATCTCCTTCCCACTCTTTGCTGCCGTCACCTCCTGCCCTTTGCATAGGCCTGGAACCCCTTTGCCTTCCTTCTACCTCCCTCCCCAGCATGTGCCTGCTCAGCCTGCCTTTTCAGATTGTGCCCTGAATTGGGCTGCCTCCATTTTTGTAATCCCACTTTCCCGATAATATGAGAGATCAGAAGAAACCCGTGTGTCCATTGGAATCTCCTTCTTTGCCAGGCAACTTAACAGCCATTGCATAATCTCAGTACAAAGTTACCGCTGGGCTGGAGTGAACCCGAGATTCTCAGCTCTGGGTGTGCAGTCATGCCCTCGAGCCCTGTTGGGTCAGCCTTAGACTTCCCTGGCCACACCGTTCATCCTAGAATTGCTCAGTCAGTTGGGGAGCAACTCTTGATGGGAAGCAGCTATATTTCTGGTGATCCTGGACTCTAGGTTTGAAGGTCCCAAGGGGCCTGTGATGGTCTCCCACCTTCTGCTGTTGGATGAAAAGAACCTATCGGCAGGTGTCTGCCAGGCTCAAGGTCAGGGTAGAATTTAGTGGCTTATAGCCATAGAGTTCTGTAGTGGCTGAAATCCTCCTCCAGCTCTATCACATGGCAGCGTCATCTACAAATGTTTACTAAGGCCCCAGTGTGGACAGCTCTCTGCTGAGCCACAAGGACACTGCTAAGAGCTATGCTTATGACCCTTTGCCAGCATGGAGCCTCGCATGGGAGCTGGGCTGTCTGGTACTAGGCACCCACAGCTATTTAAAATAAAATTAAGTGGCATTTAAAACCTGAAGTAAGAAAACAAATCATTCAATTAGAAATAGACAAGGAGTTTTGAAAAAGATGTTCATACAACCAATTTGTATGAGGAAGGCGTGGGGGCCATTAATCAGCAGGGGTGAAAGTAAATACCACATTGTAGTCTCTCTCTCTCTCTTTCTCTCTCTCTCTCTCTCATACACACACACACACACACACACACACACACACACACACACACACAGGGATGGGTGCCATTAAAGCAAACAGCAAGTGTCGGAAGGGGCAGAGAACCTGGGTGCAAATGTGGAATGGCACAGGTGTTAGGGAACACAGAGCTGCACCCAGCAGCCACGCTTCTGTGGACATATTCCCGGAACTTCAGTCTGTTACAGGGATAGTACACTTCTATGGCCATCACAACATTGGCCAGGAGAACCAAGGTGTGGACTCAGCCTGAGCATCCATCCATGGGGAACAGATAAAGAAAACAGGTAACACGTGCACTTGTTAGGAAGAAGAGCCCCGTGGTCTGCTCTGACACGGATGGACCTGAATGGAGTTGTGTGAGGGCAGCCAGGGAAAAGGAAGTCATGAAGGAATGGAATCATGGTAGGGATGACTCTGAGGCAGAGAGCGAGCTGACAGGCCAGGCCAGGCTGGGGAGTCAGACAGGGGAGTGGCCAAGGAAAGAAAGGTAAGTCCACCTGTGTATGATCCTGTGGTTAATTACAACATACCGTTGTCTCAGAGTTTCAACTTTTCTTTCTATTCATATGTGTTACCAAGTGTCCCCCCGGGCTGTATCCTCAGCTTTCTCTCCCCTCCTGGCTGCCCCCCTCTGTGTGTTTGTGTGTGTGTGTGTGTGTGTGTGTGTGTGTGTGTGACTTGTGAGTGACTTGAAGTCGGAGGTTGGCATCAGGCTTCTTCCTTAGCCACTCTCTCCCTTATTTTTTTGGGGGTGGCGGGACAGAAGCTCTCACTGAACCTGGGGCTCACGGATCCTGTCAGGCTGACTGGCCAGAGGACACCAAGGGTTCTACTGTCTCTGTCTTTCCCATAGCTGGGATTCTCAGTGTGTGTCACCATGGCTGCTTCATTTATTTATTTTAATGTGGCTGCTGAGGACCTGAATTCTGTCTTTGTCACATTTATTTGACAAGTCATCTCTCCAGCCCCCACGTGAGGCCAGCCTGGCTGCTCTTGAGCCTCCTGCCCCCTGCTCTGGCTGGCCTAGTATTGATGGTCTTGTGTCAACCCTCTTAGCTAGAGATGGAGTCTGGGGCCTTGTGCGTGCTGAGCCTGCCTGACCTGACCCCACACCACAGAAATGGAGGAGGTTGACATGCCACACATGGGGCTGGGTTGAGGCATCTATGGGCCACTGATGTAGGTGCTGGGATCCAAACTCCAGGGCTCTGAGCACTGCTCGCTGACGAAGCATCATTCTAGACCCAATGTGCACACTTTAAATTACACACTTTTAATAGACAACAATGCCTCACAACGCTGGCAGAGATGGAGCACATTACTTCAGAACCTCAGAATATCTTCACTGCTTCTTATTTCTCCAGGGGAAACTCAGCCCCTCGTGGAAATCACGTCAAAGCCAGTTGAAGCCCACGTAGAACCCAGATCCTGTATGTGTACACACTGTATTCACGCATATATAAAATACAAATATGCACAGCACTTTATGTGTATGACTTTCTGTTCCTTGTTTTTATGTCAAAGGCTCGGCAGGCCTCCTGATGGCAAATTCTTAGCCTGAGCCTCCACGAAATAAAGCCTGGTGGCTGAGGTATGACACTCTTGAGCTTTTCTGTAAGAAGATTGCCTTCCTGCATCTTAAAACAAATTAGAGTCGGAAGCCGGTGTGGTGGTGCACACTGTTAGCCCCAGCATGTGGGAGGCTGAGGCAGGTTGGACCACTAAGGATTTGGGGTTAGCCTGGTCATGTAGTAAGATCCAGGCCAGCCATCGCTACATGGTGAGACCCTGTCTCAAACAAGATAAAATAAAAATAAAGTACAGGCTGAGGTGATGACGTACAAGAACCGCCGGTTGTGGTGCTGCGAGTTTGTAATTGCATCACTGGGGAGAAGGATCCCTATAGTTCATAGCGGCCAGTCTGGAAATTTGTAAACCCAGGTCCCAATGAGACCCCCTTCTCAGAAACAAAACGGTGATGGAACCTGAGAGGCAGCAGTGAGCTTGTTGATACACACACACACACACACACACACACACACACACACCACAAACACAGACACACTTAGACACAGACACATACAGACACACAGACACATACACGCACAGAAACATACAGACACACAGACACAGACCAGACACACACAGAGAGAAAGACAGACACACAGAGACATAGACACATGCACAGATGGAGACACATATAAACACACATAGACATACAGACATACACACGCACATGTAGATATACACACATACCTAGTCTCACACCATGTGTCTACTAATTGGAGCCTCAACCATAACCAGGGAAAGGCGCCCCATCTCCACATTTAAATTGCAGATTGTGACCTTTCTGTTTGAAATCCTCTCCGACATCCTGTTCAGTCGTTCTGGGTTTTGGCACTCAATAATCCTTCAAATTATTTTCCTTATTTTTTCTCTCCCATGACAGTTAAGTGTCTCATTCCACAATCCCCAGCCTCACGTGAAGTGTGTAAACAGAGGTGTGTGTGCTCAGAGCAGGTGCAGAAGCTGGGAGTCAGATTCTCTCAGCACAGTGTGTGTGTGTGTGTGTGTGTGTGTGTGTGTGTGTGTGTGTGTAGGGACATCACACACACAGTACACAGAGAGCAAAGGACTTTGCTCAAGGATGGAGAGCTCCTTGGGCCCACAAGTCTTCCCTGTGTATGGACTGGTCACACCCCAAAACCTTAGCGAGCATGAGTGACCAGGACAGACACAGAGAGGGTCGAGGGAGGTGAAAGGCTCCTGCATGCAGAGCTGGGATCATTGATTGCTCCGCGTGACTCAGGCTCCCTCATATGAAGCCGGGGCTGATGTGCTGGGTGGCCCCACACTGTGATAAAGTAGACAAGTTTCCCCGGAGAAACTCTCAAAAGTGAAGGTGCTTGGCCTGCCTAGTAGGTGTTGCAGGCCTAACATTGCAGAATCGCCATTGTGTCAAGCCTGAGGGCCGCCTGGTGCCCCGCTGCTTTGGTCGCCTTCCTTTGGAAGATTTTTTTAACATTATGTGTTTGCCTGCATGAATGTTTGTGCTCCGTGTGTACGACTGGTACCCACAGAGGTCCTCTGGATGGATTTGTGGGGGTTGTGAGCCACTGTGTGGGTGCAGGGAACCAAACCTGTGCTCTCCAGAAGAACAACAAGTTCTCTTAACCACCAAGCCATCTCTCCAGCCCCATTTTAAAGATTTTTTTTTTGAGACAAGTTCTCACTCTGTAGCTCGTTTGCTTAAACTCACTGCACAGCCCAGAATGGCCTCAGAGCCACAGCCATCAGCCCTCCTTCAAGGCACAGTTGTGTGCAGCAACGTCCGTGTGGCTCCCGTTCCACAGACAAGAGGCCGGAGTTCTTGACCACGTGGGTAGTAAGCAGCAGATTGAAGTTCCCGAGCAGGATTCTCCTGACTTGGCTGTAATGTCCTAAACCGCCTGGACTACAGAAAGCTGTCGCCTGGTTCTCTCAGCTCCTGAGAGTCAAACTGCGCACGGCTCATGGTTGCAGTTTATCAGACATTACTGGTTTGTCCTAAGAAATGGACTTATGCAGTCAGCCCCACAGAGATCTCATTGTATAGGGCGTATGGTCAGCTGGGCAAACTGAGGTGACCTACGCAGCTCGTTAGAGACACCCAAGCAGGGCTCCAGCCCCTAGTCTAAGCTGTCTTCATTCTGCTGCCTGCCTCCCCGACAAAGCTGGGATGTGAAGGTTAATGCTGAGTATTATTTGTGTCTTGCTCTTCTAGAATCTTCTAATACTTCAGTGAGGCTGGGTCTGGAGGACCTTTGGAGCAACTCTCACCCACCCTGGGGCCAGAGCCCAAGAGAGGCGAGCATTCCTGTGGTAAGAGAAATGTGAACAGGCCACAGGGTGCCAGTCTGAGGGACCTGGGGGTCCTGAGAGTCCTGCTGCAGACCTGGTGGGTTGAGCGGCCCCCAGGACTCCCGACCACCACTCTGGCAAGAGTGTCCAGGAATTCCAGTGAAGGGGCCCCTAGGACGCACCCCACATTCTCTACATTCCCCACCACCTCAGGCGGAAAGAATTTCCAGCCAGACTTGGCAGCGGGGGACCCTGTGGTCTGGACCCTGTCTGTAAGAGCTGTCAGGAGCCCTGGCTGTCCAAAGGACCTTTTCTTCCTCTAACACGCTGCTAAGAATAACCAAGCTGCCTCCACACCCACTGAGGCTGCAGTCACTTGGAACTCGTCCCGATAACCCGCTTTGGTAGGCGAGACAGGGAGCCTTGTGCTCTGGGCTCCTAACTGCTTCCTCCACGAGACCCCCCTCACTGCCCACCAGCAGACGCTACCGCCCCCCCACCTCTGCGTCTTTCCCTTTTCAAAATGCTTGCTATCCAGTGTACCATTCTACATGATTTTCATGCTTTGTTTGCTGGCTACCTCACCCAGCAGATATCAGCCCTGGAGGCCAAGCCTTCTGTTCGGACTCTATTATCAACTCATGAGACAGTACTTGGAAGGAGGTAACTGCTCAAACAATGTCTTGGGCTGGCAAGATGGCTCAGTGGGTAAAGGTGCTTGCCGCCAAGATTGACCAGTTGGGTTCCTTGGATTGCCTGTAAAACTGAAAGGCGAGAACCAACTCCATGAAGTTGTCTTCTGATCTCTAGACGTAAACTGTGGTGCAGGTGTGCACACACGCTCACAATAAATAAAATGACCTTAAATGATGTCCTTATGAAATGGGCACTAACATATAGTGATGTGGGAGGTTGGTTGTGAACCAAGCACCTGACATGCGCATGTGAAAGTGTCACAAGGCAGCCATTGCTTTGCGCATTGAAAATGGACAAGGAAAGAAATCACCTGATTCTGCAGCACCTAGATACTCACTGCCATTAATGCCACCAACACTGGACATTTAGTGGGAAAGAGACCCCTGGTTTCCACCTTCACTGTGTACCAGGTTCTGCTGATGTAACGAGGGACCAAGAACTCACATGAGCAGAGAGAGTGCTTGGTAGGACCTCCTTCTAGATTACTGCAGAGATGGACATTCAGGAAAACACTGCCCAGTCAAGATGGGTGTATGTCTCAGTCAGCAATGACTACAGTAGAGCTGAGTAACAAACACCCCTGGCCTCTAGTCTCATGGGGCTCTACTGAGTTGTTTCATCATGTGGGGTTCCAGATGAAGAAGGAGGTTAGAGTCAACTAAGGTAGAAAAATGGCCTAGGACAAAAGTCCACAGGTGTTTAGAGACGGTCCTTGGGAGGAACCCCGGGGTCAGGCTGGGAGGGTGGCCTCACTCTGAGAATGGATCTCTGTAGGTCAGATCAGGTAGGCTTGAGTTCTGATCCTGCCTTCTCCATTAAATGCAATTCATGGGGCACAATTGACATAAGTTTGGCCGAGCCTCTGTGTCCTCTGTAGGTCTTGGTGAGGGCTGAGGTGGTGATGTAAAGTCCTTAGTCTCTGGAACAAGGGTTGAGATCTTTGTTACATACAGTGCATCAGTCAGCTACAGCTGAGTGACAACCACCCCTGAACTTGCAGCCTCAGCCCTTTCAGTCACTGTGGGTTGACTGGTGACTCTTCCAGACCAGGGGGAGTTCCTTCAGTGTCTGCGCATTGCTGGAGGTCACCCAGGTGTTTCTTTCCTCCTGGTGGGATGGAAGTGTGCATCAGCTGATCTAGGACAGCCTTGGCTGTACTCTTTTAGCAGGCTAACCTGGGCTAGCTCTTTGTGACTGGCCAGTGTCACTAAAGACAACTCCAGTGTCCCCATTCTTTTGCTGCCAGAGCTATTGATGGTTAGAGTCGCTTTCACCATCTTCAGTCAGCCAAAAATTGTGTGACAAGGTTAGACCAGAGTCAAGGGTTCTAGAGAGATGGACTTCCTTCTTTAGGGGAGGAGATTCAGGGCCACAATGGGAGAGGATGTGTGCAGAGAGGGGCAGAAGGCTGGAGCCATTTTTACATCTGTCACACATGGCTCTGGGGTCATGAGACTCTGGGGTGTGAGGGAATGTTCCCACGCCTGGCGGCCCAGAAGTCCTCTCTCAGCGTCTTTCTGCAGCTGCCTGCTCTGACAAGCCCCCTGCCTCAGCAGCCTCAGCAGCCTCAGCAGAGAAAGTTCTTCCTGTCACCCCTGGGACAGCAGCGCAGATTTCAGAACTCTGGTCCAGACCCTCATCTGCAAGTCCTGACTGCAGGAACCTGGCTTGCTCTGACTGTCCTCAGTTGACTTGCAGAGACACCCTGTAAGGCTACAGCTTTGCCCTCCAAACTGTCCAGGGAGCCCCACTCTGTGCATCTTAAGGGGTGGGTGCAGGCATGGGCCCTACTGCTTGTGCAAGATTGGATTCTGAGGCTGACTTCCTGTCTGGGAGCTCACAGCTCTTCCCCACAGCTAGACTGCTGGGCCGCTGCATTAGTTAATTTCTCTTGGCTGTGACAGAGTGCCCCACACAAAGAACTTAAAAGGAAAAGGACTGGTCTCAGCTCAGGTCTTCCAGTTTCACAGGGTTCTGTCCTGGTCGCTTGGCTCCAGGCACTTGGGTAGAACAAGGCAGCAGGTACTGAGAGAGCCTGGCCGAGCCGGCACCCCACTTCCTGGTTGGTAGCAGGGGGCTGTGTAAGAAGAGGCCAGAGTTAAAATTCTCCCAAGAGCACGCCTCCAGTCCCCCTGCCATGTGGTTCACTGGTCCACGGACTGGGTAAGGCTGTCAATCTAACTCTCTAGAAACAGCTCACAGACTCACCCAGAAGTGGGGTTCCTAAACCCCTGGACATTTCTAACCCAGTCAAGTTGATGAGCAATGCTGATCACCGAATCCATGTTACAGATAAACTGACCAAAGCTCCGAGAGATTCAGTCCATGCCCAGTGGCATGGAGCTGGGGAGTTTCTATCCAAGGTTAGTTAGGGGCAGATGCCAGAGAAGCTGATGGTCAATGCATATCCATCCTTGTCTCTGGAAAAGACTGTCCTGTGTAGGTGAGAAGACTCCACAGAGTCTCCTGACTGTGTCCAGAGGCCCAGGAACCTTTAAGTCAACCACTCCTTTCCTTGGGCACCTCCGTTTCTCCATTGTCACATTACACCCACACCAGGCAAGGGTATTGCCTCCCAGTTTAGAGAGCGTGGTCTCTATTGTCACATTACAACCGCACCAGGCAAGGGTGCTCCATTCCAGTACAGACAGCGTGGGTCCACGTGGGATCTTGAGCCTTCAGACCTTTAGAAAGAATTCACGGACAGGAGTCTCCTGTTTTCTGTTGAATGCTGATGCTCCAGCCGCTGTCCGCCTTGGTACAGAAGAGCCTGCAGTGAACTGGAGCTCACAGTGAGCTAAGAGAGCCTGGGAAAGTTTGCCTGGTGCTTGACTGGACACAGCAGGACCTGGCAGACCACAATGGCCATAGAGTCCCTCTGGGAGGGGTTGCAGAGCTGTGTCTGTCACCACCATCTGGATGGCAGCAGCTTTGGTCACTAAGCAGGTCATCGGAAGAAGCTGGTGGGGTCTCCTAGAGGGAGACAGAAAGGTCACTAGCAGCCGAGGGCAGCACTGCAGAGTTTTCTGCCCCTTGCCAAGGAGCTGAGAGAAAGTAGGATGGCTGTGGTGTGGCCTCGGGATGGGGGGAGTTCGAGGCGGGAGTCCCGTGTGAAAACTCAGCCTCAAGAGGTGGGGCCCATTCAGGCCTGCTTTTGTAGCCCACTTGCTGCACTGCTAAGTGCTGGATTGCGGCGGCAAGAACCCCAAAACCCTTTCTGTCTATGGCCCTTGTCCTTGGCTTTGGGTCTGAACCCTGTGTCCTCCCCACCCCGTGCCCCTGTTTCCGGTATGCCTGCTATGCTTCCCCCTGTGCTCCTCCCTTGCCCCTCCCCTGTGTATTAATTACTTTCCCTGTTGTTGTTATAAACACCCAGCAAAAGCATCTTCAGGAAGGAAGGGTTGATTTGGGCTCACAGTCCAAGGGTGAAGTCTACCACGGCAGGGAGCCCGTGGTGGTGGGAGCTCGAGTCGGTGGTCCCAGCACATCTGCAGTCAGGAAACAGGAAGTGATGGCCGCCAATGTTCAGCTTTTATTTAGCCCGAGACCCAAGAGCTGAGAATGGTACCTCCCACATTTAGGGCGGGTCTTTTTTTATCACTGGGAATGTCCTCACGGAAACTCTCAGTGTCTTCTAGGTGACTGCAAATCCAGTCACAAAAGGTGAACTGCCCTATTTTGCCACAGGTGACTCGCACTGACCTCTGAGATTTTAGCAAGAAGAGACTCAAATGGTGCTCGTGCCTTTGCCCACAGCAAAGACCAGACCCTGTTCAAGGATGACGGAAAGGTGGAGAACCCACAGCTGACTGGCTGAGCCCAGAGGTTTAAGAAAACTCATCGAAGACTGGGAAGGTAGAGTGGCCGACACCACAGCCACACTGTCGCTCACTGCTTATATTCAATGTTCCTCAAGATGTTTGTTATACAGTGGCTTCCTAGCAATGAGCGACAGACACGGCTTGGTATAGGCTTATGCAGGTGTATTTCAGGATCCAGAGACCCTGATACTAGCTCACATTGGTGAGTCTGACTCTGCCGGAAGGGGTGTTCCTGGCAGGACTGTCCAGCAGAGCTGAGTCACAGGCACCACCTCGCTTACTTCTCTTGTTCACTGAGAATCCCCACTGGCCTCAACCTCCGAAGCCTGAGTGCACCTTCCCATTGCAGAGCCGCAGAGTCCTGTGATGCCCAGAGTTGCTCAGTCACACAGGTGGGCTGCCCAGCACCCAAGACGCAAGACAGCCAGGCCGTGAGTGCCTCTTCACTGGGAAGTCTTACAGAAGGATTGTAACTAACTCCAACAATGCACACACATTCAGATAACCACAGGACCACATCCCCGGGCTCAAAGTTTGTCAATAACAGAAAGAACTATCCAATGACACACCAGAAATTCCACATTAAGCCGTTTAATCCTCTCAGGACAGTGCAGTCTGTGCCCTTATCATGAGATTAAAAAAAGAGCAAAAACTGGTAAAAGAGTAAATAAAAAATCCTCACTATAACAGAGCATAGCAGCTCATATCTGAAATCCTAACACTCCCAGAGGCTGAGGCAGGGGGATTTCTGTAAGTTCAAGGCCAACCTGGACTACATAGTGAGATGCTGTCCCAGTTACTGCATTAGGATAACTAACACCCACACTGTTAGAGACCTCACACATGCACACGTAATGCCAAGTGGGAGAAAAGAAAGAAAAGGAAAAGAAAATGGGGAAGATTGGAATTTATGGATGAAATCCATGTGGCCAAGAAACAAACAGGGGCAAGGGTTCGAATTTTCCACCGTTAGAAAAGTGCCAATTAAATTACCAATGAAATACTTGCTCCACCCAAACTTCCAGAATGAAAGGGGTTACGGTGCCCCCTGCTGGTCAGGGTCAGAGGAAGGCGCTGCTCCTGTCTGGTGGCAGAGATTGTGGTCCAGGAAGTTGTCAGCCTGTCTCAGAGACCAGGGATGCCAGTCCCAAGATGATGCTATTAGCCTGGGAATAACAGAAAGCCTTCTCTGGGGGCTTCTGAGCTGATGCTGTCTACCCCACCCCCCTCCTCTTTGAACTTCCCCTTCTTCTTTTCCTTCTACTCCCTTTCCTCTCTTCCTTCCCTTTCTCTTTCTTCCTCCCACCTGCCTCCTCCCTTCTCCTATTTCCACATACATCTTTCTCTCCCTTTCACCCCTCTCCTCCATTTCCCCTCCTCCTCTTTCATCTGGTTCCTCCTCTAAGCCCTCATCCTCTTCTTCCTCTCCCTTCTCCTCCCTGTCTTCCGTTTTGGTAACAGGAACCCCTTCTAAGAAGTTTTTAGGAAAACCGCAGCCCCATGGAATGACAAAGCACTGTTGAGGTTGAAGTTGGGGACAGGACGTTCCAGTCCTCTGTCCTTCCTCACACCTTCATCACGGAGTCAGTGACTCTCGCCTGACTCCACAGAAGGGACAGCTGGATAGCCCACAGAGGGCAGGCACTGGCTGAGGCACACAGCTCATGGTGACTGCTGTCGGTATTCCCGCCACGTGATTATACACTGTCCAGTTCTCATTAGTGATAGGGACACCCAGAGTCCTCCACGGACCACCCTCTGAGGACCAGCGAAGTGTGTGCTTGCCAATGACTCACGGTGCCTAGCACAAGCTGACTGAGGGACTGAGATGTGACAAGATACGCCCCACCTCACGGCCGGAAGTGGCAGACACAGGACGGGAGACCCTGTCCCAATGTACACCGGGTATGTTTTCTACAGTACCATTGCCCCAAGCATTTTCAGCTTTGACCACCCTGTGTGATGCCTGCCACTGTCATGCTTGTTCCGTGGCCACCTCCTCCCTTCTTTCTTCAGGCACTGGGTCTCTCTACTCCGTCACCATGGCTACTCAATGGCCATGACCGTCAGGATATCCATTCTTAGGGTTCAGCTATGTGTCAGTTTTGGGGGAGGGAACTGGAGGCAGAAAATCCTGGGGTCATGAGAGAAAGCAAACTGATCCCATTGTGTGATCATCTGGGCAGGGTGCCCACTGCTCTGGTCTATAGTAATGGAGCTGACCTAAGTGATACTGTGGGCTCAAGCAGAAGAAGCTGGGCACCCCAAAGCACGAAACCTGTACCAGAGCAGCCTTTGGGTGGAGTCAGAGCAGGACAAATGAGGTTCCATCCCTGCCTGACTGCACCTTGCCTATTCCATTCACCGGCATCTTCTGGCCACATGACTCCCCACAATGGGGTCCCATCCACTTGAAGCTCCAAGCAGGGAGGGGCCTGTTCCTCTTTCTTAAGAGGTTTTAAATCGTGTGTGTGTGTGTGTGTGTGTGTGTGTGTGTGTGTGTGAATGGTTGGGTGGGTGCTCGAGTCACAGGCAGCTGTGGGCCTCCCATGTGGGTGCTAGGATGTGAACCTGGTCCACTGTAAAAGCATAATGTTCTATTAACCAGTGGGCCTTCTCTCAAGCCCAGTGGTGTGGGCGGACCCAGACCAGAAGGACCTAGTCTCTGATGTCCTTACTGAATTGGGTCACATGCTTACTGTCAGCCAATCATCGGCAAGGGAAATAGCATTGCTGAGCCAGTCATCCGCAGGGCAGTGGCTGATGGGAAGTCATGTGGACGTGGAGAAAAGGAATTGAAGGAGGTGTGTGGAATGTCCTGCCCAGAGGGGCCTCTGCTGTTTTCCACTGTGAATCTAGGACACTGGAGGCCTCAGGCCACTCACTGAAGACATCAGCAGCTGGTGAGGGGGATGGCTCTCCCTCCATTCCTTCTTCAGGGCTCAATTCCACCAATCTTGGTGATCAAATGCAGCCATAAACCATGGTGGAGCCGGGAGAAATTAACACATGCTTTTCAAACTCTTTGGAAAGTTTTGGGCCAGGCTCAGGTGACCGGCTCCCCTGGGCTGGAGTGATCCAGGCTCAGGTAACAGTTCCCCTGAGCTGGAGTGGTCCAGGCTCAGGTAACAGCTCCCCTGGCCTGGAGTGGTCCAGGCTCAGGTAACAGCTCCCCTGGGCTGGAGTGATCCAGGCTCAGGTGACTGGCTCCCTTGGGTTAGAGGGACTTGATTGTGTTGTTACTGCCTGGAACCGGTGTGATAAAGCAATGGTTCTTGGTTGGAGACGAACCCCAGAACGCTTATTTAGTAATAATAATCGCAGATGCTCAGAACAAACCTGTCGGGTCTGTTTAGGCAGAGGGACAGACAGAAACGTCAGCCCAAACCTACAGAAAGGGGCAGTGCTGGTCACAGTTCAGTTCCAGCATGGAGGATGTGTGGATAATTTCTTTCTCCTTGGAGCTGTGGTGAGGAAGGGACTATGCCGCTGCCTCAGCCTGCATGGGCCTCATGCTAGGAACTGTCAGTCTAGACTCCACTGCTGTAAGCAACGACATCACCATGGCAACTTCCCCACCACTGAGACCCTCTGTGCCTGGAGATACGCCATGGCAAAGAGGCCTCAGTTTCTCCATCTGCAAGGCAGGAGCTCAGATGTGGCGTGAAGGCAGCCTGGGGTGGGTCCTCCATAACCAGCCAGCTGCAGAGCTGGGGTATGAATGGTTGTCGAAGCTTGCCCCTCCTGCCCCATACCCAGTTCCACCCAGTGAGAACCATCAAGGAATCAGAGCTCTTTTCTCCAGACTACCGCTCCGCCATCAGGGCCAGGCTGGACCGTCGGTGCCTCTTCTCTTGGCAGGGACTCACTGGAGCCTCTTGGCTCCAGAAATTCCTCACCAGTGTGGAGCCCCTCTGAGGGTCTATTCCTCCCCCTCCCCCTCCCCCTTTCGTTTTCTGCCCTCCCACCCTCCCTCTCTCTCTCTCTCTCTCTCTCTCTCTCTCTCTCTCTCTCTCTCTCTCTCTCTCCTTATTGGGATGAAGTCTTGTTGTGAAGCTCTGGTCAGGTTCAAACTCAAGGTAATCCTCCTGCCTGAGCCTTCCAAGCTAGAATTACTACTGCGTGCTGAGTTCTTTGTTTCCTATAACAGCCCGTCTCACTTTCTGACTTCCCATAAGCCCCGAAGTTCCCTGTCCTGGAGACGATGGCTTGTTCATTTTCTGTCACTTCCAGCCCAGCAGGCGGATGGGCGCGGGGCAGACAATCTGTGTGGAAACTGTGCTCTTTACAGAGTGACGAGCACTGTCGGCCAGAAGAACGAAGGAGGGGCCCTTGAGGTGTTTAAGCTACCCCGTCAGCACGCTTGTGGTTCTAGGCTGGCCCCTGGCATTGCAGGCCATGGGATACACTGTCTCCCTTTGGGTACTCTGAGTGCTATGAAGTGAGGGTCTTATTCTTTCACTCGTAGGCAGGACACGGGATACAGACACAATGAGTGTGGCTAGCCATGCTCCAATAAAGCTTTATTTACAGCCTGGTAGATCTGGATCATGGTTGCTGACATCTGTCTGGAGGAAATCAGAGACTGATGGATGGTCCAGTTTTCTTACCCAGGATTCTACTACTTTAACGTAGTTATGGAAGTTCTGGGAGGCTTTACTCGGAGGTGTCTGGAGCAGGTGTAAGAGGGGTGTTCTTGGCTACACACATGCACATCAAAGCCCAGAGACAAAATACAGAGCCCATCTTCAGCATTGAGGTGTGACTTTGGGCAGAATCCCATTGTCCAAGCTCCAGCCTCTGGTGCCGCGGTTGCGATAGCGCTTCAGCCTCTGGTGTTGTGGCTGCAACAGCACCTGCCTTTTACAGGTTCATGGGGGAAGAGAAAACGACATCAAGTGTTAAAGCAGCCTTGGCATTGTTGCGGCGTTGCAGAGACCCTTGGTTGCGGGAAGGAAAACTCAAGACTAAGATCCTTGGCTGTCTATTAATCTGTAGTGCCTGGGATTCTCTGCAAGACACTGTAAGGTGTTTAACCCTAAGGCCGGATAAGTCCAGGGATCGAACACAGTGGAGATTCTTTCTAGGGGACAAATGCACCTGAGTTATGACCTCAACATCTCCCATGTCACCCTGTACATGTGCAGGTGCGGGGCAGCACCCAGAGCTTCAGGATTCACCCTTGGCTGGAGCTGGGCACTATGCTCCCTTCATTGCAGTGGACTCATTGGGGAACCCCCACGAGTGAGTATGGTTATGATAATCCTGGGAAGGGCAGAAGATTCAGTGGGGTGGGGTGCAGAGTCTGGGTTCATCCTGGACAGCAAGTGGACTGACAGAGATCTGAGACAGTAAAGGCCAATGGCCTCTGATCTACCAGAAGTTCCCAGAGCCAGGGCTTTTCCAGACTCCATGATCTCTTTAAAAAGGTTCACGAGACTTTTTGTTCCTCTGCATTTTCATCTGGGACCAGGATAGTTTCAGCCAGAGCTACTGCTCATGGCCAATTCCTGGGGTGGGGGTAATTATTTATGTAGTTTAGGCTAACAGTGCGGTGTCAATGTGTTCAGTCACCAACGACACGAAGCCTTCCCAGGTTCTGCTAATGTGGGTTGCCAGGGTAAGAAGCAAACCCTAAGCCTTGCCCCCCCTCCATTCCACCTTCTGAATGTCACTAGGTCTCTGCTGTGCCAGGCACTGAGGACCCGGAGGCAAATGAGCTGAGGGAAGGCCGTAATCAGGTGACAGGATGTCACTTTGTGGGAGTTCCAAGTCAGCAGGATGGGACTGGAATAAAAGAGGTGATGCCCTAGGTAGGGTTCCTAGGAAACACCACAATCAAAAACAAGTTGGGGAGGAAAGGGTTTATCTGGCTTCCTTCATTATTGAAGGAAGTCAAGACAGAAACTCAAACAGGGCAGGATCCCAGAGGCAGGAGCTGATGCAGAGGCCATGGAGGGATGTTGCTTATTGGCTTGTTCCCATGGTTTGCTCAGCCTGCTTTCTTATAGAACCCAGGGCCACCAGGAATGGACCACCCACAATGGTCTGGGCCCTCCCCCATCAATCACCAGTTAAGAAAATGCCTTACAGGCTTATCTCCAGCCTGATTCAATGGAGGCATTTTCTCAGTTGAGGAAATATCTCCGATGACTCTAACTTGGGTCAAGTTGACATTAAACTCTCCAGATCAGTGGGGTAGGCTTGCCCAGGCTACCATCGTGAGGCAAGTTCTGATTGTCAACAGCTATACCACGAGGACAGGAGACAGGATGACACTTTGGAGAAATCCTTACGCCACCGCTGTTGGGGGCTGTGAACCCAGACCCTGAATTTCCTGTAAACAACTTGTTATGCTTGCAGCTGCTCTGAGCAAAACAACTTGTTTCCTGTGTTTGTAGCTACTCTTGAGCATGAGACCCTCAGGAGTTCCAGATGGCAGGGGAGTGGTTTTTGGTGGGTTTGGCTGGGGTGTGGCTATCAATTAAGGATCATTATATAAGTGGCTCTGGTATACACTAAAGGGGATTCTTGTTTCAAGGATGACCCGCGTCTCTGTCTGTATGTCTTTGTGTGTTTAAATCTCCAGGCCCTTGCCCGGCTCACTGATGGTTCTGTAGTGCAGGCTCCACACTACAGGCGCAGTACCGTAGTACACGTAGTAGTACAGACAGTACACACCGCCACACCTCTGCTGCATGCTCCCATCTGAGCAGGCTAGAAAGGATAGATTCAAAGGCTAACTGAAACCTTTACATACAAAGCCAAGATTCTAACAACTGCTTAAGGTCCTGGAATAGGGGCCAGTTATGCAAGTGAACAGCTTGGTGCCACATTCTACAGCCTCTAGAGGAACAAGGATGAAGGCTGTGCAGCAGCCAGCTGTGGAAAGTGGGAAGGTCTGCTTTGCCAAACATAAGGAAGGAAGTCGCCAAAGGCCAGCGCTGGCCCTGGTGAACTGAGTCTGGAGGCTTCTTCCTGTAGCCAGCTCAGGGCAGCCAGGTAGTGCGAGGTCCGGCTATGCCTGGCTTTCAGCTCCCAGCTATGCTGCCTGGAGGAAGGAATATGAGACACTCATGGGAAGAACCAATGATCCAGGCAAACACAGCATCTATACGTGGTGACTGAGAGAATAGTGCTATGACCTGGAAAGGCTGCTCGAAGAGGGAAGCAGATGAGAGTAGAGGAGAGGGAGGGAGGGACAAGGTTGGCTCTGCCTTGGCTTAGACCCCAGGCAAATGCCCACACTGGCCTCTAGTTAGAACCCTAGACCTTACTTCTTATGCCTGGAAAAAATTGTCTTCAGTGGCCCTGATGCTAGAGCCCCTGGAAGCCACAGGCTCAAGAACACCCGGCATAGCCTTGAGCTGAGGCCTAGGGATGAGAGAGGACTGAAGCTGGCTGACAGCGGACTTGTCACCAGTCCGTAGGGTTTTTGCATCCTAGAATAAACCTGGATCCTCTTCTGTAGGTTTCCACACAGGATAAAAGGAAAGTCAGGATACAGGGGTTTTTCTCAGTCATTGAAAAAAGCTGCATGCATGTGTATACGTGTGTGTGTGTGCATATGATGAATATAAATACATATACATAGACACATATATACATACACATATACATGCATACATGTACACATGCATATACACACATACATATGTGTACGTATATGCACACATACACACATGGTGTAGCAACGGGTAGAATCTGTAACTTGGATGCCCATCACCTTCTGTTCAGCCAGGTGATTTTAATAATAATGTTACTGTATCTAATGATAATGATAATAATGTTTTGTCTCTTTCAATATAGCAAAGGGGGTTGGCCCCTCCCTGCCTTTGCAGTGCTGGTGATGGAACCCCTGGCCTGGTTGGTGCATCCCGGGCAAGCGTTCTATCCGCTAACCTATACAGTCCCAAAGAGAGAGCTTTATGTTCTTACCACAAGGCAAAAATGTGTGGTTTTACTGAGGGCTTGGTTGCCAGGCTTCCTGGGGGTTCCTTCTGGTGTCGCCATGGTTTCTTGAGTTCCTTGGTTTCTGTGCCTGTTCCCTGTCTGCCCGCATTCTCCAGTCCTGGGCCATTCCTGTCCAGCCTCTTCTCTATAAAGTCCCTGAGTTACAGAGGCTTAGAATGAGTTAAAATTTCTCACTGCCCTTGTAGGAATGATTTGTGCTGTGTTTTACGTCCGTAATCCTCGCCGTTGCTGCCTCTGTAAACACACCTCGGACCTTGGTCACAGGCTGGAACTCAAACCCCTAAACAACCAAAAACCAAAACCAGGTTCTTAAAAATGGTGCTGTACAGCTCACAAACTCCATAAATAACTGGAGATCAGAGCCCCATCTCTCCAGATTCCTGGGTCTATGAGCTGGACCCGGTAGGGTCAGATGGATTCTCCAACTCTCCCAATGCATCCTTGGTTTCTTAACGGTCCAACCCCTGCATCCCCCAGCCTCAGGCACCAGCCGGCCAGTGGGGAGCTATGCTAGCTGCCTGCCCAGTTCCCTTCCCAGGGGTCTGTGTATTCCTTCTTTCATCTTTGGAATGTGGCTAGTGAATGACCAGCTCCAACTTAAGACTTCATCTTTGCATGCTGGGTAAGCTCAGACAAACAGCATCTCTCTGGATTTGCTTCACCACCCCCAAGATAGGGCTGGTGAGATCACATGACCAGAGACTGCTGAGTGTTGGCCTGTAGACAAACCCTCTCCTGTCCCAACGAGGCAGGCAAGCATAGGGCAGTTTATCAGTCAGAGATCCCCACTTTCCTCCAGGAGCACACAACCTACATCAAACAATGCAGAAAGCCACTCTTCCCTTAGCGACCCCTGGCAATGCCCTTTTTTGTGGTCAGACTCCTGGATCTTGTCTGGGAACTGCAGGCAATGGGTTGGTCCAGCCTGGACTGGTTTTGGGTGAATCCACTATAAGACAGACTGCGTCCTCTGAGTGAACATTCAGGGAGATTATCTCATCCGCGGCTTTATGACTGTGCATTGAGCAAGTCTATGATTAGAATCATATGCATCGTAGAAAAGGACGTTTCCTCCCCCATGCCTGTCAATCATAAGAGAGAACCACCCCCTACTATACCGCTTACCACTAACTCCTCCTCCCAGACTCATTAACGGAAGCCCCAAGCCATAGCTGCTGCTCTTGGCCACACTAGCTCAAGGGGCCCACTGCTCCTTGTGTGTGGTCTGCACTCTTTAAATATTTAAGCGTTTAATTATTTGTGTTGGGGGTGGGAATAGATACTAACTCTGTGTTGTAACTGGAGGTTTCTCTCCCAACTGTCAGTTCCCGAATAACCAGTCTGAGGTTAAATATTAATTACAAACCATTTGGTTCAGGCTTATTATTAACTAACTCTTACATCTTAAACTAACCCATTATTTTTAATCTATGTATTGCCACGTGGCTGTGGTGTGACCTCACATCTTGCTTCTCCAGCAGCTGGTGGTGTCTCTCTGACTCCTTTTCTCCCTGTATCTCTGTTTGGATTTCCTGCTTGGCTGTATTCTGCTTGGCTATTGGCCAAATGGTAATAAAAACATATTCACAGCATACAGAAAGACATTCCACATTGCGCTCTCTCTCTCTCTCCCCCCCCCCCCCTTTCTCTCTGTATGTTGGAGTCCAGAAGAGGTCATCAGATCCCCTGGGGCTGGAGTTATAGGTGGTTGAGATCTGTCTGATGTGGGTGCTGGGAACCAAACCTGGGTTCTGTGCAAGAGCAGTCTGTGCTCTGAACCGGTGAGCCTTACCTCCAGCCCCCTTAAGTGTGTCCTTAAATCAAACAAAGGGCGGCTCTTTGCCACTTTGTTTCCAATTCTTTGATTAAAGCACCAAGAACCTG
Organism: Arvicola amphibius; assembly: GCF_903992535.2. Classification (NCBI taxonomy): domain Eukaryota; kingdom Metazoa; phylum Chordata; class Mammalia; order Rodentia; family Cricetidae; genus Arvicola; species Arvicola amphibius. The sequence continues at coordinate 122,073,894 of NC_052056.1, forward strand.
GACACACTCAGTCCAGACAAGACCACCAGTAACACCACAATGCCACGTTTGGGTCCCTGAGCTTTTACAGTGTTCTCTGGTGCATGGTGGGGAAGGAGATTCCTCAACCAGGATGTAGAAATTTTACCCCAGCAGCCAATGGATGGGAGCAGAGCATCTGGACGCTTCTTTCCTGGCTCCCAGGACTGGAGACCACTCCAGGGATGACAGTTGCCTCCAGCCAAAGATCTGAATTGAAGAGTATCCACTTCAGTAGGGAAACAGGCTGTGGAGTCTGGAGGAAAGCCATCCTTTAGAGAAACCAGTGGGCTCCCATTATCCCCCTACTCAAGTAGATCAGACAGATCAAGTCCTCAGAAAGCCAGAAGCCCTCGGAGGGCTGCCAGTCACAGGCAGGACTCACTTTACTACCAGGCAACAGAAGAGAGTTCAGAGCACAGAACACAGGTTTCCAGGGAGGTTTGGAGCCCCGAGGAATTCTGGGAACCTGAGCCAGAAGAAACACCCTGAAGGCAAAAGGGTGGGGCCAGAATAAACCAAGAAGCTTCCCGTCAGGCTGGTGTTCCACTTTTCAAATCAGGACCCCCCCCCCCCCGACCCCCGCCGCCCCCAGCCTCTTCCTGACTACAAAGGCATTTTCTGCTCATTTGAATAGCCGCACAATTCTCTGCGGGCTGTTGTGTAGTTTGCGTCATCGTCTCCTTGGTTACACATTTGGGTTATTTTCGAGTTTTCACCTTTATTAGTGACCTTGGGCTGAGTATTGTGTGTGTATGTGTAATATTTGATTAACTTAACTCAGAATAAATTCCTAGAAGGGAAATTGGCCAGAACATGTTCACTACAAAGGTTTAATGTGGGCAAGAAGCCTCCCTCCTGGACACACAAAGCGTGAGTGCTGTAGATAAACGTCCTGCTGTGTCCTGAGAGGTCCGCTCCTCTGTGGTGCTGTGGGATGGTTGTGCTGTCTCTCCACAGAAATAGAAAGGGGGCTAAGACAGAGGCCCTGTGGGAAAGCTGTGGTCTTTTAAGAACTGGGCTTAGGTCTGCAAGGTCTCATGAACCTCGCTGCATTCTAAAGGAGACAAATGGGCATTGCTTCCCCTCCCCCCCCCCGCTCCCCACCCCGCATCTCCCAGGTGAGAGCCTGGCCTTCGGGTGCACTTTTAGAAGCTGTTGTTTTAACCCAGAGAGAAGCTCATGGGGCAAGTGCCCCGAGGAGGCAAACCAAGGGCCGGGACCTCGAGAGATCAATCAGTGGCCCCAATCCCATCATTGCACGCTCCTCAGAGTCGCCGCATTTTGGCTGTGGGTAAAGCGCAAACTGTACCTGGAAGGGATGACACAGAAAGCCATTAGCAGCCTGGATTAAAGCCAGGCCACATCTGTGTCCAAATCCTATCCTCAGTACCCTTGCGTTGCCTTTTAATAATTTTAAAATATTGCCAGAAATTCATGTTTATTCTAGAAATTTAGAAAATGTGGAAAGGCAAAATAAAAATAAAAAAAATAAAGGCAAGGAACAATGTCAGCTCTTTGAAATCTCCAGAGGGGGCCTTCCCTGTTCCCCATGGCAAGAGAAGGGGGGCTTGGCAGTTTTGCCCAGGGGGGCTGTAGATCTGTTAGTCTCTACCCACATCACTAGGGAGGGCTTTTTCCATTTCCATGGCTGAGATTGGGGGTGGGGCATGCAATGTGGGCATTGCCAATCAGCATCATCGCCATGATTCATTCACAGAGCAGTGCACGACCGACTCCAGACAATAAAAGCCTGACCCATTCCTAGTGCTGGGTCAGACAGCTAGGAGCGTGACTGTTTAGATTAGAAGGAGGATGTGATGGTTGTGCCTTCTTGGAATGGCTTAGAACTTAAATGGCCTCCAAAGGCTGTTGTGTTGAGAAGTTTGGTACCCAGATGATGTTGTTATTCTGAGGTGTGGCCTCATCGGGAGGCAGGGTCTGGTAGAAGGCAGTGAGGTCATTAAGGGGATACAGGGACTCTGATCCCTTTTCATGAACCCTGATACGTTAATCTCTCCTAAGTGTGGGACACCAAAGAGCAGAGATAAAAACAAAAGCAATCAGTCCAGCATCAGCCAGTCAATCAACCAATCAAGACACCACCAGCATGGTGGACTCTGTGAGGTAAGGACACCGGCAGTTGTTAGGGTCGGGCTGTTGCTGTGGTAACCACCATCGATATTCACAGTCACATTAGTAAGAAAACTGGCTTGTATTGGCAGGGAGGTGCTGATGGATCCAGTCATGGTCTCCTTAATTTCCTGTGACATGCACGGCCTTGGTCCTAGGACTCATTCTGGAGACGAGAAAGCAGGGCTTCATTTCTGATTACAGAGAACTGCAGAGCAGATCTGGGATTCCAACCCTAGCACTTAGATTATTTCTGATTTTGTTTTGTTTTGTTTTGGTTGTTCTAAGCCCCTGTATCCACAAAGTATCATAAGGACAACGAAGCTCTGAGTGAGCACAGTACTTCTGTGGTGTGGGCATCCGTCCACCTAACTGTTGAGTCTCTAGCTTTCCAGAAAGGACCATGGCAGAGGATTTGGGGTGTGCACACTGACACAGGGGTCACTCAGTCTTTGTGAATCAGAAGATGTGATTTTTTTTTCTTTTTTCTTTTTTTTTTTGGTTTTTCGAGACAGGGTTTCTCTGAGAAGATGTGATTTTTGCATTACTTCAGGGTATGGATGGGAAAGTAGACTGGGATAGCCTGGGACAGGCACAGTGGAAGGCCATGGCGATGTGTCCCTGCTCATCTACTCCAGGAGGTCTCCCTGTCTATGGCACATGTATGACGATGCACTCTGTCATACTGTCTGTACTGCAGCACACCAAGGCCCTCTGGGTGTCTGTCCCCAAACAGAAAGATGGTTAAAATTCAGGGGAGACAAGGCAGGGAGACCACATGGCAATGAACAGGCAGTTTTCAGATCAAGTCACTGTGTATGACAGATGGGCCAGGTGAAGCCCCCAGCCCAGCTTGGGAGTGAAAACCACACCCACCACACAAGACATTTCCCAAGAGCGAATGGAATACATCTCTGTAGAGCCCAGGTGCCTGGGAACGGGGAGCGAGTTGGAGTATCAACAGGGATGCCTGAACTAGAAGATGAAGGAACAGCATGTAGGGGTGCTTGCAGATTGCAATCTGTAGTTGCAGACAAGAAGCAAGTGTACCCCAAGATTCAGCATCCCAGATCCAAAATCTAAGCACACTTGAGGTTTGGTTAAGCTTGAGAATGGAGGGCCCTGGAGGAAGGATCAGATGTGTAGCAGGCATTTCTGCAGCCAGGCACCATCCAGAGTGCGGCATCCTTCTCTCTCCTTCATTCCCTCAAGGACCACGCCGCTGTTCGACATGCCACGGACAGTGTTTGTCATGGAGTGCTGAGAGGACTTGCCTGGGACCGGTCCCTGGAGGAGCTGAGTCCTGACTCTGGCTATACCAAGCCTAAACTCTTTGCTTCCCCGCACATCAGACACTGGTTCTGCTCCTGGGAAGGGATGGGTAATGTGATTTTGCATACAGAAAGAGGAATGAGAGGATCCAGACAGGTGTGAGTAGGGAACTCACTGGATGCCGTGGAAACTGGAATTTCAGCCCACCGTGTCTGCAGCATCCTCGACTTGGCTAGCTCAAGGGATGAGTCTTTGCGCACTCAGGATGAGCCTCAGGTGGCGAGGTGGAGGCTTGTTTTCCGAGTCTCCATGTGTCACCTGCTCTTCTAGAACATCATGGAATTCTTTTAGACTCAGAGGGAACAGTGGGCTTTTCTGTTCGGGAGGAAAATGTTGGTTGAAGAATAAGAAGTCAGGGCTTTTGGGCCAGCGGCAGAGGAGCTTGCCTCCTGGGGCAATGATGGCGCAGCCATTAGCAGCCATTCGAATGCTAGGTCTGGCGCAGGACTCCAGAGGGAAAGGAGAGGATGCACATGGATGTGAGGAGGGATCCCCAGAGCCCGAGGAGCCTGTAGCCCTGAGCAAGATATGACCTGCGCAAAGACTGTTTGTACACCAGGATCCGATGAGAGCTGCCTGAAGGACCAGGCAGAGCCAGTCCATGGTGAGACTGTTGTCATCACCTGCACCATGACACCTCGGGGCGCAGAAAGCAATTCTCTTTTTCCGAAGGAACCAAAGCTGGCCAGCAGGCTCCTTGTCCTCCAGCTGCCCTGGCCTGGCACTGGGACAGCTGTTACCTAATTCCTGGATAAAGGGAGGCAGAAAGGCCATCTGTCCAGTTCATTGGTGTGCACTCAGTGCTGGTGGCAAGTTAAAACCCAAAGCATCCAGGCTGTGGCTCCAAACTAGGGAACAGAGATGAAGGGAAGGGGGAGTCAGTCCCCACAGTCTATAAAAGGAGGATTTGGGGCCATCTTCTTAGGGGATAGACCTCTGAACCCAAAGCCTCCAGGGCACACCTCATAGCTCTCAGCCCTTTCAGAATTTCCTTCTGTCCTGCCATCTCAGAAACGCCTTTGCTCTTGCTCCAACATAATGTGGATGCCTACAGGGAGTGTCGCACTGTGCAGATTACTCCAGTCGTTCCTGGGATAAACCCCACCCTCCCAAAAGCAGGTAGCAGTGAGCACAAGGAACAAGGACAATGTGTCAGGAGCTTGGAGACCAGGAGTTGCCACCATCCGCAGCGTGTGACTTTCTCCTCACAGTCCGCGCTATAGCTAAATTCCAGGCAGCAGGAGGGAGGAAGGGACGCAGAGAGTCGACCTTACCTTTTAGGGTTTGTCAGGTTTTCACCGCTGTAACGAAATACCCAGAGCAGCTTAACTTATATTAAAAAGAAGTTTAATTACCTCACAGCTCTATAAGTTCAAAGGCTGAGGTCAGGCAAAGGTGTGCACATGGGTTGGATGGTGCCACATCACTGTGGGAGCCTGGGAGAGAAGACAGGCACGTCCAAACAGCACCCCTTCTGAGCCGTGACCTAAGGACCTCCCCTGAGGCCTCGCCTCTTCCACCTGGTGGGATGGGAGGTGTGATGGCAGGCCGAGGTAAGCGTCTTTCCAGGCATTGCTGGCGACACGCCTGACCCTCCTCTGGCCAGATGCCATCGCACACTGTCTTCAGCATTGGGGGAGGGCTGGGAAGTGTCTTTACTGCACGGGCCTATGGTCCAATTCAAGGTCAGGGTGGGAAATAGGAGTCTAGGAATCAAGAGGGGGACAACTGTGGACTTATTCATCCTGACACAAATACGACTATTACCCTGCTTTTATTTATTTATTTATTTTCTTCTTTTTTTTTTCTTACAAGCCTACAGCACTCAATATTCCCACACGCACACACCCTGTTTTTAAGATGAAAAAACTGAGCCTCAGGGGCATGTCTGACATGGCAAAGGTCACTGAGCTGGAGCAGGTAGTGGAATCACGGTCTTCTGTGAAGGGAGGGGGAGGGGAAGTTCTCCCAGCCTGCAAATCCCATGTAGCTCACAGGCTTCAGGACTGAGAACTCACACAGAAGGCTCCAAAGATGAGCCTTGCCACACACAGCCGCAGGCCAGTCCCCAGGAATCGGTGGCTTCCATCTGGGCTGTGGACTGAATCTTAATTACAGCATCCTGAAGATCTCAGCATCAGCAGGAGCAGAAGCAGAATCCATTTAGAACATTCGTCCCTGCCAAGTCTGCCTGGACAGGGAGGAAGATGAGCCAGCCTGGAACTGCAAAGTGCAGACGGGGGAGCTTTCTGGGGACCTGGGTCTTCAGCCCTCTTTGGTCTTAGGGTGAGAAGATTCATGGTTACTTGAAGGGCCTCTCAGAGCAGGGAGGAGTAGGCCCTGGAGTCTGTGAGGAGAGTCAGTTCCGAGTGGATGGTCCCTGGGCTCCTGACATTGTGCCAGCACCATGTAGGTGCCCTTGGGACCGAACCCTCCGCCTCACCAGCTGCATTCATCTCTGACCCAAATCTCCTGAAAGAGGAAGTGAGATGGGCTTCCTTCTCCACAGGTTCTGAGTCCTCAGATCCATCCCTCCACAAGTTCTAAATCTTTAGGGAAGAGAACAATGAAAAACGAAGCAAACCGAAATCTGTGTGTTCCTTATGCAGCTGCCACTGCAGGTTACGTGTGACAGACAGCCCAGAAGCTCCCCAAAGATGAACTGTGTGCAATATCATGCTGTTTTACAAGAGGCTTGGATTTGCCTTCCGTCAGACACCTGGAGCCGATCAGGGGCTGAGCAAGGAGGACAACAGCCAGGACGAGTCACTTCTCACAGTAATATTCCCTCCTCGTGCTGCTCAGGGGCCTCTGCAAATTATCTTTATTTAGCAGAAGAAGGAGACTTGGAGACATACGCATAGTGGCACAGACGTTTGAGGAATCTGTTTGCCGGCTTCTAGAAAAGCACAGATATTCTTACTATCTGCCCAGCAAGTCTATGAAGTATTTGCCCAAGAGAAATGAAAACATATGCAGACAAAAGACTTATGGGGGAAGTAACCCAAAGGTCTATAAGCAAGAAAATGGATAGAGGAGGCCACACTATGGAATATGGAATATCATTCAGCAGTGAGAAAGAGCAAGCCTCTGCTGAGTACGGAACTTGTCTACAGTTCACAGACAAGCAGTGGGGTTCAGTGTGACAGAGCAGGCCTGGGCTCCCCTCTGGAGAGAGAGCACTGATCTGTGGTCCCCTGAGGGCGTGGCATTCGGCAGGTTTAAGCTGGAGGAGAAAGTATTCACAGCATCATTTATAAAAGTAACAAAGTGACTACTGGTTATCCACAGCTGACTGCTTAACACACATACACACACCAAGGGGCACCATATACACATGCACATGTGCACACACAGATGCACATGTGCATGCATACACATATGCATGTGTACACACCCCAATATACTCACACGCCCCTCCACATCATTATCTGTATAAACTTCACTAAATTTTACAAGGATCCTTTACAAGCAATACCTTGTCTTTATCTTACAGATAATGAAACTAAAGCTCAGAGAGGGGAAACACTTATCTGAAGTCACACAGCAGGTAATTGGATGATACAAGAGTTGAACTAGGTCAGCTGGTTCTAGAATGTATGTGTGCTTGCACAGTAGTGTGTATCCCAAGAACCTGATGTTAAGTTTTGTCCTGTGGATGGGCAGTGGGACCCAGTATCTGCATAGACAGAAGGCCCTGTTTACATCACGTTGCCTTGTAGGAAAGCTCAGATTTTGCAGACCAATCCAATTCTGATTAATCGCCTGACGGCTGACACCTTCTTCATGCAAGCCACCATGGGCTTTTCAGAATCCAGGGTCACATCCACTTACTTCTGCAGCATTCTGGAAGTGAGGCCCATAATCATCACACCCTAGGAGGAAGCCAGTGAGATAGTGCCATTAACCAGCTGGGTTCCAGATCCCAGGTAAACACAACCCTTGCTGTCACTGCTCATCACACACACACACACACACACACACACACACACACACACACAGAACCTCCTGACCCAGCTGTCTGCTGTTATTGGTTCTCTCTCTCTCTCTCTTTCTCTCTCTCTCTCTCTCTCTCTCTCCCCCCTTGTTCTCCCCCACGCACATGCACTATACACACATGCACACACCATACATACATATATACACACATACATACCACACACATATACATACATACACACGAACACACGACCCCACTGACCCAGCTGTCTGCTGTCACTGGTCCTCTCTCTCTTTCTCTTCTTCCCCCCTCACACACATGTATACATACCATATACATATATACACACACATGTACATACACACACATGACCTCCCTGGCCGAGCTGTCTGCTGTCATTAGTCACCACATACACACACACACAAACACACACACACACACACACACACACACACACACACACACTTCCCCAGCTGTCACTGGTCACCTGGGTTTGGAACTGTGAGCAGGAAATACAAACCTGTTTGAAGGCATTTTCTGAGAGTTTCCATAAACATTTCCCAAACTGATCATGAGCCAGCATGGTATCTGGATGCCCTGGGCCAAAGGCAGCAGGAGAGGTAAAACAAGCCATGCTAAATATTAAACAGTCTTTAATAAGATGAACACAGCTGTCTTTGTTCTTTGTGTGTGGTATACTTACATGCGGTGTGCTCATATGGGAGTGTGCATGTCAGGTCTAGAGATTGACCTTATGTCTTGGTTTTGAGATAGGGTCTCTCACTGGGCCTGGCCAAGATCAGCTGGCCAGTGAGTGTGTGTGTGTGTGTGTGTGTGTGTGTGTGTGTGTGTGTGTAGAGCTTGGCTTCTCATTCTTGGGCAGCAAGTAGTTTGCTAGCTGAGCCTCCTGCCCGGCCCTGGACCTCACCTCCGCAATGAAGCAAGCGTGTCTCTAACCACTGCAGTCCTGGGCTCCTGGCATGGGGTGAAGTGTCCCGGCCTCTCCATGGAAGCCCTTTGGATCACTGCATTTGAACTTCAGTCCGCTTGTCTGTGAGTTCAAGGGGCACTGGAGCCACAGTTTGTGAGCCTGCATTTGTCTGTCCTCTTCAAACGAGGCTCCCGCTGGGCTTCCGCCAGTTTTAACATTCAGACAGACTGAGTGTGCGGAGAGGTGGAGGGGCCAGGCAGACAGGACTTGCTCCTCTCCTGCTGGTCGATCCATCTGATGGCCAGGGAGCCCTGAGGTTCTGGGACCTGGCACCTGGCCCCTGAGCTCACTACCCACTCTCTGTTAGGGAAAATAAAATTATCCTAATTAAAGCCAGGACAGCCGTGGGGACAAAGAAGATGCCGACTGTGAATCGGTCTGCAGTGTAGGGAGCAGACTGCCAGACTCGCTCTGTCACTAAGCATTTTAGAGGGTGAAAAAGGACCCCAAAGTGAGTTTAATGAGTGCAGGCCAGCCTGCGTGGGGCTCAGAGTGAAGGACTGGAAAGAATCAGCTCCCATCTGAAGCTGGGCTTAGGTAGGGCTTCCAAACGTTAATGCCCACATCCAGGAAGAGGCAAGCTCCTAGGTGGCCCGACTCCTATGTCCTCTCTGGGCCAGAGAGAGGCTGCGAAACCTGGGATTAGGCACCCCAGAAGTCAGTGTTCAGGCAAACGGGAATTCTTCTCTCTGATCTTGTTCCTCTGGGTCATCTCTGTGGTGACAAGGGTGTTCTCCCCAGGTCCTGGGAGGGCACACTGGTCTAAGCTTCTGGAGAAACTTCCTGGAAGCATTGGGAAGGGCCACAGTGCTGACCTGTATACACGCTGCTGAAGAGTCATTACAACTGGGTGACCAAAGCAGCCTGCGTCAGCCCACGCCTGCCTCACTGGGGCCAGCAGAAGATAGTGTGTCCTGAAGGCTTTAACCAGAGGGCTGACCTATCCTGGGTCAGCAAAAGAGAATTCCAGCGGCTTCCCCCGTGGGTGGGCGGGTGGGGGTGCTGATGAAAGTGGAGAAGGGGGAGAGAAGGAAGAGGCAGGGAGGGAGAGGTCTAGAGGAACAGGGGAGGAGAGAAAGAGGCAACAAGAGGAGAGAAGGTGGGGGAACTTCAAAGCACCCCTCATCAGGCCACAGGGCCATCTTGAGAACCAGGGGCATAGGCCCCATTTGTGAAAGTCACAGAGAGCTGTGTGCACTAAACCTACTATCGTTGTGTGTGTGGTGTGGTGTGTGGTGTGCATGTTTGTGTGGTATGCATGTGTGTATGGTGTGTGTATGTGTGTGTGGTGTGTGTATGAATCTGGAGCTAGGCTGGTGACAAGCAAGCTCCCGCAACCCTCTTCCCTCTGCTCCTCACCCCCAGTGATGCCCCGACCACACCTGGGGACCACAGGTCGGGTCCTGTGCTTTCTCAGCTCTCCAGCCCATGGACCCAGCTTCCCAGCACACGTCTACTTTTTAAAAATGGGACTGAAATGGAGAAGGGGCCTGTGTGGTAAATCCTAATAAGAATGGGTGGAGCAATGGGGGAAGGGCACTCTGAGCCCCTGGGCCCCTGCTGAGCTGTGTGGAGATTCTCCCCAACCCCACCCCTGCCCTGAACATCAGAGATGCTAGTTGAGCCTCCTCTGGGCTGACTGCCAGCTCTGCTTTGGATTCTTTTAAGAAACAAAAAAAGGAAGAAAGAAAGAAACCCACAGAGCCCTTCTAATGGAAAAGCCAGGGAAGGGTGACTTGGGAAGGAGAGGAGGGAAGACTGGGGAGAGGAGGTTGAGAAGGAGGGAAGGGAGAGGGAGAGGAGAAAAGAGAGAGAGAGAAAGAATGGGAGAACAGAAAGAGGGAAAGGGACAGGGTGGGGAGGGGGAAGGAGGGGAGGGAGAGTATGCTGGTCTGTGTGCAGGGCAAAAGCACACCTGGACAGACCCGTGCCCAACCCTCACCTCCTTTCCACACAGACTCCAAGATGTCTTCACGCCCATCAGTCCAGGACTTCCCCAGACATTTTCCCAACAAGAAAACACAGCTCCAAGTCTGTGTGTTGGAACTTTCAGAGACTCGCATGCCAACATCACACAGCCACGCAGAGGTCAGCAGGGGTGAGCAGGAGGTAGGGGTTGCCTGCCCAGCTCCAGGGTCCAGGGTGCCCTCCCTCGAGCTGCTGGCATAGGCCACATGATAGCTTCTCAGGGGCTACTTCAGAGAAGCTGTGTCACCTGTAGGCCATTGTCCAGCCCAGGAAGACACTGTCCTCTGGCACATGAACCTCTCTGGTTACGGTAAGCAATCTTCATTATGAAGGCTGGATTCAGAGGGCCAGTTAGAGGGCTCAGCAGGGAAAGGCACTTGCTACGAAGGCTGATGACCTGAGTTCATTCCCCAAGATCCACATGGTAGAAGGAGCGAGCCGACTCCCCCGCGTGGCTTCACACCTGCTCAGATACACGAATGGATAAGTGAATGGATGAATGAATGCAATGTTTTTAAAGGTTGGTTTTGGAATCACTAAGGATACCCACCTGGGTGTGTCTATGGGGATGTTTCCTGAGAGCTTTAAGTAAGGAGGGAGGACCTGGATGTGGTGGCAACCATCACATGGGGTCTAGACAAAATGAATGAAGAAAGAGAGCTGGGCACCAGCATTCATGTCTCTTTGCTTCCTGCCTGTGCTGCAATGTTCCAGAAGCCTCACAATCCCGTGCTCTCATTCCTGTTGGGCTGGTTCCCTTCTGAAACCATGAGCCAAACCAAGCCCTTTCCCCTAGGTTGTCTATTGAGCAACATAAGGCTGATTGAATCCTGGTTTTCACTCCAGCACGCAAAGGTCCAGACTCCTGGCACATCTGGGGCCAGTGCAGGAGGGGCTCAGAGAAGTAAGATGTGCGTGGGCTTTGCGACAAGATTCACAGTGGGCTGAGGGCTTAGCGTTTGCATTCTGGGTGTCCTGGGTTGAGAATGGGATTATTGCTTTCTTTGTGGGGAGGAGGGGGTTAATTTGAGTGACGTCTATCATCAAGCTAGGCCAAGCAGGACCCTGGAGGCAGGACCTGAAGCAGAGACCACAGGTTTGCTCCCAGCTTGCACTTTTATATACCCCAGGACCCCCTGCCTAGGAATGGAACTGCCCACAGTGGGCTGGGTCCACCATCATCAGTTATCAATGGAGAAAATGCCCCGTAGACACGGCAGCTGACCACTCTGATGGAGGCAATCTCTCAACTGAGGTTTCCTCTTCCCTCGTGTGTCACAGAGACAACAGACGCTAACCATGACAGCTACTATTTACTTCCCGTTTCTAAGGAGACATGGACACGTATATACAGGAAGGTGCCATCGAGGGCTCCACCGTGCCATGGAAGAAGCGGAGACTGCGGAGCAAAGATTGAGTGTGCAGCATCGTACAGCAGAGTCCCTCACACCCACAAAACAAAGCACACGAGAAAGGCAGAGTGCTCATCTAGTGTGTGCCAGCCTAGTACTCGACTCAAAAATGAACACCACCAACATCACGTGAGGGGCTTGGGGAACGACTTGGCGGGTAATGTGCATGAGGACCTGAGTTCTGTCCCCCACAACCCACGTTTAGCTAGGCGTGGTGGCCAGAGAGACCATTGCAAGAAGCCGTAAAGATGAAGCCTGAATTGCCTTGGAGACCACAAGCTGTTGGAGCTGCCCGAACCACAGGACACCTGCCAAGGAAAGCGGCAGTCCAGGCTCAGAACCAGCCAAGATGGAGAAATGTGTTGTAGTGAGAACGCTGGAGGGGTAGGAGATCTGAAGGACCCTCTGACATCAGACATGGAGGCGCAGCATTTGGAGTTTGTCCTGCTGTGCTCTGGTCTTGCTTCAGTCCTGTGTCTCCTCGCTGTGCCTTCTTCCCTTCCTTTGGTAATGTCCATTCTGTGCCATTGTGTGTTGCAAGTATATAATTTTCATTTTCAGTTTGCAGGGAATTACAATTAAGACATTGCCTCGAGTCTCAGAAGAGACTTTGGACTTTGGAATTTTAAACAGTGTTGAGTCTGTGAGAGACTATGGGGACTTATGTATATGAAGCTGGACTGAATGCATTTTTGCATTATGATATGGCTACAAATAGCCTCCATAGACTCATGTGTTTGACTGCTAGGTCCTCAGTTAGTGGAACTATCTGGGAAGGATTAGGAGGTGTGTCCTTGGAGGAGGGTTTGTCACTGGGGGTGGGCGTTGAGGTTTCAAGAGACTATGACATTCTCAGTTACCTCTTTCTGCCTCCACTTGTGGATTGGACGTAGGCCCTCAGCTACTGCTCCAGCCCATGCCTGCCACCACGATGATGCTACCACGATGATGCCACCATCATGCCACCACCATGATGGCCAAGGACTCACTCTCTGAAGCAGTAAGCTCCAGTAAACTCTTCTGCATGTTGTATTGGTCATGGTGTCTTAGTACAGCAATTTAAAAAGTACCTAAGACACAGGTGGATCCTGGGTACAACTGGCAGCCATCCTGGCTCAATCAGTGAGCTCTTGGTTCAGTGAGAGACCTTGTCTCAAAAATGAAGGTCATCAGGGATAGCAGAGGACAACTGACATTGACCTCTGACCTATACACTCATACGCTCATAGGTGCGCACACACGTGACCACGCACATACGGATCCAAAAACTATCTGAAAGGACAGGAAGGGACCAGCATTATTCAGTAGAAATATAAAGAAAATCACAATGTATTGCTTTAGATTTTCTTATAGCTATATTTTAAAAACTAAAAGAAACAGCTGTAATCAGCTCAATAATGCATTTTAACCCCATAGATTTCAGGTATTATTTAATAATAAAATCAAGATTAAAAAAATTGCGTACCGTTCCTCTGGTCATGTGTGTCTAGGAGATCTGGTGTGAAGTTTTACACTTAGGACACATTGCAATCTAATCTGCTGTGTCCGGAGCACCCAATGACCACACAGCTCTGTTATGGGCAGGGCAGAGAGACATAAACTCATTGTGATTAAACTTAGACACCAGCAGCCCCGTTCCACAGAGCTGACGTGGCCCCCACAGAGTGAGTGACTCACCGGGGACTACTCAGCTGGGAAGACCCCATCTGTTTGGGGCTGTCTGACCCTGTTTGCTGTAGCCTCACGGGGATCAGGCCTTTCTGCGCTTGTCTTGTGGTGCTCTCCCCCTCCCCAAGCCCTTGATTACTGCCCTGATTTATGGCGGGCTGTTGGGTGGCTCTGCAGACATAGTGAATTTGTTTCTGCTGGTGGACACCGGTGGACACCTCCCCTCCCTGCCCTGCCTCTGACTTAGACAACCGATCGATTGCTCGATTCCTCTGCTGGTCCAGGGTTTCGAGGAGAGACCTACAACAGTGGTGAGCTTCTCTTGCTCAGACTTGCTCGGAGCCGCCCACCTGATGATTTCACCGGCTCTCAGACACTCACTTTTCAGCACTGGTTCCCTGGAGTCTGGTTCTGGCCAGAGTGGAGGTTGAATCTGTTGATGTAGGTATGGAAGCCGGCCAGGTCCTCCTGTATAGCAGGGAATCTATGACGAAAGGCGATAGGTTGCCTGACCTGGAAGGGTCGCTTGTCAACCAACCAGTGTTTATTGTGCTCCAGCTGTGTACTCAGCACACTGGACAGGACTGTTCATGACAACACCAGGAACTGCCATCACGTGTCACGGATGGGAGGCATCTTGTGACTTGTGCCAGGTTGTGTAGTTTGGCACATCCTGGCCCATTCTTACATGAAAATAGATGGTATCTGTGGATCAGTTGTTTGATGTGGTTTCTTGATGTAATTGAGAACCAACAAACATGAGGTGTGGGAGATGCAGCTTTCCACGGAGACTGTTTATAAACCGTTTCGACATGCGACCGGAGTCATCCGAAACCACTGCTGAGCACTGCGGGTACCGTGAATAGCTGCTGTGCAGCACAGGCATGCGCAGGTGTGTGCGCAGCAGCCCCACAGAAAGCCTCTAGGAGTAATGGGACATCTGTGACGTCCCCAACAGACAGGCTCTTTCAGCTCCATTCTCATCGTGCCCCCAAATCCTGTTGGCTGCTGCCTTCACTGAATCTGCATGTTGCCACGCCCTGCCTGATGATGCAGGAATCCAGCTGAGGAACAGCTGACAGGAACTGCGCCTTTGTCTGAACACATAGTTCTAGTAGCTGGGTTGGCTGCAGGATGGCGTTGCTATTGTTTTCATTTTGCAGAAGGGAAACTGAGTCTCTGCGAATGAAGAGACCGTCCCAAGGATACCAAAGACACCCCCACAGGCAGGCTGGGACATGCAGCAGATCACAGCCGTCCCTAGGAATCCTGGGAGCCTCCCCATCTCTGAACAGGAGTCACTGGGGCCCTGCCTGGCGTGCCTGCTGCCTTGAGACTATGACACATGCGGACCAGTGACTCAGAGGGCGTTTACTGAGGATGAAATTTTCTGTTTCTGGACATGAAGCAGAGATTCGACTGCTTCAATGGGACTGCATATATGCGCGCGCGCGCGCACACACACACACACACAGTGTGCATGCCGAATCCCCAGGTAGACCGGGACAGCTGAGGGCAGTGGTCACTGAAGAAGCCTTCTCTTGGGTCTTCCTTGTGAGGGACTTGCTGGCAAGACCTTGGGGTTCTCAGTGCTTAGCAAGGGACACGTCTGGCTTGGGAACCTGAACCCCAACCTTCTGGGACACCTGTGTCATCATGGCCCCGGGGAAGTTGATTCTGGGTGCTAGGTGGGTCCTGGAATCTCATACTCTTGAATGGTGGGCATCAGGCAGCTTCCAGCATGGTGGCAGCCACCGGCACAGGTTACTTACAAGAGACTCTTGTGGGTCCTGGTTTGGAGTTTCTAGGCCATGGCACTGCCATCAGCTCGAGTCTCGCCTGTGCCGCCAAGGACTGGGCAGCAGATTGACTGGAGCACAGGCTCAGAACAAACTCAGAACTCCTCCAGGTTCCTACCCCATCTTCTTGTGACATGTCTTCTCTGAGTCTCAGTTCCTCACTTGGAAAATGGAGCTAATGTTTATTAAAAACATTCGTCTAGAGATTCGGGGTCTGGCTGCTGGTCACTGTCATCTCTTTCTAAGAGTCATTGTTGAGTTTACATTGAAAAGTGTCAAAAGAAGTTGAAGAAAATGGAGTTTGAGAGGATTATCCCCCTGACAGGTGGCTGACATGGAAGAGAAACAAAAGATGGAGACATAGATCCTAGAGTTGGCTAAAGTCCCTTGAAGTCACGTGGAACTCCACAAGCCAAGAGATGGCTCAGGGTGTAAGGGACAAGCTTGGTGACCTGGACTTCATCCCGGGGTCCTGTAAGTTGTCCTCTGACCACCATACATGCACAGTAGCACCTGCGTACCACCCTCCTACCAAAAAATAGCTAAATAAATATAATTTTAAAAATATAAAAGGAATTTCATAATAGGGTAGGGAGAAACTTCCAATAACTGACTCTGTGTGTACATCTCTGTGCGTACATGCATGTATGTGTGTATACATATGAATATGTATTCAAGTATATGTGTGTGTGCATGTTTATGCATGCAGGTGCACATGAGGTTATGAACATGTGTTTAGCAGTATTGGATCTTCCTCACTTGTCCTCTACCTTATTTTCTGAATTTATAAACCTGAAGTTCATGACTTGGTCAAGGCTGGCTATAGGGTCCAGGGGTCCTCCAGGCTTGCTCTGTCTCCCTGGCACTGGGTTCCCCCAGTGTCTTCCTCCCTGGCACTGGGGTCCCCCAGTCTCTTCCTCCCTGCCACTGGGGTCCCCCAATGTCTGCCATCCTGGCACTGGGGTCCCCCAGGCTTTGTTACCCTGGCATTGGGGTCCCCCTAAGCTCTCCCTCCCTGGCACTAGGGTCCCTCAGGCTCTGTTATCCTGGCACTGGGGTCCCCCACCTGCGTGCTGGGACTTGAATGTGGCTCTGTATGCTATGCACCTAGCACTTTCCAGCTCCTCAGATGGATTCTTCCCTGAAGTAAATGATTAAAGTAACTCACTGTCAGCGAGAGTGGGGCACGGGGTGACAAGGCCCCAGACACTCATCTTTCCAGAATTCCCTGTCTCAGGCACTTCCTTCCTTTGGGAGCCGTCAGGTCCAGAGAGCATGTCCCCTACAGTGTTGTCAGCCAAACATGCTGTCAGCGAGACTGTGACACTGAGAGAGTCACAGGGCCCTGGAGGAAAGGCAGAGGTGGATGTTGGTAGGCAGGGGACGCACCTCGCGGCCACCAAATCTGACTTCCCGTGGGGCCTGTGACATCTACCTCCTCTGCGTTGGCCCCCTGACAGGCAGGCATTCGCTGCTGCTCTGTGGAAGTTCCATGTACAGTCCCCCTCCCCTCAGGCTCCCGTCAGCTCGCTCTGAACATGCCCAGGTTCATTCCCACATCTCTCTAACAGAAAAGGCCGTGAGCAAGAGAACCTCACTGGTGAGTCCCCCAGGCCAGGGTCATGGCTAACAAGTAAGCAAGAAATGGCAAGAGAACACCAGGCACCCGTCAGGAGCAGAGGAGTACAAAGCCAACATTCATGCTGAGTTCCGTGTGTCCCCTCATCATGACATAAAATATTACGCTGTGTGTGTGTGTGCGTGTGCGTGTGCGTGTGCGTGTGTGTGTGTGTGTGAGAGAGAGAGAGAGAGAGAGAGAGAGAGAGAGAGAACTCAATGCCCAACACACAGACCCACCCACTACCTTTGCCATAATGCCAAACACAGAATATTCTGTGAACAATGAACAAATAGACAATATAAAAGTGCATTTGTCTTCATGGATAAAAAACACAGGAAGCATTATCCATTGAGTAAAATATACCAGACTCTTCACAGACAGGACTGAGTTATTCCGCCCCCAGTGGACCATGTTGCTAATGGGAATTTTTTTCCTTCCTGTGCCAGTCAGCTCCCTGTTACTATACCAAAATATCTGGATCAATGCATAAGGAAGGAGGGTTTGTTTGGGAGCCTGGCTTGGAGGTTTCAGTCCCAGGTCAGATAGCACGTTGCCATGGCGAAGGGGTGGATGAAGTAGTACCTTGAGGGTGGGAGCGTGTGGTGTGGAGAGAGACAGGAAGGAACTGGGTCTCAACATCCCCTTTAAGAGCATGTAGCCAGTGTCCTAACTCCCTCCCACTGAGCCCTAGGTGCTCTTTAAAAATTACTGCACTTTGTGTCTGTGTATGAGAGTATATATAGGTGCACTTGGGGCCAGAGAAGGCCCTGGAACTGGAGTCACAGGACATGGGAGCTGCCTCATGTGGGTGCCGACGCAACCTGGGTCCTCTGCAAGGGCAGTGTGCCTTCTTAACAGCTGAGTCACTTCTTCTGTCCCCAAGCTGCATCTTTTAAAGGTTCTATCATCTTACCAGCTTTTGACAAAAAACTTTGTCAGCACACCGTACTTCCTGGGTTCAGTCACCTTGTGTAGGTTGCCATGTGATCTTGGGAACCTGTCACAACCAACTGGAAGGAAAGAAGTTATGGTTGGCAGAAATAAGAGGACCCAGTCAGGGACATCCCAGATCCACTGGTCACCTGTAGACCCGGCAACTGAGAAGTGGCGGACTAGATGCACCCGGGTAATGGATGTCCATGCCACTGCTCCCAGGTGTTGGATGCTGGGTCACTTCTCCCGCACCAGCAGCTGGTGCGTGATCCTTGTGTCACACACAGGACATCGCTCGGTTCAGCACGGTCCTCCCAACTCAGGGCGACAGAGCCAGCTACCTGCCCCCAAACATGGTCTTTCCCTACTTAACCCACCACCAGAGCAAAACCCCAAGCTGCCAGGCAGCTTCGGTTTCTCGGCCTCCCTGGCCATTATGTGAGATAATGTGAGCAATTTCTCTCAAAGAAGTGGAAAATAGAAACGCTCTTACAATTTCTGCCTTAATTGCCTCAGGGGAAGAAAACCCATCCTTGGAGTCCTGCTGTTCCTCCTTCCTACTGACTCGTTAGGGACATCGCAGTGACAATAGTGGCGTCAGCAGAGCTTCTCCGTCTGAGTGCTTTGGAGGCGATTTGACCTAGATTGCTACAAGAAACATGCTTCTGGCAGGGAGCTGCTCGTTACAGCAGTGGGTGTGGCGGGCGAGCTGTTTGGTGGGGAAAGTGGTGGCTCCGTAAGTGCGGAACTTGACTTCAGATTCCGGTACCCACATAAAGGCAGGATGTGTCAGCGTGTGTCTGTCATCCTGTTGCTAGGGAGGCAGAGACAAGAGGACACCCCTAAACCTCCCTGGCCAACAACTTCTAGCAGAATCAGTATGCTCCAGGCTCCGTGGAGCGGGGGGAGACCTTGCCTCAAAAATAAAGCAGAGTAATTGATGGAGATGTCAGATGTTGACCTACGGTCTCCACATGCACACATGTGCATGACCACCCATGTATACACATGTGTGCATGTACACACACCTGTCCACACACATGCACACATACACAATGCATGCATGCATGAACCCACATACCCTCCATGCACATACCCCCACATACATGTGTACACATGCACATAGGCACCCACAGCACACATGCACACACATAGAGAGGTACGCACACAGCTGGTGTAGTCTCACTACATTACCTCCATCTTAAAGAGGGGGAAATGCCGACCCTGAGTTGCACCACCCAAGAGAGGAGATGTAGGAGCAGGGAATTCAGGTAAAGATAAAACTTTCCCTGAGGATGTCATGTGCTGAGTTACCATCATGACAAAAATTTGGTCTAGCTGGGGGGTCCAGGGAAAGTGTAAGATGTTAGCACCAGGTAACCCTTACAGCCTGGGACTCCTGCTCCTGTCAGGACTTGCCCAGAGCTTCTGAGGTCCAGTTATCAACTGTCTAGGCTATCCGAGGCACCACAGAAATGCTTAAGTGATCAAGAGGGACCTTGAAGCCACAAAACATGAGCTTGCTGGTTAGGGTTTGCCAGGCCATGAAGAGGTGTGGATGACAGATGTGTTCAGGACACAGTGTGTAGTCCAGGAATCTAGGCTGTCCCAGCATTCTTGCTTCAAAATGCAGGTCTAGCCCCTGCATCCGTGTATGGTACCAAAGGATGGAAGAGGAGGGGTAAGCTCAGAATCACTGCTGCCAATGGTGCTCCCCCGTGGGCAGTTGGGCTGTGGACTAGAGTCCCTGGAGCTCCAGGCTAATCGAAGAGCTAACAACTGGCATCTAACAGATTCCAGGACACAAAGGTGCACAGCCCTGGTGCTGTGGGATCCTGGTAGAGTCCAGAGAACACCCATGGCTGGTCCTGGTTCGCAAGTTATCCAGCCATCCCTGAGCAAGCTGGAGACAGGCTCTCAGCCAGCGCAGAGGAAAATGATTACCAAGAAGTACTGGGATTAAGAAAATAATTCTCTAGTATCTTTTAATTAAAACCTTCAACCCAAGCAGCCTGTTAATTTCAGCGTCTGAAGCAGCTCTCCTGCCACTCAGCATCCTGCTGTCTCAAGTGGCTGCCTCTGAGTCCCTAACTCATGAGGCCGTCACGCTGCGGGTAGCAGGTAGGTGATCATAACCACATGGGGAGCCAACCCTCCACAAGTGGATCCCTGTGGGGGCTGGAGAGAATCCAGGGACTTTGGTTACTCCTTCATGCCCCAGTTTCTTCCAAGGGTTAGGCACTTTTGAAGGGGAAGGGGAAAAATCTAAGTTAGGAATGGGACTGCCAATACAGGCTGGCCGTGGCCTCTCCACTCCAGACATGGGTGCACTGTCTGTCACTGTCAGGCCCCAAGGATGGATGGACAGATGGAGGAGGAATGGATGATGGGTGGATGGATTGATGGACAGATGGACTATGGATGAGTGGGTGGATGGATGGGTGGATGGACTGATGGATGGGTGGATTGCTGGTTGGATGGATGGATGTGTAGAAGGACGAATGGATGGACTTATGGGTGGATGGATGGGTGGGTGGGTGGATGGATGGACTGATGGGGGAATGGGTGGAGGGATTCATAGATGGATAGATAGATGGACTGATAAATGAGTGGATGGATGGGTGGGTGGATGGATGGCGGCAGGCAATACTTTAGATGTGCCAAGCACCACACCCTGATCTCTCCAGCCTATTCCATCCTTACAGTGGGCGGGTGGATGGGAGTGCTGTTATCAGCCCCTCTTTATAGATGATCTAACCGAGGCTCAGCTGCAGTGACCTACCTCAGGCCACACAGCCAGCGGGTGACAAAGCCAGCCATCTGAAGTGTAAGGAGCAGCTTAAGGAAACTCCATTGAGCAAAAACAGAAATGTGGAATCTGGAGACAGGAAAGCAAGCTTGGGGCCACTTACCTGTGTAGAACATGCTCAATAAAACCTTGGTCACCATTTTAATGATGACCCATGCTTTAGGATGCTTCCTCAAGAATTATGTTCGAGGACATCCATCAACCATACACTGTATCCTCGGAACTGCGGAGGGTGGGGGTCAGTTCAGATGTGTAGACAGGAGATTAAAGAATGAACTGCAGCTGGTTGTGGGAGAAATCACCACCATCAACAAAAGCTCCTGGCTCCTGGTGCTCATATTCTGAAGGGGAGACAGGCACTAAAGCAACAAAACAAAACAACCAGAGCTAGTAAATACCATTCAGGGAAAGGGTTTTAAGAACTGACATGAGACAGGAGGCTGGGGACAGGGCTCCTCTAACAGTAGCAGGTGGGGGTGACTCTGGGTTCAACCCTGAATAAAAACCAGGAGCCAACAAAAGGAAGATCAAGGGAGAGCACCCCAGACAAGGATGCTGTGCACAGGCCCCAGGGAGGAACCACAGAGTAGCTAAGAGCTTTGTGGTCATTGAAGCTGGAGTAGAGTGATGTGTTCCTTTGGAAGAAAACCGTCCCCCAAAGGGAGTGACACCATCAGGAGACGTGGTCCTGTTGGAGGAAGTGTGTCACTGTGGGGGCGGGCTTCGAGGTCTCCTTTTCCCAAGCTTCCCTCAGTGTGACTGTCAGTTGACTTCCCGTTGCCTGTAAGATGTAGCACTCTCAGCTCTAGCACCACAGCTGCCTGCATGCCACCGTGCTCCCTGTCATGATGATAATGCACTGAACTCTGAGACTGTGATGGGGCTACCCTCTACTGAACGCTTCCTTTGTAAGAGCTGCTGTGGCCATGGTGTCTCCTCACAGCAACAGAAACCCTAAGACGGATGGGCTATGGGGCCAACAGGTCAAGGTGAGGTGCAAGAGGCAGAGAGGACCCAGGTAGGCTTTCTGAGCCATGGTCAGGAGGTTGCATTTTACTGAAGGATTCAGGAAGCCTTTGGCAGATCCCAAGCAACAGGTAGCATCCCCCTTCAGCACAAGACAATCAGACTTGTGGATTCCATACGAACCTGTTCTCAGGGTATAGTCACCGTGGTCGAGCCCAGTTGGTCTTGAAAGGCATGCCTGGAGTCTGTGATGTTATCCACCATGCCCCAGCCAATGCAGGAAGCTCAGGGCAAACCCAACACACTCAGACACCAGACCAGAGCAAACCTCCTGTCACATCCTTTTCTCTGTTGCCTTCCAGCATTTCCCCTGAGGACTCATTGCAGCTGGGATCTGCTGAGATGCCCTCCAGTGTGACAGGCAGGGGATGCAGCTCCAGCTGCACTGAGCTTTCATCTCTACCCTCAGACGTCGAACCTGTGCACTTTGTCCTATGGAGAGAAGAAGAAAATTCTCCAGTGTGTATGGTCCTGTTTTTAATTTTGACAAATAAATAGTGCTTTTGGACACAGCAATGTGATCTAACACATCTGAATACCCCAAGTAGAGCTTTGGGTTTTCTCTGTGCCTTCTCCTGCCACTGGTAATACAGCTTTGATGCTAAAAGACCAGCACAGCTATTAGATGCGCAAGATAACTTAGGTTTAACTTATTTATTTGTCTATTTTATGTGTCTGGGTGTTTTGCCTGCTTACATGTCCGTGCCTAGTACCCCTTGGGACTAGAAGAAGGCATTCTACTCCCTGAGACTGGAGTTACAGGCAGTTGTAAGCTGCCATGTGGGTGCTTGGAATTAAACTTGAGTACTCTGGAAGAGTAGTCAGGGCTCTGACCACTGAGTCATCTCTACAGCCTAGACAGTACTCTTAGAAAGGAAATAGATAGGAAGGTATCAATAGGAAGACCCTTGGTGTGACAGTCATTTGGGAGGTTCAGGAGTCCCAGGCTGGGGCCAGCTTCCTGTCCCTGATGCATCCACAGCTTCCAGTAGTCCAGGTCCAAGCTTCCTGCTACACACCAGACACCTGAGTGTCCGTCTCAGGGTATAGCACCAATTTCTAGTCCTCAGCCTCAGCTCCTTCCCCAGCCTGTGTTCTACCTTACCTGTCTTTAAGGCACAATCAGAATTCCATGGTGCTGGAATTCACTAATGCTACAATGGAAAGGAGGGCAGAAAGAGGAGCTCTGTGCCCTTAGCCAGCTACAACCGGCCAGGGAGGGCTTCGTGTCCAGGAAAGACAAGCAGTTTCACTTGCACAAAGGGACGAGATGGTCTCGGTCCTTTGTAAAGATCCTTTCTACCCAGCGTCAGCCAGGAGGCTGTTGAGCACAGGGGTGTGTGTGTGTGGGGGGGGAGAACCACGTCTCTTCCAGCACTCCAGTCTTACACGCAGGAACCCACTAAAAGCTGCTGTCTTGTACCCTGTCTTCTAGAAGACTGTGCTTCTGAGGAATTGTGACCTGGAATTTAAGTCAAACAAACTCTTTTTCTCTCATAAGTTGCTTTTAGTCAGAACATTTGTCACAGAAACAGAAAGCAAGCACAGATACCTGGATTGAGTACTGGCTAGACATGCCCTACGGATTAGCCCTGTTATTCCTAATAATATTCCTCAAGTGGGTCTAACTATGGCCCCACTTTGCAGCTGGAAAGAGTGAGGAGCATGAAGTCTCCATTCTGCAGTCTGGGCTGCACAGCCAGGGAGTGACTGCCATTCTGCAGTCCCCTTGAGCTCCACACTGTGGCTCCCAGGGGAGAGAGACACTGGGGAAAGCCGGTGAGCCTTCCTCTTGGAAAATTACGGGCACAAGATGCTTCTTAGCTGAGCCTTCACGACAGAATTCCTGCCTGAACTAAAAATGAATTTGGTTTCTTCAGGGAAAGCTGGTGTTTCTGATGCCATCAGGGAAGACTCAGGCGGCTCTCTGTCACATCTCAACTCTTTCTATTTTGGTCATGTTTTTACTAACAAGGCCATTCTCAAATCCTAGCAAAGAGGTGTTACCACCAGGTGCACATGGCAGTGTCAGAGCAGCCGTGGGCAGAGTGTGGAGCTTCCCTCAGAGGACAAGTCTGAATAGCGGGACTTCTCAGTGCCCTTCGGCACGAACCACCCACCATTTCTTTCCTCCTCCCCTCCTTTTCTTATTTATTTATTTATTTATTTATTTGTATGTGTGTGGACGTACACACACACACAGGTGTCTGTGGAGACAAGAAGGGGCCATTAGATCCACGCTAGCCAGAGTTAAGCGGCCAACCAACCTGAGTGCCAGATATCAAACTCTGATTCTCTGAAGGCACAGGAAGTGCTCTTAACCACTGAGCCATCTCTTTAGTCCCCCCCTCTCTCTCTCTTCCCTCTCCTCCACTTGCCCCTCCCTCCTCTCTTTTTCCTTTCTCCGCTCCTCTCCTTATGCCCTTTCTTTGTCGGGATCAAGGCCTGGGCAAATCCCCTGCCACTGAGCTATTAATATACCCCAGCCCACGTTTTCTCTTTAAATACAGGCAGTACCAATGGAGATGCAGGAAGTGGGTACATGGGCTAGGATTATAATTCAGTGTAGACGGAGTGCTTGCCTAGCACATTCCAGGCCCTAGGAGAAGGGGAGAGAAAGGAGGAGGGGTAGAGGAGGGAAGCAGGAAAGGGGGAGGGGAGGGGTGGTTAGGTAGCATCTTCAGCATAACTACTTCAAGGGTGATAAATGCAGGGCAGCCTGCCTTGGGTCCCAGCTCTTCATACATGTAGGAAACCCTGACGTCCTGCAGTCTGGGACACCTTTCTATCTCCCTGGGCACGGTTTCAGCGGTCCTGGGTGGGCTGCCTTCCTGCTGCCATGGTGGTCCAAAGATCAGATGGAGCAGAGGGTGCTATGGTTATACAGCATTGGCCTTCCCAGGTGCCATCCTTTGGCCGGACAGAGGACTTCCTGGCAGACTGTTGCTGGCCTGTTCTCACTGCAGTTCCACGTCAGAGGTCACGGGGAGCGGGACTGGCCTTGGCTCAAGGGGTCCTCAGGGAAGCATCTTCTGGGGTCCTCAAATGAAGATGTCCTTGGCTCTGCTGGGCATCGTTTCCGTTAGACAGGGTCTCACCATTCAGCCTGACCTGGTGTCCATCCTCTGCTCCAGTCTCAGAGCACTGGGATCTCAGATGGGAACGCCCACAGCCAGTTATGTTAGATTTTAGAAGGTAGACATACTCTCCTGTGGAGCTGACCGCACATCGAAAGCCTGTTTCTTAAACCCTGGCCAGTCGATGCCTGGCATCCTTCACAGCCTGCTCAGTCCAGTTGCTCTGAGGGGAAAGTCCCAACCCACATGGCTTTGTGCTGTGTCACACAAATTCCTTGTCTTCTCCTATAACCCCAGCCACAGATGACTGGACAAGGAGGAACACGTGATCTAAAGGCAACCAATCCTGAGGTTGCTGGATTCCAAAGGAGGGTCAGGCTAGGGTTTCCAGAAGGACCAACTATTTAGTACTGTGTGGGAGATGGTCTTAGATGCTGCCCAGAAGCTTTGTGGTGTATTTTATTTTAATGTATATCAGAAGAATGCTGGTTTCCTGCTTACGGTGCTGATGGAAAAGCTCTCTTTATGATGTATAATAGTAACAGTTATGAGGAATTCATGATTTTGTGTGTGTGTGTGTGTGCGGGCGCGCGCACGCATGCACACATGCATGTGCACACACATGCACACATACTCACACATATACAGGCTTGCTCATCTGTGTGAATGCTGGCATTATTCACATGCCATGATGGGTGTGTGGAGGTCAGAGGACACCTTGGAGGCCCATCCTTATTTTTCACCTTAGGCAGGATCTCTCTTGTTCGCCACATTGTACTGCAGGCTAGCTCACCCAGGAGCTTCCAGACATCCCTGTCTCTACCTGGCATCCCGTCATAAGAGTGCTGAGATTGTATATGGACACCACCACCTCTGACTCTAAGTGAGTTCCGGGATTGGAACTTGGGTTCCTGTGCTTGTACCTCTGTCACTTTTCTGCTGCTCTCATAAGACACCATGGCCAAGGCGGCTCACAAAAGAAAGCGTTTGTTTGGGTTTAAGGTTTTAAAGAGGTAGAGCTCACGATGTCGATCAAAGGCAGAGTGGCAGGAGCAGCTGAGAGCTCACATCGCAGGCACAGCAGGAGGCAGAGAGGGCTCATTTGAAATGGCTCAAGTCTTTTGAAACCTCAGAGCCTGCCCCCCCACCCGTGACGCACCTCCTCCAACAAGGCCACACTTCCCAATCCTTTCCAAACAGTTCCATCAAGTGGGGGCCAAGTGTGCAGGCACAGGAGCTTATGGGTCCATTCTCGTTCGACCCACCGCAAGCAGCTTACCCACTGAGCCATCTCCCTCGTCCCAGAGACTGAGTTTCTTTCAGGGTCTGATCAATTATGTGTTACTCCCCTGGTTGTCCCGGAATTCACTTTGTACACCAGGCTGGGCTTGAACTCAAGGATCCGCCTGCCGCTGCCTGGTTTAGGACTCAGATTTGGCAGTAGATGTTCTCAGTAAGGATAACCGATATCTCTTGATAATCTGTCCCCAGCATTCTGCTTTGGCTTCCTTAAATCTCCTGGCCCAAAGTTTAGCATATTCTGTAGCTGCCTTCCTGTTTTTCTTACCGTGTAGTTTCTTCCTTACAATACACTGGTGTTTGTGTTGCAGAACACGTGGAGTAGTAAGACACTGAGTGTTGGGTGCTTCTGTCCTGGACTTCTCACCTTCTTCAGTTAGGTGTTTCCTGACAACATGCAGGGGACAACATCTTCTTTAGAGAGGACGAAAGGCTTTTCGATGCTGCTCACTCTTTTGAGCCCTGATTGCCGAGGCTCAGTGGTATCTATCAGTCCAGGAATATCACTTTCTTCTGCCTAACTCCCCTTCCTCCCCCTCCTCTTCCTCCTCTTCTTCTTCCTCCTCTTCCTCCTCCTCCTCCCCTCCTCCTCCTCGTCCTCTCCTTCTCCTCCTTCTTCTTTTATAACCAAGGAGGCACTCACTCATAGCTGGTGTCATGTTCTAACTGCTCCTGTCTTCTGAATCTCTCCTTGAAGCCCTAACATGGTTACCAATCAAAAGGAGCCCAGGCTAGCCTAGAGTCTAGGTCTACCCAAGTTCTGTTCACAGAGACAATCAGAAAAAAACAATTGTTACATAACTTAAAGTCTGATAATGTGTATTTACTATCCACACCCTATTATCACCAATCAATATAAGATTTATCACTCAGTGAGTGGAAATTACGATTCCTGTGCTCCAGATCGGCGCAGGGCGTTACAGCTAATTGAGACAGAAGCTCTGCAGACACTCAATGAAAATGTAAATCCCCGTGCATTAATCAAACAATTATTTCTATAACCACAAGACAGCTGATCCTAAACCTAATTAGGAAATAAACAAAGTTAATTAGTGAGCCGACGACATTCGCTAATCATATATGTGTCACAAGAAAAGAAATATCAGGCGATGAGTCATTAAAATGTCCCAGACCGCCATCATTCTCCCGTTCCTAATATTGCTGCTTCCCAGCGTCAAGGAAGCAATATACAAAATTGCATTAAGACATTTTTTTTTCTGCTTTGAGGTCTAGGAGACACCAGAGAACAAAGATATGCATTATTATGTAAAATAAATAATTGTATTGCTGTAAGGCAGCAGAGGCAAGAGCTGGGACTATATTTATGTGCCGAGTTTGGCTCCATTATTAAAGCCTGGGTCTTTTTAAGAGGAGAAGATGGGAGGCAGTCACTGCAGAAGTAAAACTCATGAAACTCTGTAAGCCCGTGTTCTTCACCACTGAAGACTCTCATCTTGTCAAAAATAGATACCTGATGCAGTGTGGATTCCAACCTTGATGCACCTCCTGACCGCACCTCAGCAAATGATTGCTCCTGCCCTCCGAAGCTCCATGATGCTCCACCCAGCCATCACTCAGCTCTGAGGGTGGTGCCCATCAGCCAGAACTTTGCAAAGAGAAGTTTGTGCTCTCATCTCAGAGGCAGCAAACGTACAAAAGGAAGCCCTGTGGGAGGCTGCTGGGAGGAGCGACTGGTGCAAAAGTCTCCCCAGAAGCATGGACTTGGGTGAGACGGAGCTGCACCTCATGATGCATTCAAAAGCAGGGTGCCAGTGAGTCGTGCTTGTGTCTCGTGTCTGCATTGTTGAACTCAATATGCCATGGAGTAAGGTCCCCTTATCATCCTCACCATTTGTGAGATGAAGAAACTGAGGCAAGAGGCCTGGCCTTCTAGACAACCTGTAGGTGCCCAAGCCAGGATTTGAACCTGGGGAGAATCCACAATCTGTGGTTCACTGTGTGGGTTGGATTTAAGGCTTTCCAGATCCATGTCCCTAACTGCCTTGAGTTTCTCAGTTGGTGTTACGTTTTGCTCCAGGAATCGATGGACAGAGACAGGGAACATAGGAAGTCCACAAAAGTGTGTGTGAGTGAGCAGGATGTGGCTGGGGAAGCGGCATGAGATACCCTTCCAAGGTTAGAAAGGCTCTGTCTGTCATAGTGGGGCATCATGGGACAGTTCCATCCACAGTCAGGAAGCCAAGAGAGATGAACCTGGTGCTCAGCTCACTTTCTCCTTTTTATTCAGCCTGGGACCACAGCCTGTGGGTGGTACCTTCCATAGTCAAAGGCAGATCTTCCCTCCTCTGTTAAAACTCTCTGGAAACGCCTTCGCAGACAAGCCCAGAGGTGTCTCCTCCATGACTCCTAATCCATGGAGATTAACTGTCACGTGAGTCAATCACTGGCTTCTTCTGGGCAGTCACAGTCCTCGACATGCTATGTGTCTCAGCTCCCCACCCTCAGGGGCCATGGGGGTGCTGAGGGACTCTCGGGGGCTCTGACTATGAAAACCACCCACAGCAGCTTACTTTCTCTCCTCAGTATGAGAGAGAAGATAACTTAGCTGCTCCCGGTCTCCCTGTGATCAAGCAATGTCTCTTAGTTGTTTTCTCGTGTCTGAGTGAAGAGCTGTGGGACGTTCTGGAATGAGTGTCCTACCTCCGGCTCACCAGTCCCCTGCCGGTGGTGCTGAGGGTGAGCCTCGGGCTTCCGCTATCATGAACCACGCTGGAGTGGGTGGGCTGGCACGGGAGTCCTTCTGCCCACTGAGGAGCGTGCTGTAGGCTGACTCTCTAGCCACAGAATTGCGGGGCAAGGGAAGTCACAGCCAGATATCCTGCCTGGGATTTGTGTCCCTAAGTTCTACAGTGATTGCTGGGTGTGGCTTCTTGGTGACAATCGGAGCTTTAACTTCTTTCCCACCACACTTTGGACCTCTTGAAGAGCAGCCATCACTGTGCCATATAACTCTTGGTGCAGAGGACTCTTCAAATGTTTGAGTGTATTAATAGGTGAGTGCTATGTGGATAGATCAGAGTGGTTGCATAGAGAAAGATGGATGGATGAATGGATGGATGGATGGATGGATGGATGGATGGGCAGCTGGACAGATGCCTTCATGGATAAGTAGATGGATATAGTAATATGTGGATTGCTTGATGAATGAATGCATGAACTTTGTGGGGACTAAGACTGAATGTGAGGAAATACAAGCAATGTTTGTAAGGTAGCCTTCCTTATTCTGAACTGTTAGCACCAAGTAGTGACATCTCTTTCATGTCTAGTTGTGTGGTGTATTGACAGTCCCTGTAGAATATTCTGGGAGGCACCGTCCTGCTATAGGGAGGGACTGGTTGGAACAGCTCAGGTCCCGTACAGTCTCTCCCAGAATGGGATGACACTGGGGAACGTAGCACAGAAAGTACCCTTACCTCAGGTTTATGCTCCTCTGCTTGCTGAGGCAGCCACAGACATGATGCATGCATCTGGGGCAGCTTTCCTGAAACTGGGGACATGTCCCAGCATTAGCCAGAGGCTTCAGCTGTTCCTGGCTGTCTGTCTGTAGGGAATAAGCTCCCTTGTACAGCTGATGTGTGAGTGTTTTTACCTCTCTAGACCCACACAAATGATGGAAATTGCAGCCTCGATGCAGTGAACTGGAGTGGGGGCCAGGGCTTCACACCTGAAGATTCAACTATTGAAAACTAGGTGGATGAGTCCGTGCTGTACCCCACTACCTCTGACTCGGTGTCCTCGACTGTGCTGTACCCCACTATCTCTGACTCGGTGTCCTCGACTCTGCAAGTACCCCACTACCTCTGACTCGGTGTCCTCGACTCTGCAAGTACCCCACTACCTCTGACTCGGTGTCTTCGACTCTGCAAGCCTCCAGGCCTGTGAAGAGGGTGTTTCTGTCAGAAGGAACCGACAATGCCTGAACCAAAGTAGGTTCTGCAAGCTGGAAGGGTGGTGCAGGCTTGTAGCTCCAGTACACTGGAGACAGAGGCAGGAGGAACACCAACCTGAGGCCAGCCTGGAATGCATAGCAAGATGGCGGGTGCGGGGAGAGGCAGGGAGAGGGAACGACGGTAGGGACGGGGATTAGTCTAGCCTGTGCTCTCAGGCTGACATATGATACTGACACAATTGGTACCACAGGCTTTGCCCTCCTGGAGCAGATGTGGCTTTCACAGAACAAAAGAGCAGATGTGTCAGAGGAAATATGTCAGTCCAACCCAGGAGTGGGAAATCATCTTCTATTCATGGAAGAAGAGGTTTGCCAACAGGGTGAGCAGAGAGATGTTTACACTAATGTGAGGGGCGGGAACATCTGGCCTCTTCTCTCCACTCATGTAGACTCCACAGTTCTCTGCATCTTGGCCCCTAGGTCTGCCGTGTGCATTTAAAGTAGGTTTTAATTGGCTACAAAAACAAAATCTGAGATGGCAAACCCAATGAGGTTAGTTCTCGGTGTTCATGGGGTTCTGACCTTGGACTGCTAAGGATGGGAGATCAAATACCATTATAAGGTGAGGTGGTGTTTGCATAGAACATGCACTCCCTTGTGCGCTAACATAGCTGTGTGACTTGATACTTAACAAGGCGAGTGCGGAGCAAACGACTGTTACATTGTAATGTTTATAACAAGGGAGGATCAGTGCCTATTCCTACCAACGTTTCTGGTGGGAAGACGCAGAAGGCCAGTACTTACTTATCTAAATGTCTCTCATCTGCAAAATGATTTTCCCAGGGCTTTGATAAAAGTGGGTATCATCCAAAAGTGTCTTGATTTGGAAAATGAAGCAATTTCTCAGGGATATAGTAGGTTGGGAGAAATTTGGGGGGAGCAGGCACTCAAGAATTCCCATTAGTATGGGAGGCAAGAGGAAGGGCTGCAAGGGGGGATTCAGGGAGAGGGTGGATGAGTGAGTAGAAAGGTGGCAGACAGCTGGAGGTGCACGTGATAGAAAGATGCGGGGTAGATAGGTTGGACAGGGACGTCAGATGCTAGCTGCTTTCCCCTTTGCTGTGATCAAAAACAAAACTGAAAGGAGAAAAGACTTCCCTGGCGGGGAACTAATGGCAGCACGAACTTGAGGCGTCTACTGGACATACGGCTCACACCAATGCTGGTGCTCAGCTCACTTTCTCTTTTTTATTTAGTCTAGGACATGAGTTTATGGGATGGTGACATCCACATTCAGGTGGGTCTTCTCACTTCAATTAACCTAATCTAGATAATTAATTCTAGACTAATCTAATTAGACTAAAGTCTAGACTAGCCTAATTAGACTAAAATCTAGACTAACCTAGTCACTGGCATGCCCTAACGTTTGCCTTCTAGTTGAAGCTAGGAGGTTCAAGTTGACAATCAATGTCGACCAGTAAAACAACAGACAGACAGACCATAGACAGACAGATAGGTAGACAGACAGAGAGGTAGGTAGATAATGGATGGATGGATGGATGAATGGATGGATGAGTAGATGGAGGGGTGGATGGATGGATGGATACATGGATGGTGGATGGGTGGGTGGGTGGGTGGGTGGATGGATAGGTGGGTGGATTGGTAGAAGGATGAATGGATGATGGATGAATAAATGGATGGGTGGGTGGTAGATGGGTGGCCACCATAACCCACTCTTGTTATGTAATTTTATACAAGGGATTGAAGCCTCCTAGAGTTTCAAAATCACATGTTCCTTGAAGTCATTCCGGTTTAAATACCAGAACTTGTGGTAACATTCAAAACTTCAAAAGAGGAATCACTACAGATAAAATCCTGGCCATCAGTCTACTGGGGGTGCATGGCTGCAGCACTATGGTGGTTTAAATGGAATGAATGACTCCCAAAAGATCATATATTTGGATGTTTGAGTCCTAGCTGGTAAAACTGCTTGGGAAGGACTAGGAAGTGGGGCCTTTTTTGAGAAAGTTTGTCACTAAAGATGGGTTTTGAGGTTGTCTCAAAATTCCCTACCATGCTCTCTCTCTCTCTCTCTCTCTCTCTCTCTCTCTCTCTCTCTCTCTCTCTCTCTCTCTCTCTCTCTCTCTCCCTCTCTCCCTCCCTCCCCCCCCCCCTCTCTCTCTCTCTCTCTCTCTCTCTCTCTCTCTGCAGCCATGCTGCCTACATGATGACTATGGACTCTGCCCTTGAATCTATGAGTCCCTAGGTTAAATGCTTTGTTTTATAAGTTGTCTTGACATGTTGTCTCTTCACAGCAGTTGAAAAAGAACTCAGACAGCATGAAGTGTGAAATACTACCACAAGGCCTGACTGGCTCCACTCCTTGCCCTGATGGCTTGGATGTGGGGTTGCTGTTTTCCACATGCTAGTTTTTTCTGTGCTTAATTGTTTTGACTTCTATTAAAATTCCGTGTCTGCAAGGTGAACACGGTAAGAAGGCTCCTGACCATCCCCTCTGCCCTCTTTGTCCTGTTTTTGGAACTTTTTAGACTCTGGCTGTTGCCTACAACCCCCCAAACTGGTCTGTGCTCTGGATTCTTGCTTCATGGTGTTGAGTCTTGTGCTGACCCTCGGATTAGCCTGCTTTCTTTCTGCCTACATTGACCTCATATCCACCCATCCATAAAAGTCCCTTCAGTCTCAGCTTGGGCTTGTCCCCATGGGACCAAGGGGTTAAAGTCTATGAGCATTTGCTTCAGTGTAGAAACTGTGAGAGTGAGCGGACCCACACAGAAGAAGACCTGCAGCATCTTGGCCTTGGATGCTGGAGTCAGGTTACCTGAGTCTGACGCCTGCTGTTGCTTGCTCAAAGGCTTAGTCTGTGGGATGCGAATGATGCATGCAGTGCACCCCACCCTTAAAGATACAGAGACCCCGGCATGTGCTGCAGACAGCAGCAGGGGAAATGCCTGGAACCCCTGTTTCCCCCTGCCTGCCAGGGCAATGATGCCAGGTGCACTACTGGCCGCTACTAATCCTGGATGGCCTCCAAGTGTAGCTCAGGCCTGGCAGGGTGACTGTGCAGAGGAGTGTGGCCCTGCCAATCATAGCTGACCACTCTAATCAGTCTCTGTGTGCTGCCATCAGTTCTAATAAAGCCAGGCTCTGTCACCAGACCCATGACACCACACTCTGGCTATGACCAGTGGCCCTGGAAAGGGGATGGCACCGACTCTCAGTTTCTGGCACCGACTCTCAGTTTCTGGCACCTGAATCCATTGCCAGCTCTATAAATGAGTACGGTCCATTCTAACCCTGCCCTCCCCAACCACTTTGGCTGTTTGATTCATCCATCAATTTAATAAAACTTACATTCTCCCTGGCTCCTGCCGTGGCCCTAGACAAACAGGAGCCCTCCAAAGTATGAACCAGGCCAGCCTTTAATTAGCCTCAACATCAAGATCACTCCTTGCCATGATTAGCATTTCAAAGTAAGTTCTGCATCTTGGGCCTTCAGCATCCAGAGCAGGAGGGCTGCTCTGTGAAGCATAGAAAACTGCACCGTGAGTGAAGGCCACAATTTCATACCTCAGCAGCTTTGGGCTAGCCCTTCTCTCCAACACAGGCTTCCTGCCAAGGCCTGGGGCTGGTTTGCTTCTCCTGGCTGCCCTGGGGCCAATCCACCAGCTCTGAGACTCTAGCCAGTAATGAGGGGCAGACACCAGCACCCCAGAGACTTGCCAATCTTGGGCCATGTGTTAATTCCATTAAGAATTTATCCACAGCCTCCATTTCTGGGTTCTGCGTTTGTGCATTCCTGCTGCCCCGGGCCACCTCCTCTCACTGGCGGACATGTGGGTGATGGGAAGTATTGCCCCTTTGCAACAAGCATGGGTTCGCTAGCTTGCTGCACTCTCCACCGTTCCCTATTGCCTTGGTCTAGCAGGGTCCAGATCTGGCTAGATGCTGCCAAGGACCTTTGCCTTTGCATCTCTTCCTTTGACTCACTGTGTGGCGGGACGCAACCCATCAGCAACCCTGGGAACATAGATATTAGTTACTCGTCTCCTCGTGGTGACAGATTAGCTGACAAATAGCACAGCTCTCGGGGTGAGGCTCAGTCCATCGTGGTGGGGAGGTATAGTGGCAGGAGGATGAGATTCACCTTTCACCTGCAGTCAGAAAGCAGGGAGAGGTGAATGCTGGGGCTCAGCTCATTTCTTTCTAATCTAGTCCAGGCCTCCAGCACTTGGGATGGTGCCACTATATTCGATGCTTCCATCTCTGCTAACCTAGTTTATAAAAGAAACGCCTGCAGGTTTATTTCCACAGCATACGCCTTCATATTGGCAATCAAGACAGACCATCACACAGCCTCAGCAGCAAAACCACCCTTCACTTGGGCTCAAGGAGAGAGGGCTCAGGGACGGCTTGGGTTGCCATCTTCGTTCAGGAACCTGGCATTGGCCCAGAACTGTGGCCAGGAGACAGTGTGATTAGTTACATGTGGCCAGATGTGCACAGCTGTGGCTGGCATGGGATGTGTTAGACATAGGAAAAGAGGCATAGAGTACAGGGAGAGAGCCTGCACCAGTCATTCTTCTGGGCACTCAGGCCTTCCCCAGACAGAAGGGAGTCATCCAGTGCCACTTTCCAGCTGCCGCTTGAAGCTTGAACTCCGCCCTCCCTGGAGCCGGTTGAGTCCATCTGTTTTGTTCACATCCCTCCATCCAAGAACATCGATACCTTGATAAATTGATTCGAAAAGAGACAAAACGGTGGAGCGTCTCCCTCCTGAGGCTGGCGCCAGAGGGGCATGATTGATCTCCTCTCTGGCTACAGGCTAGAACCAGGACATTGTGTGTGGTCTGAGGGAGCAGATCAGCGTCCAGGCGAGTGTAGCCAAAGACCGTGGAGGGACAGCTGACCTTGAATCAATTGTACAGGTACTCTTTCCTAGTTCAGAAAACGCCAGTGTGAGGAATTTTACATTCAGAGACAGTCCCCCATCCCCACACTGTGGGGTCTGCTTCCCCACTGCCATACAGTGGTGAACCTGCTTCTCTATTCCAACACCAAGATGGGCCCACAATGTCCAGAGAATTTTTTGAAAGGTGTTTTGATCAAAATAGCAGGAGTGGTGTTTGACCCTTAACCCAGACTCTGCTGACCTCTATTCCAGTGTCCCTGTGCACAGATTGGTGTCCTGTAGCCCTCCCTGACGATCTCGTGTGCCCTTCTCTGGCGACAGTGTGGGAATTACCCACCTGACACTGTCTCTCAGATAGGGGTACAGATACTCACCCCACCCTCACAGCAATCAGTCTTTCTCCTTAAGCTTTCTGTGCCCACTCTACCCCTAGGGAATGTGTGAGTGTATGCGGTGTATGTGTGTGGCATATGTGCGCACATGTGCCCATGCGTGTGCAGGGGATAGAGGAAGACACTGGGTATACCAGTTTACTCCCTGAGACCCTGTCTCTCAGTAAACCTGAAGCTGGACTGGTGATTCCCTGTGTCCGACCCCCCTCCTCCCAGCATCAGGCTTACAGCATGCTTGGGTTTTTATGTGGGTCCTAGGGATTTGAACTCAGTGTCTCACGTTAATGCAACGAGTGCTCTCACCTGTCAAGGAATCCGCTCAGCCATCCCAGGGGGCTTTCAAACTTGATCTGCTCCATCCACTAAGAGCCTTTCCCACCAGGGCTCGCCTGATTGGCTCCCTCCCATCTGTGTTTTATATCACCAGGGCAGAGTCCTTCCCCCACCCCTCCTCCATCTCTCAAGGGGTACTGGGGTCCTGCCACATGGTGTCTGACTTGTCTAAGTACTTCAATTGGTCCTCTTCCAGATTCTGCTCTCTGAAGCCCAGACAGCACAGGTCGTACGCAGGAGCACGGGGAGAACCAGTGTGCCTGTCCCACTCTCTGTAGTCAGCCGACTGTGACTACCAGCTCTCTAGCTGCAGAGTCGGCCGACTGAAGAGGCGAGCCATTCCAGAGACAAGTGTCTGTACTGGGTACATGCAACATCTTAGACACTACCCTCTACAACTTGCACGCAAGAGTCTTCCATCCAGTATTTCTGTTGTCGTGGAGGGAAGTCGGCTGGAGAGGGCTTAAGGCTGTAGGAGGAGGCAGGGTGCCCTGTGCGACCCCCACAGCTATGTGTGAGGGACTGTCTTCTCACCTACGGATCCTGGAACCTGTCCTCATGGAAACCAAGGAAACCTGCCCTTTGCAGCCCTGGGTCCTCCTTGCTTTGATCTGTGTAACTCTCTAGACTGACAGAGGAACACAAAGACTCTTCCCCCAACTGGAGGCAGCTCTTTTGGCTGGTGACACAGCCCCACCCTGCTGACAGGCCTCCTGTGGGTCAACCAGAACTCCCTACTGAGATTTATGAAACCAATTTCTCTGGGATGCACTAAGGAGTTTACAGAGAGCCAATATCATTAGGTTAATGGTTCCCAATAAATTCTTCCCCCACAGCCAAGTTAATTCACACCGAGAGCCCTGGTGGCCGCCTTAAGTGATTTTCTTTGTGCAGCTGTTCTGGGCAGGTGCTGGCCTACGCAAGGGCTTGCTCAAGGACTTGTCCTTCTCCACAGTACTCTGCATAGGTCCTTCAGAACCCGGGCTGCACGTGGGCACGGTTCCCCATCAGAGATGCCCCCATGAACATCCCAGCCGGGACCAGCCTGTCGTCTTTCATTCCTGGTCCTGACTTCTCATTTGCCATTTGGACATTTGATTTATGTGTCTGTTTATGAAGCCAACTGCTTAGCTGGAAGCAACAGCAATAGGCATTTGATCAAATATAGCTGCGGATCCCATCTTCTCCCATCCCGGATTTATATTCCATCATTACTTAACAAAATAGAATTAAGTCAGGGGCAAGCTGGCTCTTGCATTATGCATCGGCCTCGGTTTTGTTGAGCTCTGCTCTCTCCTGGCAGAGGCTTCCCCGTGTTGGGGGAGGTCTCTAGAGGAGCGTGTTCTCTGTATTGCTGGAGCAATTGGATTCTCCACAATGTCCTTCAGGAGGCTGGTGGAGCTGTTCACGAGGCACGGGTTTTATGAGTCTCTGATGGCCTGAAGCGAAGATGGTTCCCTGTAGGCATTACCTCAAACAGGCCAGGCATACCCCAGACTAGAGCACCCCCTAATGTCTGTATGTCTGTCCTCCTTAGAAACCACATCTTTGGGGCTGGAGAGATGGCTCAATGGTTAAGAGCATTGCCTGCTCTTCCAAAGGTCCTGAGTTCAATCCTGGCAACCACATGGTGGCTCACAGCCATCTGTAATGAGGTCTGGTGCCCTCTTCTGGCCTGCAGACATACACACAGACAAAATATTGTATAATAAAAATAAATAAATAAATGAAACCACGTCTTCTGCCTGTGTGCTTGCCTTCCTTTCTATTTTCTCATGTTGTG
Source organism: Arvicola amphibius (assembly GCF_903992535.2). Classification (NCBI taxonomy): domain Eukaryota; kingdom Metazoa; phylum Chordata; class Mammalia; order Rodentia; family Cricetidae; genus Arvicola; species Arvicola amphibius. Next base: position 122,111,268 of record NC_052056.1, read on the forward strand.
TGGTATGTGCATATATGTGCACTTGTGCACGCATATATGAAGGTCAGAGGTCAACGCCTTTTTCAGTCACTTTTCACCTTATTTATTTTCTTAAAACTGTGTGTGGGGTGTGTGTGTGTGTGTGGTGAGTATGTGTGTGATTATATGTGTGTGAGTGTGTGTATGAGTGTGTGCAATTATATGTGTGTGTGTATGTGGGGGGGAGAGAGAGAGAGAGTAAGTGTGTGTGTGTGTGTGTGTGTGTGATTATGTGAGTGTGGTACGTATGTGTGTGTACGTGTGGGAGGCGGGGAGAAGGAAGGGAGAAATCATACGTGTGCAATTGTCCTCAGAAGCCAGGGGGCATCTGATCCCTCCAGCTGGAGTTCAGGCTGTTGTGAGTCACTCCATGTGGGTGCTGGGAACTGATCTCAGGTCTGCTGAAGAACAGTGTGAACTCTTAACTGCTGAGTCATCACTTCAGCCCCAAAGACTTTGACAATTAATTAGTTTCTTTTGGGTGTTTTGTTGGGTTTGCCTCTCTGTATGCTAGGGATACGCCCTACCACTGAGCTGCAACCCCTCAACTGGATTTTTTTTTTTACATCAGGGACTTCCACTGAACCTGGGGATCACAGATTTGGCTGGACAAGCTGACCAACGAGCCCCAGAGATCCACTTGCCTCCACCTGCAGCAGAAGGGTCACAGGTATCAGCGAAGCTGTTTTCCCAGACACGGGTTCCCAGGGCTGAACTCAGGGCCTCGTGCTTGCACGGCCAGCACTGCTCTAACTGAGCTCCCCTGCCCCCCTCTCCCTGTGTGCCCGACCTCTGCCCCCTCCCCCCGTGTGCCCGACCTCTGCCCCCTCCCCCCGTGTGCCCGACCTCTGCCCCCTCCCCCCGTGTGCCCGACCTCTACCCCCCTCCCCCCGTGTGCCCGACCTCTGCCCCCTCCCCCCGTATGCCCGACCTCTGCCCCCTACCCCCGTGTGCCCGACCCCTGCCCCCCTACCCCCGTGTGCCCGACCCCTGCCCCCTCCACCCCTGTGCCCGACCTCTGCCCCCATCCCCCCGTGTGCCCGAGGCATTCACCACTTGCACTATTTTTCTTTGAAATAAAGAGAATTCTTTTATATAAAAGGCGGCGTTTGAAATTGCTGCTCCCTGAACATCTTTCAGGCTTTAAAGTCTGTGATTCATTATCACTATGAGTGGTCCAGGGCAGGAGCAGCCCAGGGAGCTTGGCTAGAAAGGAGACAAGATACCACCCAGGAAGGCTGGCAGACCCGGAGGAGGAGAGACTGTCGTGACTCTGAAGAGCAGGGTGTCGACGGAGAACAGGGAGGCCTGGGGCCAGCAACGTGGGTGAAGTGTGCTTTCCTGGGATAGAAGAAGGCAAGGTCAGTTCTGGAACAGTGGCCTTGAAGGACCAGTCAGGAGCAGGAGCAACACGGATCCTGAGAACACAAATTCTCAGGCCACAGCTGGGACCTTCCCAACCTGAAGCTCTGGAGAGGGAGCCCAGCACCCAGGTTCCCACAGGCTGTGCCCAAGATGTGGTTCATTCTCAAGTGGAGTTTGTTTCCTGAATGTTTTCAGGGTTTGGTAAGTTAATCTATTGCTTGGCAATTCTTTCTTTCTTTCTTTCTTCTTTCTTTCTTTCTTTCTTTCTTTCTTTCTTTCTTTCTTTCTTCTCTCTCTCTTTCTTTCTGAGACAGGGTTTCTCTGTGTAATGGCCCTGCCTGTCCTGAAACTCACTTTATAGACCAGGTTGAACTCCAACTCATGGAGATCCGTCTGCCTCTGTTTCCAGAGTGCTAGGACAAAGGCATGTACCACCACATCCAGCTGTCCCACAGCAACCATTAGAAAGAAAAGCACTTAACTGGGGCTTGCTTACAGTTCAGAGGTTTAGTCCTTTGTTATCAGGGCAGGAAGCATGGGCGGCATGCAGCCAGACAAGGTGAAGAGGTAGCTGAGAGTTCAACATCTGGATCAGCAGGCAGCAGGAAAAGAGAGACATTGGGCTTGACCTGAGCATTTGAGACTCCAAAGCCCACACCCAGTGTCACATTTCCTCCAACAAGGCCACACCTCCTAATAGGTCACTCCCTAAGCATTCAAACATATGAGTCTATGGGGGTCCTTCTTATTCAAGCCACCCCAGGCCTGCAGCTATAGAAGCCCCTGCTCTCTCTGTCACAGCAGTGTCCCAGGAAGCTGTGTAAACTGTCTGTAAACCTTGGCCACACACTAGAGGCTCAAGAGTTCTCCAAACTCCCGAAACCCTGGATGAACTTACTCAACTGACATCTCTGAAGATGGGACCAAGGAGGCTGTGTGGTTTTAAAGCTTTCCCATGCCATTGCACTATGTAGATACAAGTGAGAAGCGTGGTATCTGGAATGTAAGTTTTGGTAGTGTGGACAGCCAGCACAATCAGCCTCCTGCTAATTGGTAATGGAGTCTTCTGGGCTCCGCTGTGCTGCGACAGGGAGATGTGAGTACCACTCCTAATGGAGAGTGAGCACACACTAGGAATCTCTCCTCGGTGACTTTTAGTGACAATGGTCATTTGGTGAGGATGCTGAGGCCTGGGGCTGAAATCCTACACTTCAAACTGATCTCTGACACATCACACAGGACTCCGTTTCTCAACAGCTCTGGTACAGTCTCTCCATTTGTGGAATGACTCCCGTCTCAGGTACAGTTTGTGCCATGCGCTTGCAGCAGCACCTGGGACTTAGCTCAGGGCGGTTGCATTAATAGCTGCTTGTTTGCAGAGCTGTGGCTCATTTTCCTCCCCATCAAATGGGCCCATGAATCCATGTGCTCACGAGTGTGCTGTGCTGTCTTGCTAGCCTCCGTAGTGATCATCGTTTAGACTGTTCTTCCACCTCGGGCCGTCATCCAGGAGTGTCAGGGGGAGCTCAGAGGCACCCAGAAGATGTAAACACTGCTGTCATCCTGACCCTCTCCCACTCTGAACACATAAAAATGCAAACCCAAAGCTTAGGATACAGAACATGAATCAGAAATTAAAAGAAAGAGAATTTCAGAAAGAAAGAAAAATTCAATGAATCAAATAAGAGAGACATAAGAACATCACAAACCAAGAGAGTCACCGAGGCAATGTCAGGAGGACAGAATGTCATGGTCATGAAGGAATCTATGAAGCCCCGGCAGAGGACCGGCAGGAGTCCCCACCCCCAACAGGAGCTGGCAGCAGCTCTGCCCCGAAGCTCACAGCAGCAGGGAGCCACTCCAGACCACACATGGTCAAATATCCAATGGGAGAAACTTCAGGATCAAACACGTGCCATGAACTTCCTTAAATTTAGCCTATCAATTTCATGGAAAACCTTTCCATGGAGAACAGACCCACAGTTCAAAATGACGAAGGCACCAAGGCCCCTTGAGAGTCTGAAGTCGGAAGTAAGGAAGACACTCAAAGCACAGATGTTCTGGGTGTGTGGTCCTTTTGGGGGACTATGAGGTGTTCAAGACAGGGTTTCTCTGTCGCTTTAAAGCCTGTCATGGAACTTGCACTGTAGACCATGCTGGCCTTGAACTCACAGAGATCTGCCTGCCTCTGCCTGCAGAGTGCTGGGATTAAAGGCGTGCGCCAGTGTGGTCTATTTGAAAATGTCTGTTTTTAAAATGGGTTTGAGGTGATTGTGTGTAAGGATGGCTCAGCAGGCAAAGACCCTTGCCACTCATCCTGAGGACCTGAGTTCAAGTCCTTTCCACATGGCAGAAGGAGAGAACCAACTTCCAAAGGCTGTCCTCTGACTTCCATGCTTGTACTGTGGCACACACATGTGCCTGCACCCAATAAATAAATATAAGAAAAAAATTGGTCAGGTGTGGTGGTACACACTTTTAACCATCATGCTTGGAAAGCAGAGGCAGGTAGATCTCTGTGTATCCAAGGCTGGCTTGACCTATACAGTGAATTCTCGGCCAGCAAGGGTGACATAGTGAAACCCTGTATTAAAATTTTTATTTTTTTTAATATAAAAGTTAAAAAAGTGCACTATTCAGAGGAAGTGAAAAATGCACGGGGGTGTTCCAGAACATGAGAGGTTGTCACATTAGTCACTTTGTTTTGCCAGTTTTAAAGTGTGGTGCCTAGGAGGCAGTGACATCATCACACGGAGTACTGCACCCTTGAGGTCTCATCCAGAGATACCAGCTCACTGTCCACTGACATGAGATGAGTGATAGCCAAAGACAGGCGAGCATCTCACTCAGCCTTCCTCTCTTGGTCAGGTGGTGTCTGCACCAAGTCACCCTGTGGAGCATATGACTGTCTCGAATATTGTTGCGAGGAAGCCTCTTGTTGGTTCCCGGCTGCTTAACCCTGAAATAATCACACAGAAACTGTATTATTTAAACCACTGCTTGGCCCATTAGCTATAGCTTCTTATGGACTAATTCTTACATATTAATTCAATGCATCTCCATTAACCTGTGCATTACCACGAGGTCATGGCTTACCAGCAAAGTTTCAGCATGTCTGTCTTCAGCAGCTCCATGACTTCTCTCTGATTCTGCCTCCTTTCTCCCAGCATTCAGTTTAGTTCCCCCCCCCCAGCTCTGTTCCCCTATGGCTTTGCTATAGGCCCAAAGCAGTTCCTTTATTAACCAATGATATTCACAGTGTACAGAGGAATCTAGTTAAAAAACATCCCACATCTGAATCTAGTTAAAAAACAACAGTGGGACCATGTATGGGCACGCACATGTGTGTGTGTGTGTGTGTGTGTGTGTGTGTGTGTGTGTGTGTGTGTGTGGAGGCTGTCTATTCTTTTATAATGCTTGTTTATATCTTCTAAAAACAGATTGAATAATACACAAAATCTCAAATGCATCACAATCTCAATTTTCTGGGACGTGGACACAACACCATCACTGTCAAATCCTATACCATGAAACTCAGTTTCATGCACAAAATTGTGTCAATAGCGCATAAAATTTTCTTCAGGCCCCATGCATAATTTGCTTATGCTACAGACATAAATTCTGTGTTCCAAGATGGGTTCAGGGTATCTTATGGTATGTGTTCAAAATCTGCAAAACAGCTGGGCAGTGGTGGTACAAGCCTTTAATCCCAGCACTCGAGAGGCAGAAGTAGGTGGATCTCTATGAGTTTGAAGTCAGCCTGGTCTACAGAGTAAGTTCTGAGACAGCCAGGGCTACACAGAGAACCAGGTCTTGAAAAACCAAGCAAGCAAGCAAACAAACAAAACAAAACTACCCCCCAACCCACCACAATATGAAAAACTCCAAGCGTTCCTGAATAGGAATTTTCCTCCCATGAGTCCCCCATGTGCAGATTATGGCAGCCATGGGAATGAAACACAGCTGATGGTGGGAGCTTTCCCTTTGAAAACTGAAGTCTCGTGCGGGTCCATTCTCCCTGCCATCTCAAGACGATGTCACCTGGATCTGGAAACCCAGGTGAACAGGGCAACTTATCCCTACACTCGAGGCAGCTGGAGGAAGTGTGGAGGAGGACCCAAGCCCAGACGTATAACTTGATTCTGCTAAGGTTTCAGTGGTGGGAGGGTGGGTGTTATTCTTTTGGTCCCCGCCCCTTTCCACGCCCACTCCCAGCGACCTCTGGTCTCTTGGAGTCATCCTGAATCTCTTCCCTCTCTCTCTTTTCACTGCCCCCTTTTGCGTGTGCACACGCGCCCTCTCTCTCTCTCTCTTGCTCTCTCTCTCTCTCTCTCTCTCTCTCTCTCTCTCTCTCTCTCTCTCTCTCTCTCTCTCTCTCACTATCCCCCTCTTTCTTGTTCCTCCCTCCCTTGACCCGCACTGTGGAGCACCCCCTTCCCTAATAAATAATCCTCCCACGCACGTGGTCGCCCTTCTGGGTCTCCCTTCCTCCGGCTCCGCGATACACCCCACGCCAAGAAAAGAAGAACAACAGTGGGGTGTGCCAATTCCACGGGATAGAGTGGCGCTCTGGCCCTCCCTGCCCCCACCAGACTATGCCTCTCTTGTGGTTGCTCCTGAGCCGTGTCCTTTCTATCAGAATCACTAGTGGTCACCACGAGACTGTCAGTGCCTCTCATGGGTGACTGGATTGGCAGGGAGCACGGGAATCCTCAAATTAGACACTGTCTGGGCAGCAGTGTGGGTGGCTTGTAGCCACCTGGGGTGAGTGGTTGCTAAGTGAAGTGGGTACAGCCCTGCAGGATTGGGTCATGTGTTGTGAGGGCTGCACTAACTGTATTGGCGTTGAAGTTATGAAATGGTAAGGGTTGTCATGCATTACACACGGTGTGCACACAGATCCTCAGATAAAAGCCCAGACTCCCTTTTCTTCACAGTGTGGGTATATTTCTCTGGTCAACAGCTATAAATCTGACCATGAACACCCCCCCGCGCCAGAATGGCCTATCAGCTGGTTGCAAATCCTACAGTTTGTGTTCAGGGTTCTCTCCACACCCACCACCTCTCAAGCAAGCTGTTGCAGGTCTGTAAACACCCCAGAAATACTATTTAAAGCCCATCCTCTTGTAATCCAGAGAGCAAATGGATGCGGTTGCCTCCAGCTTGCTCAATTGTGCCTTGGATTTGCCTGAATGCTTTATTTAGAGTGTTGGATCTTGTTGCGGGCGGAGAATCAAAAGCATCAGCAATGGAGCGTGCCGGCTCCATTACGTTTTGTTCTGTGCCATATCTGCTGTGCTGTGGGTTTTTCCTCCAATGCTGGCTTATACATTCAAGTGAGCACTGTCCCCTGAGAGGATAAACACCCCCTGCCCGACTCTGCCTTGAGCACCTGGGGCAGGTCTGCGGCATTCCTCCTTGAAGCAGTCCTGGGACCTTTTCCAGAGTTTGTGCTGTTTGTTTTTTGAGTTTTAATTTTTCAATTTATTTATGTTCTTATCCCTTGGGAATTTTATACATGTCTATAATGTGTCAAGATGTGTCTATAACGTATCTGGATGTGTCTATAACATGTCAGGATGTATGTATAATGTATCAGGATGTGTCTATAATGTATCATGATTATACTCACCCAGGAACTTGACTGGCCACACATAGATCAACAGCTACAGGATTTTAAAAATGTCACAAATTCCTCATCTGAAAAAAGGTTGCTATCCAGACTGTATGGGGGACTTGAGATATCAATAATAAACCCAGTTTAAAATGGAAGAAGGATATAAATAGACACTTTTAAAAGAGAAGAAATTCAAACAGCCAGCAAATTTGTGATTTAAAATGCATAATTTTATTAGAATACTCTGTTAAGATCTTACCTCACTCTACTGGGACTAGGGTTACCATCAACAGTCAAAACACCAAAATGCCCTTGGGATGTGGTTCTTACCCACCACTGTGGGAACAGACAAACTGGTGATGCCAGGACAGAGAATAGGATGGAGGTTCCTCAAGAAACAGAGAGCTCCATCAGCTGATTCAGCAACCTGTCTCCTGGGTGACTGGATTCCAGAACAAATGGTAGCCACACCTTAGAGGCACCTGCATCCAAGCGATGGCTGTACCGTTCCTGTCAGCGAAGACAGGGAATCTATCCAGTGCCTGGCATCACGTGATTAGGTAAAAATGTGTTTACACATTACCCATTAGTATCAGACCCAAAATGTTCATGTCATTACATTTGCAACAAAATGAATGGAACTAGAGGCTGCTGTGTTAAATTAAATAACCCAGACAACAAAAGAAAATGCCTCATGGTCTCTCTGCGGTGTGAGTGATTTTAGAAAATAGATGCTAGTGTAGAAAAGATTCTCAAAGGCTGCAAAGAGGGGAGGATGCCGAGCACATGAGCCTGACTTCCTTCACAGTAACCTCTTAGCACACACACAAGCACACACATATGCACGTGCACACACACACACACCACGCACACATGTACACATGCTCTCACATACACACCACTAAAAACAAAAGGAAATTCTGACCTCTAAACCTATTCTTAGTTTACGTGTGTGCCCAAAGGAGAGAAGAAACTTGACCAAGGTCACACAAGGAGATAGTAGTTTGGACTGTAAGTCTCTCTGGGCAGAGTCAAAAGGATCATCCACCCAAGCCGGGGTCTTACATTTAAAATCAATTGTTTAGTATGGAACTTCATTTTCAGATTAAAACAAAACAAAACAAAAACCCAAATAAACCAAATCTTCCCTGAAGAAGTCTGCAGCTTGGAGGAAAGGCCGCACACTGTGTGTGCTAGGAAGGCGCCGGTGGGGGAAGTGTTTTCCTTTTCTATTCTCTTTTCAGTTTTCCCAAGTGCTTTCTGGCTCAGAGGCTAAGCAGTGTCGAGTTCTGCTTGGAGTAGTTAGTTCTGGGAGTAGTTAAGTCTCTGGCAGTGTTGTGCTCACAGTAGAAGACAGAACGTTCCAGAACACTGAATTATTCACACCAAATAGGTCCCTTTGCTGATGGTGTAAGCAGAGTCATGGAGATGACTCATTAGACTGAGTTCTTGAGGAAGGAGGCACCAGCCTAATCTATTCTCACTGCTGGTCTCCCAGAAGTGCCGGGCTGTTTCCATCTGCAAGGCGGGGATAAGCTCATTTCTGCCTGTGGACAGGGCGCTTGTCTATGAGGGCTGCACCCAAGCTCTGTCCCATTTATTCATTGAGCCTTTGAGCACCAGAGCACGTCATATCCAAGTCCCTGGGGAAGACAGAAAGACCACACTGCTTATTTTGGGGTGAGGGCTCTTAATATGAAGATGTTCTTTTCTCCTGTTTCATCACGTGTGTGTGTGCAAATGTGTGTGTGTGTGTGTCTGTGTGTGTGTGTGTGAGAGAGAGAGAGAGAGAGAGAGAGAGAGACAGAGAGACAGAGACAGAGACAGAGAGAGAGGTGCGCATGCATGTGCAGGTGCCCGTGCCCATGTGGAGGCCAGAGGAGGGTGCCAGACATCCTGCTCTACTGCTGTCTACCTTCTGAAACAGGATCTCCCACTGAAGCTGAAACTAGACTGGCAGTCAATGCTGGGGTTCCCAGTGTGCTCACAACAGTGTCTGGCTTTCTATGTGGGCACTGGAGATTTGAACTCGGGTTCTTATGATTGCACAGTAAGTGTTCTTACCTGCTGAGCCATCTCCCCAGCCTCCAAAGGATGTTCTCTCTAAGGAAAGATTTGCACCCAAGAACCAGAAACCTTCTTAGACTGGCTCCACCCAAAGAGCACAGATAGATGGGAAGGGGAGGGGGCCTTGATGTTGTTGGAAACATCAAGGAATTATAATTTGTAAGCTAGAAGTCACCAGAACATTCTCCATCCCTCTGAAACTGTGTGGCAGGATGAACACACACAGGCTGACAGATGTGGACAGCAGGAGCCAAATGCTCCAGTGGTGGCCAGTAGCCCCACAATTTATGCTTAAATACAGTCGTCTTAAATACAGTCGCCAGTGACCCGAGTGTAGTCAGTCCTCACCATTGGGGTAAGTGCAGACACAGACCCCTTGAGGGCACGTGTCCCTGTCCGTGGTGCTGAACTGTCATTGTGGCCTAATGCCGTGAGCATACATTCAAACTGGCCCAGAGTCATGCAAATCAGACACGGAAAGGGATGTAAGGGTTAAAAAAAATAAGAGAAAGAGAAGAGGGGAGGAAAAATACAGACCGGAGGTGAGCACACAGGACCCTTATCTACAAAGGCCGTCGACAGACCTGCTGACTGTCAGTACTCCTGTTGCACAGGCTAGACCCACCCTCTCACGGTCAAATGCCCTGGGTCAGTCACTGATTTGCTTTTCACAGTGACAGGACAAACATTATTAACAATCCTGCATGGTTCTGAGAACGGTAGTGGAGTGTTACCTTGGGATGTCATCTAGTTCTGTTTGGGAAAGCATGTCTCTTGTCAGCCTGCATCTTCTTTCTTGCAGCTGTCATCCTCCACCCTGGATTCTGCTGTGACAGCCCTACAGTCAAGACAGGTTCACTTTCATTGCCCCCAGGCCACTCCTACTCCCACAGGTTCCCCCAATTGCTCCCCCAGTCAGCCTAGACTCATTCTGTAAGATACCAGATCTTCATAGCTGGGCAACAGGTGTCTTAGGATGGAAGCAGAAGTCTGGGCTGATTAATTACAACACCTGTGCTCTGTTCCAGGAGACCCCAAGCCCTGCCCACTTACTCTGCCGGAAAGTGTCTGTTGGCCCAGAGATCCAGTATTCCAGTTAACTGGATTCCCCCTCATGTAACTTCCCAGCTACAACAGTTTTACATTTATTTATACCTTTGCAGAGGGGTGTTCACAAATTATGGCACTGTGTGTAGAGGACAGACAATAACTTGGGGAAGTTGGTTCTCTCCACCGAGTGAGCCTTTGAGGTTTAACTCAATGTTTGTAGCAAGCGTCTTCACCCACACAGCCATCTTGCAGACCCGGATCTCCAGTTTTTAAGTGAATGTCATATGTTTCATTGTCAGCAGGCTATCTGCTCCTCATGCCACCGTGCCCACAGGCAGAAGGTTTCTACTTCCCAGGGACCTGCCCATCAACAAGGAGAAAGCAAGATTTGCCAGCCAGTGAGTGACATCCCTTACCAAGCCTTAAGGCACTGTCAGTAGCTTGTGGTGCTGCCCCATGGAGGAGAGTCTGAGGAGAGCAGAGCTCACGTACCCCATGGCTGCTCTGAATACAGACCTGGAGCTGAGATACCCAGGGTGAAGGTCTCCTTCTCCTGTATCAGCTAATCCTTGTACTAAACACTTGAGAGTGTCCTCCATCTGCCCCCTCCTCTGGCAGGGGAGCCACTTCACACTGTTTTATACCCTCCCTTCCCTGTACCACTGGTGATTGGACCAGGCATACCCAGATGGGCATGGATAGATCAATCAGATTGTCCTTCCCAGAATGGTGCAGTTAAGATTGACAGATGCTAGGGGTTGACAATGGAGCTGAGCTGCTGTGGAGAAAGGGGTGTCCTCCTTGAGCCAGCTAGTAGGCAGTAGGCAGAGAGAGAGGAAGAGAGAGAGAGAGAGAGAGAGAGAGAGAGAGAGAGAGAGAGAGAGAGCGAGAGAGAGAGAGAACTTAGTTATAGTGAAGGCATAGGAAGTATGTAATATGGGAAAGACAGAAACAGAGGACACACCTTATAAGCCTTGGGCATCAAGGCTCTGTACCTAACGAGAACCCCAGTATCTACTCTTTCCCTGTAGGGTTCTATGCAACCTTTCAGCCCATGTGTGAGGTCTACCAGATGTCCCAAAGACTGAGGTTGTCCTTGTCTCCGGGCCCTGATGTGTTCGTGTTTCATCGTAGCCAGCCCCGACTTCCTTAGTCACATTGTACACAGTTGTTCTCCAGAATGGGACTGACCATGTGTAGCCTGGCTTACATGGTTCCCACAGACAGGAAATTGATTGTAAACACCCACTTAACAGTCCCACACCCCAGTGACAGCCTTGCTGGACAGCTTCCACCAACCTTACTTCCTGCTCTTCTGTGCTCTGAAATGTGTCAATTCTCCCTGAGTTTCTGAGGTCTACCTCAGTCAGTCCGGAAGAGCCATTCTCTGCAGTCCTGGATGCCTGGCTCACTCTTCAGTAAGAAAGCAGCTTCACCAAGCCTTCCCTATCTCAAGCCTTCAGTGAGTAGACATGGCCCAACTACTGTTGGCAAAGATGGACAGAACATATTTATAAATATACATGTCGCTGGTCATAAGTGTTACAGAAGTACTGGGCAGAATAAGATGCCGGGCAGGCCCTGGGGTTGTGGTGTATCCTAATTGACATAGGATGCTTCAGGGATACTGCTCTAATAGGATAGCATTTGAGCAAAGACCTGAAAGGAGACGAGGGAAGAGCCTTGTGAACATCTAACTGGGGTCAGGGAGGTCACCTGTTCAGCAAGTGTAGCAGGAACAGAGGCCCCCTGAGGCAGGAGTGTGCTTGGCACAATGGAAAAATACCATAAGGTCTATGAGGGGGAAACAAAGCAAAAAAGATGTGGATGTCTAGGGGTGGGCAAAAGGCAGAAGAGACCCATGAGCAGTGATAAGAAGACTCCATGTCTTTCATCATCATGGAAAGCATATGGTGGTTATAGCAGGAGAGGGGCCTGATTTTCACAAGCTCATTCTAGCTGCTGGGATTAGAGCCAACCAGAAGGGTCAAGGTGGATGCAGCAGAGAGATTAGTTATGGGGTGGTCACCATTATGCAGTCAGGACACAATGATGGCCAGGGCCAGGGTGACATCTCCAGAACCAGTGAGATGCTTCAGAATTTTTGAGACCCATGCACATTGTCAGACTGCCTGGCTAGGGCAGGACTCTGGGATCTTTTGGTCAAGTCCCCCGCCCCCAGACTGCCAACAGAAAACAAAGTATCATCTTGCTGTCAGACATAGGCAGCCCTGGCCTCCCTTGTGTCCTAGGGTGAGACACAAGAGCTGTTGTCCCTACCACAGAAGAGAAGCAACACCAGTGTCCCTCTTCAGGAACTCCCTGCTGGGTCCACATTCTCTCTGTTCTCAGAGCTAGGAACCTGGGCATCCTGATGGGATGCCTGACCTGTGGTCCCATATCCAGCCATGAGTGCTTACTGAGCTGATGCGGCAGGTCAAACACAGTCACACAAATCCCTAGCTCCCGGACACTGTTCCAAAATACTTAGAAACAGTCACCAGATGATTACAACCAAGCCCTCATCTATTTAGGATTACGCTGGATGTACAAACAGGTGTGCTGAGGTAGTCTCAGGCAAGGGTAAGTCCAACTCAGATGAACAGACATCTCGTAACACCCTGCATACGGCACTGGGCCCAGGTCTTGAACGGTGCATAAAAGTTTTCCAGAAGGGTCAACAGAGAGAGCAAGATTCTAGATGGAAAGCACGCTGTCTCCATAATTGTATATAAAAAGACATGGGATGTCTGGGAGACTGGGGCCTCCTGGAATGAGTGTGTGGATACATTGTATCACAGTAATCCAGCTAGCAGACTGGAGTGAGGCCCTGCTCAGTGCTAGGCATCCAGGATTTGGTATAATGGGCCACTCTCTGTAGAATTGACTCATTCCACTCTTGTCTGGACTGTGAGATCTTCAGAGCAGAACCCTGGGCTGTTTCTTTTTCTGCACTCCCATGGCCATGCTCACCGACTGGCACATAGAGTGAAAAGTTGTCTTTCACTGTTCGGTGACTTACTGGTCCTGCCTCCTTTGCCTGCTGCTTATGTCCAATACAATGAGGTGGGTTTTAAAGGAGCAGTTGTCTTAGCCTGACTTAGGATCAAATTAAGCTCAGCTTCTCGCCAGTCCTTGAAAATTCTTTGCCTCTCCTTACATACTCAGCAGTCAGCTGCCCCTAAGTCATTTTCCTCCATTGCTGCTTCTTTTTGTCAGGGCCGTCGAGATCATCAGCATTTAAAAAGAGCACCATGCCAGAACTGTTCTCTCGAAACACTGCAAAAGAAGTGGCATGACCTTTCCCATGGAAAATGGACCCTGAAGCTTCTGCTCCAAGCCAGAGACATCTCAGAGTTCTTGCCTGACATCAGAGGCGTTTCTCCTCAGCCTGGCAGGGGTGAGGCTGGATGCGATGGAGATGAACTGATAGGCTCCCTCAAGGGAGAGTGTAGAGGGGACAGTTTATTAATAGTTCAGACAAGCCCTGCCAAAGGCAAGCGTGTGGGCTGGAAGAGCGAAGTCTCCTCAGGCCATAGTGAGCTCTGCTGAGGTTTCACTTCTCTGACATCTGTTCTGGAATCCTGTCCTGGGAACCGAAACGAGAGCACTGCCCTGGTCAGAAAGTTTAACTGTCCAAAGCTGACCGAGCCAGTGAATTTCCTCGTGACACAGAGGTCTTGATGTGACTCCTGATTGGCCACAGATGTCAGAAGGAGGTCCCTAGACCTCACCCATCCACTCCCCCTTCAAAGCTCTCTTGTGTGATTTTTTTTATCTGTATGAATCTCTAGGTCGACTGCCAAAATTGCCTCAATTCTTCTTCCTACTGTGCTCCTGCTCCCGCTCCTGCCCTCTGCACAGATCTATCATGGTGAATCCAGCTGCTCCTCCCATTGCCCAGATCTGGGCTTAGCCTTGTGACTAACTTTGGCCAACAAAATGTGTCAGAAGTGGTGGCATGCCAGTCCCTGGGTTCAGCATCAAGAATCTACGAATACTCTCCATTCTCTCTAGGAAATCTTCCAGGCTGCCCCCTGAGCAGTGACGAGTCTCCAATCGAAGGAGAGATAGATGGACCTGAAACGGTCCAGAGCAGTTACCCCACATGTTGAGGTCATAAAATACGTGAAAATCAGGATAGGATCCAACTCGTCCCGAACACAGATGCAGGGATCCAGCTGAGATCAGAAAAATCATCTGCCTGAGCCCAGCTTTGATTTCCAGTAGCTAAACAAATGGTCTATATTTTAAGGCACTGGACTGTGAGGATGTATTGTTACACAGAAATAGCTAGCTGACACACTCTTCTCGTTACCGTGGCATGTCCAGAGAGTAGGAGGATTCAGGACCTAAGCAGAAGATCACAAACCTCTAAACTTGAATGCAAGTTTACACGGGTTAGGTCTGCATGACCAAAAGCAGTGCATGGTATTGAATTTGAAAACTGTGAAGAAAAATTGTCCCTCTTCAAGAGAAAGTTCCCAGGAACAACTTGCTTCCGAGAGTGCTTGTCACCCTGGATCAACCTCCTGTGAGAACTGGCCAGATCAACAGAGCTCTGGAGCATGCCCTGGAAGGCGGTGTGCCCTGGAAGGGGTGTGCCCTGGAAGGGGGTGTGCCCTGGAAGGGGTGTGCCCTGGAAGGGGGTGTGCCCTGGAAGGGGATGTGCGCTGGAAGGGGTGTGCCCTGTAGGGGGGTGTGCCCTGGAAGGGGGTGTGCCCTGGAAGGGGTGTGCCCTGTAGGGGGGTGTGCCCTGGAAGGGGGTGTGCCCTGGAAGGGGTGTGCCCTGGAAGGGGTGTGAGGGAGCATACCCTGGAAAGGGGTGTGCCCTAGAAGGGGGTGTGCCCTGGTAAGGGAGGGGCACTACAGACGCACACTCCACCCCACAGACAACATGTACCGCTCCACTCAGCACCTGCCAGCTGTCTGCCACCATGGCAGACGTCCAACTCTTCTCTCTGTGGCAGCATCCATATCCTGGTGTCTATGCCTCATAAGCGTAGCTCAAACATCTCACTTTCTGCTACCACCCAGTCTTGAACAACCACATCAGCTCAGTCCATCTCATGAGCTCCAGTTGAGTTCCTCCAGGCAGTCCACCTTCCCCAGCTGGCCTCCAAAGGTCCCCCCCCCATTGTCTGGAAGGGCTTCCTCAGGTTTTTATGATCTGTGTGTCCCCCTACTGGCTGTACCCCATCTTTCCTGCAGTTCTCAACAAGTGCCAAGTCCATGGGCTGGAGAGATGGCTCAGTGGTTAAGAGCGCTGCCTGCTCTTCCAAAGGTCCTGAGTTCAATTCCCAGCAATCACATGGTGGCTCACAACCATCTGTAATGGGGTCTGGTGCCCTCTTCTGGCCTGCAGGCATACACACAGACAGAATATTGTATACATAATAAATAAATAGATATTTAAAAAAAAACAAGTGCCAAGTCCAGCTATTTTTGAGCTGCGACAGTGTGTTCACCCATCTTTTGCTTGGATATATCTTTTTTACATTTGTTTATTTATTTTTATTAATACCTTTTTCTGAGACAGGGTTTCACTGTGTAACCCTGGCTGTCCTGGAACTCACTCTGGTGATTGGCCTCAGACTTTTAGAGCTCTGCCTGCCTCTGCTTCCGGAGTGCTGGGATAAAAGGCCCACACCATCATTGACCAGCTATTTTATTTCTTCAGTTAGCTTAGTTGCCAGTTTCTTCTCATGATTCCCAGGCTGGGTGGGGCCATTGCTCCCCAGATCTGAAAGTGACTGGTGGCTTCTTTGATCCCACTCCTTATTCCTGTGTTCTCTTCTCTACTGTTAGATAAGAGGGCTGGAGCGGCACTGTGCTTCTCACTCCTGCAACTGGCACAGTCTGAAGGTGGCAAGCAGTGGGTTGGATGGATAGATGGATGGATGGTGAGTGGATTAGTGGGCAGACAAATGGATACGTAGATGGATAAATGGGTGGGTGGGTGGACAAATGGATGGGTGATGGATGGTTGGATGGATGGATGGGTGGGTGGGTGGGTGGGTGGATGGGTGGGTGGATGGATGGGTGGGTGGTGGATGGATGGATGGGTGGGTGGATGGGTGGGTGGATGTGTAGGTGGATGTGTGGGTGGGTGGATGGGTGGGTGGGAGGGTGGATGGGTGGGTGGGTGGATGGGTGGGTGGATGGGTGGGTGGGTGGTGGATGGATGGATGGGTGGGTGGATGGGTGGGTGGATGTGTAGGTGGATGTGTGGGTGGGTGGATGGGTGGGTGGGAGGGTGGATGGGTGGATGGTGGATGGGTGGGTGGGTGGATGGGTGGATGGGTGGTGGATAGACAAATGACCAGAAGGATGAACCAATGGTTGGAGCGAGGTAAAGCAGACACTCCAGGCAGCTTCTTCTAAGAATGGGACTTGGGATCTGGTGGAGAGAGCCAGGGAGCCTGTTCCTGTTTCCAGGGAAGGGGAAGAGAGCTGTTTGCAACCATGTGATTTTTCTGGAAAATGAGTGAGAAGAGATACAGGCAATCACTAACATGACCACCAGGCATAAATCTGGGAAAGTCCATGAACGGGTGGCCTCAGAGGTGAGTTCCACACCACTGCTTCTGAGGGTTTGAGCCTCACTTTTCATCTTAGCTGCCTGATAAATCATGTTCTGTCTTGTTCCCCACTTCACTGATGAGAACTCATGAAGGCAGAGAGTCCGAGGACTGTGTCCAAGTTTAAAAAGCTTTGGGTTAACTAAAAGTCATTTTGTGTGTGTGGGGGGGTGAGCTATCTCTTGCTTACCTGATCCCTGCAGAAACAAGGTATGGGATCAATGACACCGTTGTAGTATAAATGGCTGACCTAGGGAAAAATCAAGACAAACTGCAGCACATCAGAGCCGAGTTTCTCCAGCACAGGAGCCAGAACTCTGCCAGGAAGCAGATCTTTCTTCTTCAACTGTGGTCTGCCATGCACATTTCTAGACAAAGTCTAAATCTTCTGCTTCTGTTATTCCTCCACTGAAGACTAAGTGCCAAATGTCCATCTGCACTGAATTAGCATAAGCCTCCCCTCGCTGTCTCTGCACAGAAGATTGGCTCTCTCTGCACATTTTCCCGGGGTTAACAAGCTCCCCTGTAAACAAGCCACTTTGTGAGCCTCCCAGAAATTTCTCCTGGCCACTCACCCACCCATTTGTTTCCCCTGTCTGGAAGCTGCCTCCTGTCCTGCAGCTGCCTCCTATCTCTACACAGGAACACTTGCAATCCTATAGCTCCATTGAAAAGAAAAGCCATATTAGCTAGAAAGATGGCTCAGTGGTTAGAGAGCTGTTTGAACTGTGAGTTTGTGTTTATCCCTATGTCTAGAATGAGAGTCTCCTCCTTTCCCTCCACCCCTTTTTCATTATGATTTGGATGCCAAGCGCCCCCCCCCCAGCAAAGCCTCCCTGTGAAAGCTGTGGTCCCCAGAATCAGGCACAGAGGTGGAAGGAGTTAGACCATGAGGGCGCTGGACTCTACGGGTGGACTCACAATGACTGGACCGTTGAAAGCCAGTGGGCCCTGTGGGACATGAAGCTGAACTGGAGGGACCAGATCCCCAGAGGGTATCTCTAAAGGGCACATCTTGTCCATAATCTGTCTCTCTGCTCCCTGACTACTACAAGATAAGCAGCTTTCCACGGTCGTGCTCTTCCAACATGGTGCTTCTAACTTACCACAGGCCCAAGAACAGGGCAGCGAAGTGGCTGTGGACTAAGGCTGCTGAGACTGTGAGCAGAAAGAACTACCTCTGTATTTATATTGTCTTAGATGGCTTGTGACAGACAGGAACGAGACATTGCTAACACACCTCTTCTTCCATCCCTCCTCCTCCCTTCTTGTCCCCTCTTTCCTGTTCTCCCTCTTGCTGCTCTCATCAAGTGGCTCACAAACATCTGTGATTTCAGTTCTAGGGGTACCCAGTGCTAACTTCTGGCCTCCAGGGGCATCTGCATGCATGTGGTATGCAGACATGCATACATACACACACCTCCCAAATCTTTATAAAGAATTTGTGTGTTTTTATTGCTTCTACATAACCTAATTTAGTAATATCTCTCTCTCTCTCTCTCCTCTCTCTCTCTCTCTCTCTCTCTCTCTCTGTGTGTGTGTGTGTGTGTGTGTGTGTGTGTGTGCAATGCCTTCAGGGGGCCAGAAGAGGGCAGTGGAACCCCTGTAGAGGGAGTTAGAGGGGGTTGTAAGCCACCCAACAGGGGTGATAGGAACTGAATGGGTCCTTTGGAAGAACAACTCTTCTAACTACTGATCCATCTTTCTAACTAACATGGCTTTTCTTTCAAGTGGAGAAATATGACAGTTTACAAAAGTGGCTTTAATCCTAGCTATTAACATAAATTCCTCCAGGATATTTCTCAGAATAAACAATCTTGTTCCTGAAGATTTCTAGTCTTTTTACTTTGATATCTTTTACAACTTTGTAAATTAAAAAAATGTATATACATGTTTATCAACACACCCTCCTGGATGCTATATTCATACCTGGGGCCTTCAGAGCTCAGAAAGGAGTACTGGATACCCTAGAAGGGAGTTACACACAGTTGTGAGCTGCCATGGGAATGCTGGGAATTGAACCTCTCTGCCAGAGCAACCAATGCTCTTAAGTGCTGGTCCACCTCTCCAGCCACCTTTGATGTCCTTTAAAAAGTGAATCCAATATGGAACTGGGTGAGCTGTGGTGGATAACTGACCAAGAGAAAGAGCCCTTCTAATGTGGGAAAGCCAGTAGAAGCTTTCCGGAAGGGGTAGCATTCTGACTGGGCCTTGGCATTCAAGCCAATGTCTCCATTTTCTTTGGTGCTTTCTGAGAACCACCTGGAGTTTCACCTGATTTACTCCATTCTCAGTGGACACACTCATTTTTTAAACGATTTTATTTATTATGTATACAATACAGCGTTCTGCCTCCATGTATGACTGTATGTCAAAAGAGGGCACCAGATCTCCTTGCAGATGGTTGTGAACCACCATGTGGTTGCTGGGAATTGAACTCATGACCTCTGGAAGAGCAGTCAGTGTCTTTAACCTCTGAGCCACCTCTCCAGCCATGACACATTCCTTTTTTATGTTACCCAAGAAACCCAAATATGTTTGGATGTATTCCAGGACATGCAACAGTTTGGTCTCTCTCTAAGAGATCTTCATGCTCCCAGACTCCCTTGCAGCTAGGGGGTCATGTGACACACTTCTACTATACTGAAATATATAATGAAGTTTGCAAGATGGTGCCTAGAAAGCCAGGTGTTGGTGGCACACACCTTTAATCCCAGCACTCGGGAGGCAGAGGCAGGCGGATCTCTGTGAGTTCGAGGCCAGCCTGGTCTACAAGAGCTAGTTCCAGGACAGGCTCTAGAAACTACAGGGAAACCCTGTCTCGGAAAAAAAAAAAACCAAAAAAGATGGTGCCTAGTTTATCTTTCCCTTCCTAACACATTCTTAGTAGAGCTACTGACCTCACCATTGCTTCCTGAAAATTTACTTCCTATCTTTTGAAAGCAGTGGTGGTGTGGGGGAGAGATTTGACGCTTCAGCAGCCAGTTCATGACCATGTGGTGGTGATGCTGAGTGTGAAGGGACTCACAGTGCCATCCCGTAGTGGAACCCAACCCTTGAGACTTCTTAACACTGGCAGCTGTGACTACAGCTTGACCATTGTTAGGTTTTCTTTGACGATGATCAAGTGCACTCAGATTGATTTGCCTATTGATAAATCTGGAGGCCAGGTATGTATCACTTAAAATCCTCCCAATCCCTGCCCTGGGTCTGGATAGATAATATTTATATAAGTGCTTGTAGTGAAGCCATCTGAAGCTGCCAGAAAATGGAGTGAAGTGACAGTCTTATTGTATCTATAGACCATGAGGGATGAGGAGATTCACTCTGCGGGGAGTGGCTCCAGAAGTTTCTCATAGGTTGGAAACCTTGGATGGTGTGGCTAAATGATTTATTGTCAGTGAAAATCAGAGGCAACAGAGCTTTGGGAGCCTTTAGAACAGTTTGACTCACACAACAGTGGACTGTAATGCCCATGGGTGGTAAAGACACCCCAGGAACTCGGTACAAACACTTGGATCCAACCAGTGTGGGGTGGGACCCCAAATCTACCCTTTTGTTGGAGACTTTGTTCCAGGGTGAGCGGGTGAGCAGCATAGGGACATTACCCTGAGCACTTCTGTTGTTTAACAAACTGCATAATTTGAAGAAAACACACACACACGCACACACACACACACGCATGCACGCACACACACGCACGCACATGCATTATGAACACCTGCAGCCAGTTAGGTTTAATTGGGCCACAGCTGACATTGACTGCATATTTTTATTGCCCCTGTTCAATCCTCATCCCCCCCCCAGCACAGGCTTTATGTTTGAAAGTCAGCATCAAATCCAATCCTGGCTGTCGGTTTGCGGGTTTATTTAAAGGCACATGACAGTTGGAGTGGCTGGCTCTAAAGCTAAATGGCTCCGCATATGGACTCGGGTTTCCAGGCAGCGTGTGGGAAGCAGAGCCCCCGCTGTGCTTGGATAGCTGTGGGGAACTGTGAGTCTCTTGCTTTCAGTGTCAGCTTGGGTGGGTGTGTCAATGTCCCAGTGCAATAGAAACACAACTTCCTCTTGAAAACAGTCGCTGAGGTTGCTGCAAGCCCAGGTGGGCCTGTGTGAGAGAGGTGGACTTGTCTATGGCCTCAGACAGCCCTACCATGCTGAAAAGTGGGATGGGAATGGGAGTTTTGGGTGGTGTTCTAGAACAGAGCAATGTCAGACAAAGCTCGGGATCCATTATGCAGTGTGCAGCCCACACAGCTGCACATGACAGCCACGTAGGAGTTCATATGCTTTGTTCAGAGCCTCCTGGAGGAGTCCCAAGCATCTGGCTGGTGGCTGAGCTGGTGAGGAACAGAAAGAACAGCGAGACTGACATAAGCCACTGGGGTCCTACCTTATGAAGGGTGACCTCAAGGAGAACGGCCATGGTCCTCGTGACATTTCCCCAGAGAATGCAAGGGAAGGCCTGTCCCTGGTGGGAGCATTCTATACACACCAGGGTCCCTCCCCACTCAGGGTCACAGCCTCTGGAGTTTGGGAGAGTGGCCTCCCTCCTCTTCCCTGTCTCAGTGATTGGGTGCAAACAATCCAGACCATGGACATTAATGCTAGGTTTTGGGTGTCACAAACTGTGGAATTGGCTGACAGGAAAGCACAACATTGAAAATCAGACCCAGCCGCACAACCAAGCAGCTCAACATCAGCTCAACATCTTCACCTCTCAGACACCGACAGGCTCTAGCGTGGTCCCTAGTCCCCACCTGCTTGCACCTCCCCCTCTTAGGGGTAGGAAGCACCTTTGTCAAGCTAATCAATAAGCCAAAAGTATGAGTGAATGGCAGTGAGTGGTGGCACCTCTGTCAAATGTCACATACGGCAAGAATGTCTGTCTCAGTTAAAGTCCCTCCCCTGGACTTGGGAGAACACAGTGGCTGTGCTGGACTATCCTGGGACAAGGAACTGAGCGTCTCTGACCAATAGGAAGCAAGAAACTGAGCTGCTCTTTTGCGAGCTCCAGTAGGAATGAAGTCTTGAAAGAGATCCTGTTCCAGTCCTTCCAGATGAGACCACAGCCACAGCCAGGACTTTGATGCTAACCTTGGACAACCCTGAGCAGAGGGTCTTGTTAACAGTCCACACCCCAAGCCATAGAAAGGGTGAGATAATTACTGGGTGTGTCCTAAGAGGCCAGGTGTGGTCATTTGTTATGCCAGAAAAGATAAGCTTCCTCCCAGGTCGTGGGCGGGAAGAGAGGACAGCCATCTGCGAAGACTAAGGTCTTCAATACACTGTCCACCGGCTGGGGAGGTGAGTCAGTCAGCAATGTGCTTGCTGCTCAAGCCCAAAGACCTGTGCAGCGACCCACAAAGAGGCTGGACATAGCAGCACACATCTGAAACCCCAGGGCTTGGGGTGCAGCAGAGTCAAGTGGTCCTATGGAGTCTGCTGGCCCAGCGGCCCAGCCAAATTGCAAGCTCCAGGCTTAGTGAGAGACCTCGTCTCAGAAAATTAAGGCCAAAAACAGTTGAGAAAGATGCCCAGTGTCAACCTCTGGTCTACACACGTATGTACGCACGTGCACATGCTCACACACATGCATGCACGTGCACGCGCACACACACACACACACATTCCCCCAAGCTGCTGTTCTTCCACAAGGTCGCTGTCCTGAGGTCAACAGGCTACTGTAAAAATATGCCTAACATACTGGGTGCCCTGCATATTCCATGCCTCCCCCCACCCCTCGGCAGTCAGAGTCAGGCAAGGTCACCCCTTGAATGTACGCCCATGGGAAGTTCTCAGAGAGTGTTCACTCTGAAAACAGGACCAGGTCTACCCTGGGAAAATGCCGGATGAAGCTAAAAAGCCAGCCTTCCTGTGTGGGAGACAAAATCATTTTGTATCACAGGAGAAGCCGTGAGAGACTACTTCATAACCGTGCCGGGATTTCCCTTTGCAGAAATTGGATTTTGATTTATATGTCAATAAATACCCCCGGAAGCCTCATCATGTGCAAGTTCATCAATCTCTCAGGTCTACAGCCTGGAGGAGTCTCTCTGGGAAACATGACCCTCACCAGCTCCGCGTGTTTTAGGGGTATGAACGCGAGCAGAGAGAGGAGAATGCTGGAGCCCCGAGGGCTGAGGGGGGCTGAACCGAGGGGGTGGCAGATCACACTGGAACCCTGGGAATATTCGTCCAGATGCAGGTAAGAAGCTGGTTGGAGAGGCAACACTGGGGCAGAAAAGAGGCCTCTGGGAAGCTATTCCTGCCCTTGTTGACAAGAGTCACCTAGATGGTGGCCGCGGAGACGGAGTGGAGAGAAGGGACAGGAGGGCTCGTGGGGACTTGTGCAGGTAGGCTTGGTGATTGACAGCTGCTGTGCTTGGGATGAGGCTTGGGCTTGTCCCAGGCCTTATGTGTCTGGAACTTGGTCTCCTATGTGGTGATATTAAGAGACATGACTGAATAGAAGGTCCTAAGAAAAGAACTTAATGACTTTGGTTTCCCTGACTTTCTGTTTTGGATGACATCACATGTGTCCTGCGCATGTACATTCACCATTATGCAACTGTCACCATGCCTTCCAGCCTTCAAGACTGAGTGGAATCCGTCTCTCCTCTGGTATAGTTACAGTAGCAGCAGCAGCGTAAGCCTCGGCAGAGAGAGCACTAGCACAATACTGCCTTCTGACCCTCAAGAAAGGAGGCGGTGACATGGAGCGGGACCGTGGAGGAGGCTGAGAATGCTGATGGCCACCAGAGTTCCGCTACCATCCTCAGAGATGCTGCCATTGGAGGAAACTCGGAGTCCCAGGGTAGGAGAGCACAGCTTCTAGCTGGAAGAGAATGGCCACTAACAGCTGTTTCTGCATTGCTCAATGTAAAAGCCCTGCCACAGGTGTGTCCTATGTTGGAGACAGTGTGACCCCTACCACAGGCGTGTCCTACGACTGTTGGAGACAGTGTGACCCCTGCCACAGGCGTGTCCTACGACTATTGGAGACATTGTGACCCCTGCCACAGGCGTGTCCTACGACTGTTGGAGACATTGTGACCCCTGCTACAGGGGTGTCCTATGTCTGTTGGAGACATTGTGAGCATCTACAGAAGGGCTACACCATCCTTTAAAGCTATAATGTCCTTCTGTACAAGCCGTTCCCGCACTGGCTACTCAGGCACAAGGGATTAAATGGATTCCCCTGAGCAGTCTAAGCAGCTAAGCTGAAGAGGGATTTGGCTGACCAGTACAATGGACGAATCTATGTTCTGACGTTTGGAGCCGCTTCAAATCCATTTTCCCTGTTGTCTCGCCTTAATTGAGGTCTGTATCTAGTCTTAAGGCCTTAATTGAGGTCTGTATCTAGACCTGGCCATCATTCTCCTCAGGGCTTCCAGAGAACAGCCAGTTCCCCCAACTGTCTAAGCTCAGGGCTAAGCGCTGTGATCCAGTGAGGCAGGCGGCAGAGTCCTGGGTACACAGAGGAAACTGTGTTCCCACTGCCATCAGAATCATCAATAAGAATGCAGTATGGATGTGCTCTTAGCTCAGAGCCTTCTAACTTCAAAGCCTTCCATGGCTTCTCACGGCCTGCGGAATAATGTCCAAACCAAATCCGACATACTCGTCCAGCTTTAGCCACTACAAATCTCCAGCACGCATCCTCTACTCCAACCACATCACATTACAGCATTGACGGCGTTTTGTTTAACTCTGGAGCAGAAAAAGAACTAGGTTTCTCCTGGTATTTCCAAACACATCCTGCAGACACTCCCAGGAAGACTCCAGAGGAGGCAGATGTAGCTCATGCAATGGAGCACTAACAGGGGGTTCACCTCCCAACATGCACGGTCGGGAGAAAAAGTCTGGGGAATTCCTGGCCTCCCCCAAGGGGATCTCACTGGAATTTAATATTGTCCTTTGGGTTCTGAGAAGGCATTGCCATTAGTCTAGAAACACTGTCACAGATACACTACTGAGTGACATGATTCTAAGCCCAGTCAAGGTGACAATGGAGATCGATGTAGCCTTTTTAATACCTGCTACTCTGTGAGTGTGTTTTATACCCATTTAATAGAAGAGAAAACTGAGGAGTAAGATTATGTAAGTTGCCTCAAGTTATGATTATTTTTAATATACCACATAATTAATATGAGTAAATATTAATGTTAATTCAATTCAGGTATTTAAACTTCAACCCTCACAATGTTTTCAAACCACTGGGATAGTTCCAGGCTTGGTGGCCACTGTATCTCACAGGAAAGAGGATCACAGGCACGGGGTACATTTCGCTTCAAGACAGAATGCAAAGGGAGGAGCAGAGCTGAACAACTTGTGTTTCTAGCCTCAGACACCCAGACATCCAACGTCCCAGTCATCATTTGGGTCCTGAAGGAAGACAGCAGGGGCGGCCAAGGGTCACATATGCACAGGGAGGTACAGAGTCTCATGTCTCTCAGTCTAAAACCCCTGTTCATGACAGTGCTGGGATGGCTGCAGTCCGTTTGTTTGGCAGAGCTGTGACCCATCAATTAGAGACGGTGCTTTTATCTGTGATCCAACCAAAATGAATCCCAGTCAATACTGTGAGCTCAGACACCACCTTGTCACCGGCCAGTGCTGCGCTCAGTAAACCCAGCCTTCATCTCCGTGGATGCAATGGATGCTTGCCTGTTGCTGCCAGACTTCACCAGCATCCCTGAGGCTGGAAACTTCCCAGGGCACTCAGTCCCCCTTTGATGGTGACAAATGTGACAAAAAGGACCAGGGCAGCCAGCACTTGCTGACTGTGTGCAGCCACGGTGAAGCTTTGAACTCATGCTGTCTCCCTGAGTCTCTGTCGTCCTTTCCACTGAGCCCACATCATTGTTCCCATCAGTGGCTGTCCCCAAAAATCAGACTTCCAGAATACTCAAGTGCCAGGATGCCTCCACACCCCTGGCATCGCTGACTCTCACACTGGTGTTTGATTTTTACAAGCCTACAAACGGGCTCTCAGACTGGACATGAATTCACTCTTGACCACGGAAGTACTTTTATACAGGGACCCAGATTAAACCATAAATGGATTTTGGTAAGAGAAAAGAATCTGTAGAAGGAAGTGGCGGGGCTGCGTCCGCCACCCGGCCGCCGGCTAGCTTTACACCCGAAATAATTACATGGAAACTGTATTCTTTTAAAACACTGCCTGGCCCATAGTTTCAGCCTCTTATTGGCTAGTTCTCACATCTTCCTTTAACCCATATTTAGTAATCCGTGTAGCACCACGAGGTGTGGCTTACCAGGAGAGATCTTAACCTGCGTCCATCTCAGAGAGGAGAAGCATGGAGACTCACTATGGCGACTAAAGCATCTCCCCGCTCCTGCTACCCAGCATTTTGTTCTGTCTACTCCGCCTACCTAATTTTCTGTTCTCTTAAAGGGCCAAGGCAGTTTTCTTTATTAATTAACCAATAAAAGTAACATAGACAGATAACTCTCCTCCATCAAAAAAACATCAGTTTAATGTCTAATTCTATCAATTCTTTAACTAAATCGATGTAAGTTTCACACAAAATAAGCAAGCTAATCACTGTGTATGCATGCAAATGACATCGTGGCTTTGTTACAGTGCTTGGAAGCTTTGCTCGGTTTCCTTCTGAAGAAGCTGTGTCTGAGGAAACAGCTCTGTGGGTTTCACACGATGGTGAGCAAATGGGAAAGAAAAAAAAAACCCAAGCTGTAACAGAATACCTGAGGCTGATAATGTTGTAAAGGAAGGAGGTTCATGGTTGTGAACGTGAAGGCCACCCAGGGCAGCTTCATTTGAGAGACTTCTGCTGCTTCAACACGTGGCAGGAGACAGAAGGGCTAATGTGGGTGAGACTGATTCCTGAGTAACACCCTGCAACAGCCGTCACCGTGCCAGCCCTGCAGAGCCCAGAAACGCTCACTGCTGGGAGACCTGACCCAGCCCATGAGAACTGAAACTTTCTGTTCTGCCCCACATCTCAACACTGTGACTTTGGTTTGTGATTTGTTTTTAATGTTTTTCAAGACAGGGTTTCTCTGTGTAGTTTTGGAGCCTTTTCCTGGAACTCACTCTGTAGACCAGGCTAGCCTTGAACTCACAGAGGGATACAACCAATTTGACAAATAAAACACAGTCAAATGAGGCACTTTTAGAAATGATACCAGTCTTTACAGACCGATAACCATCTTGTGCTTTGTTTCACTTGAGATAGGGTTCCAATTCCTAGGAACTGAACATCTATCTACCTCTTGAAGAGGGCAATTCGGATGCCAAAATTCTAGGGTAATGAACTTATATCTGCACCCATGTTTAGTAAGCCTTCAATAAAGATGCCCTTTATGCACACTCTTAGCTTTGGGTTTTGATCACTTATAGAAGTCTGCTAGAATATGCATTTCCTATGTCCTACTGGAGTGTTAGATTCATCCTCCACATCTATTCCATCATCCAGACCAGTATGGTTTTTTTTTTTTTTTTACAGTAGGCACTGGATTTTTTTAGTTTTCCTGGTGAGACACATTCTCCACAGTAACTGGGAATGATTGGACCACGTTAGTCATGGGGGCCTGTGAGAGGCCCCCCCCAAGGAGTTCCCTGATGGTATTGGGCTGCCTTGTCTGTCTTTTATTGACCTACATTCATTGGTCCAATATCAGCCTTTGCCACATCTCCTACATATACCTGAAGGCTGAGTCCTATTCTTGCCATTCCCAGAGGAGACATTATTCCTAGGAATTCCTTGTCTACAATCCCTTCTCAGATGTCCTATTTTACCACAATTAAGACATGTGGTATTTTGATGTCTCCTCATACCATTGGAAATTGCTTCTCCTAGCCAAGCTTCAGTACTATAGTCAAGTGTCTCAACATTCATTATATGGAAGATCCATTAATCCTTTGGTGCTGATCTGACCTTTAAAGGCCCAAGGATCTTTCTGCATTTTAAGCTGACATTCTCAAAAGCCAAAGATTCAGTTAGTACACATCTAGCTTCTGGGTCTGTTGCCCCTATCTCTACAGCCTTAGTTAGACTTTGTAAAAAAGTCACTAAAGGGTTCTCTCTGACCACGTTTAACCCTAATATATGATTAAATTTTCCTTTCCTGATTCCAGAATCCTGTCCCAAGCATTTAAAGCTGCTGTGCTACATAGGGCCAAGGTGTGTTCATTGTAAAGAGCCCGATCCTAAGGATCAGAGTAATGACCCTTGCCTATAATTTGATCTTGGAGAATCTTAAGTCCTTTTGTTTTTCCCTGTTTCTCTAAAATTTTTGCCTCGTCTCTCTAATAGCACTGCCAAAGCAACTGCGGTCCATTTTCTAGGACTGCTTTGATTAACTGAATCGAGTCTTGTGGTGTTGCCTTATTACTTGAAGCCCATATTTTGACCATTTCCCTAATGAAGGATGATGTGTTCCATAAGATACAATTGCTTGTTTAATTTCCTTTAGAAATGGGCTTCTATGTATATTCTTTGACTATCTTAGGGTATTTGGTGCCAGATTCTCTTTCTGATGATATTACTGGAAAAGCAGATAAAACTCTGGGTAAGCTATCCTGGAGTTCGGTACGTACTGATGAGGCTAAATTTTGTCTTTATACCCTTTGTCCCTGGTCATCAAATTCAATAAATTCCTCAATCTTTTCAAATATTTTACCACTGCCTTTTGTAGAACCTGGATCAGTCCAGTGTTCTGTTCTAAAGCCCTCATTGAGGAGTTCAAAGTGTGAAGTTTGTCCAGTAAAGATAATGTCTCATCCTTAGACATAATTTTTATAGCATGTGTATTACCTTTCTGGAGAGACATTCTATCAGTCAATCTATTATAACCCTTTGACAGAGTCCAATTAATACATTCAGCAGTATGAATTCTCTCAGATAATGTCTTAGCACCCTCTGTCATTGACTGGGTTTGTTTGTCAAATTGGTTGTATCCTTTTCCAGAGGCCTGCTTCTGCCTCCCAAGTGCTGAGATTAAAGGCATATGCCAGCATCGCCCAGCGACACTGTGACCTTGGAGATCAGACTTCAACATGACTTTTAGAAAGGAAAAACACAGAACCACACAGACCTGAATGGAAGTATAGAGTACAAGTCCAGGTGCAGAGGTCTGAGGATCCCTGTGTCCTGTTCCTTAGGTTCCACCTAGAAACATAGCTCCCAACACTCTTTTTCTTTTTTTTTCTCCTGAAACAGGGTTTCTCTATGTAGCCCTGGCTGTCCTGGAACTCACTTTGTAGTCTGGCCTCGAATTCACAGAGATCCTCTTGTCTCTGCCTCCCAAGTGCTGAGATAAAAGGTGTGCACCACCACCTCATGGCTCTGTTCCCAACACTCTTGATGACACAGAGCTACATCTTCTTTTCTCTACCTGGCTTTTCCTCTCCAGAATCACAGCTCTTAGCTCCCCAGATCTCCAACCAAGGGCATTGTCATGCCCAGGAATCAGGGGACAGACTGCCCTGTGTTCTGCAGACCCAACCTTGTAATTACTGAGATCCACTGATTCAGAGATGATTTGCACATGAGGCTACAGCACAAAGAATGCACATACATATTTGGTACACACACAGCACATGTGCACATGTAACGCATGCATACAAAGTATACATGTGGCACACACATGCAGTACATGCATGTATGCAGTGCATGTACACACATTTGGCACACAGCACATGCACACAGAGCTCATATATACAGTATACAATTCTCCCATGTAACATATGACATGTTCATGTAACACATATAAGCACAGGTTGCACAACAGAACACACATGCAGTATATATACATACATACATGCACACATATGCACACAGCACACACATAGCACACATATCATATGCACACAACATACACATATACACAGTATATATTTGCACAGTCACACACATAAAATGTAAACATGCATGCACTCAAAATATGCATGCAAACAGTCAGGTATACAGTGCAGTGCATATACACACACACAGCACAGCCCCTACCAATGTTGGACCAGATCCATCAAGATGCCCTTGGACACTCTCATAAACCCTAAAGTGCTTATGATCACGAACAATGACTTTAATATCTCCTGAATAACCCATGTGGTCAGGGATGCCATTGCAGTATTTTCTCACCTTGTCCTCTTCATGGCAGCTGACCACCGTGGAAGGAATGAGCTCCCAACTGCATTAAGAGCTCCTTCATCTCCCTGCCACTGTCCCCTCTAAATGGCTCACTGCTATCTGGCCGTGAGACGAATAGCTGCGACCTACATCTCCCTAGCTCTCCTTGTGACGGGCAAGACCAGAAAACTAGCATCTCCCAGGTGTCTCCCAACCCATGGTGTAGGACTGAACAAGGCTGTGATGTGGGATTCCCTTCTGCATGCTCTGAATATATTTTACTATCATTGGTTAATAAAGAAGCTGCTTTGGCCTTTGGCAGGGCAGAATAGAGCTAGGCGAGAAAACTAAACTGAATGCTGGAAGAAAGAAGGTGAAGTCAGGGAAATGCCATATAGCTGCTGAAGGAGACAGATGCCTGGTAACCTTACTGGTCTACCACTAGCCTCATGGTAATACACAGAATAATAGAAATGGGTTAATTTAAGATGAAAGAGCTAGCTAGATGTAAGCTGAAGCTATTGGCCAAACAGTATTGTAACTAATACAGTTTCTGTGTGATTATTTCGGGTCTGGGCAGCCAGGAATGAACTAGCAGCCTCCGCCTACAAGGCTATTCCAGTATGAAGCCAGGTTGGGTAAATCTTACGTCTCTGTGCCACTCAGTTTATTCCCTCAGGGATGTGATGGGCTAGTCTTTGTTCTGCAAGGTCAGAGGTTGAAACTTCACTGGGTTCAGAACCTGTCCCACAAATTCCCTGTGAGTTGTCTAGCCACCTCTCTTTCTATAGAACTCCCCCATATTGCAATTAAGCACATCCCTAGAGACAAAGAGAAAAATGGGTTCAACTCTTAGCTCTGCTACTTGTACCTATTCAGTCGTAAGCAAGTTCCCTTGTGTCTCTAAGCCTAAGTCTCATGGTGACTATATAGTTAATAGCAGTATGTTGTATACTTGAGAATGGCTGATCAATTTCTTTTTATAAGCTAGAGTTTCACAATGCAGGCCAAGCTAGCCTCCCACCTGGGATGCTCCTGTCTCAGAGGTCTAAGTGCTGGGATTTGAGACATGATACTGTGGTGACTACTTTTGATCATCATCTTAAGCACAATCTGAAACACTCGAGAAGGGAATCTTCATGCAGAACTGTCTAGATCAGGTTGGCTTGCGGCCATGCTGTGAGGGATTTTCTCAGTTGTATTCACTGAAGTGGAAAGGCCCACCGGGAATATAGGTGGCATTGTTTCCTGGGCTGGGTCCTGGGCTGAAGGAAGAGGAGAGAGTGGCTGCATGCTGGCATGCACTTGTTCACTGCCCTGCTTTCTGACAGCGGATGGCAGGCACCATGCCACCAGTTCTCTGAAGTTCCCATCACCTGACTATCCCCGGCAACTGTGGTAGGAGGACTGGACAGACAGACAGCTCAGCTGTTGCAAGCATCTACTGCTCCTGCACAGGACCCGAGTTCAATTCCCAGCATCCATGATGGGAAGATCACACTGCCTGTAACTCCAGCTCCAGGGGGTCCACATCAGCCTCTTCTGGCGTCTTCTGTACACATGCACACCTACCTCCAACACACACACACACACACACACACACACACACACACACTGAGAGAGAGAGAGAGAGAGAGAGAAAGAGAGAGAAAGAGACTTACACAAATTCCAAATTAAATATTTTAATATGGAGTGCCAAGGACTATCAGTGAAGAAATCAACAACCTTCCTAACAAATGCGAATGGTGTGAGAGAAGCCAACTGTTCCCAAGAACAAAGTGGACCCCTGCTGTGCTCCACAGTTAGGTTGGAGAGGGCTGAGATAGCATTCTTAGCAGGAACAAAGACCTTCATGGCTTTGGAATTACTGACACAAATATAAAACCCACAGAAGAAGTGAGTGAAGAAAAAGGAAACTGGCTCTTCATCAAATTAAAAATCTTTTTGAGAGGTGGAGAGTTAGTCTTCTCAGGGGACAAGGTCACTGAGAGGTTAGCCTGTCCCGAGTGGCCAGCACCAAGCTTGTACATACAAGCAATACTAAATGGACTCAGCAGGATGTATGTATATAACGTACATGATATAGGTATATGATATATATGTATACTATGTACATATCTGTAGTGGCATTTCATTTGTATTTTAATAAATAAAGCTTTCCTGAAGATCAGAGAGTAAAACAGCTCCACTTGTCAGCCTTACAGACCAGGCAGTGGTAGCATGAGCCTTTAGTCTCAATAGCCACACTATTTGCCATAGAAACCCGGTAGTGCCGGCTGAGGTTGAGGTAAGAGCCAGTAGCTGGTTACTTTGCTTTTCGGAATTTTTTTTTTTTTTTTTGATTTTTCAAGACAGGATTTCTCTGTAGTTTTGGAACCTGTCCTGTCCTGGAACTTGTTCTTGTAGACCAGGCTGGCCTTGAACTCACAGAGATCCACCTGCCTCTGCCTTCTAAATGCTGGGGATTATAATATAGTATGTGCCACCACTGCCTGGCTTGCTTTTCGGTATTCAGGTTGAACCCCACTATCTGTCCCTGAGCTTTTATTAATTGTGTTTTCCATATATATTTGTTTAAGAAGAGGTCATGAGTTTGAGGGGTAGCAAAGTGGACGTCAAGTTGGAGGGGGAGAAAGAAAGGTAGAAGGATGTAAATATTGTACTTATGTATAAAATTCTCAAAAATGCAAACATTTTAATTAAAAATGCCCATTCATTTTCTTTGGTCAAGGCAGAAAGCAATTTAACATACGGCAGCCATCACTGACATATTCGACAGCAGGGATATGGATTTTGGAATTATTCTCTCCATTCTCTGGACATGGTCATCCATCAGTCTAAATGTCTCCGTAAAGAGAGTAAAGAGAACAAAACTGTTTCAACAAGTTTTGAGTTGACTATGGAGAGAAACCTGACAGTGTTTTCTCGGTTAGCTAGGAAGGAATTTGTTTCCCCTCAGACTCCTGTCGAGAGCAACAGAAAGCAAGAAGTCATCATAGTGGCTGACCTTGCCAGCTCCCTGTCTCTAGATGGTCTCAGTCTCCTCCTAACAGGTCATGGAGACAGGGAACGCCCTGCCCTGTGTTGTGCTGTGAGTAAGAATGTCCCCACAGGCTCATGGTTTTGATCACTTGGTCTCCAGAAGGTGGCACTGTTTAGGAAGGGTGCAGAACCTTTATGAGGCTGAGCTTCACTGGAACAAACAGGTTACTGGAGGTGGGCCCCTCTTCCTGTTCTCTCTCTTTCCTGAGTTCAAATGAGATGAAAGGAGCCAGCTTCAGAAAAAAAGCAGATCCCAATTTACCTAGGGAGCACTGGCCAAAAGGCTGATGGGTTTAGGGATTAGCCCTCCCCACTCTTGACTCTTATGGGACAGCCTGGGGCACAGTGAGCAAAACCTAGCAATCAGTCCTATTAGCCCTGTGGACAGGCAAAGGGCAAGCTGCCGGCTGACTTGATGTGAATCCTTTCTCAACTGCCTTTTGCTGTATGATCTTGGAAAAGCCACCTCACCTGCAGAGCTCTAGGTGCCTTCTCTGAACATGGAGACAGCAACACCCCATCTTCCAGGTCCCACTGAGAGGATGATACACGGAAGGCAAAGCCCTGGACAGCACAGCATCTAGGAAGGACAGAAATACGTATTTCAGACTGAGCACAGGGAAGATTCAATTGAGGTGAGTCGGGGCTTTGATTTCCTCATCTGCCAAATGGGAACAAGGAACAACCGCTACTTCCCAGAGACAGTGACAGAAACACACTCAGAGAAGTGAGTGGTACACTTGGCTGCCAAGGAGAGGAGGCTGGGGGCACCAGGATCTAGGGAGGTGGGAAGACATAGAGTGAGGGTGTGGTGGTGGGGGAATAGGAACATGGGCACCAACATTTTTCTCCTACAGGGCGGGAGTCTGGCTAGAGGCTATGGCAGCTGGATAGTTAGGATATTCCTACCACAGGGATGGCGATGTGGTCTGAGGGTGAAGCACTTGCTGGACACCTGTGAGGACCAGAGTTTGGATCTCCCAGCACCTCATAGCTGGGCGGCTGTGGTGGTTTGCCTGCAATGCCAGCACTCCAGAGACAAGGATCCCTGGGGTGAACTGGCCAGGTAGACTAGTGGAATGGGCAAGCTCTGGGTTTAGTGTGGTCCTTGCCT
This sequence comes from Arvicola amphibius, assembly GCF_903992535.2. Classification (NCBI taxonomy): domain Eukaryota; kingdom Metazoa; phylum Chordata; class Mammalia; order Rodentia; family Cricetidae; genus Arvicola; species Arvicola amphibius. The sequence goes on from NC_052056.1 coordinate 122,145,240, forward strand.
CGTTAAATAAAGCAGACCACACAACATCAACCTCTGGTTTGCACACATGCACACACACTCATGCACACATGCATACGGACACATACCATACATACACCCCCCACATACCATACATACACACACTCCACATACACATGTATACACACATATGCAGGTACACACACACGCACACCATACACACATATGCACAAACATACACACACATGCACACACACAATAGCATATGAGAGCACATACAAGTGCATACAACTTGCTTACACCAACTGCCCTCCAAGAGGACCTTTCCCAAGGGCCCATCCTCCTCTCCGCACCAAAGCAACGAGGGATGTCAGAAAGCTTTAAGAACAGCACTCTCTCCCTCGTATGCTCCATAGTTCAAGTCCAAGAGGAAGCAAGCTCCTATATCAGCATTAATTAAACTGCCAGTGAGTAACCACCCCATTACTCTCCCCATAAATCCAGTCCCATCTTCTGGGCAAGAATCCCCAGGCTGTAGCAATGAGGGCCGGGGTTTTATGGAACCTTAAAAAAATTCTCCAGTGCTTCTCAAGGGCTCTTGCTCCCTACCCCTCTTGGAGTATGGAGAATAGCTCCATGGCTTGTTCCTGGAAAAAATGGCTTCTCTTGACACTTTCTGTCTTAATTTTTAAAATTAGACTTTCATTAAACCCTTAAGGAAAATGGACTCGCAGAGTGCTCATTAAACAGGGAGAGCCACACTGCATAAAAGAAAGAGGTGGATTTTTTTTCCCCTTAAAGCTACCCACACAATTTGCATTAATGAATTCTCCCTCCCCAGAATCCTGCAGAGAGTATGGAGAGAGAGCCTTGAGACGGAAGAGCGCTCCTTGAGGGTGCTGGTAGGCAAATGGGTATTTAGGCAGCTAAATTGGTCTCGGGTCTCCAGCTGGGAGTCTTCCTCCCTGGCACTCAAAACGCTTGGTGCACTCTGGCGAGCTGAGAACTTGAAGCACTTGGCACACTCGGGCAAGTGTCTTTCTCCCTGGAGGTCGATGCTCCAGGACAAGGGGGTGGCATCCTGCAACCTTCCTAGGAGTGACCATGTGCCCTCCCCACAGCTGTTGGGGTTCTGCGATCCATAGCACAGTGTCTAGCCAGAGCTATTAACAGCTCCCCTAACCATCCATCCCCATTTAACTGCCTCAGAGATTAGGTCCTGAGTCCCCAGCTTCCTCATTCTCAGCAACTTCCTACGCCCCAGCTCTTGGCCATGTGGCCTAACAGTGCTTGCTGTGGGAGGAGCCTAAACTCGTTGCTTCCTTGGTGAACTTCATCATGTGACCTGCCTTAGACAGTGTCTGTGGGAGGAGGTGGTCGGGAGACCTTCCAGCTGCATTTCCAGTCCCTTGAATCCATGCCATCTCCATGCTAAAGGTGTGTTCCCCAAAAGTCCCTGGTGCCCAAAAGAAACACACAAGCAGGTTCTGCTGGAAGCTAAGCCCAGTAGGCAAGTGCCCGGCTCTCTGCAGACAAGGGGTGAAGAAAACGTGTGTTGTAAGCCACTAAAACTGGGAGGGGCTGTGTGTTTCACAGCAAACAGCAGCAGGGGCTCTGGGTCACTTAGGGGAGTTTTCAGGACATTTTGATAGCTAGACTTCATCACACATATCCTGATTGTCATGGTGCGGAGTGGCCTGGGCACCGTGCCAGTGACCCCAGTCAGTGACCACTGCGTTCCCTCCGCAGCCCTGTGAGCTAGGGTGTGCCCACTGTGAAGTGTCTTTTCCTGGCCAACAAACCTCTCCGCCGAAGCAAATAATCCCAATCAGACGGAATTAAAAGATACCCATGTTTAATGGCTGCCAGCACTTCTGGGTGGCCCCATGAAAATATGGAGAAGGAAAGGGGAGACAACGGGAAACCAGGAGACCACATGTTCATTCTCCGGGGAGGGGGGACAGTTTAAATAGCCTGTGGGAGTGGTCTTGACCTTCCCTGGGGAGGGGTCACCGTTTGGCAGTCTTTCTCGGAGGTGGAGTTTGGACTGAAGCAACTCCCAGGGAAGGGAGCTTTGAAATGGAACTTTCCACCATGCCAGTTAGGACACGGAGTGTCGCAGACTCAGCAGTATCCAGAGGCCTCCTACCCAGTGCACACAAAGCTGGGACTCAAGCCCAGGTCAGTGGTATCACTCAGCGAATGGCAGGAAGCAATGTGCATTTTGTGGGCCCATCATGCTTAGTGATTCTACTCTCTGGGTTCAGAATCAAGAACCTAAGTTACTTGCTTGCTTGTTTTGGGGGGGGATGTGGGGACTGAACTCAGGGTCTTGCATATGTAAAGTGTATTCTCAACCACTGAGCTACACTCTTAGACCCTCAGAAAGACTTTTAAAACTGACTTCTGGAGAAGTCCTCACGTAGGCTGCTCTCTTCTCTCTGTGGGGGAATCCTGTCACCTTGAATGTGGAAGACACCCGTGAACACCATGATTGTCAGGATCCAGGAAACTCTTCATCTGCACAGCATTTGGAGATGTCATCGCGGCCCCTCATCATCCGCGTCAGCATTTGGAGATGATGTCATCGCGGCCCCTCATCAGCAGGCTTTCAGCTGATGGACAGGAAAACTATCCTGTGCTGGCCTGGCCCCATCAGATGAGCCTATAGAAGCAGCAACAAATGCAAGGCCTCCGCACAGACAGCCGAGGGGCTCTGGACTGCGCAGCTGGGACGGTGGTTGTCAGGAGCACACCCAGTTGCCCACATGTCACAAACAAGCAGACCTCAGACCAAAGTGAGATGCTGGCAGCAGCAATGCCCCAGCTAAGCCAGGGGATCTTTGGTCCAAGTCTGTCGTGTGAACATGCGCTCACCCGGCACCTCGGCCTCGCTCCACCTGTCTTCCTGAGGTGTGTCAGATGCCACCTGAACCAGAGGGCAGAAGCCTCAGAGCGCCGCAGTTTTACACGGCTTAGGGTCCTCTGAGAGGGAGGCCTCCGTTGAGGGAACTGTCCCGACTGTAAATTGTTATGGAAGGCCCGGCTTGCCATGGGCAGCACCATCCCTGGCCAAGTGGCCTAAACTGTGTAAGAAAGCTGGCTGAGTACCAGCCAGCGAGCAAGCCAGCAATTAGCATCTTCCATGGTTTCCGCCTCAAGTTCCTGCTTGAGTTCCTGCCCTGATTTCCCTCAGTGATGAACTTTGACCTGGAAGCAGAAGCCAAAGAGCTCTTTCTTCCCTTGGGTCGCTCTCATAGAGTGCTTATCGCATAACAGAAAGCCGACTCGCCCAGCATCTGCTTGCTGAACCTGAGCCTCCATCCTTTGTCTGTACCATACAGGCTAAGAGTCTTCAATGTTCATGAGGAAGGGAGCCAGTGGACCTGCTCAGAGCTGGGTGCAGTGAGATAGCCCTTGACCTCAGGAAGCAGGACACGTGAGGTCCAAAAAGCCTGGCTCTGCCACCACAAGACACCCAGCATCTCCAAGCCGCCATTTCCTCTGCTGTGGAATGGTTAGCACGCTAATATAGCGACTCCACCCTGGGGGGACTAAAGATTACTGAGATGACACTCGAAAAGGATGAGCATCCTTCAGCAGCAGCTCCCGGGGCTCCATGCGGGGGCCGGCTTGATGTCGGGCATGCCGAGAAGACAGGGGAGTGCCGAGGCCAGCCAAGAGACCACCGGGGCAAACTCTGGTCTCTCGGTCCTAGGCACAGAAGGAACTCAGCTGCCATAAGCCGGTCTGCCCCAGGCCACCAAGCATGCCTCCCTCTGCAGGGGCCTGGCAGCCATGAATATATGGATACCCCCAGGCCCCGTTCATTCCCGCTAATATCTCCCAGGGGGCTGATCGATGAAGACAGGCGAAAATCTATAGTCATGTGACAGAATGTGTACTGCCAGCCCTCCAGGAAATGATGACTTCGAGGTAATTTTGAACCTCCAGACTGTGATGCAGTGTCTCATATTTTAAACGGCATGAGCATGGAGGAGGATGCTACAGCGAGACCTTGTACCTCAGTGCAACTGCAGGGAGAAACACAGCGACAAGCAGGTTGCAGGGAAGGCAGATGCAGGATCGGGAGCTTCGCATTCAGTATGACCGAAGCAGCGCAGGACTAAGCATTTAGTCTGCACCACCAAGGGCAGTTGGTGCCTGCTCTGTCCTGACTGCCCCAGGAGAGACCCCCACCGATGGTAGAGATGTTCCAGACACCTGATTTAGGAAGGTAGGACACTGGACAACTGCCTCTGGAGGCTGGGTGACTTTCTCTGCCCTCCTGTGACCATGGCTGCACCCGTGACACAGCAGATTCCATAGTGATTCTCCTTCCTTACAAATCTCCCTTGCAAATGGATGTTCCCAAAGATAGACACATGTGGCCCGGCTGAGCAAGATCCAAAGGTCAGAAACGGGCTCACACAAATGCATCTGCCAGACATATCACAAAGGTATCAGGGCAGGCAGAGGGAAAGAAGAAAGTCCCCAGAAGCATGGGGTGAGGATCAAAGCAGCGGGGTGGGGTGGGGCTGCATGAAGACACACAGCGAAGCCTTCGGGCAACTGCTAGGGAGAACCACGCTGCAGTCCTGAAGTCAGCAAAGACCCAAAAGTGTCAGCACCATACCAAAGTGTTAACTAAAGGGAAACATTGGGAACTTGGACAAAGGCCATCACTGTTCATAACAATTAGGAGGCATCGTGGAGGGAGCAACAGTACAGCAGCGGGGTGGAAATGGATATTTGCAAAATCAAAGACTTATCTGAAAGGAAAGGAACTCTTTGGGATTGATTTTTAAAAACACGTGTCAGGGCTGGGGAGATGACCCAGCAGGTAAGAGCGCTTGGTGTACAAGCTTGAGGGCCTGAGTTCACATCCTCAGAACCCATATGAGAAGCTGGAAGAGCACTGCATGCTCACCTCCAGCCCCGCGCTGCAAAGGGAGGGCACAGGAAGGTGGCTGAGGTTGGCTTGTCGCTTGCCTAGCTCCAGGTTCAGTGAGAGAGGAAGCAGACAGAGATGGAGTAACTCCTGACATCCTCCTCTGGTCCACGGCACATACCCTCTCACACACACGTGCACACACTCCATCCACTCAAAACTTGCTCATGCTTGTGCATCTTCCAGCTTGATCCTGGCTCATAGGCAGACAACCGTGCCATTCAGTGCTCAAGAACTTGTGGGAAAGGAAGTGGCAGGACTCTCACCTGGGTCATCAAACTATGACAGAGGTTGATGCAGGGACAAGTCAGACCCGAGGCTTGAAGAGATGAGTCGGTTTCCAAGTAGATGGTGAAGCAGCACCGAGGGACGGACTAGAAGCAGGCAGAGCTGTGAAGATGGGTTAGAGAAATCCAGGAGCGAGCTGCTGACGGTGTGAGCTAAATTGGCAGCAGAATGTGTTCATTACCTTAGCTGTGCTCAAACTATCTAAAGTAGATAATGTAAGGGGAGAGAGAGATTTCTGGGCTCACAGCTTTGGAGGGTTCATTGCAGGTTGTCACCATATGCTGGGACAGAACATCATGGTTGGAGGAGTGTGTGACTCACAGTAGAGGGGAAGCAAGGAGGTTAAAGGAAGGGGCCAGCCCCCACCTCCTACAGGTTCCACAACTTCCTTCAAAGAGCACCATCTGCTGGTGACAGGGTATGTAACACACAAGACTGTGGGGTTTGATCCCTAATGGAAAGGACAGAGAAAGATTTGGGAGGAGGGAATCCCTTCACAGAGCTGAGTGGCTCTGAGAGGAGGAGTCAGGAGTGGGGGCAGAGATGCCTGAGACCTCGTGTGAACCGTGGGTATGCTGTTGTGGTCACTGACAGGGAACCACAGGGAGGTCAGTGAACACCCGCCAAGTCCCCTGCCCGAGCCATGCTCCTTGCAAAGAGCGCAGAGTTCGGGGACACAGATGACTGGTGAACTCTGAGGCATGGACCACAGATCTGGCTCAAGAAGGTTTCAACAAAGCACCTGCTGTGTTTTCTTGGCCATCATTGGACACTTAATCTCCAGCCACAAATCTCCTTGCAGGGTCTGAAGCCAACAGAAGTCCTGGGGGGAGCACACACCTATGTAGAAGGGCACACCTGTAGTCCAGCTGCTTAGGGACCAAAGAAGAAGGATCATGACTTTGAAGTTACATTAAAGAGGGAAAGGGAAGGGAACGGGGGGCTCAGTCTCCACATCTGGGAAATGGGGGTCCTTTGAGGCCTCACAGAGCTGTCAAGTTACAGGCACTACCATAGGGCAAGCTCAGCCCTGTGCAGGACAGCAGCAGTGCAGGGGCAGTATGGTGACCTGTTCTGGAGAAAGGCTGCCCTAACCAGATGGGCATGTTGCTTTTGAAAGTGGAAAGAAGGAAGGAAGGAAGGAAGGAAGGAAAAGGGGAAGGGAAGGGGAAGGGAAGGAGGGAGGGAGGGAGGGAGGGAGGGAGGGAGAGAGGAAAGAATGGAAGGAAGGAAAGAGAGGAGGAAGGAAGGAAAGGGAAGGAGGGAGGGAGGGGAGGGAGGGAGAGAGGAAGGAAAGAAAGAGTTATAAGGCCAGAAAAATCTTGCATGCATTCACTGCAAAATTTGGCCATTATGGAAATCAAAAACCAAAGAGTAGTTTGTTCCTCCCACCTCCATCTCGAGCTGGGAGCCCTCCCAACCATGTTTCAAGGCCCCCTGGAGTGGCTGAAATATTATTTTTCTCAGCAGAAATGAAGCTTGGCCTGTGGCTGAAGCTCAGCGCAGTCGGGACGCTTTCCAAGCCCACGTGCTGGACACTTGCTGTTCTGATTGTATATGCCCGAGTCAGGTCTGCACGCTGGGACTTCCGAATCTATTCACGAGGAAATCAGCATGACGCACGGTTAATATTCAGACTGTGATTAACCCGCAGAGCCCCACCCCTCATTCTAGTTCCTTCCCCTGCTCCCCTCCGAGGGCCTGGCTCTGCTGAAATACATATGGAGTTGATCTAAGAGCCAGATTTATGGAGGCTGCTGAAGCCTGGCACACCAATACTCATAAGTCATGTTCCTATTATGGGATGGACAATAAAAATTCAGATATCTATTCTGCTGGATTTTGAGGAACTCTTGGAACAAATCTAGGCTGCCTGAATACCATAAGATATTTTCTAGAGAGATGTCTCCTTCGTGACTTAGAGTAGCCAGGGCCACCTTTGAACCCCTGTGCTCGGATAAATGACATCATCCAGGGTCCCCATCACAGCTGCCAATGTCCCACTCCCCTGAGACAGAGTCCTGATTCTGACCTCTGGGGATAACGGGCTGTGTGACCTAGGCATAGTCACACTGGAACACTGAAAACAGCATCCTCGGAGGTGAACTCAAACGTTCTCATTTTCTTTTTAAGTGAATGATTTTCTGACTCTGGCATTTGGTCATCACACTCTTCCCCCTCTGGGACACTTCCTCACTTGGTGGTTTCAGTTACCTGTGGTCAACCGTGGGCTGAGGATATTACACAGAAAATTACAACACAATAACATAATACAAATTATGTTGGACACAACTGGAGTAGAATGGTAAAAATCTTACAGAATCATCCCTTTGGCACCTAGAAAGAGAGGTGAAGAGGGTTAAGAGCAGTAGTTGCTCTTCTAGGGGACCCAGGTTCAAATATTGGCACTGATAAGGTGGCTTTAACCCTCCTTAACTCCAGTTCCAAGGGAAATGATGCCTTCTTTTGGTCTTCTGAGGTACTGCATGTATGTAGAGAACAGATGAGCAGGCAGACAAAACACTCATAGCACATAAAGTAAAAAAAAGATATAAATCTTAAAAGAAAACAAGATAATCATCTCTTTGTAGAGCATATCCACACTGACTGTGATACCTACCCATCAGCAACTTGTGGCAAGTTCTCAGTTACCCACTTCATAAAGTATGGCTGTGTGTGTTAAAGACCCCCCCCCCTTCCAAACAGGGTTTTCTCTGTGCTGCCCTGGCTGTCCTGGAGCTCACTATATAAACTAGACTGGCCCTGAACTCGGAGATCCGCCTGCCTCTGCCTCCCAAGTGCTGGGACTAAAGACATGTGCCACCACTGCTGGCTTGGTGTGACAGGCAACGCTCAGTTCCCCTCAACACACGTGCATCATGTCAACTCACTTGACCCAGGAAGGAGCTTCTGTGGTGGAGAAAGATGCTTGGAAACAGAGAGGCTGCTGGTGTGTGTGGAAGCCTGTCCCGAGAAGAAACTAAAGCAACCCTGGGGACTGAGAGCATTAATGAAGTCTGGAAAAAAGGGAGAGAGTCAGCCCCAGTTGGTTCCTGAGCCTGCCAGCAGCTAGGGCCAGACAGAGGCCTTTGTCAGCTGTTCTCCCGAAGGCAAGTTATCCTGCTCCCTGGAAGATAAAAGGCCTCAGGCTGCGAGCTCTGCAGAAAGGTACGCGCCTGAAACAGCCAGTGTGGTGTGTGACTGGCAACTGGGTGCGAGTGGGGAGCAGGAATCTGTTTTCATAGTTTCTGAAGTTCCCGTGTGTACGGAAAGAGGATGAGCTATAGACCTTCTTCAGCTGGAGAGCTGACTGCTGTTCAGGGGACCCCAGCAGGGCTGGTGTCCAGAAACTGTGGGTAACACTCAGGAGTTCTGTGGGTGCCTTAACAGAATAGGTATGAAAATTCTTCTCCAAGGGAGATATAAACATCATTTACTTCCTGAAGCACAATTACTAAAAACTCAGAGAGAAATTGGGGTTTAACCTGAAGACCCGAAAAGCAAAGCAGCCAGCCACACTAGCTCTTACCTCGACCTCAGTCCGAAATGGCGATCCTGCCTCCAGGAATCTCAGAATGAGACTGCATCTGAGAACTGTCTCCTCCCATTTTATAATCCTCTCTAGTTCTGGGATTAAAGGCATGTACTGCCCAGTTTCTATGGCAACTAGTGTGGCTGCTGGGATTAAAGGTGTGTGTCACCGCTGTCTGGCTGTAAGGCTGGCCAGTGCGGCTGTTTCACTCTCCCAATCTCCCAATCCTCAGGCAAGCTTTATTTGTTAAAATACAGTTGAGCTGCCCCAACTTTCTCCTGCGTTCCCAGTAACAAATGACAGCTCCTCAAGTTCCCCCTGGGGACCCAGTTTCTTAGTTACTTACAGAGCATGAGCGAGGGGCTACAAAAAAGGATGATCCTAGAGCATTGGAAGGTCTGCGCCCAGCATGGATACTCCCCACCCTGACTGCGTGGAACTCATCCCTGTTAGCTTTCCCACCTAGGTGCTCTGGCACCTCCCAAGTACAATTAGGCCATACTGCACACAAATGTCGGGAGGGGTTGGTTGGACTTTCAGGTTAAGGTCCTATGATCTGCCCACCCCTCCTTCCGTGAGGAAATGTCAACGGGCCACAAGCCCGACTGTGGTGATCTGATAAAGATGGCGGCTACTCCGAGGAATAGGGAAAGAGGAAAAGCAGGGTGGGTGTAACCATGTGTGTGCTCACACGTGCTTTTCTGGAACAAAGTCTGTGCTGTTCTCTAGATGTCTGAGGAGTTAGTTTAATGGTGCCAGTCATTGGAACTGTGATAAGAACGTTTCAGAATAAAGAAAAGAAGGAACGGGGTGTAGCGGTTAAGGTAGAGCTGGAAACGAGGCTGGGCTCAAGGGGCCTGGAAGTCTGATGAGCTGCTTAGGAAACATTTCCAGCCCGAGCCACCTTCACACAGCGGGGGCCTCACCATGTTCTTTTGACCTCCACTCAGAGTTCAGCAACATGGACCTGGCATTTTAGGCATACAGACCCTCCTCACCGGCCCTCAGCTTCCTTCTCGGTGCTCATCTCTGGAAACATAACTACCCACAGTCCTCTGGTGCTTCATGAACACTCATGGGAGGAAGGCATGGACACAGTCTGGAGAGGCGATCAGAGGGCACGAAGTCTGTCACACCAGTGGACGCAACCAAGCTCAGAACATCTTCTTGGGTGAGATACTCAGCCTCAGTTTCCAATCTGAAAGTTGGGTGAACATTACGATTTCATAGGATTTCTGAGTGAATTTCACATGCTCTGTGCTGTTCCCAGCACACATTGTCCACCACTGCTTTTGAAACTACATCAAAAGACAGACTCTACAGAACTGTCTGAAAATACCTTAGGTCAGCAGCCTGAATATTAGGGCCGCAATGACTGTCAGCCAACGACGATCTGCCAGGAGCCTCCTGCCTGCCTCCTATGTGAGCTTGCCAGGACGAGACTCATACCCATTGGGCTCACGGGGAAGGCAGGCTTTGCTCATGAGCAGGCCCCATACATTCTGGGAAGGGGGAATCATGAGTAGAAACTGGATAAAAGCACACCCAACCTCACACACACACACACACACACACACACACACACACACAGAGAGAGAGAGAGAGAGAGAGAGAGAGAGAGAGAGAGAGACAGACAGACAGACAGACAGACAGACAGACAGACACAAATAACTGAAAATTTTGATAAAGAAATGGGCTGGGGGCTGGGAAGTGGCTCGGTGGGCAAATTAAAACTTTCAGTGGACTCTGGGAAACCACATGAAGCTGGGTGCAGTAGAGCGCACCTGTAATCCCAGTGCCGCCACCCCGCCCCACCCCACAGCTGAAGGAGAGCCTCCCCAGATGGCTACTGGCCAGCTCACCTCGCATACACACCGCAAGCAGCAGAAGACTCTGTCTCAAACAGTATGGGGAGTGAGAACTGGCCAAAGTTTCTCTCTGACCTCCACACCTACACTGTGGTATGAACATGCACGCACACACACACACACACACACAGAGAGAGAGAGAGAGAGAGAGAGAGAGAGAGAGAGAGAGAGAGAGACAGAGAGACAGAGAGACAGAGAGAGAGAGATTCTTCTTTTGAAGGAAATGGGTGCTGAGAATGCGAGATTGAGTGAGTGCTCAACCCTAAACAGGACATCTTTGTTACCTAAGGGTCATTGAGCAAGAGGAGGTGACAGATGGCAAGAGCTGGGGGATGGAAGACGTGCCCTTAGGAACTCATGGCAGCTGTGGGTACCTGCACACGATCTGGCTGAGCAGAATTCCAGCACAGCTGGAGTGGAGGAGCTTCAGACCTCACACATACTGAGGAGCTATAGGAAGTGGATCGCTGGGGGGGGGACGACATTCTTTTCTGAGGGTGCAGTCATGGAGGTTTCCCATTTGCTCCTGTGGATGTCCCACACCCATGCACATATGGACTGAGTGGGTTATTGAAAAAGAAAAAAAAAAGACGTGCGGTTGGGAGGGGGTGTGGGAGAGGGATATGCGAGGAGCTAGAGGAGAAAGGGGGTGGATATGGTCATGTTTCATTGTCTAGATAAATAAAATTCCCAAGATTAAAGAACATTTTAATACTAAGAAGTGGGCGGAGGAAGGACTGCAGGGGGAGCAAGCGCACGAGGACCACTAAGTCGGGGAAAGAGGGCAATGCGCTACAGGAGTCAGAGAAAGCACAGTGCCCAGCTGCCCTGGGCTCAGACCCCCACAGTAGCGCTTCTCACTTTCACCCTGGGCCCATCTGCTCCATTCTCCCCACAACACGGCTCCCTTCGGCCATTAGATGAAGTTCCAGCTCTTACAGGCATCCTAAAGGGCCCTACTGACCCTACGCGCTGGGCTTCCTCCTCAGCTGTGTTCATCGTCTCTCTACCTGGGCCACGGTCGTCCCTCCTCAGAGCCTTTGCAGCTGCTCTTCTGTGTGCCTGGAAGTCACTTCCCCAGCCCTGTCCTGTTCTGTATCCCAGTGGCATCTCAGCTCTGCCATCAACCAGACAGGCTTCCTCACTTCTTCACTGTGCGTGGACGGCCCACCCTCCCTCTCCATCTATCTTCCTCAGACCTCCGCACACAGACCCACCCCCACTATCTGTCAATCATCATCCTGCTTCCTGCACACAGACCCACCCCCACTGTCTGTCAATCATCCTCCTGCTTCCTGCACACAGACCCACCCCTACTGTCTGTCAATCATCCCCCTGCTTCCTGCACACAGATCCACCCCCCACTGTCTGTCAATCATCCTTGGGCTTCCTGCATGCTGCTTTTTGCTACTTATTTTCTATGAGTATTGTATGTATCGGTTTTCTTACTACCCATGACTGCTTCTTCTATTTAGTAGTTTACTGGTTTTCCTTGCTTTCCCCTCCTCCCTGCAACAGGAGCTTAGCGAGAAGAGACTCACCACCCTAAAACAGTGTTTGTCCTGATAAGTGCTTAATACTTCAGCATGAATGAATGAATGAATGAATGAATGAATGAATGAATGAATGAAAATATGAAGCCAGTGCATCCTGGCCAACTCTTGAGTGTGCTCGGCACAGGGTCCTCACTTGTACCCGAGGCTCTGGCGAGTGGCTCCTCCCTGCATCTCTCCCATGTTTTCTCTGTGAAGCCTTCACTCCTGTTCCCACTGCCTTGGCTGAGACTCACTCACCTCTCAACAGGGTGTCTGCACGCACTGACGCGGCCCTGGGGGCGGTTGGGATTCCCACCCCAGTTTTATCATTGTTGCTGGTCACTTACACGTTGCTGTGAGATACCCACCAAAAGGGACCCAAAGGGGAAGGGTTTGTTTGGGCTCGCAGTTAGCTCATCATCGTGGGCAGCAAGGTGGGAGGTGGCTCCGTGGTGGCCAGAGTGTACCACTAGGGGGCTTCTAACAAGAAACAGAATAGGCAGGAAGTAGGGCTGAACTATAAAATCTCAAGACCCACCCTCACTGGCCACCACACTTCTCCCCCAGAGGATCCGCCTCCTGTTTCCCAAAACAGCACCGCTGGCTGGGGACCGAACTTTGGGACACTAAAACCTCCAGGAAACACTTCACGTTCAAACCTCATCACCATTTGATGGCTGCCTGGGCTCGGGCAAAGTGCTTCACCGCTCTGTAACTCAATTTTCCCATCAGGAAGATGGGACCAACGTTCACACCGGAGCAGACAGCCCTGGAGTCAGAATGTTTGTGGGCCTGGAACTCACTGTGTGACCCAGGTTGGCCCCAGACTCCAGCCTCTGTCTCCCTACTGCTGAAGTTACAGGTAGGGAACACCACATTCAGAAGCTCTGGAGACTTTAAAAGTCCCATGCTCCTCTGATTACTGGTGTCGGGCTGTCGTTTCTGGTTTCTGGTTTCATAGGCAAGCCTGCAGTCGGGCTGGCTTCCCAGGAAGCTTGGACGGCGAGATGACCCGAAGCAAGCACTCTGCCTTCTGTCTGCAGGACCCACGCTCAGCTCCGGGCTTTTGTGCTGGTTACTGTGTGAATTATTTCCTGCCGCTGTCACAGCAGCCCTGGATGGGTGCTTGTCTTAGGGTTTCTAGGGCTGTGACGAAACACCCCGACCAGAGAGCAGCTTGGGGAGGAAAGGGTTTGTTTGCCTTACACGTCAGGATAGAACTCAAACAGGGCAGGATCCCGGAGGCAGGAGCTGATGTACAGGCCATGGAGGGGGGCTGCTTCCCCTGACTTGCTCAGCCCACCTTCCTATAGAACCCAAGACCACCAGCCTGGCGATGGGACCGCCCACCATGGACTGGGCCGCTGATCACTCAATGAGAAAATGCCTTACAGATGGATCTCATGGAGGCATTTCCTTCCTCTGAGGACTCTAGCTTCTGTCAAGTTGACACACACACAACCAGCAAGTAACAGAGTTCTATTATTCCTTCAATCGAAGGAAACGGTGCTTGGTGGTCAAATGACAGAACCGAGGACGCTTAACTCAGAAAGAAGCAGGAACCCACACCTTGGCTGGACCCATGGCCCTCTACCCCCTGAAACGGGCTCAGCAGCCCCGCATGCAGCACATCACATAGTCTTCAATGTGGCCTCTTCTCATCATCTGGGATACTGTCTGTATTAGCTGCCATCTTACAGGGGAAGCCTGAGTGCCAAGGAGATCGGCCGATTCCCCAGAGTAGAAAAACTGCGTAGTCAAGTCCAAATCCGTTCTGCAGGAGTGGAATCCATTCCCTTCCTCCCATTCCTGTCAATCAAGTCAGCTCACACAGAAACTCTGCCGTGAGCAGGCACACATAAACCCCCCAGAGTGGAGGAGCTCCTGCAGGCTCTGACCACAGCCCACTGGACAGAGGTCAGAGACCTCACTCTGCTCTAATTGCTAGGCCCCTCTGCTGGCTCAGTAACTCCCGAGCCCACTGCTTTTGGCCCCCCCCCCCTGTCACCGTGTTTTATAGCCCTCTTGTTGAAGAGCAAAATCTGTATTGATTTCAGAACAATTCAAGCTGTAAATTACTGGCCATGATCGGCTTGGTAACCCTGAGATGAGAATCTATTGACTGGACCAAGAGCTTAAATCTAATTATCGTCCCAGGAAAGCCATTGGCAGAGCTGCTCAGTGCCTGTGTGGAACGGAACGGTTAAACAGTCGAGGGCTACATAGAAAAATTTAGAGTTATCCAGGGTCTCTGAAGATCCAAGCCCAAGAATGTCTCTGGGCCCCAACCAGCTTTGGGTGGTTTCTGTAACTAATAACATGATATCAATGGTAATAACATAGTAGCTCTGTTGCTCTGAGGCCCGGGCAAGCCACTCAGAGTTCCCTCTGTCTGTTTACTTATCTATAAGTAGAGGCAGCAGGGACGCATGCCCCATCACAAGGTCAGGGGTAAAATGAAGCGATCCATGTGACTTGCTAAGATTGGAGCGTGGCACATTCTTACCGGTTACTCAGGAAGAAAAAACAGAACAGGGATGTGAAGGGCCTTGCCTGAGGGTCACACGGCCAACTTGGGCTATAGACCTAAAAATGGTCCTTCACTGCTGTAGTGGAGAGCTGTGGGCTGTGTTCCTGCCACCTAACTCCCGGCTGCCTGGCTAGTTTATGCTCCGAAATAACAGCACACAAACTGTATTCATTTAAACACTGCCTGGCTCATTAATTTCAGCCTCTTATTATCTAATTCTCACATCTTGCTTAACCCATTTCTAATAATCTGTGTAGCACCACAAGCGGTGTCTTACCCGGAAAGATTCAGCATGTCCGACCTGGTGGCTGACTCCATGGCATCTGTCTCAGGTCGGAGAATCAGGGCGACTGCCCAGAGAGGAGAGGCATGACGATTGACTAACTTCCCTTCTTCCCAGCATTCTGTTTTGTCTTCTCCACCCACCTAAGGGCTGGCCTATCAAATGGGCCAAGGCAGTTTCTTTATTAACCAATGAAATCAACTCAAACAGAAGACCCTCCCACATCACACTGCTAACATTTAAATGCGGTTGAGGGGCTGGAGAGATTGCTCAGTGGTTAGAGTGCTTGTCTGAGTGCAGTTCCCAGCACCCACATGGGTGGCTCACAGCTTCAGGGGGTGGAACTGTCTGTCTTCTGCACTCATATACAAATCTCTCTCTCTCTCTCTCTCTCTCTCACACACACACACACACACTCACCACACACACACACACACACTACACTGAATGCACTAAACAAAACACACTAAACAAAAACAAACCACTGGGGCGGATCTCTGAGTTCAAGGCCAGCCTGGTCTACAAGAGCTAGTTCCAGGACAGGCTCTAGAAACTACAGGGAAACCCTGTCTCGAAAAACCAAAAAAAAAAAAAAAAAAAAAAAACCACAAACCACTGGAACCTCAGGTTTGCATCTTCCCACCTACCAGACTTACCCTGTCTTCCCCAGGCCCAGAGGCACCAAATTCTATTGGTAGGCTCTTGAGCAAAGAGATGAATTCAATGATTTCGAGTTTCCTGTAACATCCTGGATGAGAAGCTAGAAGGTCTTGGCTCAGAGGAGGCTGACCAGCAGCTGCTCTGGTCACTTGGGCTTGTGTTTCCTGTAGCACAGTCCCTACTCCTCCCTATTACCCTTTGTCTGGCCCGTTTCCCTCCTGCTTCTAGAGGCACAGCGGTTGTTGGAGAAGAAGTAGCAAGCTCACTGCATACATCACCCCTTGCACACACTCATTTCCCGGTGCACAGGTGGGGTCATCCACCCAGACAGCAGGTAATGAAGTCCTGTTTCCTTAAGGGACAGTCGGCCTAGACCCAGTGCCAAACTTTGCCCTTAACCAAGGTTCCCTCCCAGCTCCCAAGCTCAAGGCTAACCCTATCTACATGGGGAGGGAGGGAGGGCGGGCCGCTCATGGCTACTTCTTGGGCTTAGAGACTCTTGGGACTAAATGTGAGGACAGAACAGCTAATGGCTCTGAAGGGGAAGTCCTGATCCGGAGAACAAAGGCTCACCCTCCTCCCTGTGTTGAGCAAACAGGAAGTTGCTTCTGCATCTATCTGCCCCACTTTGACTCTCCATACTCTGAAGTAAATGCAGCAAGAGGCAGGGAGCGCTGAGGCCCATAGTACTCTTCCCCCCCCCCCCCCCCGCCCCGGGACGCAATAGCCCCCATCCATCCTGACAGCAAAATGAGGGACAGCTTCCCTGCCCTAAGTAACACAGCTGGAGGTCAGCGGAGGGAAAGCTCCCTCCTCCTCAGGGCTGTCAGCTTGGAAACCAGCTTTCCAGGCACAAACTTTATTCTTGGGAGACAGACAAGCCTGAGCCCGAAATGCTTTCACGAATGGACAAGGTTCCCCTCCTACTGTGGCCTGCAGGGAACAAGCTGAGCGCTGGCATGGAACCACTAGGTATTGCCTGTGGCCCTGGCTAATGGATAGGAATGGCTCTGATAACCACTGTGCAGTCCCGAGTCAGCGCAGGGCTAACTGCTTTGCATAGATCAAGCCACGACTGGATCCTAGAAGCAAATGGTAAAGGGAAGATGCGAAGTCGGTTGTCCAAGGTCACGTGGCAAGGAAGTGTCAGAGACAAGACTCAAATCCATGAATCAGCAGCTTGTTCCCACTGCAAAAGCCTCAGTGTGAGCACCCAGCTGCCCCTTCTGGAGGACGAGGGCATATCTGCATTCTTCTGTGAGGAGATGGTGTGATGGTCTTGTATTTTGCCTTTAATAAAACTTGAATTTTAAAAGCTAATCCTTGTCTCCGCCCCTTCAACCTCCAGGCCCCATAAGTCCAAGACAAAAGGCATTTACCCTGGTGGCCAGGGTCTAGGGCGGAGCAATGAGGAAACATCACCCCTACTGATGCAATCAGAATTAGTATGGTGCAAGTTCGAGGCCAACATCGCCACACGGTATGTTCCAGATCAGCCAGGGCTATGTAGGGAAGCCCTGTCTCAGTAAAATTAAAAGGAAAAGAAATAATAATTTCATGACATTTTTATATGTGCATTGTTCCTTCAGGTCATTAACCAATGTGTATTAAGATCTACTTAGTGTCAACCCGGTGTGAAGAGCAGGGAGTACAGGAGAGCAGCCTGAGGGAGATGAAAATTAAACACATATGGGAGTGCATGAACACACAGGCACACATGCACACAAACATACACACACACAGGTGCATACATGCATATAGATGGATGCACGTAGCACACACATATACACACATATGCACACAAATGTACATACACACAGGTGCATACATGCATATAGATTCACATAGCACACACATATGTGCATATACATACAAGAACATACAAACACAGGCACACACATACAAACGTGGGTATGTGCGCGTGTCACACACACACACTAAATAAATAAGTGCAATAAAATTTAAATGATAGTTTTCCTCTCTTCCCAGAATCTAGAAAGCAAGGGGTAAATCAGGGTGCACCCCCTCCCCCCCCACAGAGAGCAGGATTTGTTCTCCTGGGTAGTGGAAGCTAGACTGCTCTTGAAGGCACGTGTGCCTTTCCACACCGGCGGGACTGTGCTCACCCACACACCCTGGGAGCATGGGCCTTCCTCGCTGCTTTAGAGGAAGTGAAGATTCCCTGAGCGCTCAAGGGACTCCCCCACCTGGACGAGAACTCGGGCGGGCATACAGCATGGCCGATCTCTCCTAAGTGTGAGCTGGGGAGAATGCCGGTGGCAGAGCTGTCCCGCCAACAGCTGAATGAGAAAATGTGACTGCTCATGACATCAGCTGGTGGTGGTGGGAGGCGCTCTCAGAGCCTGGTGTCTGCCACTCGGAGATCTATGCCTGTCCTCAATAGAGGCGACGTGGTGGTGTGAATAAGAATGGCCCCCAGTCCGCCCAGGCCCTCCCCCCCACCTGCTGTTTGTGGTTCAGGATACAGAACTCTCACCTACTTCTCCAGCACCACACCTGCCTGTGTGTTACTGAACTAAGCCTCTGAGACTGCCAGCAAGCCCCAGGTTAAATGCTTTTGTTTATAACGGTTGCTGTGGTTATGGTGTTTTGTCGGAGCAGTGGAACTCTGAGGCACTGTATGAATGGTATCCTTCATCCCATCTCTTGCGTCTGTCTCAAGTGGACATCTGCGGAGAATCTGGGGCTGTGACCGTGCCATGCGTGCCATGCGTGCCTAGCGTGCCGTGCCTGGCCATGTGTGTGCGTCTGTCTCTGTTGGGCCCCATAGAGGGAAACAGCATGGTGGGAGGTTGGGTGCTTTCACTTCCAAGAGCCTCTAACGCAGTTTTCCAGGTCCTACCAAGTCTTTCAGCTGCCAACTCTATGTGTTTTCACCCGTCTACACCCTCGGCAACATTAGATCCTAGTGGTTCCTGCGGCTGTGTGGCATTTGGTGCTCCTACACCCTCAGCAACATTAGATCCTAGTGGTTCCTGTGGCTGTGTGGCATTTGGTGCTCAATGCTTGGCCTCCATTTTAGTCTCTTCGAGGCTAAAGGGATCGCCGTGAACGTGACTTCTTTAGGTTGTTTTTTAGAAACAAGATGGGTGTTGGATGTATGAGTCGCAAAAATCCTTTCCCACTCAGACTTATTTCCCATGTTCTCACTGGTGTTTGCTGGGGGAGGGGAGGCAGCGACTTCCCATTTTCAGGCGGTCGATCTGACCCTTCCTTTCTCCCTGCTCGGCGCCACTGACCCTGGCTAGGGTCACCTATCCCTGAAGCCGTGAGGACATCTCCTCTATCCTCTCCTGAGAATGTACTGTTCCACGATAAGTCTGGAAACTTCAGAGAGGATTGTAAGAGTGTTTTAGAGACTTCCACGTGGGAAACGGACTGGGAACCATTTGTTGGACAGCGTGGCTGAACTTGTTTGTGCCCCATTCACTTTAATCCAACAGTAAGATAGCTCACCAGTGGGCACTGTTTTCTCTGCCTACTGACTTTCCCCTTGGGTTTTCCTCCCTGGGCTGCCTGGGTAAGAGAAAGCCAGGTAGGACTCTATTCTGCTGGTTTGCATCAAGCCAGCAGCAGTCATGTCTGTGCTTTTGATCACTGGGGGGTACATAACTTGTGAGATTGTGAGATCTCGGCTTCAGCTCATTGGGCTGTGTCGTGACACAAAGGCCTAGTGCTAGGTGTTGTCTACACACACACACACACACACACACACACACACCCTGTGTTGTGTAGACTCCGTGGATATGTAGGAAGTGGAGGAGACGTGAGCTTTGAATTGAGTGGCAGCAGAGGCTCTGTTTTTGTTCCTATGCTAAGGTGCATGACCTGCAGGACGTCAGTTCTGATCTCAT